>NC_133619.1:46043969-46725710 GCF_048593235.1 Sminthopsis crassicaudata
GGATAGAGCACTGGACTGGACATAATTAAGAGCCAAGTTTTAATTCCATCTTGGGCACATTATATAGCTGGATGATCATGAGCAAAGAAATTAATTTTTATCCTCCTCAGTTTCCTTCCCTGTTATCAGGATAAGGTGAATTGTCTTAGATGTTTACTAGTTCCTGCTCCCAGTAAGTCATTCAGCCTCAGTTTCCTTACTTGTACATTGGGGATAATACAAGTAACTACTTCACAGGATTATGAGAATCAAATGAGATAACATATATAAAATGCTTTGCTAACTTTAAAAAGTTATAGCTAGTGGTACTAGTAGTGGTAGTTGTTGTAGTAGTAGTTATATACATATATAGTAATAATAGTAGTTGTAGTAATAGTAGTAGTAGTTGTAATTGCCATAGTTTTAGTAATAGTAATATTAGTAGTAGTTGTAGTGGTAGGAGTACTAGTAATAATAGTAGTTGTAATAGTAGTAGTTGTAGTTTCAGTAGTAGTAGTAATAGCAGCAGCAGCAGTAGTAGTAATGTTATAATGTGGGGGGAGCCAAGCTTATCTGGTTGACAGAAAAAAACAGATAAAAGCATTTACTCTCTCAAAAGTGTGAAGAAGTGATTGAGGGGCTTTGCTTAGCTGCGATGGCATTCTGATAGACACTGATGTTTCATACCAAGCACTTGGCAGCAAATGTTATTGTTCCTGTTATTTATGTTTCTAGTTCCCTGGCTATGTGGAGCTTCTTATAGGATTGTCTTATGCCTTCCGTAGTTGATCATATTGATAGGATCATATATTTAGATCTGAAAGATTGAAACAATTTTGATGTGCTAATTCTACATATGAAGAAACTGAAAATGAAAGAATCATACTATAATACTAAATATTATAGGCAGGAACTGAATTCAGGTTTTCCTGTCACCAAGTCTAGCATTAAATTTATTTATTAATTTGGCCATATGAGCTAGAAAATAAAGAGATCTGGTATACTCCAAAGTCTGGATTTGAAGCCAGATCCTTTGACAACAAATGTAGCCTCTTGCCTACATTACCGTATCATCTCTGTGAGACTAGAAGGAAGTAATGAGGGAGATTGTAGGGATAGCTTGCCTATGCAGATAATCCTAAATACCAATAATCTTCCCCCCCCCTCTATAATTAACAAAAGCTAAGCTAAATGAAATGTAACTGTACCATAATGAACGATAAAAAAAATCTAAGAAAAAAAATGTTTCTCATTACTTTCTGATGACCCCCCTCATGTAGCTTTTTTAAAGATATTGGAGATGATTCTGTGTTATCCTGGCTAGATCGTTTGGGTAACTGTAGAAATCTAGTTGTTAAGGAAGCTGGTTTAGGGCTGAAATTTTAGGGCAGATGGAAGGTCATTAATGAGCAGCTGGCTCTTTTATTGCCTGTTATGATTTTGTTGTTGGAAAACTTACAAGAAAATTTAAATACAAGTAGTACATAGGTCAGACTTAATGTTGATGGTGATGATGTTGTTATTAGGATAGCCGTATATCTGGTGGTTATGAAAATGTCCCAACTGATGATATCCACATGAAGCAAATTGGATTGGAGAATGAATGGCTTCATTTTATCAGAGAATTTATTGCACCAGTTACACTGAAAGTCTTTGCTGGCTACTATACAAAGGTATTTAAGTCCCTCTTCCCACCCTTTCCCCCAATTCTTCTATAAAGAATGTGAGTCTATATTGACATTAATTCTTCTGTTGTCTCAGGGATTTGCATTGCTGAATTTTGTAGTTAAATATTCTCCTGACAGACAGCGCTCCCTTAGACCTCATCATGACTCATCTACTTTTACGATCAATATTGCTCTCAACAATGTGGGACAAGACTTTCAGGTAATTTGAAAGCTTAACTGTTTCATTTTTAAATAGAAAAATGCTTGTCCTTGTCCAAAACCTTTCCCTCAATTTTCCAAATTTATCTTTTTACTCAGATAATGTGGTTGAAATTATAGCACTCCATAGAAAGTAAAGTGAATTCACTGAAATAGCTCTCTGTTCTTTTCTTCATAGGGAGGTGGATGCAAATTTCTAAGGTACAATTGCTCTATTGAGTCACCCCGGAAAGGCTGGAGTTTCATGCATCCTGGAAGACTTACGCATTTGCATGAAGGACTTCCTATTATAAATGGAACAAGATATATTGCAGTGTCATTTATTGATCCATAAATTATTTCTCTCCCATCAAACCAACTTACCTTTTACTTTTGGATGGCTGTTCTACAAAACAAAACAAAAAAATGAAAAAACAGCAAAAAAAGTTTCTTTTCAATTTATCGATGAGAAGAAAAGAGAATTATTTAAATAACTTCCACAAAGCAGCTTCACTTGGGACAAAAAGTTTAAGAAAAAAAGCTTTTCTTTTAATTATTACATACTTATATACAGATGTCTGCTCTGAGCCTTGAGTCACAGGTTGAAAAAGAAGGAAAAAACAAAAAACAAAAAAACAAAAAACAAAAAACAACAAAAAAACCCAAAAACGTTCCTATGCTGCTCTCGGAGAGGATGAAAGAATTAACTTTGAATTGGTTGTTTTACTTACTAAATAATTTAGACACCAAGGTACAAGTGAAGTTTGTGGTTTGTAATGTTTGATTTCTAATTTAGAAAAACAATCCCAGAAGAATTGTGTTTACTGCTGTTTGGGGGAAACGGTCTAAATGCATATGATAGACAAACACCACTTAGAGCCTAAGAGGGGACCAGAATCCCATGTAGTGTGGGTGCCTGGCACATCTCTGTTTCACATATGCCTTAAAATTCAGAAGCCATCTTTCTCATGAAGCTCTTACAAGAAGTTCCTGTTTAAATGGCCTGAAGAAAAGGTGTCTCATCATCAAAGTGAACTGAGTTTCTTATGATCACCAAGTGCCCTTCAGTCCAAATGTTATTTTTGAAAAGCTAGAAAATAATTAAAAAATAAAAAAGAGAAAAAAAATACATTCAGACCAAAGGTAAATTTATCAATAACATTTCTCATTTCAAGTACTTGAATTTTATATCAGGAAAATGAAATTGTTGAGCCCACCTTCTTTCCCTTTATCCCTAATTTTTTTGGTTGTTTGTTTTCCTATCCCTCCCCTATTTTGTTCCTGTGTTTTTTTTTTTTTTTTTTTTTGGTCCCTATTCTTCATGTCTCTATTCTCTCTTTTCTACTTTGTCCTTACCCTTCTTTATTTGGGGTGGAGGAAGGTGGTGGATTCTTCAAAATAAGTGTGTTGTCTTAATTTTTCCATCTACTTTAATGAATGAGGTTTAAATATTCTTATTGTAGCTACTGTTTGTAATTTAAAGGTTAAACTTGAAAAAAAAACACAAATTAACTCTTAAGTCATGGTGCCAAAGATCATTATTCTAACACTGTGTGTTAGAAACTCGTGATAAATAAAAAAGAAAAAGAAAGAGAAAAATGTGGATGCTTTTTTAAAAAAAGATATTAAAATTTTGCCCTTCTGAGTTTGTATGTTGCTTATACACATGCACAAACACTTATAGTAATCAAAGAAAGCAATGAAAGAAGAAAGAATATCTACCTTTGTTATTTATACCACAGTGCCACAGAAAGGTAAGTATATTACCTTTTCATGAATTTTAAATTTTGTATTCAGAATATTTAGTGTTTTAAAACATAAGCAAATATTTTCATCAGAAGAAAAAGATGTTCATAGAATTTCTAGATAGTTAAATTTATATGGGACCTTAGATATCACCTAGCCCAATCCTGCCCAAATAGATGACAGAATTAAAGGCCAGATCAGAATTGGTAATTTGCTCAGCCATTTTTGTAAGAAGTAAATAGGAGAGATGAGACTTGAATTCCCAAGTTTAACTGATAATTTACTGTTTTCCATTTAATGCTGATGACACAGAGTCAAGCCACATTTCTATCATAAAGCAACCATCTCTCTAGAAATGCTATATGAAGTATGATTTCATCAGGTCATTTTGAAGTAGCCATTCTTGCCTCAGTGTCTTTATTGTTATTTTCATATTCACTTTTGATGGTTTTCTTGTGAAATACTAAAAATTATACTTCTTGACATGACTCAATGCAGTTTTTCACCCAAAGCATGATTGCAGATTGTAAATTGAGTAGTAAGAATTTCTTTTTCTCACCTCTGCTGACACATGTCCACATTCATTTTCATCTCTGAATATTCTAGCTGGCCATCACATCAATAGTATTTTACTAAGAAAGGAAATGAACACTTTGGAGTGGATATGTATCAACTTTAATCAATAATCAATAATCAAGCAATCGATAAATACCTTCAAGGAGATTACAAAAATCTTTCTTGGGCACACATATTTTCTCTCTCTGTCTGTCTGTATTTATCTTTTTGTCTCTCGGTCTTTCTGTCTCTATCTCTGTCTCTGTTTTGCTCTTTCTCTGTTTCTCTCATCTATATTTGGCAAAAGAATCTAATTCTAATTTTGACTATGGGTCAGTCATTTTACCTTCTCAATCTGTTTAATCATATATTGAAAAAAAGAAAAAAAAAAAAACCTGTACTACCTCATAGATTCCTTGGAATGTCATTTAATTTAGAACTGGGAGGGATGTTAGAAACTGTCTAGTCTGGCCACATAGTCTTTATATGATGAAGAAACTGGGGAATATATCAGGGGAAATACCGTGGTAAAAGTCACATAGCTCATGAATTGAAAAGCCATCATTTGAAGCCAAGTTTCTTGAATCTTAGAGTGTTCTTCCCAGGTCGCATATGGACCCTGTACCTTGAAAGCCTACCTCGGATGATATATGTGAAAATGTCTAATTAACTGGAAAACACCAGGTAAATAGAAACTGTTACCATTAGTTCTGGTTTTTTGCCAACCTTATGTAAAGATCCATTTTTCTTTCTTTTAAGCTATAAAGATCGCCTTTGTATGACATTTTTGGAACTGGTTTAAAGTTTTGTGAAGAACTTGGTTTAGTCGGAGATTCTCCAAGCTGGAGGAAAGTATCGCCACGGAGATATTCTCAACATACTTAAAATTCTGTTAGCTAATAGCTTCCTTTGAAAAGATGTTGACCAGGTTGGAAAGTTAAGGAAGTCTTAAGGACTGTGAAAGCTGCCTTTGTTAACTAGCTCAGAGAGAGGGGGTGTGTCTTTCCTTCTCACTGTGGTCCATTAGGGTAACATGGCACAGATGTCTGCTTTTAACCAAGTATTAATTTAAAAAAAAAGAGTCATTGGGAATCATTACAAATTTGAGGAAGAATTTTAAAAATATATATATTTTATGGATTAAAAACTGAAGAAAAAGTATAGATACAATTAGCCATTATTAAAAGAGTCTATCATTAATTTAGTTTCAAAAGAGCAAGATCCATTTCATATAAATTTCATATATTTAGATATAGAGTTTAAAAAAAAAAAGAATCTTAGAGACCATCTAGTTCAATCCCTTGATTTTAAAGATGACCAAATAAAGGTCTAGAGAGGTTGACTTACTCAGGATCATATAACCCATAAGTAGCAAAGCTAGGATTTAATCTGAAGCAATATCATATGTTAGTATATATTTTGATATCTATCAATATCATAATAAAGTGCTAGATTTGGATTAAAAAACCTGGCTTCAAATCCTGTTTCAGGTGCTTATTAGTTTTGTTAAACTGGGTAAAACACTTAATCTCTTTGCACATCAGTTTCCCCAAAAGTAAAATGAGTGGGGTTGTCAAAACTAAATTACCTTGCAGATCTGTTCTAACTCTAAATCTGTGATTCAAATGCAGTCCTCCATCCGTTGTATCAGGTTGTATTCTTTAAATCTTCTTAGTTTTTTTATACCTTTAGAAATGTTACATGGTGCACTTGTGTAAATTTGTGAATTATACATATATCATGTCAAATATGATTGATTCATATGAATTATAGTAAATTTTTGCAGATCCTTGTGATTACTGTTTTGTCTAGTGAATGCAAATTGTGTGTGTGTGTGTGTGTGTGTGTGTGTATGTGTGTGTGACTTTTGCGAGATTATCACTTTGATGCAGCACTCTGGTTTGGCTAAAGAGTATAAAAATCCATATTTATATTTTGAATCTGCATAGTAGATCAGTGGGAAAGAGCTAATGAATTTTTAAAAAATCCACATTCATATTCCATGTGGAATATGGAAATTAATACTGTAACTCTAAAATCTTATTTTTAAATAAAAAAGTAAACTAAATAGTAGAAGAATAATGAAAAAAAGCATAGGTTACAAAGATTCCCATTTGATCCCACAATACTCGGTGCTTGTTTTAACGTTGAAATATTAACAATGATTTGTAGAAAGTTGAAATGGTCATATTTTAGCAACTCAAGAATTTAAGATGATAATACAGTTAGAACATTATTAAAGAAGTCACATTACAAGTATCCAATAATGCTTTGATATACTCTGGGATTTTTTACACATGAGGCTCTAAGGAGCCTCTAAATCAGATAAAGACAGTCTGAGTCAGGACAAACTTACTTTGCTCTGAATTAAGAACTAGATAGGTTGAGAGAAATAATAAACACATTGATGTTGTGCTTTAATGTTTATAAAATGCTTTCTGTTTGCAAATATGTTTGTGCAGAAACTTTTTAATTTGGTGTAATCAAAATGTTCTATTTTGTGATCAATAATGGTCTCTAGTTCTCCCTTGGACACAAACTCCTTCCTCCTCCACAAGTCTGAGAGGTAAACCATCCCATGTTCCTCCAATTTATTTATGATTTCGTTCTTTATGCCTAAATCTTGGACCCATTTTGATCTAATCTTAGTATGTGGTGTTAAATGTGGGTCCATGCCTAGTTTCTGCCATACTAATTTCCAGTTTTCCCAGCAGTTTTTGTCAAATAATGAATTCTTATCCCAAAATTGGGGATCTTTGGGTTTGTCAAAGATTAGATTGCTATTTTTATTCACTATCTTGTCCTGTGAACCTAACCTATGCCACTGATCAACTAGTCTATTTCTTAGCCAATACCAAATGGTTTTGGTGACTGTTGCTTTATAATATAGCTTTAAATCAGGTACACTTAGACCACCTTCCTCTGACTTTTTTTTCATTAGTTCCCTTGCAATTCTCGACCTTTTATTCTTCCATATGAATTTTGTTGTTATTTTTTCTAGGTCATTAAAATAGTTTCTTGGGAGTCTGATTGGTATAGCACTAAATAAATAGATTAGTTTGGGGAGTATTGTCATCTTTATTATATTCGCTCGGCCTATCCAAGAACATTGAATGTCTTTCCAATTATTTAAATCTGACTTTATTTTTGTGGCAAGTGTTTTGTAATTTTGCTCATATAATTCCTGACTCTCCTTTGGTAGATATATTCCCAAATATTTGATACTATCGACTGTTATTTTGAATGGAATTTCTCTTTGTATCTCTTGCTGTTGGATTGTGTTGGTAATGTATAAAAATCCTGAGGATTTATGTGGATTTATTTTGTATCCTGCGACTTTGCTAAAATTCTGAATTATTTCTAATAGCTTTTTAGCAGAGTCTTTGGGGTTCTCTAAGTATACCATCATGTCATCTGCGAAAAGTGACAATTTGATTTCTTCATTTCCTACTCTAATTCCTTGGATCTCTTTCTCGGCTCTTATTGCCAAGGCTAGAGTTTCTAGTACTATATTGAATAGTAATGGTGATAGTGGGCAACCTTGTTTCACTCCTGATCTTACAGGGAAAGGTTCTAGTTTATCACCATTACATATGATGTTTACTGAAGGTTTTAAATATATGCTCCTTATTATTTTAAGGAATAGTCCATTTATTCCTATACTCTCAAGCGTTTTTAGTAGGAATGGATGTTGGATTTTATCAAATGCCTTTTCTGCATCTATTGAGATGATCATATGGTTTTTATTAATTTGATTATTAATATGGTCAATTATACTAATAGTTTTCCTAATATTAAACCATCCCTGCATTCCTGGTATAAATCCCACTTGGTCATAGTGTATTATCCTGGGGATGATTTTCTGAAGTCTATTTGCTAATATCTTATTTAAGATTTTAGCATCAATATTCATTAAGGAAATTGGTCTATAGTTTTCTTTCTCAGTTTTCGATCTACCTGGTTTAGGTATCAGTACCATGTCTGTGTCATAGAAGGAATTTGGTAGGACTCCTTCAATCCCTATTTTTTCAAATAGTTTACATAGCATTGGAGTTAGTTGTTCTTTAAATGTTTGGTAGAATTCACCTGTAAATCCATCTGGTCCTGGGGACTTTTTCTTAGGAAGTTGGTTAATAGCTTGGTCTATTTCTTTTTCTGAGATGGGACTATTTAAACTACTTACTTCTTCCTCTGTTAATCTGGGCAAGCTATATTTTTGAAGGTATTCTTCCATTTCATTTAAGTTATCGAATTTATCGGCATAAAGTTGAGCAAAGTAGCTCCTAACTATTGTTCTAATTTCCTCTTCATTAGTGGTGAGTTCACCCTTTTCATTTTCAAGACTATCAATTTGCTTTTTCTCTTTCCTTTTTTTAATCAGGTTTACTAAGGGTTTGTCTATTTTGTTGGTTTTTTCATAAAACCAACTCTTAGTTTTATTAATTAATTCAATAGTTTTTTTACTTTCAATTTTATTAATCTCACCTTTTATTTTTTGAATTTCAAGTTTTGTGTTTGTCTGGGGGTTTTTAATTTGTTCCTTTTCTAGCAATTTTAGTTGTAAACCCAATTCGTTGGCCCTCTCTTTCTCTATTTTATGCAGGTAGGCCTGTAGAGATATAAAACTTCCCCTAATTACTGCTTTGGCTGTATCCCACACATTTTGGTATGATGTCTCATTATTGTCATTTTCTTGGGTGAAGTTATTAATTATGTCTATGATTTGCTGTTTTACCCAATCATTCTTTAGTATAAGATTATTTAGTTTCCAATTATTTTTTGGTCTATTTTCCCCTGGCTTTTTATTAAATGTTATTTTGATTGCATTATGGTCTGAAAAGGATGCATTTACTATTTCTGCCTTACTGCATTTGATTTTGAGGTTTTTATGCCCTAGTATATGATCAATTTTTGTATAGGTTCCATGAACTGCTGAGAAGAAAGTATATTCCTTTCTGTCTCCATTTAGCTTTCGCCAAAGATCTATCATATCAAACTTTTCTAGTATTCTATTTACCTCTTTGACTTCTTTCTTATTTATTTTGTGGTTTGATTTATCTAATTCTGAGAGTGCAAGGTTGAGATCTCCCGCTATTATAGTTTTGCTATCTATTTCCTCTTGCAGCTCTCTTAATTTCTCTTTTAAGAATTTAGATGCTGCACCACTTGGTGCATACATGTTTAATATTGATACTGCTTCACTATTGATGCTTCCCTTTAGCAGGATATAATGCCCTTCCTTATCTCTTTTAATTAGATCAATTTTTGTTTTTGCTTGATCTGAGATGAGGATGGCTACTCCTGCTTTTTTGGTTTTGCCTGAAGCATAATAGATTCTGCTCCACCCTTTTACTTTTAGTTTGAATGTCTCATCCTGTTTCAGGTGTGTTTCCTGTAAACAACATATAGTAGGATTCTGACTTTTAATCCAGTCTGCTAACTGCTTCCTCTTTATGAGGCAGTTTGCCCCATTCACATTTATGGTTAGAAGGACTAATTCTATATTGCTTGCCATCCTATTAACCCCTGCTTATGCTTTTCCCCTTTCCTTCCCTTTTACCCTCCTATCCAGTATTAAACTGGTAAACACCACTTGCTTTTTACAGCCCTCCCTTTTTAGGATCCCTCCCCCACCTTAAAGATCCTCCCCTTATTTTACCCCTTTTCCTCGAAATTACTGTATTCCCTTCCCCTTAGCTTACTCCTTCCCTTTCACTTTTCAATGAAGTGGAAGAAGTTTCACCATAAATCGAATATGTCTATTGATACACGCTATGTTCATCTCCCTCCTTTCTTTCTCTCAGATATAATAGGTTACCTTTGCCTCTTCATGAGATGTAGTACCACCACTTTGTACTTTTTTATGATATAATCTCCTTTCCACCTCTATTTTCTAAGACAAATTGTACATATGTTCTTTACATATTTTTTTGACAGAAGTATAGTTCTCAAGATTTCTTTTTACCTTTTTTAGAAGTCTCTTGAGTTCTGTATTTGAAGATCAAACCTCTTATGTAGGTCTGGTTTTTTCATCAAAAATAGATGGAATTCATTTATTTCGTTAAATGTCCATCTTCTTCCCTGGAAAACGATGCTCATTCTTGCTGGGTAAGTTATTCTTGGCTGCATACCAAGTTCCTTAGCCTTTCGGAATATCATGTTCCAGGCCCTGCGTTCTTTTAATGTGGACGCTGCTAGATCCTGGGTTATCCTTATTGTGGATCCTCCATATCTGAATTGTTTTTTTCTAGCAGCTTCCAATATCTTTTCCTTTGTCTGATGGTTCTTGAACTTGGCCACTATATTTCTTGGCGTTTTGATTTTAGGGTCCCTTTCAGTAGGTGATCGATGAATTTTCTCAATGTCTATTTTACCCTCTGTTTCCAAAACGTCTGGGCAGTTCTCTTTGATAATTTCCTCGAAAATGGTGTCCAAGCTCTTTTTTTCCTCCCATTTTTCAGGGAGTCCGATTATTCTCAAATTGTCTCTCCTGGATCTGTTTTCCAGGTCTGTTGTCTTTCTGGTAAGGTACTTGACAGTCTTTTCAATTGTTTCATTTCTCTGGTTTTGCTTGACTCCCTCTTGGTTTCTCCTTGAGTCATTCATTTCTACTTGTTCCAGTCTAATTTTCAATGATGTATTTTCTTCACTCACTTTTTTTATATCTCTTTGTAATTGTCCAATTGAGTTTTTATCTTCTATGGAATTTTTTTCCATTTTATCCATTTTATTTTTTAGAGAGCTGATTTCTTTTTCCAGCTCACTAATCCTGTTTTCCTTGGAGTTGTTTACCTTTTCCAGCTCACTAATCTTGTTTCTCAATGATTTGATTTCTTTATCCATTCTGTCTTTGAATGCATGGGATGACTTCTCCAGGCTCTCTTGCAAAGCTTCCCTTTCCTTTTCCCATTTCTCTTCCTGCTCTCTTGTGAGAGCCTTTTTGATTTCCTCTATGAGGTTCTTTTGTATTGAGGAGCAGCTTATATCCCTCCCAGGGGATACATCTGGGGACATTCTGTTCCTAGTCTCCTCAGCATTTGAAGTCTGCTCCCTCTCCACACAAAAGCTGTCAATGGTTAGAGCCCTTTTGAATTTTTTATTCATTTTGTCAGAATCAAAGAAAACAAACTGACAAGAGAAGCAATTGGTCTGTTTTGCGGGGGATAGGGCTGGATGTTATTAATGGGCTTCCTCTACAGACTGGGGATAGGGCAGCAGAGAGCCACTAACAGAACAGCAATGACTGTACTGAGTCTGCACTCTGAGGCTCCGAGAACGCACCGAGTCAGTCCAGGTGGGGGTTGGGGGTGGCCGGGCTCTGAGAGACGCTGGCTTTCTGGGGTTTTAATCTTCACCTCCGGTGTTTACACCCTCTCCGTGGCTCCTGGCTTGCTGCCAAGACGGAGCATCCACATTGGGGCAAAAGCCCTTTCGCAGAAACTGCAGAGATCACACCCCTCCCCCTCCGGTCTGAGCTGTGTGAGCTGCCTGTCTTGCTCTGGCTGTCTGCCCTCAGTCTGCGCCCAGTCTGATTGACCCTCCCCCGAACAAACACAGACCTTTTCTGGCGACTTTCAAGGATGTCTTCTCTTGGTGATAATTTGTGGATTTCTTTCTGGGTCAAGCATTAAGTCTGAGGCTTGTCATGAAGTAAGTTCTGAGAGAAAGCGAGGAGCTCAAGCAGCTGTCTGCCTCCACGCCGCCATCTTAGCCGGAAGTCCTCCTGTTTGCAAATATGAAAAAATAAAACTTAGTGATTACATAAACTTGATTTTTTAATTTTTTTTTTCCTATGGCATTGAGTGGCTTACATTTTTTAAGTGTTTTTTAAAAATCATACCAACATTTTTAATCCCAAAAGCCCTTTTTTGCAGTCAGTTGACAGTCATATCTGAATTTTAAGCAATAAACAGGTACTTTAATACAAAGCTTTTTAAACTGAGTTTAGACCCAATATGGGGTCTTATAACTGCCTATCGCAATTATAAAATTGATTTATTATCAGTAAATGTTTGATTTATATACCTATATTATATAGCTATATACCCATGGTTGTGTAAAATTTCTTAGGAAAAGGGGTTGGAAGGGAAAAAAAGTTTAAGCCCTGCTCAAATAAACTTTGAAAAAATTTCAAAACAATTCTTTGAATCGTCTTGAAGGCGTATTGCATACGAAGACATAGAAGAGAAAACTTTTTGCAATATTTTTATTTAGTTAAACACTATTGTCTTTTTAATCTTAGTTTTGAAAGATAAAAACAGATTTAGAATTTAAATTGGGTGTTGAAGGAAATCAGGAAGTGAAGGGCAGAAGAGAAGGCATTCCAGGCACCAGATAACAGGGGCAAAGCCAAAAAATAGAATGTTTCCTGTGAATGCTAAGGATTAATTTTCCTTTTACTCTCCTTCCTCAGTTTTAAGATTGGCTATTTTGAGTAGAAGCATTTCATTGTACTGATAAGACGACACAATGAATAGGCTCCATTACACTTAATACAATAATCATGGTCTAGTCAATTTGTTTAAAAGGTTTTCAGAGAGGTTTTAGTACAACCTCTCTGGCACCTGAGGCACCTGAGAGAGATTACCTATGGCAAAATGAAATCCCAGAGAAGTGAAGTAACCTGTGTGTGCCCAAGATCATACTAGATAGAAGTAGAAAAGCTAAGATTCAAAACCAAGGCTTTTGGCTCAGTCATCCAAAACTTTCCACTACAGCAGTGATTCCCAGTTTTTTTGGTCTCAGGATCTCTTTATGTGCTTAAACATTATTGGGGACTCCCCAGCTATCCCCCAAATTTTATTTCAACATTTAACAATTTATCCACATTTAAAATATATTAATATTTAACAGAATTAAAACTAATAAATTTATAAAATATTTGTGATTTTTATTAAAATGATAAATATATTATATATTAACATATTGTCTGCCAACTTTTTCTATCACACCACGCATTTCATTCACCTTATTCATTGGTTTCCTTTGTTTGATCATTCTCTTTTCCTTAATGATGAGGTATAGATTTGGGGTACCCCAATGAAATTGAGGTCTAGTGGCAGGTTTGGGGTACAGGGAATCAAATGGAGCTCCCCTGCAACCCTTCAGGATTTGGTGCAAGGAAAGGGAGTTAAATGAGGTCTAGTAGCAGTGCAAGAGTCCCCTGTGAAGGAATTTATAGATCCGAAAACCTAGATTGGTAAAAAGAGGTTTATTATGGGGTTTGGAAGTAAGGTTAAAGTCTAATTAGTAAAAGATGTTAAGTAAAGAGAAGAGGGCACCGGAAACAATATTCCAGTGGGCAGAGAGTCCTTGGTGCCAGGCATGTTGCTGCCATGTTTGGAACCTCTGCAAAGAGAAGACTCCAGCTTGGCTCTTTTGTAATGAGAAATTTAGCTAAAGGGACCCATGGGTGGAGTCCCAAGTTGACTCAGATCCAGTGGGGGCTGGGAGAGCCTGGATCTCCTATTGGAATTCAAAGAGATGCTTTTGACCAAGATTTGTGAATCAAAGGTCTTAGCTTCTTGAATTGATAATGCATCAGCTAGGAAAGGTTGGGAATCAGAAAGGAATAAATCAGTCTGAAAGGACTAATTTCTTAAAGGGACCACAACCCACTTCATTTAATATATGGCTACTGAACCCTTCCTCAGTTTTTGTTAATTTTAGCTTTTTCACTTAAACTCAGATCATTCTGACCTTTAGCCTTTCTTGTATTTAATATAGGACTGTGTCATGCTTTTGTATTAATCCTTCAAATCACCAATTTAATCAGTGAGAAGGGGAAATTAAAAGATCAATTTTGGATTCTAATTTTTCAGAATGTATGAGGGAAAATGATATTGCGGTATGTGTATGATAGTCCAATAATAAAGCTAGTTCTGTGTGTTACTAGAGGTTTTGGATGAAAACAGATAACAATGACTATAATAACATGGTTTATGAAGCACTTTCTTCACAATATTGAATTAGGGTACCAGAGAAGTGAAGAAGAACGATTAAGTTCATATAGCCAAGAAATATCAGAACTAGGATTTGAACTTAACGTTGTTTGTTTATGATACTGGATTTGGTTCTTGGTTTGATACTTAGTTGCATGATTATGAACAAGGGATTGTTCCTGTTTAGTAAAAATGGATCATGGTCTAACTCATGAGATTTTTGTTGTAAGGAAAGTGGTTTGCAAAACCTATAACAATATGAGTGCAGTATAGACTATCTGCTCCCTGAGAGCAATCTGTGGTCTGCAATTAATTTCCCTGATTCCTAGATCAGCATGGGGCACATTGCCAATTTACTAACAATAATGGTCATCTGTCATCTCCATATCTTTGTCTAGAGTGTGCTTCCTCACATTTGTCCCTATAATTTCTGGCTTCTTTCAAAAATTAGCTCCTCTGTAGAAGGGCTTTTAAGGGAATTCTAGCTGCTGGTATCTGCTCATATATTTTGCAGATTTCTATTCCACATACACACACACACACACATATATATATCTAGCAAGAGATAAAGCACATATGCTTTATCTCTTGCTAAAATTTAAGCTCCTTGAGGGCAAAATTTCTTTTTCTTTATACTCTTTATACTTGTTTATACTCTCTTAATACAGTAGCTTATATCTAGGACTTTTTTCTTGATGGATTGATAAAAATAATTGGAGACTTTTATATAGTATTTTTAAGTTTCCAAAACATTTTCTCATTCAAGCTTCAAAACAACCAGGTCAAATCAGGTCTTGAAATGTCTTTATTCCCTTTAATTATTTTAAGTGCAACCAGTGATCTCACTGAGTGTCAGTGTAGATTGGCAGTGGTTTTGTAATTTGCCATTTAAAGAAAGTAGCCCAAGCCACAGAATGTTTAAGTGATTCACCAGTAGTCACACAGCCAGTATGCTTTGCAAGCTGGGCTTGTATTTAGCTTCTGATACAGAGAGTACATCTTTATTATGTGACATTTTTATTACCTATTTTACAGGTAAGGGAACTGAATCTCCCAGACTTTATATACCATCATCTCTTATATAGTAAATGTCAGGATCTGAACTCAAGTCTTCCTGATAAGGCTAAATCGTCTTAAGAGAAGCTGATTTCATCTTTAAAGGCACCTAGCTTGCATGTGTCTGTAGTCAGGAAGCTCTTAATTAAAACCTGACCTCTAATACAAAAATATTATTTGATTCTTGTCATTCCTTGTGACAATAAGGCATTTAATTTCTTCTCACCTCAGTTTCTTCAATTATAAAATGGGAATAATAATAATACCTATCTCATAAGGTAGTTAGGAGAATCAGAAGAGCTCTTTGTAAATCTAATCGTTACTCTTGTTCATTTATGTCTGATGACTCCATGTGGGATTTTCTTCGCCAATATAATAAACTAATTTACCATTTCCTTCTCTAGCTCATTTTACAGATGAAGAAATGAGGTAAACAGTTAAGTGACTTGGGAAGAATCACCTAGCTAGTAAGTGTCTAAAGCTGGATTTGAACTCAGGAGATGGTCCAGCACTATATAAAAGCTGGCTATTATTATTCCTGATCTCAAGTCTCCTGTTTTCAATTTTTTTCTCCTGCTACTCGGCTGTACAGTTTGAACCTTGAGAGGGGAATGTCCTGGCCCATGTTCATCTGTATTAGAGTGGAAAATTAAGTGCTAATTATGAGTTAAGGGTTTTTTTTTTTTTTTGGTGGGGGAGGTTATTTTCAAAGTTTTTTTCAAGGTTATTTTCCTAAGAGAAAGCAAAAGAAAGATCTCAGTAAAAAAAAAAAAAAAAAAAAGTAGAATATCTAAAGTATGTTTATAATTAGTGGAGGGAGTAGGGAGAACTGTGGAAAAGTATATTATTTATCTACAAATTATGAGGTTATAACCTGAAAAAAGGAGGCCCAGAACTAGATGGCATGTCTCCAAGGCATCAGCGGGGAGCCCAGCCATCTGGAGCAGAGGGCTAACTCTGAGTGTTACCAGAATTATTACCAGCTTGCCTTATGGCTTAGGCTTGGTTATTTAACCTTCCCATCCCTCACTGAATCTGGCATTGCTTGGCCTTAAATAGAATTGTAATAAAATCCATGCACTTTTTGATGTCTATTCCCTACAACAGTATTTCCAATTTATTCCCTCACTGCCCCCCTACTCCCCATTTGCTTCAAACTGCTATCATGCATCAGGTTGGAAAGGCAACGTTAAAGAAGTATACATTTGAAAACACCAAATTTTTTGTCTTTGGCTTGTGTTTTTTCACTGAATGTCTTGTTGCCTTGGCTACAGTGTGCAAACACCCTGGGTGTGGCTCTCTCACTGATATTTGAGTAAGCAAGGAAGTAGATACTGGTTTCCATCATTTACTGTCATAGAAACCCTCAGCTGGAGCATCTGATTTAGAGTTTGTAATTATAGATGGGCCCAAGTGTTTGCAGAAGGTGCTTTATTATGGAGAGGTAAAGAAAAAAAGCATTCATTTAGAATTGGCAGGAATGGCCTTCAAGAAACATATTGGTTAGGAAAATAGATCTTTATTATGTAAGAAAATGGTTTCATATAATTAGAAATAGCTAGATGGCATGGTAAATAGAAATCTAGACTTGGAATCAGGAAGATCCAAGCTCAAATCTGCCTTAAGACACAAGCTGTGTCATTCTGGCAAATCATTTAACCTCACTTCAGTTTCCTAAACTGTAAATTTCTTCATAAATTTGTTGTGAAAATAAAATAATATTTGAAAAGTGCCTAGCCTAGTACCCAGCATAAAATAAGCACTTAATAAATGCTCATTGCCTTTTTCTTATCTTCCTGCTTGGGTGGAATGATTAAGACATTATTTGAAAATGTTGAATCTGCATTTTCATAATGATGAGTCAATCCAAATTGCTGAATTCAAAGCCATGCTAATTGCAGACTAGTTAAATCTAGGAGTTGTAACTGAATATTTATTCAATAGATATATTAAATAAAATTTAGGAGCTATAACTGAACATATTTCATATTGACAATAATACTGCATATGTTTGCATAGCAATACAATATATTTCATAACACTTTATAGTTTAGGAAACACTTTACATACATTAATTCATTTGATTCTTTAGACAACCTTGTTAAATAGGTGCCATTATTAAACCTATTTTAAAGATGAGGAAACTGGGACTCAGAAAGGTTAAGAAGGCAACATAGGGTCATGCATTTAGTAAATGTTCATTCTCTGCACATACTTAGAGCTGTCCATAATGGCAAACTGATACTCCAATGGCAGTGGACTATACTTGAACTCAGATCTTGATTTTAAGGGAAGTGCTTTGTTAACATTCTCTAATTATTTATGATAAATAAATTAAATAAATGTAATTATTTATAATTTAATGTACATGTATACATATGCATACCTCATCTATCATCTCTTCCCCTCATTGATTTTGCTGGAAATATATAGATCCTATTTATACACTATAAATCCGAATTTGGGGAAATTTGCAGTCTGCATAATATTAGAGATAGTTTTCCTTCCTTCAACGCATTGTGTCACATAGATATTTACTCCACTATTCCCTAAATTTCTGTTCCCATATAGGCTACAAGAAAAATAGCTAAATGTGGATGCTTTTGCATGGTGTAATACATTGGCTTCAGAACTCTGCCATTTGTAGGCTATTATGGCAACCCCCATTAACAAGAGGTTGAAATAATTTTATTTCTGATCATGTTTAATTTTAAAGTATACATGCTATTTGGAGAGAAAATGAATTGAGATATATTCTTGTGGGGAAATTCTGAATACACAAAATAGCCTTAAATAGCATCAAGCTGTTTATGTCTACATCAAAGTGGAATGGTATACACAGTTTTGAAATTTGACTATAATGGAGTAAAGCTATACCTTCATTATTTGATCTGATTCAGATTTCAAGTTTTCACATTTCTAGGCTTTTTGTTTGGTTTGTTTTGACATACTTTTATCTCAATATTAAAGAATACTGGTGTATCTGAGCTAGAAGGAATGGAATACATTTTAAAGAGGTTTAATGATTCACTTAAAGTGATAGTGTGATAGTTTTATCTCTTCTGTTTGGAAAAAATAAATAATTAAAACTATATTAAGGCTTTTTTTGTCAAAATATAAAATTTACATAAAAATGAATTTGTTTTAATATAATATGTATTTCCTGCTGTATCCTTCTATATTTTCCCTCCTGAAGAGCTTTCTTTTCTAATAAAAAAATAAAAAATGAAGAGAATAATAAGTTAAGCAAAACTCATACTGAAAATATTGCTCTTTATATTTAGTGTCAGAAGTTAGTTGAATAGATGTTTCAAGAATTTTTTTTTCTGAAGTCCCTGCCCCAGGTCTCTAATCTAGTTCCAAGCTCTGAAAAAAAATGGAGAGAGGTAGCTCTTTTTTAGGGCCAAACTTGATCTAGCTTTTTAGCATTTAGTTTTGATAGTTTCATGGTTGTCCTATTTTCAGTAAATCAAACAGAGCCTTTTTACTAGACTATAACCTCAACAAAGAGATAGAATGTATCTTTGTTTATCCTTTTAAATTTGTTTGGATATGTGATTTTATCTATATAAAGAGGCCCCAGTATAGGAACCATCCACTGCTATAGGTCAATTGCTGTGTTTAAATGCTGGAGAATATCAAGAGTTTAGGTGACTTGTCTGATGCTACATACTCAGTATATGCCAGAGGAAGAATTGAACCTTAAAATTTCCAACTCCAAGGCTGGTCCTCTATCTATTATACCATGAAGCTTATTATCCCTTGCTGGTTAATGAAAAATATTGAATGGATGAAACATTCTTGTTCCATGAAAGATAATGTTTTTGGTTATAAGCTTAAATAAAACATGCAATCATAATTTTATATTGGTAGATATGATGGGCTATATTTTATCCCACAAATGTGCTCCCTTCTAAGAATGGTTATTACTCAGCTGCAAAGATCATTGTTGAGCTAGATCATCTGAAAGCAATATGCTGAACTTGTGAGCCAAAAATCACCTTTTGTTTGCCCGCAGAATCTGGCATTATGGCATGTAAAGGGCTAGAATTGAGCAGATGCACTTAACCGAAATAATCTAGCACTTAAGGCTAATTACCAATTGGACAATCCTCTATATGCTTGGCTTGATCTGTGGGTGTGGACAAAGAAGGGGAAGAGAGATCAGAGGGTGGAATAGGATAAGCAGGATCTTTCTTTGTTGGTGTGGAGAGAGAGCAAGGAGGTGTGGAGATTCCTATATCTAATCCCCTGACAGCAACCCCAAAAGACCTAGAATAAAGACTTTTGCTTATCTTGGCATTAAGAAGTATACATGTATGTATATATATATATATATATATATATATATATATATATATATATATATATATATATACACATATATATGTATGTATATACATATATATACATACATATATATATATACATACACATATATGCATATGCAAATATAGATGTAGATATAAGAAAGCAAAGTGGGCCAATCAAGAGTGAAAACTTCAGTGCTTTACTGGCCCTCCAGAATTTTGCGTTGTTTCTTAATGGAGAACTTATGAAAAAGCATGGACGGGAATATAATAACAGCATGTGATGATCTGCCTTAATAATGCCCACTTATTTAATAAAGTGATAATAATATTAATTTATACAGCTTTTTGTTTTTGCAAGCCTTGTATATATTGTCTAATTTGATCCTCACAAAAGTCATGTGACACAGGTGCTGGTATCCCCATTTTACAGGTGATTAAACTGAGGTCGAGATTGATTAAGTAACTTGCCTAAGGTCACACAACTTATAAGTGTCTGAGATCTTTCTGACTTGCCTCTTTTCACTATGTGTTTTAGTTGTGTAAGTGTAGCTGCTTCACTAGATCAAAGGCCCCTATAAGTATCGACAAAAGAACTGCTACAAATTTCAAATGGGCTTTGTGGAGTCTTAAATGTTACAATGTCATAATATTATAATTACCATAGTCCAACTTTCTAAAGAAGCATTTTTTAATTTAGAAGTTTAAAACATGATAAAAATGAATGAATTTTTAGATTTGTATTATTTAGGGTGCCCTTTTGGTAAATATGAACCATTTATGGTAAATTTGAATCAATTTGTATATTAAAAAGGAAGTATCCTATGAACTAAAATGGATAATTAATATCAAAAATTGTCATAGAACTCAAGAAAGAATTTTTTTAAAGTGTCTCCCTCAAGTTAGAATGGCAGATGTAACCTCTTCAAATACATGTCAATTCTTTCCTTGTTGGAGCTTCATTTTATTGACCAAGAAAACACTTAGTTTTAAATAAAATTCTATAAAGTTTTATGTTCTAAACTTTATTCTCTCTGCCTCTGTCTCTCTGTCTCTGTCTCTCTTTGCATATACATGCATATGTACATGTATAATTTATTTGTTAGAAGTAAAGAAATATTAGAACTATTGTTATAACCAGACTATTTTTAAGATGGAACATCTGAAATGAATCACTGCTGTGTTATACTAGAAAAGCAAACAATTAAGAGGTGCTGCTATATCGTGTCATAAACAAAGATGTTATTTTGTTGACATATTAACACATTGTAGAATTTCCATTGAAATCTCCAGAGTGATCTCTTTAACACTTATTTTTTTTTTTGCACTTAATGTATGATTTAATCATTTTTGCTGATGTCTCCTGAAACTTAAGTGTTGATGCTCTAAATGTGAGATGTTAGTGAAATTTATGGTCATACTTCAATAGGAAATGAATCAAATCAATTTTATGGTTCCATAAATATTAACCATCTGGGTAGTTGTAAACAACTCATCCTGATTAGCTTTTTTATTTTTTTTATTAGGCAGTAATCACTAGATTGGGTCAAAATAAGATATTTGTTAAAAATTATTCTGAGGCTTATGTCACTGAAAGATTTCTGTCCACTTCTTTGTTTTTCCCCCTGTTAATTGTAGAGCATAGGGTCCATTTATGTTTGTTTGGTTGTTTGTTTGTTTAGCCTTAGGATCCAAGCTATTATATAATTAGGACCCTGAGGGTCATTATCTTCTCTTTTTTTGACAAAGAGGTGAGACAGGTTTTAATGGCTTCTGTGATGGAGATGACAGCTAGTTAGGATACTGAAAAGTTAAGGTTCATCTTTGGAGACACTTTAGAATCATTTAGTCTAGTGGACTCTTGAACTAAATATAACTTATTTTGCAGATAGACTGTGTTGGACTAGGTGAACTCTAAGGACCCTTCTAACTGTAAATCAATGATCTTATTATCCATAGGATTGATGAGCTATAATCATGTTGTATATGACTGCTAGTCCACAGACTTACAACTCTTACCCTACTATTATCAGTGCCCTAATGCATTAAAAGACAATTTTGCTTTCATTTCTAGGAGTCTTGTCCATTTTCAATCAAAACAAAAGAGGGTCTGGTCTCTTGGATAGCTCCTACTTCTTGCCCAAGGCATTTTGATTATGGTGAACAAGCCAGCACAGATCTGTATTAGTCTTTCCTTTTATGATTTTTTTCTTGCCTTAGGCATGACTACATCTACATGGAATCTTCCTCTCCCTTTTTGGAATTTTCTATGCTCCCAGTTCTCAAAAGCCTAAATTATCTCCCTTTCCTTTATATAATAATCACTTCTGTATTGTCACAATGTGCTTTTGTGTCTGTGCTTTTAATCAACTACTATATTTCTATCATCAAACTTTTAATTGTTTAGACCACTTCCTATTAACTCTTTTGCACTTAAGTTAAAGTCTATTTTGGTCAACCTCAGTCCATCTGGATGATCCTTTAGTCTTTTTGGACAGTCTATAGAGATTCCTTTATAAGGGTAATTCCTTACTTTTTATTCTTAATATTTTGCTTTATTTTCTTTCCCCCTCTTTTTTCCTTTCCCCTCTTCCCCTTCTCTCAATTTATTTTTCTACATATTTCATCTTTCATTTTAAAAGCAATGATTATAGATCTTCTGTAAGCATTTTATTTTTCCTAGACTTTCACATTGTCATTTTAACTTTACCTTAATAGATGCAGAGGTTTCAATTTTTTCAATATCAAATGAATATAATTTCTCTACTTTTGCAAAGGAAAGTAACTCTTTAAAGTAGAGTTGTAGAATGTTATAATAGGAAGGTAACTAAGAAATAACCTCAACCTAGCTAGACATTAATAATTCCTCTCTCCCATTTTATAGATAAGGAAAGTGAGGTCCAGAGATTAACTTCCTTGCTCCAAATATCCACATATAATCAATGGCAGAATTGAGACCAAAATCCAGGTCTTCTGTTTTCTATATCTTTATTTTTTCATGATCATATGCTTTCTTTCAATAGAGTAATTCATGCCCCATATCATAAAACTATCCACTGGGCATCTCTTAATGTTACATAGTCATAATATAATGGAAGTATTGAGATTAGAGTTCAAATCTTAGACTTCTCTGAAATGATTTTCCTACACAGTGTCTAATAACTTTGAGGCTTCCTTTTTCTAAAGTGAAATCTCTCACACAACTGGTCACCTTCCTTTGAAATTCAGATTTCATAATTAAGACACGAGTATTCTTTAATGGTGGTTACCAGATTCTATAATTAGTCATGAATTATTTTGTAAATAATTTTAAATATCTCACTTAGAACAAAGTGATACTTTTCTTTGGCACATAGAATAGCAATATTATTAGTTTGTATTTATATAACACTTCTATGTTTAAAGTGCTTTACATGTTATTTCATTTGATTTTCAAGTGTGAGGTAGGAACCATTATTATCACCATTTTTCAAATGAGAAAAATGAAGCTGAAAATGGCTAAGTGATGTGCCCAGTGTCACATAGCTAGTAAGTATCTAAGGCAGGATTTGAATATTTATATTTTTCCTGACTTACTCAGGCATTCTACACCCTATGGCATCTAACTTTCTAAGTGGCTTAAAGAATACCTAATGACTTTTATTAATTTTTTTGTTAAAATTGAGTTCAGCATTTCTCCTGGAATAATTGAATTTAGGTATCTTAAATTTATTCAGCTATCCTTCATATTTGTAGACATCATTGATGCTGTATTTCTAATTTCATCAAGTTGACTTATTAATGCTTTGCTATGGTACTTGAAGAATTATGAAACTAGTCAATTTTTTGCATGGAAAATCATTTTGTTCTTTATATATATGAAATTATAAAAGAATTTTGGAAGCATTTTCAAAATTATAAAATGCTATTCAGATTAAAAATCATAATTTTATTGCTATTGCTGCTGTTATCCTTGTTCCCCTTTCCCCCTTCCTCCCCCTCTTTCTCCTTCTTCTCCTCCTCCTCTTCTTTTTCTTCTTCCTCTTCTTCTTTCTTCTTCTTTCTTCTTCTTTTTCTTTCTTTTTCTCTCCCCTCAAAAAATAAAAGAAAAAAAGAAAAGAAACATCTGTAGCATAGAAAGACTTGTATTAGCACTTGATATCCAAATGCAAAGATCAAAATGATCCATAATTGGTAGGATGCAAGACTAGGAGAACCACAGTTTTCTCTATCCTGCCCTAGGAAGACCCCTTAAATGGAATTGTGTTAGTTTTGCATATTATATTTTAAAGAGGATATTTATTAACTGGAAAGTGTCCAGGACTAGAACTATTTTGAGCATATCATTTGAAGAACAAGTTGAAGGAACCAGCAATGTACTGTTGAGCAAAATTAAGGATGATATAGCTGTCTTTAAGTCTTTGAAGGACTGACATGAGAAAAAGGGATTTCATTCGTTCATTCTTCTTGCTTAGTGTCAGAAAGAAGGTTTAAGAACAATAAAATTTTAGTGGCAAAATTAGGTTCATGGTGTAGAAAAGCCTTTTTAAAAATTAGAGACATCAAAAAGTAAAAATAGTTACCTTGAAAGGTAATGGGTTTTCTGTTACTGGAGATCTGTGAGCAAAGACTAGATGATATAGGTTCTTTGAGATCCCTTCCAATTTTCTGATTCAGTAACTTTTTATGCCCCATTGGCAACTCAAACTGAACTCATTTAAAATCCAGTATTTTTCCTCCTATGCCTATCCTGCAAATTTTCTAATTTCTGTTGTAGATGCCTCCATTCTTCATTGATCCATGTTTAAAACCTAGGGATACTATTTGGTTTTTCAATCTCTTTTTCAATCTCATTCATTCCTCATATCTAAACATTTGCCAAAAATTCTTAACTGCCCATCTCATATCCATTCCTTTGACTCTATGCACATAATCATGACCCAGATTCAGGCCATTTTCATCAACTCTTAGGATAGTTTTTGAATAAATCTTCCTACCTTCAGTCTTTCAACCTTCCAATTCATTCTCCACCAGACTGCCAAAATAATCCTTATGAAATTCATGTCTGGATTATCATCCTTTTGCTCAAAATACATTCATGATTTCCTTTGGTCTCTGAAATAAAATAGGAATTCTTTTGCCTGACATCTATGGCCTTCAACAAACTGTCTCTACTCTTCCAAGATTATTTCAAATTCCTCCCCTTCATGTACTCTTAATTCCAATTAAATTGCCCTATTCATTCCTCAAATTCACCATCCCATTTCCTGCATTTGTATATTTGCATGGGCTTTTTCTCCATTCCTAGAATGCACTCCTTCTCTCTCTATTCTCAAATTCTTATCTTCAATGGGAAAACAACAACAACAACAACAACAACAACAACAACAACTGAGTGCTTATGAATGCAAAAATACTTTTCTATGTGACTTTTACTCTAAGATAAGCTACATGTTCCTCTGGGTATTTAAAAACCCTCTCCTTTTGACTTCAGTCTATATAACCAAGATGATAATACATAACCATCTTCTTCCTCTTCCCCTCCCTTTTACCTATCCTAGTCTCCTACCAAACTGGGCATTACTTTTCTCCATGTATCTTCTGCCTATGTGCATGTATACAGGTGTTCCCAATGTCTGGAGAATTTTCCCTCTGCCTCTGCCTCTTGGAAACTTTTCAAGTTTGGCTCAGCTGCTACTTTCTCCTAGAGACTCCTGACTTTTCAATTGTTAGTACCCCAAAGTTGGTTGAGTTCATTATTTCTCCTGCTGACTGAACCTAATTCCCCCAAAGTTACCAAGAGCTAATCTTAAACAGAGCTTACTGCCAAAATGTACTGAGTTAGGTCCAAGAGGAATCAAGAGTCTTTCATAGGTCTGCCTATTGATTTTCTCCAGTGCTTTAAACTGAATGAAGAACAGCGCTGTATTTTATAAGTTCTTTTGAGGGAATGCTTCGCAAAAGTTTCTTTAATACACAACAACTGTAATATAAGTTCTTCCAGAGCCTAGGTAATAAAATATACTGAATCATTATTTAACTTTTTAATTACCAAAACAACAATGACAGCTATCTACAAACTTGCAACTAGTTAATTCTGATGCTGTTAGAAAGGTGAGCTATTTTTGTGTACATGGAGTCTATTGTCTAGGCCTAAAATGAAATGCATTGAAATATGAACTAATTGATTTTATTCCTTACTCTAAATTGAGAATATTGCTATGGTAAGAACACTGGATCGACAGTCCAAAGATTTGATTTTAAATTCATGTTCTGCTATTAAATACCTGCATGATCTTGAGAAAGTTACTTGCCCTGGCTCTCCATTTTGTCATCTGTGAAATAAGTGTGATTTTGTGGTGTTTAATATCCCTTCCTGGTCTATATACATATGATTCTAAGAATTATAGGACTATTATTTTAGTTATCTTGCATATAATGGTCTCTGTTTTCTAGAAGGAAATAATAAGTGGTAGAAGCTTATTTAAAAAAAAAACCCATATATTCATCCTTCCTTTTCTTTTCAGTTATTAATAAAAAGGTTATTTTATAAAATCAACTTGCCTTGTTAGAGAAGCTCATGTAAGAATTAGGAATACACTACCCCATAACTTTGATTATAATTTATGATACTGTTTTAGGTAGTTTGATGGAGCAGGACTTGGAACAGAGGTTTGGAATCAAAAATACTGAAGTTCAGATCTTGCTTCATACACTTACTTGTATTATATTTCTGGTCAAGTAATGCAACTTGTTTCAATCTGTTTTTCAATCTATAGAATGGGGATAATTATAGTATCTACTTCTTAAGGTTTTTATGAGGATCAAATGACGTGACATGTAAGGGGATTTGCAAATTTTACAGTGGTTGGCACATAGTAGGTGCTTCATAAATATTTGTAAATTGCTTGGAAAATCCTTAAAGAACTATATTTGTTTTAAAATCAATAAGAAATTAGAACAAAACTCACTTTCTTAAAGTAATTAGAACTTTAGAAATGACAGAATTGAAATTTGTATTCAGTATGCTGTAATTCTAGAATCCTTTAGATGCCTCCAATAATTAAATTACCTTTGAGAAAAATCTAAGTTCATATCTCTTCTTCACTTGCTGCAGTCTGGCTTCTGACCTCACTATTCAGTGAAAACTGGAACTCTAAAATTATAATAATCTCTAATTTGCCAAATGTAATGATCCATTAGTCAGTCTCTTCTTTTTGATACTCTTAAGTTTTTGCAACACTCTTCTCTCCTATTCTATATTTGACTATTCCTCCATTTTCTTTGCTGAATTTTTATCTAGCCTATTCCTACTAAGTGTGGGTGTTCCCTAAAGCTCTTCCCTTGGCCCTCTTTTCTTTTTCTTCAGAGACCTTTTATTTGGTAATCTCATCAGCTTAAATGGGTTCAATGATCACTTCTCTGCAAATGGCTCTCAGGATTATTTATTTGGCCTTATTTCTCTCTTCTAAACTCTAGTCCCTCAACTGTCTGTAAAACTGGATGGCCAATAGATATTATAGACTTAACCTATTTAAAAGTGAATTTATTATCTTTTTCTTATAACCCTGATATTATCTTAAATTCTTTATTAGCATTGAGGTCCCTCCTAACCTTGCTACATAATTTTGCAATCTATATGTCATTCTCATCACTCATATAAATTATCTATCAAATCTTATCATATATCTACCTTTATAATATCCCAAGTATATGCCTTTTTCTCTCCTCACAAACCTTTATCCTCTCATGAATGTCTGAACTAGATTACTGGTTGGGCTCTTTTCTTCAAGTCTTTTACAATTCAAGTCCATCCTTCACATAAGAAATCTGCAAATTTGAACATCTTAGTTAATTCTGGTGGCTCCCTATTATCTTAAAGGTTAAATCTAAATTCCTCTGTCATCCTCTGACTCCTTCCTATCTCTCTAGTTTTCTTGTACCTTGCTTCTTTTACTCTGAATCATTGATTCTCTTTTTATTCTTCCTTACACAAATTACTCTATCTCTTCTCTCTATTCATTTCTGTGCCTGAAAAATTCTCCCTCCTCATTACCACCACTTAGTTTTCTTCCAGTCTCAGATAAAATTATACCTCATACAAGAAACTTTACCATCTCCCTTGATTTCTAGTGGGTTTTTTGGTTGTTTCCTATTTACCCTGCATAAAATTTGTTTTTAAATAGTTGCTTTCATAGTAACTTGCTGATGACAATGTGAGCTCTTTGAAGGTTGAAGCTAATTTTCCACTTTTTCTTTGTATTATTAGTATTTAGTCCAGTGCTAGACATGTAGACGTTAGTTAATAAATGGTTGTTGAGTTGACTTGATTCAGCTTTTAAAATTTTTTTTCTTTTTTTGTTATTATAATAAATTTATTTATTTTTAATACACATTGCTTTATAAATCATGCTGGTTGAGGAAAATCAAAGCAAATGGGAAAAACCATGGGAGATTTGATAAACAGAAAAAAAAAAAAGTAAACATGCTATGTATTAATTTACTTTGTCTCAGTTATTTTTCTGGATGCAGATAGATTTTCTGTCCAAAGTCTATTGGGATTGCTTTGGATCACTGAATCACTGAGAAGAACCGAGTCTTTCATAGTTGATCATCGCACATTCTTACTATTATTGTGCACAATGTATTTGTTGTTATTGTATAAAATGTATTCGCTCATCATTAGTTCATGTAAAACTTTCCAGGCCTTTCTATAATCAATTTGTTCATTCTTTTTTATAGAACAATAATATTCCATTACCTTCATGTGCCACAATTTGTTCAGCCATTCCACAACTAATAGGCATCTACTAATTTTTTAGTTCTTTGCTACCACAAAAATAGCTGCTGCAAACATGTTTGCACAGCTAGGTCATTTTCCCTCCTTTATGACTACCTTGGGATACAGACCCAGTAATGGCACTACTGGGTTGACTTCAGCTTTGTAATTTTAACAAACAAATTTGGTCCTGAAGAAAAGAGGAAGAAATGCATTTTCTTCCCCCTGTATAGGTTTGGAATATCGCATGTATTGATAGATAGCCCATGATGGTTCATGTTTTTTTTTTTTTTTTTTTTTTTTTGCTTAATTATTGTTAGATTTTTAAAATTCTTTGTTAAAAGATATAAGATGGAAATATGGGAAATAGATATACATGTACATGATTGAGATAGATTCTTTAAAAAGTCAAGTTTTCTGAAAATTGTGTTTTGAAACTCAGCCATAGGCGCTCTCTCTCTCTCTCTCTCTCTCTCTCTCTCTCTCTCTCTCTCTCTCTCTCTCTCTCTCTCTCTCTCTCTTTTGGCATTCATTTTTGTGAGGGTAAAGAAGTCATTTATCAGATAGACCAAATCTAGAATGGGTGCAGTAATTCTAGCTTGTACATAATGATAATAGGTCTTCTAAATGTCAGTTAATGGCACTGCAATTTGAGTAAAACTCACTGATAAGCTGAGCAACTGAAGTGCTTCATATTGATATTTATTGGCCATGTCTGTAGTCTCTGAAAGTCCCTATTCTGTACCAAAGATAATTTTTTAAATGAGTCTGGGAACCTACTGGTTTATTTCCTTCAGGTAATAGACATGAGTGATAATGTGTTTGTTTTGAAACTACTTTAAATCTGTTGGGAAAAAGTTAAAGTTTTCTATTTTTAAATGTTCAAAATGAAATCTTCTCTGGTAAGAGATATATAATTTCTCAGAAAGCAATTTTATAGTCAATAAAAATTAGAGATTCTTACATTTCTTGCTAAGGAAAGTAGTGGGGAAAGACTTTTTTTTTAAATTACTTTTAAAGGTCCAAATAGGTCAGATATTTTGCCCTAAGCTTACACAGCTAAATTGTGGCTAATTATTGGAGAACCAAAATTCAACTCTCTTAAGTCTATGTCTGAATATGAAAATATGATCCTGGAAGAATGGGAACTCATCTAAATGACAAGACTGATTTGAAACTAATTTTAAAATTTTTTTGAAAATTTCATATTACTAATCAAATATTATATGGATTATCAATGGTGCAGAAAGTTGGAACGAAATGTACAATAGGCAACTGATGATGTGGGACTGAAACTCAGGAAAATAGACTAAGGCTCAGTATATAGATAGTGGAATTATCTATGTAGATACCTGAACTTACAGAAAATGATGAGGTCATAAAACAAAAAAAGAATAGTAAAAAAAGAGAAGCTCAACAAGATATAGCTTTGAGGGAACCATTGATAGTAAAAGATAGCAAAAGAAACTGATTGGTAGAGGGAGGATAGAAAAGAAAGGAAGAAGAAAAAAAGAAGAGGAAGAGGAAGAAGGAGGAAGAAGGAAATTGAAAAAGAAAGAAAAATGAGAAAAGAAGAGGAGGAAGAACAAAAGGAGGCATGGAAGTACTATAAAGTTTAAAGTTGCACAACATACAATAAATAAATTGAGGTAGACTTCTGAGACAAGGCACTTTATTAAAGGGTCCACAGCCCCCTGTAATAAAGTGGACCTCCCATCTTCCTAATGACCTGAAATGCCCCCTTCTTTCAGGGCCTTATTCTTATCAGGCTTGATTCTAGATTTGATACTTGAACACTTTAAGGAGCTCTACAAAGTACAGAATTCCATTGATTGACAGACCTTAGCATCAACTAGAAATAGTATGTCATCAGGGAGATCTCCGATTGGCAAAGCATGGGGCATAGTCTAAGTGGACATACATGGTCACCCTTCATGTTGGACAAGAGAGAAGGCATAAAAATAAGTTGGAGATTTTCTGTGTGATTGAATAACTTCTGTCATGCTAGGCTTAGTCATTATTATAAGGAAAAGCAAAAGCGGAGTTCCTCTAGCTAGCTTTCTATGGTTAAATAAATGAATTTACAATTTGCAAGTCACAGCTCTGGGGCTAATATCACTACTCCTATGGAATTATATCAAACTGATTAATACTGATTGAAATATAGTATGCATACAAATGAATTATTTGTTATAGGAAAAGGAGGAGGTAGTAGAATGGGAGGAGGCAGTGGAAAAGAAGAAAGAAGAGGAGGATCAGATGAATTGAAGGGCAAGGGAGAAAAAAGGAGAAGGAAGAATTCCCTGGTAGATTAGCACTGTTCCCAGTCTTAGAGGTTTATAAGATTGTGGAATGTTAGAGCTAGAAAGGACCCTAGAAATGATCTAGTCCCAAACCAAATAACCCTAGTTAAATTATTCAAGCATTTATACTTTATTTTTATTAATTTTATAATCATAACTTTTTTTTTTTACAGTACATATGCATGGGTAATTTTTTACAACATAATCCCTTGCACTCCCTTCTGTTCTGAATTTTCCCCTCCTTCCCTCCACCCTCTCCCCTAGATGACAGGCAGTCCCATACATGTTAAATATGTTATAGTATATCCTAGCTACAATATATGTGTGCAGAACTGAATTTTTTGTTGCACAGAAAGAATTGGATTCAGAAGGTAAAAAAAACCTGGGAAGAAAAACAAAAATGTAAACAGTTTACACTCAATTCCCAGTGTTCCTTCTCTGGGCGTAGCTGATTCTGTCCATCATTGATCATTTAGAACTGAATTAGATCTTCTCTTTGTTGAAGATATCCACTTCCATCAAAATACATCCTCATACAGTATTGTTGTTGAAGTGTATAATGATCCCCTAATTCTGCTCGTTTCACTCAGCATCAGTTGATTTAAGTCTTTCCAGGCCTCTCTGTATTCATCCTGCTGGTCATTTCTTACAGAACAATAATATTCCATAACATTCATATACCACAATTTACCCAACCATTCTCCAATTAATGGGCACCCATTCATTTTCCAGTTTCTAACCACTATGAAAAGGGCTGCCACAAACATTTTGGCACATACAGGTCCCTTTCCCTTCTTTAGTATTTCTTTGGGATATAAGCCCAGTAGTAGCACTGCTGGATCAAAGGATATGCACAGTTTATTCAAGCATTTATTAAGCACTTACTCTGTGAAAGGGACTTATGGTGGGGAAAAAAAAAAGATAAAAAGCAAAGCATTCTCTTGTCTCAGGACACTTCCAGTGTAACAAAAGGGGTATGCATTGTAAGTGTGAAGCAGGAATCTACAAAGTTCTATTAGAAATTTTAAGCAATACGTAAACTAATGCTGAGTGAAATGAGCAGGACCAGGAGATCATTATATACTTCAACAACAATACTATATGATGATCAATTCTGATAGACCAGGTCCTCTCCAACAGTTAGATGAACCAAATCAGTTCCAATAGAGCAGTAATGAACTGAACCAGCTACACCCAAGGAAAGAACTCTGGGAGATGACTACGAAACACTACATAGAATTCTCAATCCTATTTTTGTCCGCCTGCATTTCTGATTTCCTTCTCAGGCTAATTGTACACTGTTTCAAAGTTTGATTCTTTTTGTACAGCAAAATAACTTTGGACACGTATACATATATTGTATTTAACTTATACTTAACACATTTAACATGTATTGGTCAACTTGCCATCTGGGGGAAGGGGTGGGGGGAAGGAGGGGAAAAGTTGAAACAAAAGGTTTTGCAATTGTCAATGCTGGAAAATTGCTTATGCATAAAATTTTTGTAAAAATTAAATAAATTAATTAATTAAAAAAAGAAAAAAAAATTAAGCAAAAGAGAGATCTCCCTTTTCTGAAGGATGAGAATAAGCTTCATAGAATAGGTATACCTGAGCTGTGCTTTGAAGAAACTCTTTTTTCAGTAGCTGGAGATGTAGATGCAATGCATTGAAGGCTTTAAGCAAATATCATTTCCTCTAAATCTTTACCTTTTCCAGGATCAATCTCCCAGTTCCTTCAAAGAGCTATGGAATGATTTTGATACTCTTTTCCATCCTGATTGTCTTCTTCTGGATGGCTCCAATTTACCAATATCCTTACTAAGCTTTGGTACTCAGATAGGAATACATTGTCCAAGATAGTTTGATGGAGCTTAGAATATACTCAGACTTTTTGTCTCTTTTCCTGGCAACTATGACTATCATTATACAGTACAGGATCTCATTATCATTGCTGGACTTTCTTCAAGCCCAATTATTGGGCGATAGGGAAGATACAACTTAAGTAATATTGCCTTTAGGCTTATTTGTGTCAGTGAGTGAATGGGAATCATCTGAAACAGGAATAGTTTTAGACTGGGGGAGAGAGTGATTGATGGATGAAAAATTTCAAATACTTTTTTCTCATAAAAGGGAATTAGAGGCACAAAAAACAACTAGAACTAGTAAACATAGCTCTGAAGGCATTAATAAATATATTTTGTGTATGTCTGAGGAAAACATGGTGAATTAGCCAAAGAGATAAGATAAAAAAGTGATATGCAAATCTATGATTAATGCTAATTTAAATTTAAGTTGCTGCAGACAATAAATAGGAAAGTTTAATAAAAGATAAGAGGCTCCCCTGATACTGATATGCTCTAGATTTGCCTTGTAAGACCTTTTAGGTCATGATCTGTCCAATACTTTCACTTTAGTAGTCTCTTTCTTATAATTATCCCATTGTTCTAACTCATTAACTATATTTATTTTTCAAAATATTTTCCAAGATGAGGGACCTTGTCTATTTTTTTGGAAATTTCCTTTAAAAAAAATTGAGCATTTTAATAAACAAAGAACAGAAATATGAATTTATATAAAACACTCAACTTTTATTACATAATTATAAGTATATATGGATTTCTAACACCTTTCTCCTTATCTTTGTCCTCTTATATACTTTCTTCTGCATATTTTAAAATATTTTAATTGATGTCCCCCCCCCCCCCATCACTCTCATTTCCCATCAACTCTCCAAGTAGAAACTGTTCCTTCTTTCTAGTAGTTAAGCCAAGGAAAATCAACACTGCCTATTTTCATTGATGAACATATCTTTCAACATGTCTAATACCATCTCTTCTCTTCCAAGAGCTGGTAAGCAATATTTCATCATCAAATATCTGACATTCTGGTTGATCTCTGCTGTTATTAGTTCTGAAGAATTTTAAAGTTGTTTTCTTAAACATTGTTATGGTTTGCATGTAATATTCTTCTGGTCCTGCTCACTTCACTCTATATCACACAAATTTTTCCAGATTTTTTTTTTTTTTTTTTTTTTTTTTTTTTTTTAGGCTAGGGTTAAGTGACTTGCCCAGGGTCACACAGCTAGGAAGTGTTAAGTGTCTGAGACCAGATTTGAACTCGGGTCCTCCTGAATTCAGGGCTGGTGCTCTATCCACTTTTTTTTTTTAATGGCAGAAAAATGATGAATCACACCTGTATTCCATTATTTGTTTTTGCTATTTCTTAATTGTTGACCATCTACTTTATTCTAATTCTTTATTATACCTCTTCAAAAAAGCCCCAATGCTACTATAAATATTTTTGGATATATAGCTTCTTTGTCCTTTACTTCTCAAGCAGGATATATTGTTGAGTGACTTTTTAGAGTATAATTCCAGGTTGCTTTCCAGAATGTATGAACCAATTCATATCTTTACCAGCACTGTATTATTGTGCTTCTCATCTCAGCACCTTTCCAATAACCACAATTTTCCTCTTTTGTGTAGATGTGATTGGTGTGAAGAAGAAACTCAGGGTGTTTTTAAATTGTCATTTTTAGTCTTAATTAGTGTTTTGGAGCATTTTTCTTCTCAATAGTATTTTTATTTTTCCAAATACTTGTAAAGATGGTTTTCAACATTCATTTTTGTAAAATTTTGTGTTCTAAATTTTTCTCCTTCTTACCTTCTCTCTCCCCAAGATTGCAAGCAATCTGACATAGGTTAAATATGTGTGATTCTTTTAGACATATTTCTGTATTTGCCATGTTGTGCAAGAAAAAATCAGGCCAAAAAAGGAAAAAAAATACATGAGAAAGAAAGAAAAAAGGAAATAAATACAAGAGATGAAAATATTATGCTTTGATCCACATTCAGTGTCCATAGTTTTCTTTCTGGACACGGATGACATTTTCCATCCCAAGTCTATTGAAATGGCCATGAATCACTGCATTGTTGAGAAGTGCCAAGAATTTGGAGCATTATTTTAAAAATGGTTGTTTTTATCTTGAATTTCTTCTTTCATTTTCTTCAATCAATTGTCAATTTGGAATGACTCTTATTCTTGTGTCAAAAACCTTTTTATATCTTGGATGTCGAGTCTCTCAGAGAAACTGAGTACAAACATTTTCCCCAGGATAACTCTTTTCCTTCTAATTCTAACTGCACTGAATTTGTCACTAGACTCTGATGACTTTGGAAGAAAGAGTGAGGCCGATTGATAACTATGTGCAACTCCATCTCATTTAAATCCAATTCACCCAAGAATCAAGATATCAGCTCCTGATGTCATTATCCCATTGAACAATGGAGTGAAAATATAAAACTCAGATAAGATCTAGCTCCTTCCTTTTAAAAAATTACTTTGGAGGCTAGGGATAAGACACACTGATAAATAAGGCATGATAATATAATAAGTATATAATCCTTAAGGCAGAGGCTCTTCTATGACAATAAAGAGCATGATAACACTTTGGGGGACTGCTGACTTTTATGTCTCATAACCCCACCAGTAAATCTGGAAACTTCATACTATTACTCTTAGTGCTCTTAACAACTCTCCTTGCAAAGCACACAATTTACACAATTCAAAAAAGAACAAAATAAAATACAGGCACTAGAAAATAAATAGAACATAGGTTATGGAAAATAACAGAATTTACCACAGAGCAATTTTTCCCAGAGATCTGTACAGTGTGAGTAATTTACAATAATGCAATTGGTAGGGCTTCTGGCAAGCGCTGCCTGTCATAGTTCCCTTGGTATGTGGCTGCTTTTTGGCAGCTGTCTGCATAGTCAGAGTCAGCATATTTCCCCATTCTTGCTCTTCCTATTGCTTTCCACAGTCCCTGGTCCCTGGATCCTTTGTCAGAAAGGACACTTCTGTGATGGGCCCTGTCTTCACACAGCAGAAAGAATTCTCCAGAGTACTTCTCTTGGCAGGGGACTCAGGACTAGCTTGCTGCCAAAAAAAAAAAAAAAAAAAAAAAAAAAAAAAAGCTTTTACTTCTTGCCAACCTGTGGTCTCACAATTTCTCACAAGGGTCTGGAAAAGAACTTGTCCCTCTCATTTTTAGTGTCTGTGTTACCAATGCTAGACTACAACCAAGGTATTCCAAAGCTCAGTGTCCTGGGACCCTAGAATAAATGAATAGATGCAGTATGTCCAAGAAGCATAAAGAAATATTCCAGTTTCTACCTAATTGTTTCAAGTTCTTGAAAGTCTGTTTGAACCTATTTTATAATTACTCAAAAATTATTAATAATAATCAATAGTATTTACAAAGTAACATAAGCTTTATGAAGTATTCATTTGACACTTATTAAGGACCAGCAAGTAGGTTGAGGAGAGGGAGGCAGAAAATGTGGATCAGGAAAGTTGCCCTTTCCCTTCAGGATAGGAGAATGGAATCAAGAGAAATAAATTAACCACAAAGTGTCTTTTATAGCGGGCTACTCTGTTGCCCTACCCTTCCTCCTCCATATTGATACCTGAAGATGCTAGGACTGAATCTGTGAAGAGAAAACAGAAGAAATAACCAGTTTTCCATTGTCTTTTTTATATTTCCCAAGTAGACCAGGGCTCTGATCAACTCTCATCAAGCTAAATAACTAGAGTTAGGTTTATGTATGAATGTAGCATTCTTGGAAAATTCCCAGGTATCTATTAACACTCTACAAATAAACATCAAGGAATGGGTAGAATCTGGCTGGAAGTTCCATTCTTATGATTTTCTCCTTGCTTTCTTGATAGGCATTTAGCCCCTAGAACTCTAAGCCTTAAAAGTCTACTTGGGTGGTACCTCTATATCTAGGCCACACATACAATATGAAACTATTTTCTTGTTTTTTATATAGTCTTAGTTTAATCCTGAAAAACAACAAATGATCTTTTTCCCACAATGGACCTGGTAACTTGGTGGATAGATATTTAAGTCATGATGTCAACTCTTACGGTTGACCGTCTGTGACCCTTTCGCCACCCAAATAGAATATTTCTTTGTATAACCAATACATATTTTGTTTTACTTATGCTTCAATTGCCTTTTCTTTCCTTTAACTCTTTTCTTTCCTTTAACCAAACTTAAAAATAAGGAATTAGACATATGCTTTATGTGGGTTTTCTTTGTAAATACATGTTGTTTTTCAGTCATTTTCATTTGTTTGACTTTTTATGACCCCATTTTGGAATTTCTTCTCAGGAATACTAGAGTGGTTTTCCGTACCTTTTCCACTTTTTTTTTTTTTTTTTTTTTTTTTTTTTTTAACAGAAGAAGAAATTGAGGGAAACAGGATCAAGTAAATTGCCCAGAATCACATGGTTATTAAGTGCCTGAGGCTAGCTTTGAACTCAGGAAGATGAGTGTTCCTAATTCCTGGCCAGGTACTCTATCCAATGTGCTACTTACCTACCCCTGTAAATACATATATTCCAAATAACTGTCCTCCTTTTCCCATTGGCAATTAGATTAAAAACAAAACAAAGACTCTCCAGTCTCTAAAAAAAACCAAACATCCTGTTTGCCAATTCCTTTAATTGGTTACATTTTTTCCTATTAATTAACCAAATTATAGCCTTGACATGGGCATGCTGTGGATGAAGCTATTGATCACTCATTTTTCTAGTCCTATCTACATAAACACATGATGGGTCCTACCTACTATCATTTCATATGAAATACAGAAAAAAAAATTTTAAGGGTTTATACTTCCCCTTATGTCAGTTCTTCAAAACAGACAAATTTAATCTTTAAGTCCTGTCAAAGAGATTCCCAAAGATGCTTATTTTTCCTATAAATTTTATTAATCATACCCTTTGTAACTGGTTAATACTTTGGATCCAAATTTCATAAATTTAAGTTAATTCAACGAGTAGTTATTAACTGCCCACTCTGTCCAAAGATTTGTTTCCTGGGTTGAATTGGAAGAGAAAACCAGAATAAAATGTATCACCAAAAAAAACATATAGATGAACAAATAAAGTAGGTTGGTCACAAGATGGGGGAGGAGTAAATAATAAGTAATCTTCCTTACCAATACTCCCACTGATGTCTTTTAGATAGTATGTTGGTTGTGTGTCAGATTTATGGGAAGTCCCAGGAAAGAGGAGGAAGAACAGGACAGGGCAATAAAGAGTGAACAAGTTGCAATTTGTATTAGAAGAGGTAATATCCACATTGGCTGGTTTATGCTTTGTTGTAATTATTTGAATGTATGCTTTTCAAAGAATAATGCTAGGCCTTTTGAAGAAATGACTAGAATACTTTACATTAAGGAACTTATATTTTGGTAGAATTAATTGTGTCTTCTATGTTGATTAAATAATTTCCTGAATTTACTTTTAACCTTACTAGTGTCAAAATGGAACTCCATCACTTTCTCTCTGCCTCTGCCTCCATCTGTGTCTCTATGTTTCTCCTCTCTCCTCTCCTCCTTTTACTCTCTGTCTCTATCCCTCTGTCTTTGTCTGTCTTTCTATCTCTGTCTCTCTGTCCCTCTGTTTCTCTCTTTCATGATACATCTTATTCCCCTGTTATTTACCAGGACTGCCCTTCTCATTTACTTTTCCTTAAGAAGAACTCAGTGATTTTCCTATAACTATTGACCAGCTTCTGATATAACTAGCACAAAGCTTTGTCTCTAATAATTTGCCATTGGTCAAACCAGAGAATGATTTCTGTAATATATTGTCCAAAGTCAGCCACTAAGGCGGAGGAAGAAGTAAAGTCTGGAGACTTTACAAACCCTAGAAAAGATGATTTTGCCTTTCAAAACAGCCTTGTGATTTTCCTGTTACCAAGTCGATTCCCTCTAATAGTCTTGCTTACCTTTCAGTCCATGGGAGGGCAATCTTGAGCTATAGTAAACCCTTCAGCTTTGCCAAAGAGACTATAGAACTTATTAATTTAACAATTAATGAATTGAAACAAATGAACTAATTAAAACATATTACGGACTGTAGTTATTTAATCCCTCGTCAGTCTGCATTCCAAATGACTCCACGTTAGGTCATGGAGGCTTAATTTGTAAAGCATCAGGAATCTCTTTTGTCCTCCATGGCTGGAGCTGTTGTGCTTTTAGCAGGGAATTGCATTTTCTCCCTCTCCTCTTAAACTTGCCTATCCCCTGTCCTACCTATCTCCTACACTTCATTTAAATAACTTGAATACTTGAAAATAAAAGAACAGGTGGCCATTCATTTTGTGCACACAGTTTCCTGACATTGGGGAAAAAAAAGAGACACAAATGGCTTCCCCGGTTTTATTATGTCAATTTTTATGGCCATGAGTCATAATTTTAATTCCACTTCCTTAATGAAGCCTTTTCTGTGGTTGGAACTGGATCATTTGGGGATTGAAGAGCATTATGAGTTTTATACAGTACAGAGAAGCATGCATACAAATAATTTCACATATATATCTATATACACATATGCATATGTGTATATATACATATACATAACTATAATGAAATATCTGTGTATTTAAAATTGTATTTAAAATGGTTAAAACAGAGAACAAAGTCAAAATGAATATTTGATAGTAAAGTAGGCAATATTTCAGAGATCATTTCATAAAGGAAGCAGCTGACCAATTCTGGATCATTTTAATTTGATTTATCTGTCTGTCCCTCTATTTTTCTCCTTTTCCCTCTTTCTTTTTATAGACAAGATCTCTCTTTTACACCTAGACCCTAAAGGTAGTAGCTACTCATGTGCCTAATCCCATTTCTGACCAGCACAGAGGCTTTAAACTCTGTTGATATGTTTCCAAACAGGGCCAGTTTATCCATTCATATGCAGCCCCATATTCCAAGGGACTCATGATATTGGTGCCAGCCTTAGTGTAGGCACCCAGTTGGTATAGCCTGTTGAGCTTAAATGCTCCTAGTAACAGGGATTACAGAGAAGTTTCAGATTTGTATGTTATTTCCCCCCGTTGGATTATAATTCATTTTCAACATTGCCTAGAACAAATACTAAATGAATGTTTATTGATGACATGAACTGAGAATATAAGATGAAGAAGAAACCATTTCCTGCCTTCTAGAATCTTATAGGCTATTGGAGGAAATAAATACATAGAAAATAAATACAGTGTAAATATATGTGGAGATATGTACAAATGTGGTGAGGGGCCACCCCACGTATAGCTGAGGGCCTCACTTTTGACATGGACTGGTCCCCTGTTTATGGCATGACAGTGTCTTCTTGTGCTCCTTGAGGGCTTATCTATAAAATAGAGTGCTTCTTCCAAGTTATTGGTGAAGATCAAATGGGATAACACTTTTTAAAGTGCTTTGTAAACCTTGTGTGATTATACAAATAGTAGTCATTGTTATTATCAACATAATCATTGTCATTAGACGGATCAGTGGATAGAATACCAGACCTAGAACACAAAAGTCTTGAGTTGAAATCAAGCCTCAAACATTTATTAACTGTGTTATCCTAGGTAAGTCTGCCTCAGTTTCCTGAAATGTAAAATCAGATATTAATATCACCTTTTAGGGTTGCTTTGAGCATCAAATGAAATAATATCCTCCACTGTTTAGCACAGTGCCTGCATGTAGGTGCTTAAGAATTGTTTATTAATTGATTATTTGTAAAACATTTATCTCAATGATTGGCACATAGCAGGCACTTAATAAATGCATCTTTCCTTTCTCTTTTCCTTTTGTTTTGTGTCTCTAATACTAAGTATAGTACTTGGCACATAGTAGGTATTTAATAAATGCTTGATAAATTTAATTGTAAGGTAGGGTAGGTTTTTTTCTCTCAGATTCTTTTTAATAATTTTGTCCATTTTGATGATTAGTTAGATGAAAAAAAATGTTTTATTTGTTAGCCAATCTGCTATTTATTTTGTTTTCTAGAGACTTATTTTAAAATCTTGTGGAGTTAAGATATTGAGTCTTAGAATTATCTGATAATATTAAAACCATGAAAAGTAGATTATTTTGACCCCAATTTAATATTCTTAATGGATATTGTTGGCATGTCTATGGAGACCTTTATTTGACTAAGTGTTTCTAATTCCCAGTTCTATCCTGGGGCTGGTACACTGTCATCATATCATGCTAGTAAAACTGCCAGCTGAATGCTGACTGCTCATCTTGGACAGGCTCATGATGTTCCTGCACAGAGACAAAGCCAGAAGCTCTGCATAAATCAGCATTTTAAAGAAACCCCATAGTGAGCAGGGGTTTTTAAAGTTTAAAAAAAAAGGAAATAAGTAGAGAGAAGAGCGGATAAAAGAAAAAAGAAAGAGAGCCTGCTTTTGAGTAAAGAGGGAAAGAGATAAAGAAGGAAGAATTGGGTATTTATATGTGATATGAAAGAAAAAACAAAGATGCAGTGGATGGAAACCATTTTCTCTGAAATTTTCTCATTTCCTCATTTGTTCTGAGCTGATTATTGGAAGGGTCCAAACAAATGTGTATAAAGATAGCAGAGCCAAGCTCTGGAGCTACTCTCCCAACTAACTCTAGAAATGCTGGAGGATGAGTACTTAGAGAAAAACTCGATTTCCCCTCTAGGAATGTAGGGTAACCTTCTGAAGGGTCATGGAGTTCTACTGATACTATTAGTTTGTCCTCTTCTAGGGTGCCCTACCTCGTATCAGTCACTGGTGAATATTATCCAGATATAATTTGTCACTGCTTATCAGTATTTTCCTAGTATTATTTAATCAGTTGATATCTTTAAATGATTTAAATCAATTCGCTTTTATACTTACCATATTTTCTTAGAATATACTACAAGAAGAGAAGTACAAATATTTTCCCCAAAACTGGGAGCCAGATTCTCCTACCAATTATGTCTCTAGGGAGAGTAGACTCAAACTTTAACTATGACTAATGACGGTTCTCCCACTAAAAGTCATTAAATTGATTTCCGAGTGTAACATAGCAAAGCAATTGATTTACAAATTGCTCCTTTTCTTGGAAAACATGATGTCTTCACTGCTTGGTTGATCCACTCATAAGCTGGATCAAGCAGGTTGACTATCAGGACTAGATCCTCTAGCAGACTCAGCCATTAAAGTTCTGATGGATCTTGCAACTTTTTAAAGCCTAAAAGATCACAATCTGGTCTAATGGAGTTTTATTAAGTATCCACCTAAAAAAAAATACAATAGGAGCAGAAGCAGCAGCACTGCCTTGTGCTCAAGACCACATATCGCCCTGGGTCAAGGGAATATTTGGCTGCTGGTGGTTCCATTCTCCCATCTTGAAGCTTTTTGCCTTGCTTTTTATTAAAGAAGAAGATCAGGTTTCTCTGTAGGAGATTTGTAAATACTCTCAGTTAAAGTATAAGAACTAATTTAAAAAATTTATTCATCATTCAGTAAACCAATGGGAAACTCTCACAAAATAAATGTGTTTCTGAATTCAGTACAGAGTCCCTCTGTTTTATATCACCTGCATTTCTATCTTACCCAACTCCCAAAGTGGATTGATAGATGTCCCAGTGGATGTTCATTACAACAGCACAGCATTTCAATTAGTTTTTGACTGCCTTGGGTATATATAAAGAAGAGGCAAAGGTGTCATTGAGCAGGCTGTAGATCAAGTAGGGATAAAGCCAATGTACTATTAAAGAACCATAGAATCTTAGAGCTGGATAGACACTTAATAAATTTTCCATTTTACCTCTTCATTTAATAGATAAAGATACTGAGGCCTAGAGAAGATAAATGATTTGTGTAAAGTCAAGAAGTTCTCAATTTCCTGTAACACTTCTCAAATTCTTTTCTAACTTATGAATGATAGCTTTTTCAAAATAATCTGGCTTTTTCTCTTGAACATATTGGATCACTGATTTTTTTTGGGGGGGAAAGCTTACTTTAGTCCACATCAATCAATTTTATCTCTTTTTGAGGTTAAACAATTCATTCTGTAATAGCCATAAAGAGAGTATCCAAAGAGAAAAAAAAATTTCTAAGCATAGTTGTAAAATGTGTAAAGAAATACATCAAAACACAATAAACTAATATTTTCTAGTTTGAAATAGATCATTTGAAATGTAAAATTATAATCTATATGTATAGTGAATGTAATTATTGTACATTATAGTTCCCCAAAATAGGCTTTTAGACTGCTAAAGGATTTTGAATACTGTTTAATCTTACCTGTACATTTTATATATAAGCAAAGGATTGGGTATTGATTTTCATAGGGATGAAAGCCAGGACTGGGATAAATTCTGATTGGCTTCATTCCCAGGTTGGTTGGATTGTATGCATTATATTAGATGTGGGATTCAGAGTAGGAAGTACACAAACACTATTTACAACTATATATGCACACAGGTCTATCAATTTTCTTACAATTTTGAAGGAAAGAGGACAATTTAGACTTCTTATTTGGTGAGCTCATCAGCTTTCAACAATATCTCTATGCAGATAATAATAATAGCTAGTATTTGCATAGCACTTTAAAAGTTGCAAAGTATTTTATACGCCATCACATATCATATATGCTAATTACAGATATGTTTTTTTGTTGTTGTTGTTCTAATTTCTCTCCTTACCACAACTCTCTAGTCTCTAACTAATGACACTTGCATATCTTGAACTGGATATCCATAATAAATCTTAAACTAAACATTTTCATAAATAAACTCATTATATTTTCCTAACTTCCATCCCTATGAAAAGCAATACCCAATCCTTTCCATATATATATATATATATATATATATATATATATATATATATATATATATATATATATATATATATATATATATATATATAATGCGGAGGTAAGATTAAACAGTATCCAAAATCCTTTAGCAGTCTAAAAGCCTATTTTTGGAACTATAATGTACATTAATCACATTCATTGCATCTATGCATTATAATTTTGCATTTCAAATGATCTATTTCAAACCATGCTTGCAACTAAGATATCTTTGATTCTTTACTCCCTCACCTTCTTATCCAATAAATTGCCAATTCTGTTTGTCCCTTAAAACTTTTCTGTAACCTGATCCTTTTCTTCTTTTACACTTTTGATACTTTGCCCTCAGCAAACTCTAAGATACAATAGAGAATTCTCTCTATCAATGGCTTTGTCTTCTGGCTTCCCTGGCTTCCTTCAAATCCTTGATAAAGTCCCAATTTCTGCAAGAAGCTTTTCTTAGTACTCCTTAACTTTAGTGTCTTCCTTCTGAGATTATTCCCAATTTATTGTATATTTTATTGTATTTTGTGTCCTACAAACTTCTTGAAATTAGGAATTTTTTTCTTTCTTTGTATCTTAACTAGCATATAGTAAGTACTTAATAAATGTTTTATTGATGACTGAAAGACACTTGGAGACAATAATAGCCAAGAAGATACTCCCTATTGCTGGTTTATGTTATATTTAGTATTGGTATTATAATTTGAATTATATAGTCATGCCCTCCATTGCCTAATAAAACTTTAAAATAGTCACATTGATTTTGTGTATGGATTGGACTAATAAATTGGTCTAATGGGTTGGCTAATGAGATCCATTTAAATCTCAAGTTCTGCATTCTGTGATTCTGCTTTGATTTATCATTACTTTCAAGGTCTTCTGTTTGTATCAAATAATGCATGCTCTTTCCCCATGGTTAGATTATAGCTGTTCTACAACTTGAGAGGTGGTCATCAAGCCCATTCATGACAAAAAAAAAATCAGTCAGCCTGTGACACAGTTGGTAAAGGGTTTCTATAAACTTAACTAGGCTTAACTGAAGACAGAAGACATATGGTTTATTGTAGGGCCTTTACTTCCCATCTGGGAACATAAGATCTGCTGCTGCTTTAGTATCAATGTCAGCATCCGAGAGCCAAGAGATTCCCATGCCATGATAAACCACTAGAGGAGAGTTGTCTAGCAAATGTAATGTCTATGACCATCGAATTTTAATGCCAAGGGAAATGATGTGATAACTTAAAAGATATGCTTAGAACTCTAGTTGTTAGCTAAACTGGAACATGTTTTCTTAGTAACTTTCAGTGATTTACTTATTCTTTTCTCATGGTGTGAAAGACACAGAGAGATTTATTGGAACTCTTTGGAGATAGAAAGGAAAAGAGCAGTTGTTGAAGAATGAATGCTAATGTCATTTAAAACAGATAGCTCCATTCCCTGACTTTTCCATTATTCCATTTTATAGTAGGAACTTCTTTTGAATTTATAATTATCTGCTTTGTTCTGGTAAAGAAAAACAAGTGTGATGTCTTAAGGTAAGAATTATTATAAGTAATCATTTAATGTACATGAATATAACTAAAAAGATAATATTGATGCACCCAAAAACTATATATAATTTTGTGGTTTTGTTTTCTTTTTATTCCCCACTCTTAGTACAGGATCAGGCACACAATAAATACTTAGTAAAAACTTATTGATAGACTGATAATTTTAGAAGGAATAATTTTAATTGTAAAATTTAGAATCTTGACCCAATGTATACATACATTATATCCTACACATGAAAATTTCAGTGGGGGCTAAATCTCAATATATGTATATTAAAATAAGCATCAAAGGTTCACTTAGTATCATTCATATTACTATCAATGTATATGTCATTTTACTCTTTTTTTTTTTTTAGAATTCTATATCATTCCTTGAGGTATGGAGTATATTCAGAGATATTTTCCATTGGAGAAGCTAATTTCAGACGAGAACGGCATTGAATGATGTAAGCTTTCTAGAAGTGAATATGCTGACATTTTAATAAGGGTAATGTGGATAATTCATATTTAAAAACATATCTCAGGGATTTAACTTCATCTAAACTTGATGCCATTGGCAAGTTTTGAGAATGTTGCCCAGTTGAATTAGCATTCATAAAGTATATATTTTTGTCTCACTATTCAGGAAACACAAAACTTTAAACTATTTCTGACTTCACAATAAAATTCTTCAACATTCCTAAGAAGTTAGAGAGAGCAGCTTCTGAAATGACCACAAAAATAAAACAAACCACTAAGTGTCTCACTGGAGTCTCAGTTCTGTGACGTAACTCATATCTGTAACTTCAAATTAGTTAGTGTAGATATATCCTTTATTTACATCTCAATCCTTTTCTACCTTCGAAGATAGTCTTCACGAGTTTTTCTGACTAAAAGGAAGTCAACCTTTTGGTTCTGAAACTCACTAAACTTAGCTAAGGTGATTCTAGGATGCTCAAATATGGGCCTACCAATTGGTCCACCATTGCTGGACTTGAAAAGATCTTATTGAGTTTGTGTTGCCTAGGCAAAGATTTTTGAGATAATCAGCCATGTCCACACTAAGAACTGGAGTTCCACACTAAGTAATAGAATGTGTCTTTCATATATAAAATAAGAGAAAAATCACAGTGGTTTTTTAGTTTTATCTGTTTATTAAAAAGGTTAAAGGCATAAGAATTCTCCAGGAGTTAGTAATTGGTTCAATAAGTATAATTCTTTCAGGCCCCTGGGCCATGTTATTTAATTAAATCAGAAGTTAGGTCACACAGATTAAGTGAGTGCAAGAGTTGAGCAATTAGGCCATGCATATAGTCAATATAGATTATTTGAGCCTAAAAATCATATTGGATCCTTCCAAAAAGAAAATATATCACTTTTCTGTTCTGCAAAATCAGATGTAAAAGAAACATGTCTGTTTTTCATTTTGATGCTTTAACAATAATGTCATAATAGGTGGTTAATGTTCCAGACCCTGAAGGAGGTTGCAAATGCCATTTGTTGATGAAATAAAAGTACTTCCATTAGCATGGTGAAGGGAAAAGAATTCTAGAATGGAATCAAAGAAACCCAAGATTTTAATCCATCTCTTTCAACTAATTTGCCATATGTTTTTCTATAACCATGGGCATAGTGAAATGAGTGCTGAAGTGGAATCAAGGAAAATTTGGGTTTTAATTTCTCTTCTTAAACTAATTTGCCATTTGACCTTGGAAAATTCACTTAAATAAGCATCCACTTCATTTCCTTTCAGCCTTATGATAATCCTACAAGGTGAGCTAATTTTATAGATGAGGAAACTGAGCCTCAGGTTAAGTGATTTTCACAGATATATCTATATCTATATATATAACTAGTAAATTTCAGAGTTGGAATTAGATTCCAAGTCTAGTATTCAATACTATGTAGCTTTTAAATCTCAGATTTTTCTTTTATAAGATGTAGTACTCATGCCATAGAACTGTTATAATGTTAAAATAAGAGTGTATATATTAAAATATTTATAATATATTAACATATACACATATATGTGCATTTATATACATACACTACATATTCATTTATAATCATATATATGATATGTATATACATTTAGATACCTTAATGTATTATGTAAATCATAAACTCATAGATTTAGAGTTGGAAAAGACATTACAACTATCAAGAACATATCCTTCATCTTAAAAATGAAGAAACTGAGTTAAAAGCAAGTATCTTGTCTAGTCTATAGGCTTTCTAGCCATGGCTAAAAATAATTTATAAATATGTGCATTAAGATTTTAACCCATTCTTGTGCCTCTAAGTCTAGATACATATTTATTACTAGTTAGAAATAAGCGAGCAGACAAATCTCTCATTTTGTTATAACAATTTACTTATCTTTCAGTATATTGAAATTTGCGTGTCCTTACTGTAGTTTGTCACAATTTGTCATCCATTCAATACCAATATCTCATATTCATATAGTGCTTTAACACCCCAAAACACTTTCTTTGCCATGATATGCTCTAGTGGGTACTGTAAGTATTATCATTCTCACTTAGAATGGAATGAAAGAAAAAGAGACAGTTTCTAGGCAATTAATCAATTTATTACTTAGGTTAGTTGGCAATCGATAGTTGATGGTCAGTATTTTTTCTCTGTAACCAAAGACCCATGGTGAGCCTGAAAGCTTTAAATACTTTTTGAAAGAGAATGCCCTTGACAAGTGAAAATCAACCCTGTTGGGTGGACATTTAGTGGAAAAAGTAGGTTGAATTAAGTATTTAGAGATAAATTCTATGTAATGGCATCCCATAAATTTGTGATATAATTTCACATTTTCCTTCTGAGATTTGTTTTTGACTCACTTTTATTTAGGATTCTTCCTATTTCATCTGTAAATATAAATCCTTCATTCAATTTTTTTTTATTGATTATAATATTTATTACACTTTAATTTATAAGGAAATATGGATAAATATCAAATACATATTATATATATATACATAAATGGAAATATGGATTAGTACCCTAATATTCTTGGGATATATGCAAATATGAAAACTTTTTAGTTTAATTTGAATGGTGTTAGCATAGGATTGACTATGCTGTCAATCCAGCTGTGTGATTGACCAGCTTCTTGGATCATTTTTCTAACCATTGATACTGACGATGATGATTGTTTATTATTGATTATTATTATACTTTTGAATTACTTGGGAGAAGGAAGGGTAGATTTGGCTCTTCATGTCCCAGTTTGAATCCCAACAATGTCTCTCTCTGACATTCACTACCTCTCCTGACTTTATTGCTGCGTCTCTCTGGATCTCTATTTGTTTACCTGTATCACAGCAGGGTTAGAAAGTTGATCTCTGAGTTCCTTTATGCCTCTGAATTAAGCTTCCAAGGGGAATCAATCACTTGCCCCAGATCATTTTGCAGTAATGAAGATATGGCACTCTTTGAAAGTAACAAACTCTGCTTTTATTCCATCTACAGGGAACTTTTCCAATATAAATGTGCCATGTTTAGACACTAGAGCACTAGAGTTTCTTCTTTCTATAGTTTATTATGAACAGTTCTGCAGATTCCCAATTCCTTTCTTCAATTCCTCTTTTCTCAATCTCTTTGAAGTTCCATCTCCATTTGTCTTTAATTATATATGACATTTTGCTGGATTTCAGAAAAAAAATTTTACTTGGGATTCTGCCCACCTTCCACCCATCCTATTTCTTCATCGACAATTCTGAACAACTAATTCTGGGATAAGAAATGTCCTGTTCTTGACCACTAGGGTAAAATTGGACATGGCAATTTGTCTTCCTAGGCTTTCAACTACTCACCTATTATTGGGCTATTTTTGAAGGAAATGATCTAGTTCTTTTTTAGCTCTAAACTCTTATCCTTTTCTGCTAGCAATAATTTAAAGTTTTCTTGTGTATTACTACTACTGATTAACATTTACATGGTGCTTGTTATATGCTAGACACCTTTACAGTTATTATCTCATTTGATCCTCAGAACAACCCCAGGAGACAGATGCTATTATTATCATCATTTCATAGAAAAAGAACTGAGATAAACAGAGATAAAATGACTCTTCTAAGGTCACACAGATTATATGTTTCTGAAGTTGAATTTGAAATCAGGTTTTTTTGACTCTAGTCTCAGCGTTCTATTCATGTAGGTTTCCTGATAGATATTCTTTCTCATCATCTCTTCCTACTCCAGAGCTGAGGATAGTGAAAAATTGGATCATCTGATTAATTTGAATAACTGTTTTGGGAAATTAACTTTTTTTAAGATAAAAAGAGTCAAAACACTTCATGCCCACCCCCACCTCTCCTTCATAGACTTTACTTCAATTTTCATCAAGTTATTTGTTTACTTATTTTGAGTGAATCAAGAGTAAGTTCAATGAACCATTCTATGACTGATGTCATATTCTCTTTCCTGCATCTGGGTTTTTTGCAAAGATGCTTAATGTGGAGTGTGATTTCATTAAAATTTGTCGGGGCAAACCAGAAATCAGAATAAATAATAGAACTTCCTGTGTGGTTCATTTTTGAATCCTTGATTGCCTTACTAGTCAATAAATCACATTACTTATTTATGCTTCAAAATTAAAATAAGAAGGCTTTCCAATAACCAGCCTTGGAAGCTTTTAAGCAATATGTTCTGGAGTTTCTCCATGCAGCTGCATTGGGTCATTTAGAGCCTAATTTTGATTAATGCTAACATTTCCCCCAAACTAGAAATGCTTGGGAAAGAGTTTATGGAGGCCTTGAAAGTAAATTCTGTGGTCCTTTCTTTCTTAGGCCAGGTACATAGCATTAGGCGGTTGCTTCTCAGATCTTTTTGTTGGATATGTCTCAAAAACTGAGGCTGTCTCCTTCTAGCAGGATCCAATCTTTCAGCTGGTTGGCACAGTCAAGGGGAAGGCATGAGCATCCCAGAGCCCTTGCAAGTGCTGCCATAACATTTCCTAGTTGTGTTGAAAAATAAACCTCGGAGATTGTAGGGGTTCCAGGATTTCTTTTAGTCACTTTGAGGTCAGCCCAGGACAGAGTCAAGCAAAACAGGGGCGGCAAGCTGGTATGGGCCTAGAGGTCTCTGTAAGAGCAGGCAAAGAAAATACATAGCGTTAGCTCAGTGCTGCTTTTCCAGATTTTCCCATCTGAACCACAAAGTTTTCTGGCTTCTGGTTTTATGGACCTGGCACTAGCAACCAGAACAACAGTAAGTTTATTTTGAACGGAGCAAGTGTACTTCAATAGTCTGGAAAAATAAAGCCTTTAAAATGGAATCTTCTCCCTCTGCCCTTGTTGTATTCCAAATTCTTACCTACCTGATAATTAAAAATTATTACATTTGTTTTTGTTTTGTCCAGGGGCATCTTTGAGAAGTGTCTGATTGTCTGGTAAGACAAATAAGAAGACCATGGAATCATTGACTTTTAAAAGGGGAAAGATATCTCCTTCAGTCAGTAGCAACATATTTATTATATACCATGCACTGTGGTAAATGATGGGGATACAAAAAAAAAAAAAAAAGTAGTTTCTGCTATCAAGGAATTTGCCTTGGATTAGGGGAAGATAACATATAAAAGAAAGATGCAAAGGGGGGAAGGGAAGGTACCTGACTGGAGGAGGGTGCTAGGGAACCTTTTCAATTGAGGTCCAATTTTCCATTCTTAGATGAGAGGAAAGGAAGAAAGAGTTCTGACCAGGTAGGAGTTCCAGGAATGAAGTGACTTTGAAGAATGGAAAGGTACCTTCAGCATAATGGACAAATCCAGAGGAATGCATCCTAGGAAAATGAAGAGATCATTTAATTGTTTTGAGGGGAGAGCTGATAAGTAACATATAACTTCATTAGTGTACAGCTTCCAGAGTGGAAAATCCCTCTACTGATACAGTAAGATAATCATTGTACAACTTATAGTTTAGGCAAGTTACCCAGGCCATGAGGGCCCAAAAATTTGAATCCCCTGACTTTAAGGTTAATTCTTTATCTTTTGTATTATATTGATATTATATTGATTCTCTCTCCTCATGTTACAGAAGAGAAATTAAGCCCAGAGAAAATAGATAGTCTAACAATGCTAAAGCTGTAAGAGATCTTAGAGATTTTCAGATAAAGAAACTGAGACTTAAAATAATGAAGTGGCTTGGCCATGGTGTCTTGGCAAGTCAGAAGTAGAAATAGAACTGGAATACCAGTCTCCTTTCTCTCTTCTCATTTTCTCCATTAAATTCTTCAGCTTCCTCTTTGGAAATATGCAGCCTTGTAAGCCTGACAGATGGCTACAATTTCTAGGATTCACTGATAATGTTTGACTTAATTTTTTCTTTTTTCTTTTCATAATCTTAGAGTTATGATCCATTTTCTTGGTCTTACTGACCGCCATGACTCTATGAATACAAAATTAATATTTCAGTCATTGATTTTTGTTTTGTATATCAAGAAACCATCTTGGGAATGGATTCAATTTTGATCTCCCAAGGTACCCCTGCATCAGAATCAATTCTTTTCCATACTTTGTAATTCTAGGAATTGATATATTTGATCTGGCCCAATGATACAATAAAGCACATCCAGATACTTGGGACACACAAAAGGAGTCAGAATAAAGGCATCTTACCAGGTTACAAAGAAATCTTCTGGTTATGGAAAGTTTTATTCTATATTTACTGGAACAAACCATTTCCAAGCACTCTGGTACAATAACATTGAGCTCAAGAAATGAAGCAATGCTGATGATTGGTCTATTAATGGAAATAAAGCTAACTCTTTACTAGGTCAAAGCGACCAGGACTTCAGATGGTATTTGGAAGAAAGCCATGCATTATATTAGTCATTGAACACCCTGGATTTGTTTAGCAGGCAGTTTCTTGTAAAGTGATTTCATGTTCTGCCCATGTTTCTGAACATGGGCATTTTCAAAATCTTTACATATTATAAAGTTTTAAATAATTGATTAATTTTAATTAATTCAATTAACTGATGATGCTCTCTGGTACCAGTGTCCCTTGACAGTTCTTAGCATCTACTGACAATCTTCTAGAAGAATAATTATGGTTTCTAAGATACCCAATTTAAATAGGGTTTAGATTAAATAGAGTTTAAATATGATTTAAGTAGAGGGAAGGCTATGCCTCTGGTAGGCAATTAAATGGTGCCATAGTACACAGAGTGCCTTGACAGAAGTCAAGAAGACTCATCTTCTTGAATTCAAATCCAGACTCAGACATTTACCAGCTTACCCTTGATAAGACATTTAATCCTGTTATTATTGTTATCATCACATTTCCATTTATGATTCTTTTATTCTGGGTGCATAATGAAATACTCAAATAGATACAGAGAAAATTATTTAATTTATTTGTTGGATTCTTCAGAGAAGGAAATCGAAAGAATTCAGCAAATATTGTTATAAAATATACTGGACTATGCAGATGGAAAAGGACAGTACTTCAACTCACTTTAATTCCACAGAGTCCCTATGATGATTGGTCTATTAATGGAAATAAAGCTAACTCTTTACCAGGTCAAAGTGATCAAGACCTACTAGGTGCTATACAGTCACTGCACGAAGTGCTTTATAACATTCTCATTTGATCTTCACATCTGTTATTAATATCCCTATTTTACATTTGAGAAAACTGAGACAGAAGTAAGTGACTTACTTAGGATCACAGTTACTCAGTGTCTCTAGTCAGAAAATCAGTCATCTTGATTCCAGGCTTGGTGCATCATTCTTGTACCATCTTAGGGGTTTGTATTCCCCCTTACTGTCTCACAGAATCTTATTGAGTATATAAGTAAGAAAACCAAGACTGAACTAAGACCTTTCTGGTTTTACTTTGGTACCATCTTGCCTCTCAAGTGTATTTGTGCAAGAAAGAATATTATACCGGGGGAAAGAAGCACTGGGAATAAATTTAAGATAGTACCATTACCAAATTTAAGTGTAATAAGTCTTTTTTTCTTGTTATTTTTTAAGGTTTTTGCCCCTTTCTCTAATCCATTACTACTCAGCTAATTGATCTTAGACATCAATTTGACCATATCACTCCCCACTCCCTTCATCCAATAAACTCCAATGGCTCCCTGTGCTTCCAGGATCAAATATAAAATCTTGTTTGGCTTTTAAATCCTTTCATACATTTGCAGTATTCTTATGCCCACTCTCTTCACGTATTTTGCGATTCAGTGGTGCTGACCTGCTTATGGCTTCTCTCAAGACCTTCAATCTTTTGATTCTGTGAATTTTTACTGGTTGTCTCTCAAATCTAAAATTCTCTTCTTCATCTCATCTCTGCTTCCTGTTGTCCTTCAGGTCTCAGATTAAGTCCCATCTTCTCCAAAGAACCTTTTCTGATCTTTCTCTGTAATTATTTTTAATTTATCCTGCCTCTAAATTGTTTTTACATAATCATTTACATGTTGTTGATTCCTCCACTGGATTGTGAGCTCTTTGAAAACACAGATCATCTTTTGCTTTCCTTTAAAAACCTAATGTTTCATACTTAACTTATATCAGATTTTTTTTCCTATCTTTGGGAAAAGTAAGGGAGGGAAGAAGAAAAAATTTGAACACAAGTCTTATAAAAACAAATGTTGAAAACTATCTTTGCATGTATTTGGAAAATAAAAAACTATTTAAAACAAATAAATTTCTTCAACAAACTAAAAACAAAACCCAGTGCTAGCCTAATGCCTGGCACATATAAGACACTTAAAATGTTTGTTGATTTGATTTATTGATTTTAAATTATATTTGTGTCCATAAAGGATGTTTCTTACTCGAGTTTAGAGCTGGTGTTTAGCAGTTTTCCAGTATATGTATAAATGTAATGAATTTGTGCAATTAGATGAGCTAGGGAGGTAACACTAGGAGACAGTATTTACCCATATAATTATGAAAATAAAGTTTCTAAAAATTTTTTTGCGAATCAGAATGACAATGAAGAAATGATATTCTTTATATCAGTTTAGTTTCAGCCAAAGTAAAATGAAGAAAAAAAGTGATAAGAAACTGGGGGAAATCAAATAACTTTAATTATTATTTAGTTTGGCATTGTTTACAAAACCTTCTTGATTATTTTTATCTCCTAACATGTCAATACCTAAGGAAAAAAGAAATACTTGTCTGAGTTAGAAAACAACATATCTTGGCCTTTGGTTCCTATGTACTTTGGCCAGCCTAGAAGAGCTAAGTTTGAGGATTTTACACAGCAAAAACTTGTCCTTTTCTTATTTGGGAATGTGGTAGAAATAAGTGTGTTTTATATGAGAAATTGAATAGGCTAGCAAGAACACTTGAAGAATATTTACAGGTGTTAAATATGGGAATTTAAAGAGAAATATTCAAAGGACGTCTCTAAATTTTAGATGTAGACATGCTGGGGACCATAGAGGGAATCTATTCCAGCCTTTTCATTTTTTTTCAGTTGAGGCAAGTGAGGTCTCCAAGAAATCAAATGACTTGTTCCAAACCACAGAGGCAATGAGGATCAATGCAAATTTGAATCCAGGGCTTTTGACTCTAGTCATAAGCAGTTAGGTGCTACAGTGGATAGAATGCTAGACCTGAACTCAGGTAGCTCTGAGGTCAAATCTAGCCTCAAATACTAGCTGTGTGATGCTGAGCAAGTCATTTAACCCTGTTTGCCTCAGTTCCCTCATCTGAAAAATGAGCTAGAGAAGGAAATGGTAAATCACTCCAATATCTTTGATCAGAAAATCTCAAATGCTCACAAAAAGTAGGGCAAATTAAAAGAACTGAACAAAAATAACAAGTAAGAGGTGCTAAATAAGCACTAGTTATTTAATTTAATGTAATTATTTTTTATTGCTGGTAACCCTTTCCCCACTAGATAGGTAGGAGAAATATTTCCATGTTGGGAGCAGCAATTATACAGTAGAATTGGATTTGAAGTCATCGAATTTGGGCTCAGATCAGTATTTTCTACCTATATGAACTCAGACACTGGTATTATCTTTCTGGGCTTTTGATTTTCTCCCTTCAAAAATGAGAGAACTCATTTTAGGTGAATTCTAAGGTTATTTTAAACTCTAAATCTGTGACTTTAAAGATGAGAAATAGAAGTTCAGAAGAATAGGACAAGCAAAAATGGCATTGACTAAATTTCAACATGCATTAGTCATAAGGCATGAGAAAACTTTTCCCTTCATGCACTCCCAAGTCAAAATCGCAACAAAACCACATCCTTTTGAGGTCTGAGCTCCTTGGAGGAAAGGTGCAGGATAAATCCAAGGTATTATTTTTCATTACTGCTACTTGGAGACTTTGTTGTGAGCAACTAACATCATGGCTCAGACATGATCTCATTGATCCTTCCAAGATGCTTGTGAAGGAGCTGCTGACATATTGGGTGGCTAAAGCCAAGCTTGGAGAAGTGATTCTCCAAAGTTCCCGATTTCATCTCCCGGTACCAGTCCTCCAGCTCACCCCAAACACCAGCTTAATGTAGTCAGTCAGACCAAGCTAGGATAGCTATGGAGAAGAAAGGAGACTTTGAGAGCTGATTTGGGCTGATGCTCCCACAATTAATTCAGGAAACAAGTTGGGAAACTCTCCTGTATCTCAGTGGCCATCACTGTACAGTCTTTGTCGAAATTGTCACTCAGACTAAGAAGGGGGAAAAAGCATTCTAAAAGGGTGCTGTTGTGTTGGAGGAAGAGGGTAAAAGAAAGAAGGACAGAAAAAGGAGGGGGAGGAAAAGGACAGATAGTGAGAGAGGAGGAAAAAAGACCATGGGTGGAAGAGACATAATGGAAAGGGAAAGAATAAATAAGGGAAAAGAGTTAAGAGGAGAAATATAGTGGAGGGAGAGAAAGTGAGAGAAGAGGAAGAGAGAGAAAAATAGGAAAGGGAAGGATAAAGAAAAAAGGAGAAAGTGGGAGGGAAAGTTAGGAAGAGAGAGGGGAGGAACAGATTAGAGAGAGAGAAGGGAAGGAGAGATAATGAAAAGGGGAAAAGTAGCAAGAGGAAGTGGAAAGGGGAGGATAGAAAAATAGGAGAGGGGAAAGAGAGGAAGAAAAAAAGAGGGAATGGAGGGATTCCCTCCCTTTCCTTTTCACAAGTGTCTACTCCTGAAATTAGTTGCTTGTTTGACCTATTTTGAGCTAAAGATTTGGAGTTAGGAGACTTAGATTCAAATGGCAGTTCCAATGCTTGCTAACCGTGTACAGTCAGTCACTTAACTGCCTGAGATCTCAGGTTATATTTTCTACTTACAGGCTGCTTTGGAGGAGGGCAAAAGTTACAGAGGATCCTGTATTTGTTGTTTTTATTATTCTCTTTTTCCTTCTGAACCCATGGTTTGTCTAAAAGATACTGGCTTCTTTTTATTTTGTTCCCTTGGGAGTCTTCATCTCAGTTCAGAAGTCATCTACCTGCGTTTTCTCCAAACATTAGCACATCAGTCATTGGATGGCAATTCCTTTAGTCCCAAAGTGATGCTCTAAGATGAATTTATCCATTCAACAAAAATTCATTAGGTATCCATTCTATGCAAGCTGAGAAAGCTAGATGGCACTGTAGATAAGCTTTAAATCAGAAAGTCTTGAATTCAAATCAGAACACAGACATTTACTGTGTGACTCTAGATAACTCATTTTACTATTTGCCTCAGTTTCCTGATCTGAAAATGACCTAGAGAAGGAAATGGCTTAGAGGAGTGTGTTTGATTGACTAATTTAATTTAGAGAATCAAACACACTCCTCTAAATTAAATTAGTCCTGTCTTCCATCAGCCCTGTTCCTAAAAGACTGAACAAGGAAATAGGACAGGGAAAACAAAAAGCTGAGGTCTCTCCAGTTGTAGTAATTAGCTTTTAATATGAGAGAGAAATAATAATTTCTCTTAATACCAAGTAATGGACTGAAAGAAACTATTTCCCCTTCTTTTCTGCTTCCCTAATGTTGGACTTGGCTGGGCTCTGATGACCATGGCTGTCAGCTTGGCTGCTGGCACCCTCCCTTAATATTTTTCCCAATCTCATTGGTGTTTTTGGACTGTAAGTTTTGCTTTTTTGACTATGACTGTAGGCATTTCAGCCAACCCCATAGCTCAGCTCCTTCACTGTAGCCAAATGCCCAGCTTGGTATCTCTATTTCTCTTTTCCAATTGCTTATTGAGGTATGGTTCAGTCATCTTGGACTGCTGTGGATCTACATGCAAACTCCAATAATGTCCACCTGCAGAGCCTTAATTAAGCATTTCTGTTCCTGGGGCAAATGGTTTGCAAAAGTGTAGTCTGTGTGACTTTGAGCAAGTCACTTAAATTTTACAGCCCTCAGACTCCTGATATGCAAGATACTGAGTTGAACCAGACAAACTTTGATTTTTTTGCTTATCTAAATGTATAGATCTATGAATTCTTAAATATAAATTCAGTTTTGTGGGATTGGTGAAATGATTCAAGTGAGAGAGAGAATGGAAGTGAAGGGGAAAAGACTGGGTCAAACTAAGGGGACCGCATCTGACATGTACCCACAATTGTCTTTGAGAGAAAATCTCTATTCAGTTTTTGTCTGAACATAGAAAGACTGTGAAGTTCAAGGATGAAGGGAAATTTAAGAACAGAACAGTTATTTCAGGGATGATAAGGAAAGGGATGATATTGGAGGGTAGAGACCATGTGGGGACATGGACCAGAGAGGGATGATTGTAGGAAGAGAAGGAGCTGGGCTGGGGATGATCCAAGGTTTTAAACCAGGCAGATGGAGGGATTAGTGAAGCAGGAGGTAGGCATTTGTCATTCTAAACCATTTCAGGCATCTCTAATCACAGTGAGAAAGACCAATAACTTATTGTCCAGCCCTAACCTCTTTCCTGACCATTAGTTTCATATCTCTTAAGTGCCTACTAGGTAGCTTTTAAAAAAAGTTTTATGTTTATGTTTATGTAGTTCCTCTGTTTTGTCAAATATAGTCTCAGGTATTTTATACTAGTTATTTTAAATGGCCCAAAACAATATTGAATAATATTGGTGACATGTAATATAGTTTTCCTATTTTTCTCTTTTAGATAAGTCTAATACAGTTTTAACTTTATCTGACATCATGATTAGTACCTTTGCTTTTTCTACATAATAAATTCACATTATCTTAATTTTATCTTTGTGTGTATATCTATGTTTTCTTGTATTTACTAAAAGCAGCATATTATTGGATTCAAATTTTTAATCTACTATCCATTTTTGTTTTATGGGTAAATTCATTCCATTCACATAACTATTTCCCTCCTTCCTATTTTTCCTCACTGCCCTTCTCACCCTATTTGCCCTGTCCCTCATCACTTCTGCCTGTTACTTTGCCTTATTTGCTTAATCTACTCATTCATCTAAGGGTCCCTTCTTTAGCTTCTTCCCCCATCCTATACCTTTGCCCTCTTCTTTATCATATATGTGTGTATATATGCGTGTGTGTATGTAATATGTGTGTGCATATATGGATATATACATGTATACATACACATACTTATATCTCTCTATAAAGAGATACATACATATACAGAGAGAGAAAGAAAGAAAGAAAGAGAGAGAGAAAGGGAGGAGAGAGAGAAAAAGAGAGAGGGGGGAGAGACAGAGAAAAGAGGAGGAAGAGACAGAGACAGAGAGACAGAGACAGATAGTATGTATATTATTCCCTTTTTAACCCATTTCTGATAAGCTGTAAGGTTCCTACACTAGCAACTGTCTCCCCTATCCCTCCTTGATTCTTTTATACCAATTCTCTTTTATGCATCACTTATATAATTGCTTCTTTTATCGCTCCCTATAAAGTTTTTTTAAAGTGATTCTTTTGCAAACATCTTAAAATCAGCGCAAATTAAATTTTACTTCCCTTTAAATTATCCCCACTTCCTAATGCTTCTATTACTGACCTTCTCCTAGCACCCAGGTGTTACCTCCTACCCAAACTCCTCCCACTCCAAACCCACTATGTACAATCAGTTTGCCAAGTGCTGTCATTTTTTCTTCAGTCACAAGTGATAAAGCTATCATTTATGGCTTTATAATGTCTCCTAGACGCTCCTTCTCGCTTTTGATGCTGCCCTCATCACCTCATCTCTAGACTATTGCAGCAGCTCATTGGTTGATCTCTCTGATTCAAGTTTCTCCCCACTCCAGTCCATTCTTAGCTGTCAAAATGACTTCACTTAAAGGTAGTTCTGACCAGATCAATCAAGTTCCCTATTACCTCCAGATTCAGATGTGAAATTCTTTGGTTTTTAAAGTCCTTTGTATTTTACTCCTTCCTACTTTGCTAGTCCCATTGCATTTTAATTCCCTATATTCTGTGATCCTATAGCACCACCCTCATTGTTGTTCCTTGCACATAATACTTCATCTCCCAATTCCTTCTGAATTCACAGACCTGGAACTCTTCAGCCTCTTTGTCTCTGCTTCTTAGCTTCCCTGGATTCCTTCAAACATATAACACTGTTCCTGACATATAGTAAATACTATTTTAAAGCTAACTTATTTTTGTTATTATTAACTAATATTGCATTCTAATATAAAATATTATATAATATTAATATTGTATTATCCTACAGTGCCTTTAAGAATAATGTCACTTCTTTATATCTTTTAATGAAGTCTACTTCTACTGTTGCTTTATCTGAGATTATGATCACAACCTCTACTTTATGTATTCATAAAGTTGCCTAAGTATAGGCAACTAGGTAGGATAGTGAATAGAGTATAAAACCTGGAATTAGGAAGACTTATCTTCTGTCCTCAGACACTCATTAACTGTGTGACTCTGGGCATGTCACTTAATGCTGTTTGCCTCAGTTTTATTATCTGCAAAATGACCTGGATAAGGAAATGGCAGATAATTCCAGTATCTTTGCTAAGAAAACTCCAAATGTAGTCAAGGAGAGACCAGATAAAAAAACTCACAAACAACAAAAGCATGATTCATTCTAGACTCATTTTTTACTTTATGTGGCCCTTTATGGTTCAACTCTGATGGCTGTACATAAAATAGTATTAAACTCATTCTGCCACTTTCATCCATATTTTGGGTGTCTTCATACAGTTCACATTCTTGTTTATTATGTTATGTTATGTTGTTATTCATCATGTCATATCTTATGCTTTTTTTTTCTCCTTTTCTCTTCACTCATCTTTATTAAAAAAAAAAGATGGTGGTGAAAGAAAGTGATTGGAGTCAATACTAGCAATGTATAATTTTAGTAGTCCCATTCTTTTTCTTTGCCCTTCTCGTTTTCACCTAGCCCAGACTTGTCTTCCTGGATCTTACTTTTTCTCTCTAATATCCACTTTCTAATCACTCCTACAACATTGAAAGCTATGTTGCTTATGACTACTCTCTCCTTGATTCTTCTCTTTCTCTTACATCACATTCTCTTTCTCTGTACAGGAATATTAGAGAGAGAGAAAAGTAAGATACAGCAAGTGAAGTCTGAACTATGTGAAAAGAAAGGCAAAGAAAAACAAAACACTTTTCAATTACAAGAATTAGACTTTGCTTTTAAGTTTCTGATGCATTCTCCTTCATAAGGAAAGGGACAATTAAAGTTAAAACTTAATTTATAAGAATATATATATATGTATATATATATATTTGTTTTAAATAGGAAAATATAATAGCTAGTATTGGTGTAGCACTAGGTGCTGGGCACTGTGCTAAGAGCTTTACAAATATTATATTATTGGATATGATCTTCCCAACTCTAGGAAGAAGGGATTAGTGAGGAAACTGAAGCACAGGTTAAGTGACTTGCCCAGAGTTGCATAGCTAGTTAATTATCTGAGGCTGAATTTAAACTCAGGTGTTCCTAACTCCATGGCCAGTACTTAATTCTCTGTACCACCTAGCTGTTTCAAAGGGTCCGCAATTTTTCTCTCAATTGCTGTCTCCAAGGTAAGCCCCACATTTCTGATTTCCCCCAACCCCATACAAGCAAAGGATCATCTTTCTGTAATCTCAGCTTCCTCCCCTTTACCCTTCAAATGAATTTGATTTAAACAAACATTTGATTTTAAAGAATATTTTACTGAAGTTTGCCCAGGCCTAGAATGAACCCAAAAGAATTCTGCCAATGTCCGTTGTATTTCAGAACACAACATGTTCTAGTTTGTGGCTGCTGATCAAAGATGTGTCAGTAATGAACTTAGCTTTCCTTGATAGTTTTCAATTTTTTGACTTTCCTTTTAAGTTTTATATTTAACACAACCCTATTCATGCTAACATGGAAGACTTAAGGTAGAGAAGTGCCCTCTTACCTTCCTTTGGTCCTTTAAAAAAAATTCAACAGTGGAAGTGCTTTGGGAAGCTTGGAGAGCACGAGTCCGTTTCCAGCTGAATCAGAGCCAGCAGTTAACCACAAACAATCTACTGATCCTTTCCACTGTAATGGAATTGCTGATGTTTCCCTGGGGCAAACTGTGCAGATGCAAGATCATTTTGACTGTGTGATCGACAGCATCTGAATATCACTACCCAGAAGAGAGAGATACATTCCTAGGCAATGGCAGCCTCCATCTGGTTCTCAGCTCCCCAAAGCCTGATGCAAATGAGAGAAACAGGTGTATCTCTAGTTTAATACACAACATCTTGTGAGGGAGGAATTCTCTTGTTTTCTACTGCAAATGTATAACTGGTGGGAAAGAGGGGGTTGTGGCAGGTGCTTTTAATCTGACAGCTCAAAAGCTGAGGTGCCAGAGCCTGAGGCACTCACAGGTGATTTGTGGGTTAGAGGTTCTCTTTGCACAGCATACTGATTAAGGTTATGGAAAGCGGCATTATGTGTATGTCATATACAAATCTGGTGTACTTTTCTAAAATTGCATCTTCTGTTAGACTAATGAGAAGAAAATTGGGGAGAAATTAAGAGGGGAACGGAGTTTGAAAATCATTTAAATTACTTTAGATCAAGGAAAATAACTAAAATATAATATTATACTTATAGTTCATAATACAAGATTATATAATAGTGAATATAAATGTATATAGAGACAATGTTGATCACTCTATCTATACTGACTACAGACTTACGCTTTCTCATTACTAAAGAGACAGAGACAGAGAGTATTTAACTAGGACTAATATTTCATTGGCATAGAAAACTCTTGGAGAAATCCTTCCCTTATAAATACAGACTAGCATGTTCTCTGAAACCAATTGTTTCAGTTGCCTAACACTTTTAAATTAGGGGACTTACCTTACACACAGCAAAGTTGAAAAAGAGGGATTTGAACCAAAAACTTGAACCTTACTGCAAAATCAGCTCTTTATCCATTATGTCATGTAATTTTTTGAGATGTAGGTAGTGATTAAAAAGATGAAGTTTAATAACTACAAAAAGGAAAGGAGAAAGTATATTGGAAATAATTAAAATATCTTCCCATTTTTTAGAATTGGTTTTAGCCTTAAGTTTGTGTGGGCTGTTCAATGTTCCAGCAGATTAGTCAATCATCAAATAGGTACCTTTGTTAGGCATTGGAGATAATGAGGTAAAATTAAATAGTCCCTATACTTTAGAATCTTACATTTTATTGGGAAAATAACAATAATATATATACACATACATATAAATATATACACTTTTACAAATATGTATCTTATCATCTTATATGTTATTATATTATATAAGAATATACCTTACATAAACAAAAAAAAATATATATATACACCTTACACAAATATATATATATATATATATATATATATATATATATATATATACCTTACATAAATATATATATATACCTTACATAAATATATATATATATATGTATATATATATATATATATATATATATATATGATATATACAAGATAATAAGATAATTTGGGGGTGAGGGGAAGCTACTAGCTATTGGGAGCAATCATAGAATACTTCAAGTAAGTATTCACAGTTGAATTTAGCTTTAAAATACCCTACAGAACAGAACCCTAGAAAATCCCAAGACAGAATTAAGCAGTAAGAGCATTGAAGGCATGGAGACAGCCTGCATAAAGAAAGCCATTTTGGCTGGAATATGGAATATATGATAGAACTAGATAGCTGGCCAGAATGCGGTTGTTATTTGCTGGTGTGCATACCAGTATATATTGGCTGAACGAAAACTCATGCATAACCATAGGGATATATTATCTATGTGGTCCCTGGCAGAAAAAAATCAGCATTGCTTTTTATGCATGCCAGCTGGAATGAGACAGCCTACTTGTCTCAGGACAGCAAAATCCTCATTTTAACTGCATCGTCACACAATTGCTCTCCAGTGACTTAAAGAGCAGTCGTCAGTAGGAAGGATGAGAGGAATACATTAGGTACAAACTAAGAGAGTAGCTTCAGATGATGTGGCAAAGCTGCATGCTACTGGGAACAACAGGAATAGACAGACAAAAGCTGCAGCCCTTGGTTTGTTGCTTTTGGTCAGTTAGATTGGTTCATTCTGAAGAAATGTATTGCTCACATTAGGAGCCAGGGACTTCTGGAAAATATCCTAATGGTTGGACCTAAACAGATGCAAAGAGAAGATTGTTTTTTTCCCCTTATAATTTTGCCCTTATAATGACATTTATAGTAGCATTTGTACATAGATATTAGTCATCTTAAAGTTGTTGCATCAGGAAGTTGGAGTAACATGATTTTCAGCCAAATTCTCTTAGCTTTTAACTCTAAACAAGTTTGAAGTCATGCTTAAATTGAATTTTGGAGCATCAGAGCTAACAAAAAGTCAGCTTGAGAAAAATTTCCAACTTGAAACAGCTTGGGAGGACAGCAGGAAAAGTCTGTGACATCAGAGTAATGGCCAGACCAGAGTGCATATGACTGTGGACATTGGAGGTGGCTGTGATAGTGGTAGCAGAAGTTTTAAGAGCTCTCAGCACAGAGCTGGTAAAGGGAGTTAGATGACTAGTCAGAAATTTTAGTCAATGAAATATATACATTTATTTAACATTTGACACTTCTGAACGACAATAGAGATTGATAGGCTGCAGTATATTCTTTAAAAATATGATGCCCCAATTATATGTAAAGACAATTTTAACATTATTTTTTAAGTTTTGAATTGCAAATTCTAACCTTCGTCCCCTTCCCTTTCTCCACTCTGAGACTGCAAGCAACATGACATAGGTTATGCATGTGCAGTCATGTAAAACATTTTCCTATTAGTCATTTTGTATAAAAGAGCTTGAAAAACAGAAAAGAAGGAAGAAGAAAGGAAAAAAAAAGAAGGAAGAAAAGAAGGAACGAGGAGGGAAGAGGAGCAAAATAGTAGTCTTCAGTCTGTGTTCAGACAACATGGATATTTTTCTCAGGAGTGGATAGCATTTTTTCATCAGGAGTCCTTTGGGAGTATCTTAGATTCTTGTATTGCTAAAATAATGAAATCATTCACAGTTTTTCACTGTACAGTATTGATATAACTGTGTACAGTATTCTCCTAGTTCTTAATTCATTTCATATCAGTTTATGTACATCTTTCTAGGTTTTTCTCAAATCATTTTGTTTGCCATTTCTTATAGCACAATAATATTTCATTACACTCATACCATAGCTTTTTCGCCCATTTCCCAATTGATGGGAAATCCCTCAATTTCTTCTTAGCTATAAAAAAGAGCTATTATTTTTCTCCTTTCACCTTTAAAAAAATAAATCTCTTTGGGATACAGACCTAGCATTAATACTGTTTAACAAAGGGGAGGATCAATTCACAACTCCACCAATGGATTAGTGTCTCGGTTTTTCCACATCCTCTCCAATATTTATCATTCTCTTCTTTTGTCATATTAGTCGATCTGATAGTTATGAGGTGGTATCTCAAAGTTGTTTTACTTAATTGCACTGTATTCTTACAAATGATGAACTGTGTTTTAAAAACAGCATAAAAGGGCAAAGCAAAGATTGTGGTTTTGAAGTAGCAAGCAACTCAGCCAAACTTTCTTAACTTTCACCTCTAAACAACTTTAAAATAATGCTTCAAAGTGAGTTTTGGAGCAACAGAGCTAACAAAAAGTCAGCTTGGGAAATTTTCTCAAGCTGAAACAACTTGGGAGGTCAGCAGGAAAGGTCTGTGACATCAGATCAGACCAGAGAACACAAGGCAACAGCTCTGGCTGTGGACAGTGGAGGTGGCTGTGACAGGGGGAGCAGAAGTTTCAAGAGCTCTCAGCACAGAGCTGATAAAGGGGGCTAGACGACTAGTCAGAAAGAAATTAAGTGGGATCCTTTCCTGGCTTGGATTCAGCTGGCACTGATTGGAAGCTCTGTTGTCAATACACAGTTCTGAATCATAGTTCCAGAGTAGGGAGAAATGCTTGTGGTTGTTCACAAGGGAGCAGGGATCCTTTTGCTGTTCCAAAGTAGAGAGGGGAACTAGTACTTGTTTAGAAGAGTAGGAGATATGGTCCAGTTCCAGGGCCAAGGGAAGTGCTAGCACAAGAGCAGCAGAATTTCCAGGATAAAATCAGAACATAGACCTAGTAAACAGTGATCACATCATTCCATGAATCACACTGCCTTGGAAGTACCCAAAATTTGCAACCCCTCAGAACTATCTCTGAAAACAGTAGCATGAAGAAGCCCGAAGCTTCAATTAGTGCCTTTTTTTTTTTTTACATTTGTTTCATAAGATATTTTTGTTTTAGGTTCTCTCCTTACCTCACCCACAATTAAGAAACCACATGTGAAGCTATGCAAAATATTTCCACAAAAGTTTAGTTGTGAAAGAAAACATAAATCTTCTAATGAAAATAAAAACCTTCAGGAAAAATTAAGTTAAAAATTGAGAGCGAGAGAGAAATAGAGAAGCTTTGATTTGTATTTAGACTTGATCAGTTCCTTTTCTGGGTATGGATAGGACTTTTCATCATAAGTCCTTCAGGGTAGTTGAGGATGATTGTAGTACTGAGAATAACAAAATAATTTATAGCTGGTCACCTCAGAAGATTGCTATTATTTTGTATATAGTATATTTCAATAGTATATAGTATTGTTCATGGAGGGCTTTCCAGGTCTTTTTGTTTTTGTTTTGTTTTTTTTCTGAGAGCGTCCTATTCATTTCCAAGAGAAAAATAATATTCCACCTTGTTCTGAAAATCTTTTACAATTACAATTGCTAATTGTATTTCCTTCCATTTATCTATCTCTCCTTTCACCTTGTCACTTCTCAAAAGTGTTTTGCTACTGACCACTCCCTCCCCCAATATGCCCTCTCTTTTATCACTTTCCCCCCTTCCCATATGCCATTTCTTTCCTATTTTCTGCAGGGTAAAATAGATTTCTATACCTCTATCAAGTTTGTATGTTATTTCCTACTTAAATCAGTTCTGATGAGAGTAAGATTCACCCATTCACCTTTTCCTCCCTCTTTTCCCCTCCACTGTAAAAGCTTTTCCTTGTTTCTTTTTTATGGCAGATAATTTGCACCATTCCACTTCTTCCTTTCCCTTTTCCCCACTACATTCCTCTCTTACTGCTTACTTTCATCATTAAAAAAAGTAAAACTATTTTATCCACTCATATTCAAGTTGCACCTGTATCCTCTTCTAACTTCCATAATAATGAGAAAGTCCTTTTTGAGGTTTTCCATAACCTGAGCCCAATTCTTATTGTCTCTGGGATGAGTGGTCTGGAAGCCACCAGGACTGCCATTGATTCTGTGCAGGGTTGGATCTGGGCTTGGGGCTGCATGCTGGACTCCCACCTTGGTGTGAAAGGCTTTTTCTGTTGAGCTTCTAAGCTGCCTTTCTCTGGCTATTTTCTGGGGTGTTCTAATGCACCATAATTTGACAATAATAATTATTTAAAGGAATTTGGAACTGTTTGAGGGTGAGGTTGGGCAGATTCCTGCCCTTATTCTGCCATATTGTCTCTGCCTCCCAGAGCCCAACTTTGACTGAAAGTTCAAAGTCAAGAAATATTGAGAAAATGAGAAAACATCAAAAAAAAATGACCGGACCATAAACATATTAATATGATGACAGAGAAGACCCAGATACAAACTCACAAGAAGAGAGAATAATGTAAATACAGTTAATAACAAAAGCTGAAAGAAGGGAAAAAAAAGGTGCTGACTGGGTCTAAACTCACAAATGATTCCTCAAAGAGTTTAAAAAATAAGAGATAAGAGTAGCAGAGGAAAAATTGGGAAAAATGCATGAGACTAATGGTAAAATGTATGAAAAGAGAGTCAAAAACTTGGTAAGAAGAAAATCACAACTTAAAAAGTGAATTGATCAAATGACAAAAAGAGACACTAAAGTCAACTGAAGAGGAAAAAATGCCTTAAAAATCAGAATTAGAGAAATAGAAAAAGGAGGCATAAAAGCTTATTTAAAATAAAATATTCACTTGAAAATTAGCCAGTGAGATTTCCATGAGGTTTCAAGACACAACCATAGTCAAAAGAATGAAAAAAAATGAAGAAAATGTGAAATATCTCATTGGTAAAACAATTGACCCAGAAAATAAGTAGAGGAGAGATAATGTAAAAAAAATGAGACTATCTGAAAATCATGATAAAAAATGCATAGACATATTTCAAGAAAAAAAATGTGGCCTTTTATCTTAAATGGAAAGAATCCACTGATCACCTCCAAAAAGACATACAAAATGAAAACTCCCAGGAATATTATAGCCAAATTCCAGAGCTCAGAGGTCAAGGAGAAAATATTACAAGCAGTCAGGGAGAAACCATTAAAATATTGTGTGGATCTATAGTAAGGATCACACAAAATTTAGCACCTTCCACATTAAAGGAGTGGAACGTTATAAGAACAAGATATTCTAAAAAGCAAAGGAGCTAGAATGTTTGCTGTTGATGGGTTGCTTCAGTTCTGTCCAATTCTTCATGAGCCCATTTGAGCTTTTCTTGGCAAAAATACTAAAGTATTCTGACATTTCCTTCTCAAACTCATTTTTATAGGTGAAGAATTGAGGTAAGCAGGGTTAAGTAATTTGCATAGGTCACACAGTTTGTAAGGGTCTGAGGCTAGACATGACAATGAGTCTTCATGATTCCAAGACCAGTGTTCTATCCACTGCAGCACCTAATTTCTTAGGATCTAGGATTACAGTTTTAAAAAAATCAAGAAAAGAAGAACAATTATCCACTCAAGCATTCCCCATAAATATATCAGAATTCAATCGAAAATTTGACATTCAAGCAAGAGAAGCATAAAAAGGTAAACACAGAAGAGAAATCAAGAGACTCAATAAAGTTAAATTATTTATATTTCCATATGGGAAGATTATATATGTATATTTACTTTATCATTAGTAATGAAAGTAAAAGTTTGCATTGATAAAAAACATGGGTGTGAGTTAATTATGTTGGGATGATCAAAAAAAATGAAGGGATGAGAAAAGAAACAGAAGAAAGAAGTAGAATGGAGGAGGATTTATCTCATACAAAAAAGACAAAGAAGAGCTTTTACAGTAGAGGGGAAAATGGTGAGTTAGGTGGTGGGCAATGCTTGGACTTTATTTTTATCATAATTGGTTCAAAGAGGAAAGAATATATATAAATTCATCTGTGTATAGAAATTTCTATTATCAAATAGGGAAGAGAGAGAAGGCAAGGGAGAGGGATGATAAAAGGGAGGGCAGATTAAGGGAGACAGTAGTTAGAAGTAAAATAGATTTTTGAGGAAGTATGAGAGAGAGAGAGAGAGAGAGAGAGAGAGAGAGAGAGAGAGAGAGAGAGAGAGAGTGAGAATGAGAATGTGTGTGTGAGTGTGTGAATAGGATGAGATGGAGGGAAAAACACAGTAATCATAACTGAGAAATTGAATGGAATAAACTTACCCATAAAACAAAAGTAGGTAGCAGAATGGATTAGAAACTAGAATACAGCAATATGCTATTTATAAGAGATGTTTGAAACAGAAAGACACACATTGTTAAAATAAGAAACTGAAGCAGAATTTATTATGTTCTCAACTGAAATAAAAATACAGGGATAGCAATTAAGCTCTCACATAAAGGAAGAACAAAATTAAACTTAATTAAAAGAGATAATCAGAAAAACAACATTTTGTAAAACGTACTATAGATAATGAAGTAATAAAAAATTTCATAGCATTTTTCTGATAAAGACCTCTTAAATACATATAGAGCTAAGTGAATTTTATAAAACACAGAATCATTCTCTAATTGATAAATGGTCAAAAGATGTGAATGGACAGTTTTTACAAGAAGTCATCAAAGTAATTTACTGTCATATAAAAACATGAACAAAACAAAACAAATGCCCATAAATTCCAGATAAATCAACATATCTGAAGCAATATTTTTAGAGAGCAAAGAACTAGAAACAAAATAGATGCCCATCATTGAGGAATGGTGAAATAAAATGTGGTGAATGAATATAATAGTGCCAAAAGAAATGATGAATGTGACAAACATTAGAGGCCAAGGAAAGAATTTACAAATTGATGTAAAGAAAAGTAAGCAAGCAGATCTGGGAAAGCAATTTACCTATTGATAACAATGTAAATGGAAAGACCAACAATCACAAAAAATCTCATTTGTAAGATAAGCATTATAGGTAATATTATTTCTATAGATGAAGGAACTGAATCTCAGGGAGGCTGAATTGGCCAAAACTATAGAGATAGTGTCTGTTGTGGGATCTGAAGCCATGTTTTCCTGACTTTAAGAGCAAAATTCTTTTCTCTCTAAAACAGAGAAATTCAGGGAATCTTTGCCTAAAACATACTATGTAGGCACCTATTCATAAGTATGACTTTCATATCTAGAAAGCTGGAGTAGACATGAGATGATGTTACACAGAAGCATACATGTTGCATATATCTATACATTTGAATGTTTGAAACTGTAGCCATTTCTTAATTGCCTGGAACCAAAAAGAGCATCCTGGGATGCTATGAAAAAAAAACTGAGAGAAGGGCAAGTGAATTTAGAAATCATAAAAAACAAAAAACAAAAAACAAAAAACAAAAAACAAAAAACAAAAAACAAAAAACAAAAAAAAAACAATAGCAATGTGGGATTCTGTGCAGGAGAATTAAAGATGTACTTAAACCTGGGGGAAACAGGCTGTGCAGAGACATGGAGATGCTCTGTGGAACGATGAATACAGAGAGAAGTACAAAAATCTTCTTGACTAGAACACGAGTACATGAGCCTGGAAAAGAAAGGCTGGAGCCAGATATGCTTTAAAAGCCAAAGCTAGAGGCAAGAGAGAATCACTGGAAAGGGCACTTGAACAGAAAGAACATAGTTGGACTTTTGCTTTAGGATGTCCATTTGGCACTTGTTTGGAGGACAAACTGGAGAAGAAGCATTCCAAATAGATTAAAAATATTTCCAATTTGCAGATAAAGTTTGTTCGTTCAAGCTAGAGCCAGTGTTCAGAGTCTGTATAGTAGGTTGCAACTGAGAATAAAGTCAAAGGGTTTATGAAATAATAGAAATTTTAGAAGCTGCTGAAGAATTAGAATCTGGTAAGGATTATCACGATGCTTTTATTAGTTTGGGGAAGTAGTTTGAAAGAGCAACCTAGAATCTTTTCTGCCATCTGTGAATTCCTTTTTTAATAGCTTTTTATTTTTCTAAATACATGCAAAAATAGTTTTCAACATTCACTTTTGCAAAACCTTGCATTCCAAATTTTTCTCCCTCTCTCCCCCGCTACCCTTCCTTTAGATAGTAAATAATCTAATATAGGTCAAACATGTGCAATTCTTCTCAAAAAAATCAGATCAGAAAGGAAAAAAAAAGTCCAAGAAAAGAAAAAAATAATCAATCAACAGCAATACATTTGAAAATACTGTGCTTTTATCCACATTCAGTCTCCATAGTTCTCTTTGGATGAGGTTGGCTCTCTCCATCGGAGGTCTATTAGAATTGCCCTGAATCACCGCATTGTTGAAAAGAGCCAAGTCCCCTCAGCTGATCACATGCAATCTTGTTATTGTGTGCAATGGTTTCCTGTTTCTACTCACATCACTTAGCATCAGTTCATGTAAGTCTTTCCACTTTTCTGAAAACAGCTGCTTTTCATTTCTTATAGAACAATAAATAATACTCCACTGCAAAGATAAACCATAACTTATTCAGCTATTCCCAAACTGATGGGGATCCACTTAATTTCCAGTTCCTTGTGGCTACAAAGAAGTCTACAAACTTTTTTTTCACATGTGGCTCTTTCCCCCCTTTTTCTGATCTCTTTGTAATATAAACCCAGTAGAGACACTCCTGGATCCAAGGGTATGAACCATCAATGGATTCTTTAATTTTCTAGAAAGCAGTTATGATATATAGATCAATGGAAAGCAGTGCAGCCTCTCCTTCTGTACTCTACTTTTATGAGAAAGGGATAAATCTAAAAACAAACAACAAAAACCACCCTGATATAGAGAAATTATTCAAGGAAATAAATACATATTCTATGGACATAGAAGATAAATCCTATGAATATTTTAAGGATAGTCACACTATGTTAGGATCTTGGTTATTAAGAAAAAATAAATTATGCTCATCATTCTGTTTAGCAAAGAAACCAAGTGCATTACATTAATTGAAATATACATTAATAAGCTTTCTATCAAAAAGAGTTGAAGCTAAAATTCTGGCATATTCAATTGCCAAAGCAATACTAGCCCCATTAAAGAAATGGAATTCAGCTATATGTGTATATATTTACATATATGTATGTGTGTATGTGTATAAATATGTGCGTGGTTTTGTGTGTGTGTTTGTTTGGTCATATGCAACTCTTTGTGATCCTATATACTGTTTACTGTGCAAAGATCTTGGAGTGGTTTGACATTTCACCTTCCTGTTAATTTTACAAATGAAAAAGCCAAGGCAAACAGGGTTAAATGTATTACTCACAATCATCCAGCTACTAAGTGACTGAGACCAGATTTCAAGCTGGGTTCTTCCAGATTCGGGTCCCCCACTCTTTCTACTGTGTCACCTAACTGCCTGTACACATCCACAAGACACACAGTTTATACACATATATATGCACATTTAAACACACATAAACACAGATGTGTAAAGGTATATGGATTTATATGTGTATATGTTCATAACACACAAATACATCCATGAATATAGATGTATTTACACATATGCATTGAATATTTTCAAAAGCAGGATGATATATGTTGTTGTAGGCCAGGACTGGTGACACTGAGTTCCTAATAATTTTAGATTTGAGCCTGGAAATAAGGGAGATATGTGTAATATATATATATATATATATATGTTAACAAAGATATTTAATTAGCTATAAGGAAGGCAGTAGATTGTTTTTTTTTGTTGTTGTTGTTTTTTTTTGTTTTTTTAAGGAAAAGCAACATGAAAGAAATAAAAGGATATATTTATGTTTGCAGTGAAAGTCATTTTATCTTCTTGTAATATGACCTCTTCTAAAAGAAAACTACAAATTTCAACAATCAGGATTAAATGTCTTGCTCAGAGTCACATGTCCAACAAGTGTCTGAAGCTAAGTTTGAACTGAAATTCTCCTGACTTTAGAACCTGTGTTTTATTTACATCACCAAGATGCCCTATGTTTTTTTTAACCCTTGCAAAATTTGGAAATGCAATTCTAGAATCTCATTTGGGTCAGAAAATATTTATTCTATCTTGGCATTAACTTTATTTTTTTCAGACATTATAAAATTACTTTATATTGGTAAGCAGATCATTTAATGAAATGATGACATTGTTTTTAGTTTGGGTTAAAAGAACAGGATTATCATATACTGTGTATCTCGTATCCCCACCACAAATTATGTCTTCAAGAAAATATTGGTTTACTACTTTAAACACTTATAGGTCTAGATAAAAATATAAAGATATTGACTGGGTTCAATAGTGAGAGTTCCAGAGAATTCAAGGCAAAATATACCAAAAGGATTCTCAGAGACATAATTAGAAACTTTCGTATTGAGGTAAACAGGAAAGAAAGTTCCTTCAAGTCAATTTTGTAATCTATAATTGAAAATAATATAAGAAATAACTAAAACTAATTTAATACTGCAGCAGTACAGCACAACCATTCTTTTATGTTCTCTATATTTTTGTATCTTGGGAAAAAACCATCTATCTTTCTGGATATTGCAAAGTTAGAGTTCTGGAGATTGCAAAGTTGAAAGATATTGTATTGTGGAGTTAGTAGCTGCATGATTGTTTTGTTATCTACAAAAATAAGAAATATTATTATTTTGTCTGAAATGAAAAAAACTTTATAGAAATAAAAAATAAAGAAATATATTTTTGATAATATTTCTAGGGAGAATTCTCTATTGATATACATAAAACCAAAATAAGATAATTTACCTGCCAAGATAAATCCAGGAAATGTATGGACACAACTGCCAAACACTTTTTATATATATCTAAACATCTGGAGAAATACTGCTCAGGTGTATGCAGAGCCAATATAATAAAAATGATAATTCTACCTAAATTACACATCCAGTGATAAATCTATCAAAGTACCAAAAAACCCAAACACCCCTACTTTATAGAACTAGAAAAAAATTGGGAATTTACAAAGTCAAGATTACCAAGGTAATTAATGGGGAAAAAAGTGAGGGAAGGTGCTTTAACCACACTAGGCCTCAAACTGTATTATAAAGGAGTTATGACCAAAACAATCTGGTACTGAATAAGAAATAGCCTGGTAGAGTGATGATATAAATTAGGTATATATGCACAGTAGTAAATGACCATAGTTACCTAATGTTTGACAATTATTCAAAGATTCAAGTTTTAGGAATAATAAATCACTATTTGACCGCCATCATGAGAACACCAAAAAGTAGTTTGGCAGAAACTAGGTATAAACCATCTAACACCATAACTTGAGATAAGATCAAAAAGGATCCATGATTTAGATTAACCAAATTTTGAGAGCATGGAATTGTGATGAGCAAGATACATTTGGAAAAATGTAGGAAGACTTACATGATATATGAAAAAGTGAAATGTGTAGAAGCAGGGGCAGCTAGGTGGCGCAGTGGATAGAGCACCAGCCTTGAATTCAGGAGGACCCGAGTTCAAATCTAGTCTCAGACACTTAACACTTCCCCGGCTATGGGACCCTGGGCAAGTCACTTAAGCCCAGCCTCGGGGGTGGGGGGTGGGGTAAATGTGTAGAAGCAGGAGAACATTGTATGTAGTAATAGCAGTATTGTATAATGATCAGCTGTGAATAGCAATATTAAAATTTAAAATCTAGGTGCGATCTCAGCAGCCATTTAGGCTATTTAATTCTCCCCCATCATTCTTCTATAGCAAATGCTCATCGAATTTCTCTGTGGAGATATCCAAGGAATGGAAATGTACTATACTTGAGGCAGTCTATCTCACTTTGGCAGAGCTATATTTTGGGTAGGTCAAGGAGCTATCATTATTAGATCTCAGGAGTGAAGTTGAATCTTGGAGTAGTGGTTATCAAAATGGACTTGTGAGTTCTCACCTAGGTCACCAAGCTATGTGCATCATGTTCTAAACATTATTTGTGTGACATAGTTCATTTATGTGGTATTCATGCTTTTTGTGTTCTAAGACATAGCATTTATAAGAATGACTGATAAATCTAATGCAAATTCAGCTGTACAGTATCAAAGGGAAAGATATTGAGAGAAGATATTAAGCCATATGATCCCCATACATTTGCCAAAAGTGAAAAAAAATTCAAATAAAAATTCATTACTAAAAATGGACAGAAATCATTTCCTATTATTGACTTAATAAGATTATAGATTCAGAACTAGAGAGAACATTAGAAATTATCTGTCCAACTGTATCCTTTTAAAGATAAGACAACTGATGTCAGGATAAGCTAAATGATTTGCCCTCCATCAAAAAGATAACTGAGGCAGGATTTGAATCCAAATTTCATCCTCATTCTAATGTGCTTTCCACTACAGCATGCTGCTTCAATATAAAGTTTGTACAGGAGGTACACCTTCACCTGATTGACATTGGGTCTAATTAGCATCATAGGAAGTACAATTATATGGTTTGAATGAGTATTGATTCCTGCCAACTCTGTACCTCATAGTCTGATATTTTATGCAGTTAGACCAAAACTTTTGCATATTTCCCCTATTCTATTCTTTCTTTTATAATCAACTGCTCTTAAAATTATTTGTGATATATAAATAAATTGTTTAGCATGTTAATAGTTTCACTAATTCATTACAAAGAGGTCATTTCTCCAGTGGTAAGACTAAAGGGGAAAAAAAGGTAATTATTATTTTTTTTCATATTTAGTCTGGTTTATCTCTATCTTTATAGCTACACACATGAGTATAAATATGTATGTATATATACATATACATATGCACAATATCAACTCAGCTAGAGAGTGCAGTGAATAGAACACTGAGCCCAGAGTCAGGAAAACCTGAATTTCAATGTGATCTCAGACACTAACTAACTGTGTGATACTTAGCAATTCACTTAACCCTTTTTGTTCAAATTTCTCATCTGTAAAATTAACTTCAGAAGGAAATGTTAAGACTCCAGTATCTTTGCCATGGGACACAAAGGGTCGTACAAAACTGAACAAATATATACATATACGTGTGTGTATGTGTGCACATGTATGTTGTGTGTGTACACATAAATCCTTACAATGCAAATATTTTATATGTTTAAATATAGAATATAACACATATTAAAAATGAAGGAAAAATGAGTACCTGCAAGAAGACAAATTGAATATCAGTCTTGCAAAATGTCTGTATGTTTCTGCATGATTTATAACCGTTTTAACTTCTGGAGCAAAGACTCTAGTCTATAGGCTGACAACCTGGGCTCAAATCCCGACTGCCACTTCCTACCTATGTGACTTTGTGCAAGCTGCTCAGCCATGATGGGTTTTTCATTTTCATCTATTAAATGACAAAATTGGCTTCTGAGGTCCTATCTCTATTTATATCATTTATCCTCAGATACAGCAAGATACTAGGATACAGCACTGCCACCAAAGTTTTTTTTTCCTTTTTCTTTTTATCAACAGAGTCTAGGAATCTCTTGAGATTTTGCATAAATATGCTGATGGCTCCTTTGCAATTTTTTCTTTATTTAAACCACATGAGCCACATTGATATATTGTTAATGAAAGCCAAGAGACTGTTCAAATCTAACATATGGTTTTTATTATTAGTTCTGCCAGTATTTGTTAATTTGGACCCTGTGGCAAGGAAAAATTGTCTTTCTTCATCAATCCTTTGCTACCCCAACTTTTGGAGAAATGCCTGGTAGATCACTTGCTATTTTGTGTAAGAGTACTGTCATATACTGGTATATGAAAATATTCTGGAAGCCCCATAGTCTAATTGATAAGAAAGATATTAAAAATCAAAATGATAATGTAAACAAGATAATGTAAACAGTTCAATCATCTTCTCTGCCTCAGTCAATGGGCACAATTTACAAGTAAGTCTATGGCTATTTCTAGGCAACAGTCAGAGAGTAAACAATACATTATAGGAATCTGGAGTCCAGAGTTCTAATCTCTCTTCTGTTGCTAGATTTCTATGTAATCTTGAGCAAGTTTCTACTGTTCTGGGCTTTTGTATTAACATACTGCTTTTTAGCACTTACTGCTTTTTACTTAGCATAGTGCTATGTATTAAAAAAAAAATCAAAAACAAATGATTCTGCTGAATTAATCCCAGGTGGATATGGATTAACAATAAGAAGATCTGGAAAAATGATCCTAGTGAAGCTCGGAAGGAATTTTCTGAAGAGCCTATTTTTTCCTACCTTAAGAGAGAGCATGAAGATAATATAAATTTTGAACATCTGAATTTTATTAGAGAGATTTCATGCATGATTTCCCCCATTTCTATTTTTCTTTTAATTCTAGCTTCATTGATTTTGTTTGAGTAAAAGTTTTCATATTTCATATTATCCTTTGTGATTTATGAGCCTTTGTCTAGTTACAAATATTTTCTTTAGCCGTAATTATGAAATATATAACATTCTACTAGTCTCCAATTTGTTTATAGTGAGATTTTAAATGTTTTATCACAAGACCATGCATTTAGTTCTCTAAGGGATCTCAGATATCTAGTCTGATCCCTTGATTTTACAGTTTAGGAAACTGAAGCTCAGCTAAAAGAAGGGACTAATTCAAAACTATAAAACATGGATACATAAAATATTAACTTCCTTTTTTAAAGGAAGACATGTTCAATTCTATTGGTATTAAAAACAATGTATGTTGTTTATATTTTCCTATTAATATAATTGATGAATATTGTGCTATATTGAATCATCCTTATATCAGTGGCACAAATCCACATTTGTCATAATGAAAAGTTTTATATATATTTTTATATTTTTGAACTTTCACTTAATGTTTTTGTATCAGTATTCCTTTTATAATATCAATCTCTTTATAATATTTTCTCATGCAAAGAGTTAACAACATCTCTTCCATTTTTGAAAATTGTGTATATAGCTACAACAACATTGTGTCCCCAAAGGTTTAAAATTTTTTGTTAAGGATAAAATAATATCTAACAATGATTTCAAGTCTTCTTCTGTAATAACTATTTCATTCCAAAGATCACCAGAAGTTGATAATAATCATCAATTATGACATGTTTGAGGAAAATCCCTCTTGTCATAAATACTTGTTCAAGGAAGACAACAGATTCCTCTTTCCTTAATGTTAAATTGACAATAACTATTTTTGCACTTAGAATAGAGTCATTTGTCAGCAATATTAATCTCTTTTCCTCTTTTACTTTATGATCTCAACTTTGAGGTCACTTGTGGATCCACCCTACTATTCATTGGAAGTTAAGCTTTGTAGCTCCTCCATAGAAGGTCCAGCTTCCCTTTCTAAGCGAGCTATTATTTCATTTCAAATTTTCTACTCCTTTTCCCCTTCTTCTTCAATGTCATATTTTAATATATTTTAACCTCCTGAAACATGGCAGGATTATATTTTCAGTCTTCTTCTTGTTCTTCTTCATTTTCTTTTTCTATCTGGTACATAATAGGCATTCAATAAATACTTTTTATGTTTCATTGCATTGTGTTTATTGCATTTTCCTATTATGATTCAGCATATGTGTATACAATATAGACACATAATTACATATACACATACATGAATACACATGTGCATGCATTATCATATAGCATATATAATTATATATTATATATACTATATATTATATTATTATGTGATATTACACATTATATGAATATATCTATATATTTGTAAAATATACATGATTATGAATTTTACATAATTTTAATCTCTGTTTTTATGTGGTCATATGTTTATTCTATAAAACATTTACAATTTGTTGTTTCCAACACAAATGCAAAAAGGTCTATATTTGAATACATGAACGAATGAGAAATGCAGTTTTAAATGCTTATTATGTACGAAGTACTATGCTGAGCACTAGGAAAACAAATAGATAAGTAAAATAGTCTCCACTTTCAAGAAGCTCACATTATAATGAGAGAGACAACGCAGATGGAAGATTTCAGCTGCAAGTAAGACAGAACAGTCCTGTGGTCCTTAGGGTACAGCAAATGACAAAGCAGATGGTAGTGTTTCTTTTTTAGTGTCATTTCCATTGAGAAATCATATCAATTTATGATACCATTTGACAGTGCCAAGGACTATGCTAGCAAGAAATTTTATTTTCTTTTATTTTTACTGGGTTTTCAAAAGCTGTGGCTGTAACAATTTTCAGAGCACTTTCCAGGCTATTTCTGTAAGAGTTTCTTTGCAGGATGTGGAAAAACTGAGACATGAATAGATTATTGTTAGTGGAGTTGTGAACTGATTTAGTCATTCTGGAGAGCAATATGGAATTATGATAGCCTAAAGAACTATAAAACTTTGCATACTCCTTTGATCCAACACTTCCACGACTAGGTTAGTGATTCCAAAGAAATCATAAAATAGCAAAAAGGACACACGTGTGCAAAAATTGTTTGTAGCAATTCTTTTTGTGTTGGCAAGGATTGGAAATTGAGTGAATGCCTGTCGATTGGGGAATGGCTGAATAAAATGTAATATTTGGATGTAACAGAATACTATTTTTCTATAAGAAACGTTAAACAGTTTGATTTCAGAAAATCCTGAAAATTTCTACATGAACTGATGGTGAAGGAAGTGAATAGAACCAGAAAAAAAAAATAGTGTACACAGTAACAGCAAGATTGTGTGATGATCAACTACGACAGACTCAAATCCTCTCAACAATGCAGTGGTCCAAAAGAATTCCAACAGACTGGGGATGAAAAATGCCATCTGCATCCAGAGAAAGAACTATGAATACTGAATTCAAATCAAATCATACTATCTTTGCCTTTTTTGTTATTTATTTTTTGTTATTTTTCCCTTTTGTTTTGATTTTTCTTTTCCAACATGACTAACATGGGCATATACTCAAAGTAATTGTGCATATATAACCAGATTGTTATCCTAGAGAGGGGGAAGGAAAGGAGAGAGAAAAAATTGGAACTCCAGAATTCACAAAAATTAATGTTGAAAACTATCTTTACATATAATTGGAAAAAATAAAATTAAGTAGAAATTTTTTTTTTTAAATGAGTTGCTTCTCAAAAAATTGTTGAAGACAATGTCCAAAAGATTTTGGGTTCAGCTTTTTAGGCAAAATCTTTTGGCAAATCATAGCAGGGTCCATGAATCAGAGATTTGTAAAACAACAACAATAAACAATCAAACAAAATATCCTAGGAGAATGTTTTATAACCAAATAACATGTTTGTCCTCTTTCACTTTTTATGATTTTAATCATGGGATCCCAAACTTCTGTTGTTTTTATAAAATTATTTTATTGACTTTTTTACCATAGTGGCTTCTCTGAAAAGTAACAGATATTTTAGGGTTTCATTATCCTTTTTTTTTTTTTTGAAGTTCAAGAAAATGCTATATTGAATGTAGAATAGTAGGAGCAAATTAATTTTTTTTTTCACTAGAATGATGCTAGTAACTGACATTTACTGTACTTTAAAGTGGGCCAATCATATTGGTATGTAAGTCTCACTATTACCTTGCATAGTTTCATATATACTTCTATGTCTATGTTGCAGATGCAGAACAGTCTTAGAGACTTTCAGTGACTTTCTTATTTTATTACCTTATTTTATTTATTATTTACCTTATTTTATATAAGTTTCACCATAACCTTGGGGACTCATTTTATGTCTATGTTGCAGATGAAGAAACAATCTTAGAGACTTTCAATGACATTCGTATTTCTACATAGATATTAAGTAAGAGTAGGGGTAGGGAGACTCATTAATTTTAGATTCTACATTCAGCATCCCATACACTACATCATTGAATGGGTAACTCTGTTCCAACAAAAATGGAAACCTGACTATACACATATAATCTAGTCTTAGAAAGTGCTTGAGGCTCAAAAAAGACTATTGATTGTCCTACTAATTGCTAATAATTGTGAGAGACTGGATTTGAAAGCAGGTTTTCTTGATTGTATTCTATATGACATGCTAATGATGAAATATATTTACTGATAATTTAATAATTTAACAAATATGTTAAATGCCTACTTAATAAATTATACATTTAAGTAAATTTAATGATGATAAAAATATAATAAATAAAATAGAAAATAGAAAAAATAAAGTAAAAATGATAAAAACAATTTTAAAAAACTTAAAATAACATTTTAAAAAATTATTAGGCTCTTTATAATTAATGGAACATTAAAATATCATTGAAATTCTTTTAAATAGCAAGAGTAGTCTGATTTTATTAAAATCCTAAAAATTAGTTCATATAAAATATATACATTCACAAATAAAATATGTATAAATATATATGTATACATTTATATATGTGCATTTAGAATTCTACAATATATTGTCTATTATTACAACACCGTATAAATGTCTAGGAAGTTTTTTTTGCATTTCATGAATAAATACAATGTTCCATGGCATAGCATTGTTTCTAGTTAGATGAAATCAGGTCTCAAAATTCTCTCTGGAGTCTGCCTTTCCCTCAACCTATTATATATCTTTGTTTATTTTCTTTTAACTTCTTTCTTAAGTAGGCATTGCCTTTGGAAAAAATTATGACACAACTGTGTAATCTGATGTTTTGGAAAATGGAAATCAGAAGACCTTGTCCAATGTTAAGTATGTCACCAAAAAAAAAAAAAAAAGTAACAATCCTATCCTGTTTCCAATTGCTCCCTTTCTCCTCTTGTTATGGATTTCTTTGCCAGGAAATTACTGAAATTTTGCTTAATTACTAGAAGCTTTGCTGGTGACAATGATGCTATTAATGGCACATGGTCCTCTGCCAATTATCTGTTCTTTGCAATCTCCCTTTTACCCAAATTATTTTCCCATCTTCTCTTTTCTTTTCTTTCCTAATTTTGAATATGGTTAATGTTAGGATTTATTTTTATGGCTATACATATTTATATTTTTTGATCTTCTTAAAGGAGGGGAAGGGGAAGAAGGGAGAGAAAAAAGGGAGAGAAAAGAAGGGAGAGAAAAACCAGGAATGGTATTTAAAATAAAATTTAGTTAAAATAAGAGTGTTGCAACAAAGGAGCACATATTCAAGAGGCAACATATTGGAAGAATTCTAAGAAGTTTCATGTAAGTCTATTTTAGATGACTAGTTATTTTATGGCTATTTTAAAGTCTACTCAGAATATTTCACCTAGGCATATTTCTGTTATTGGATTATTCTGTTATTGAGACTAACTAGATGCTAGTTTTGATGCAAATCAGTCCTGCATAATATCTCTATTGTGTGTGTGTGAATCATGGTTGTTCACCTCTCGTGTTTCTTTTGTTCAGAGCTTATTGATTCAATTTTTAAAATATTTTGTGGTTGACGAGTCTGTTTACCAAGCACACAGTAGATGATATAGTAGAAGCAATTTCAAGTCAGGCACAGAAGTGATAATAGGCAGACATATTGACAACAGTGTGGAATGACAATTAATAATCTGTCACTAAGGAAGGAGGCAGAGAAACTAAAAGGAACTCTAAGAACTCAAAAAGTAGAGTAGTAAGTAGAAGACCTCTACTGCTTACCTTAAATACACATATTTCAGTATTACAGGACACTATTCTTGTGTTCTTTTTCTTCTCTGCCTATTAAACTCCCTAGTTTCTTTCAAGACTCAATTCATGTAATAATATTAATTAACAACAACAATAAGGGAACTGAAGCAAACAGATTTTAAGTGACTTGCCCAGGATTATTAAACTAAATTAAGTGTCCAAGGACTTATTTGAACTCAGATTTTTGTGCTATGTTCTACATAAGATATTTCCTATTTCTCATAATTGCCTCTAAGCAAACTGATCTTGTATTTATTTTGTGTTAAGTATATATATATATATATATATATATATATATATATATATATATATATATATATATATATTCTACCTTGTTAGAATGAAACTTCCTTGAGATCACTTTTCAACTTCTATCTTTGTAACCTTGGCATTTAATATTTGATTATTAAATGATCCATTCATAATAATGAACCAAAGTTGAAAAGTTAATTATATTTAGGAAGTAATAGAAGTATAAAATTGTTGAAAACAAGTCATTAAATACAAAAGGGGAAAGTAAATACTTTGCAATTTAGAAAGTTAAATTTCTTGATTGTCTCAGATAGATGACATTTACTTTATTGTTTTTCTTGGGGATACCAGTGTTAAATCCTTCCTCAGTCCTTATGGAAATTTAATGATATGGAAAGCACTATAAAGATTTTTCTAGTCTAACTTTTATTTCATAGATGAAAAATCAAAGCCAACACTTAACATGCATTTCCTTGATCTTCCTATAGATTATAATAATTTATCAAGTCTAATTTATTCTACCTCCATAACACCTCTTATGTTTGCCCCCTTTTTATCTAGTCATAAGGTTACTAAAATCTAGAACAGAATACAGCAGGTACTTAATTATGTTTGTTGATTGAATAGTTGTCAGAGAAGCACAATGGAACTACACATTTTTGAATGAGCTTCTAGTATTGTTTGAATAGCCTTTTGTTCCCTCGTTAACCCATTTTTAATGAGTGTGAGGTCCCAGTCCTATCAGCTTTCCATTCACATTTGTTTCTTCTGTGTCATTTATATGAAATATTTGCTCATTTACAATTCTCCCTATCCAGTTTTATGTTTTAGGTTATATTCAGGTCAGCTCAAGCCTTTCTTTCAAATTACCCAAATAATGACACTCTTGAGTACTGATAATATTTTTACATGGAAGAAATAAACAGTTTTCATCCCTTATTATTATATTATAGGGAACTTATTAAGTCCCTTACACTTGGGTCTTTAATGTTTACCTAATATTTCTGTTGCATCTTATGTGTTGAATTTTCCATTAATTTTTGATCTTTTTGTCACAAATAACTGGAAACCTTTCAGTTTTTTGAATATCTATTTTAATCCTAATTCAGATTAAGCTTAATTTTGCTGGGAATTAATGTTCTTAGCCCTGTACCATGATATTTTCCATTGTTCTATACTTTCCCTATCTGTGGTTTAGATATGTTAGAAAATTGATAAAATACAAAATGTAAATTATAATAGCTTTCTGTAGTTTAACAAAGACTCTCATTTAATCTTGGGAAGGTATAAGAAAGCACACAAAAAGGCACAACCTCAGCTCTTTTGCTTTTTGAAATATAGCTTTCCAAGACTTAGTCTTTTAATGTAGAAGCTGCCATGTCTTGTGTGATCCTGATTATAACTATATTGTATTAAGATTATATTTTTTCTTGTTACTTGTAATGCTTTCTCCTTAATGTGGGTGCTGTAAAACTTGATTATCATAACAGTCTAAAATGGAAATTTATGGTTTCATATTGAATCAATTCTGTGTTTTACAATAAACATGAATATGTTCTTTTTCCCCTCATTTTGTATTTGTTTCAAAGAAATTTAAAAAATAATAAAAAAAAGAAATGTTAATTTAAAAGACATTTTTAAAAAATGAAAAACTTTTGCAATGAAGGGACATGGAAAGAATGTTGTGATATCTATAGAGTTCAAGGAAATAAATGAATCCCTAGGAAGTCCTGGGGGAGAAAGGAAGTAAAACAGTAAAAACCCAAAAAATAATAAAAAAGAAACCATAATAAAAATATTGCTGGCATTGTTCCACAGTTCAACTAAAAGTTAAAATAATCTTGTTGGTATCAATCACTTTTGCTCATAAGAGCCTGACAATCTAGAATTGATGAGTTCCTGAGTAGCTATATGGACATTGACTGAATTACAATCTGGAAGCCTAACTACTTTCTGAGGCAACCATGGAAGAAGTCATATAGAATCCTCTCAATCCTTAAGTGGCCCTTTTGTTCAAATGGACTTTTAATTACATCCTTAATCAAGGTGGAGTTGATATATATAATCAGAAAGCCTAGCTATGATGTCAAATTTATATTTCCCCTATTAAAAGATCTGTTCATACTATACTTGCTTAATTTCTTTTTAGGGATAGCCTGCCATATTGAACTCCTGCCTCATGCTTCTTTCTCCTAGTTACAACTAGCTTAGTGTTTATACTTAGTCTGCTAGCTAAGTGTCACAATAAATCATCCTAAATTCCTTTTAGGGTTAAAGCCTCATTTGTAATGCGCTAAAGGCATCTTCTGCCTGGTTAATAGGGATTCCTACTTGGGAATTTGTCTTTCCCCTTATTAATTTTTTTTTAAATTTTTTTTATTATATATATATATATATATTTTATAATATTATCCCTTGTATTCATTTTTCCAAATTACCCCCCCTCCCTTATTCCCTCCCCCCGACGACAGGCAATACCATACATTTTACATGTGTTACAATATAGTCTAAGTACAATACATGTGTGTGAATATCATTTTCTTGTTGCACAATAAACATTAGAATCCGAAGGTACATGCAACCTGGGCAGACAGATATTAGTGCTAACAATTTACATTCCCCTCCCAGTGTTTCTTCTCTGGGTGTATCTACCTCTGTCCATCATTGATCAACTGGAAGTGAGTTGGATCTTCTTTATGTTGAAGATTTCCACTTCCATCAGAATACATCCTCATACAGTATCGTTGTTGAAGTATACAGTGATCTTCTGGTTCTGCTCATTTCACTCAGCATCAGTTGATTTAAGTCTCTCCAACCCTCTCTGTATTCCTCCTGCTGGTCATTTCTTACTGAGCAATAATATTCCATAACTTTCATATACCACAATTTACCCAACCATTCTCCAACTGATGGACATCCATTCATCTTCCAGTTTCTAGCTACAACAAAAAGAGCTGCCACAAACATTTTGGCACATATATGTCTCTTTCCGCTCTTTAGTATTTCTTTGGGATATAATCCCAGTAGTAGCGCTGCTGGGTCAAAGGGTATGCACAGTTTGATAACTTTTTGGGCATAATTCCAGATTGCTCTCCAGAATGGCTGGATTCTTTCACAACTCCACCAGCAATGTATTAGTGTCCCAAATTCCCCACATCCCCTCCAACATTTGTCATTATTTGTTCCTGTCATCTTAGCCAATCTGACAGGTGTGTAGTGGTATCTCAGAGTGGTCTTAATTTGCATTTCTCTGATCAGTAGTGATTTGGAACACTCTTTCATGTGAGTGGATATAGTTTCAATTTCTTCCTCTGAGAATTGTCTGTTCATATCCTTTGACCATTTATCAATTGGAGAATGGTTTGGTTTCTTATAAATTATGGTCAGTTCTCTATATATTTTGGAAATGAGACCTTTGTCAGAACCTTTGTTTTTAAAAATATTTTCCCAATTTGTTACTTCCCTTCTAATCTTGTTTGCATTAGTATTATTTGTACAGAAACTTTTTAGTTTGATGTAATCAAAATCTTCTATTTTGTGATCAATAATGATCTCTAGTTCTCCTCTGGTCATAAATTCCTTCCTCCTCCACAAGTCTGAGAGGTAGATTATCCTCTGTTCCTCTAATCTATTTATTATCTCCCTCTTTATGCCTAAATCATGGACCCATTTTGATCTTATCTTGGTATATGGTGTTAAGTGTGGATCCATATCTAATTTCTGCCATACTAATTTCCAGTTTTCCCAACAGTTTTTTCCAAATAATGAATTTTTATCCCTAATGTTGGAATCTTTGGGTTTGTCAAAGATTAGATTGCTATAGATGTACCCTTTTTTGTCCTTTGTATCTAATCTGTTCCACTGATCTACCGGTCTATTTCTTAGCCAATACCAAATGGTTTTGGTGACTGCTGCTATATAATATAGCTTTAGATCTGGTACACTTAGACCACCTTCCTCTGAGTTTTTTTTCATTAGTTCCCTTGCAATTCTTGACCTTTTATTCTTCCATATGAATTTTGTTGTTATTTTTTCTAGGTCATTAAAATAGTTTCTTGGGAGTCTGATTGGTATAGCACTAAATAAATAGATTAGTTTGGGGAGTATTGTCATCTTTATTATATTCGCTCGGCCTATCCAAGAGCACTGAATGTCTTTCCAATTATTTAAATCTGATTTTATTTTTGTGGCAAGTGTTTTGTAATTTTTCTCATATAATTCCTGACTTTTCTTTGGTAGATGGATTCCCAAATATTTTATACTATCAACATTTGTTTGGAATGGAATTTCTCTTTGTATCTCTTGCTGTTGCATTTTGTTAGTGATATATAAAAATGCCGAGGATTTATGTGGATTTATTTTGTATCCTGCCACTTTGCTGAAATTTTGAATTATTTCTAGTAGCTTTTTAGCAGAGTCTTTGGGGTTCTCTAAGTATACCATCATGTCATCTGCAAAAAGTGATAGTTTAATTTCCTCATTTCCTACTCTAATTCCTTGAATCTCTTTCTCGGCTCTTATTGCCGAGGCTAGCGTTTCTAGTACTATATTGAATAGTAATGGTGATAGTGGGCAACCTTGTTTCACTCCTGATCTTACTGGGAAAGGTTGCAGTTTATTTCTATTGCATATTATGCTTACTGACGGTCTTAAATATATACTCCTGATTATTCTAAGGAATAATCCATTTATTCCTATACTCTCAAGAGTTTTTAGTAGGAATGGATGTTGGATTTTGTCAAATGCTTTTTCTGCATCTATTGAGATGATCATATGGTTCTTATTAATTTGATTATTAATATGGTCAATTATATTAATAGTTTTCCTAATATTAAACCAGCCCTGCATTCCTGGAATAAATCCTACTTGATCATAGTGTATTATCTTGGAGATGATTTTCTGAAGTCTTTTTGCTAATATCTTATTTAAGATTTTAGCATCAATATTCATTAAGGAGATTGGTCTATAATTTTCTTTCTCAGTTTTCGATCTACCAGGTTTAGGTATCAGTACCATGTCTGTGTCATAAAAGGAATTTGGTAGGACTCCTTCATCCCCTATTTTTTCAAATAATTTATATAACATTGGGGCTAATTGTTCTTTAAATGTTTGGTAGAATTCACATGTGAATCCATCTGGCCCTGGGGATTTTTTCCTGGGGAGTTGATTAATAGCTTGTTCTATTTCTTTTTCTGAAATGGGACTATTTAAGCAATTTATCTCCTCCTCTGTTAATCTAGGGAGCCTATATTTTTGGAGGAAGTCATCCATTTCACTTAAGTTATCAAATTTATTGGCATAAAGTTGGGCAAAGTAACTCCTTATTATTTCTCTAATTTCCTCTTCATTGGTGGAAAGATCCCCCTTTTCATTTGTAAGACTATCAATTTGATTTTCCTCTTTCTTTTTTTTGATCAAATTTACCAAAGGTTTATCTATTTTATTGGCTTTTTCATAAAACCAACTCTTGGTTTTATTTATTAATTCAATAGTTTTTTTACTTTCAATTTTATTGATTTCTCCTTTTAATTTTTGTATTTCGAGTTTAATTTTTGGTTGGGGGTTTATAATTTGGTCTTTTTCTAGCCTTTTAAGTTGTAAGCCCAATTCGTTAATCTTCTCTTTCTCAATTTTCTTCAAATAAGCCTCTAAAGATATAAAATTTCCCCTTATTACCGCTTTAGCTGCATCCCAAAGATTTTGATATGATGTCTCATCATTATCATTATCTTGGGTGAAATTGTTAATTGTTTCTATAATTTGCTCTTTCACCCAGTCATTCTTTAAGATGAGATTATTCAGTTTCCAATTACTTTTTGGTCTATTTACCCCTAACTTTTTACTGAATGTAGCTTTTATTGCATTGTGATCTGAGAAGAAGGCATTTATTATTTCTGCCTTCCTACATTTAATTTTGAGATCTTTATGTCCTAGTATATGGTCAATTTTTGTATAGGATCCATGAACTGCTGAGAAGAAAGTATATTCCTTCCTATTGCCATTCAGTTTTCTCCAAAGGTCTATCATACCTAGTTTTTCTAATGTTCTATTTACTTTTTTAATTTCTTTCTTGTTTGTTTTGTGGTTTGATTTGTCTAAATCTGAGAGTGCAAGGTTGAGATCTCCCACTATTATAGTTTTACTGTCTATTTCTTCTTGCAGTTCTCTTAACTTTTCCTTTAGAAAGTTAGATGCTATACCACTTGGTGCATATATGTTTAGTATTGATATGGCTTCATTATTTATGCTACCTTTCAGCAGGATATAGTTTCCTTCCTTATCTTTTTTAACGAGATCTACTTCTGCTTTTGCTTGATCTGAGATAAGGATAGCTACCCCTGCTTTTTTGGCTTTACCTGAAGCATAATAGGCTCTGTTCCAACCTTTTACCTTTACTCTGTATGTATCTCCCTGCTTTAAGTGTGTTTCCTGTAGGCAACATATTGTAGGGTTCTGCTTTTTGATCCAATCTACTATCCGTCTCCGTTTGATGGGATCGTTCATCCCATTTACATTTACAGTTAAAATTACTAATTCTGTATTTCCTGCCATCGTATTATCCCCAGATTATGCTTTTTTCCCTTGACCCCCCTGATCCCCCTCCCCGATATTTAATTTACAGACCCCCCTTGTGACGCGCAACCCTCCCTCTTTTTTTTTTTTTTTTAGGATCCCTCCCCCCTCCCTCCAAGTCCCTTCACTTATTCCCCTTTTCCTTTTCCCTTTTCCTCTCCCCCCTTTTAATGAGGTGAGAGAAAATTCTCTGAAAAACAAATATGTTAATTATTTACTCTTTGAGCCTCTTCTGATGAGAGTAAGATTCACACAATGATTCTCCCCCTCACTAAGTTCCCTCAGATATGGTGTATTTTCTATGTCTCTTCCTGGGATGTAGTTTCCCTCTTTTTATCACTCCTTCCCCTTTTTCTGAACCGACCTCCTTCCCTTTACTACACCCCCCTTTTTTTCTTTTATATCAGTAAAATCAAATTATCCTTGAGTATTTTTTATATACCCACAACAGAGTTACAGTTCTCAAGGGTTCTGTGTACCTTTTTCTGTTTCTCTTCAGTCTTGTGGATGTAGATCAAATTTTTTGTTTAAGTCTGGTTTTTTTCTTAGAAACATATAGAATTCCTCTGTTTCATTGAATGACCATCTTCTTCCGTGGAAAAAGATGCTAAACTTAGCTGGGTAGTTCATTCTTGGTTGCAGTCCTTGATCTTTTGCCTTACGGAATATCAGGTTCCAGGCCCTTCTATCTTTTAATGTGGAGGCAGCCAGATCTTGGGTGACCCTTATTGTGGCACCTTGGTATTTAAATTGTTTTTTTCTAGCTGCTTGCAGGATTTTCTCCTTTGTGTGGTAATTCTGCAGCTTAGCCACAATATTTCGTGGTGTTCTTTTTTTAGGGTCTATTTCAGAAGGAGTTCGATGAATTCTTTCCACATCTACTTTCCCTTCTGTTTCTATTATCTCTGGACAGTTCTCTTTGATAATTTCCTGTAAAATAGAATCTAGGCTCTTTTTTTGGTCATAGTTTTCTGGAAGTCCAATAATCCGCAGATTATCTCTCCTAGATCTATTTTCCAGGTCTATAGATTTTCCCAGTAAGTATTTGACGTTGTTCTCCAGCTTCTCATTTTTTTTGTTTTGTTTGACTGATTCTTGGGTTCTCTGTGAATCATTCATTTCTATTTGTTCCATCCTGACTTTTAAGGAGTTATTTTCTTCTTTCACAGTTTTTAGTTCTTTTTGTAAATGTCCAATTTCGTTTTTAAATGAATTATTTTGCTCTATTGAATTTTTTTCCATTTCCCTAATTTTTTTTTTTTGAGAATTATTTTCTTTTTCCAATTCAGAAATTCTATTTTCTTGAGACTTTTTTATCTTTTCCAATTCAGAAATCCTACTTTCCTGTGTTTTTTTAACCTTTTCTAATTCACTAATTTTGTTTCCCTGCATCTCCTGTGAATTCTTTATTTTTTCCAACTCCAATTTCAGGACGTTGTTATTCTCTATCATAACTTCCCTTTCCTTGCCCCATTTTTCTTCGATCTCCCTCAATTTCTTAAGAGCTTCTTCTAGGAGAGAGTTATGTGATGGGGGGCAGGAACCGTTCCCCTTTGGGTTGTTATCTGCTGTCTCTCTGCTGTTAACTTCCTCGGGGTTGGGTACCCGCTCTTTCTCTGTATAGAAGGAATCTATGGTTTTTCTAGCTTTTTTGCTCATACTTAAAAAATGTTTTGGGGTCTGTCCCTGGGGTAGGAAATTATTTACTTCTTTACCAGCTTCCTCCCAGACGGGATGGATGCAGCGGCCCCTGCGCCCGCGCTAAGAGAGAACTCTGGGAGAGAGTTCCCCACCCCCTCCCTGGAGGTGCCTCAGAGGTGATTAGCACTGCTGTGCTTCGAGGGCGTAGAATAGTGAAGACTGCAGGAAGCCCAGGCTATGTGTCCGGGTGGGGAGTGGATGTTTGCAGCAGGTGACGTGAAAAGCCCCTGCGCTCAAACTGGAAGTGTCTGCCAGAAACCCCGGTCCCTAGTTCAAAGGTTCCGCTTCTCTGGGACTTCCTGGAGCTGAGTTCCACTCCCTCCAGCTAAGCTAGGCAGTGTGTGTTGCCTTGGGCCGTATCCACCCACTTGTCAGTCTCTTAACTATTCTCAGGAGGTAGCTGAGGCCACACCCCCTGGTGCCGAGTCTGCCGAGTCACCCCCAGGGTGGGGGTGGGGGGAGGAAATCTAATCTGAGTTTTAAAATATTTTGGCTTTCTCTTCTGAACTGCTAAATAATTAGCAGAGAAGAGCTAACAGCCTGTGCCAGATTCCTTTACCTCAGTGGCTTCTCTGATCCCAGAGCCCCTCCCAGCGCAATGGGCGCAGTGTGCCCCTACCCCACCGTCTGTGCTGGTCTTTCTTATTCCTCCCCTGAGAACTGACCTTTCCTGTTGAAACTCCAGATTCTCTTCAGCTGGTAAGTCGTGCTTCCAGTCCTTGTGGTATCTATCAGTCCTGAGCTAATTCTGAGACTTAATTTATCTAATTGGTTGTGAGGGAGTGAGGACGTTCACTGAGTCGTGTGTTTCTTCTCCGCCATCTTGGCTCCGCCCCTCTTTCCCCTTATTAATTGCTAAAAATCCTTTTTCTTGGTAACTTCTCTTGGCATTTAGACTGCTCTTAATAACATATTAAAATCTTTGACCCTTGATTTGGAAGCTATCTATACTTACAAATTCTTTTGAAATGACTTGCAACACTGGCCTTTAACCACAATATACTTTTGGGGTATCACTCCTGTACCTCAACATTTGATGCCTGACCTCAATATTTTGATGGCCCTGTACAAGAATTATGCAAAAAAAATAGTGCCTTGTGAATTCACTTTCATTTTTTTTATCCTAAGCATTCACATTGCCTTTTTTGCGTTCTTTCTTACACTTTCCCAAGATTAAATGAGAGTCTTTGTTAAACTACAGAAAGCTATTACAATTTACATTTTATATTTTATCCATTTTCTAACATATCTAAACCAGAGATAGGGAAAGTATAGAACAATGGAAAATACCATGGTACAGGGCTAAGAACATTAATTCTATTTTCAGAAGTCATGGTTTGTTACTTTTTTTTTTTTTTTTTCTTTCCTCTGGGACCTTTGGCAAAGTCAATTGACCTCTTTGAGTTTCATATTCTTTGTTTCTTAAAAAAGAGTTGGTTTACATAATTACTAAAGTCATTTTGAGTTTTAAATCTAAAATTTGGGCCCTTTGTTTTGAAACCGAAATGGACCTCAAGGGCCATTTAGTCCAACTCCTTTATTTTATAAATAAGAAAACAGGCCTTGAAATAGAAAGTGATTTGCCCAAGTCATATAGTTACTAGGGAGCAAGCCATGAGATTGAAACCTGAGTCCTTTCATTACCAAAGTTCATGTACTTCTTTCTCACTATACTACATTTTTCTCTATTTTTATCTCTATTCTAGTATATAATCTTAATCTAGGATTGAAAAATCAAGGAGTCACAGGTTTCTTTTTAATTTGTGAAAATCTGAATCTTGCTCTGTCTTTCTATTTCTGTCTTTTTTGTCTTTTCCTCTGTCTCTCTCTGTATATGTATACACACATACACATATCCACACAGAGACAGACAGACAGACAGACAAACTGGTGAAATGATACTAAAGAATCATGGAGACAAAATGGGATTGTTTTAAGTGTAAAGGTTTAAAGGGCTTGATTTAAATTGTGGTCTGTGAAGAGTATTTGCCTGGCATGTAGCCTGAGTCTAGGTCCCTGTAACTCTGTTTACGATTCCATACAATTAACAACTCAATAAATGCTCCTTGGTGATGATGACAGCCCAAAGCTAGCCAACTGTTTCTGTATGATAACAAAACATCCACAAACACTCTATAAGCTCAGATTAATGAAACATCTGTAATTTAGAAACATTCCAAAAGTCATTTAAATACTTTAAAAATTATTATCTATTTTATAGATACAAATAAAAGAAGACTTCAGCTAAAGTTTATAAATGATTTATGGCTTGCGTTCTGTTTTATAGGTTGATTATATGAACAATCATCTACATTTACTTCCAGTGCACAAAATATACGCTACAAGAGATGGTTATTCAAAGTAAAACATTCCCTCTATCTAAAGTTCATGGTATGACTTTTAGTTCTACACATGGGTAGAGTCTGGTGCAAGCTATTTAGCATTTTCTTTTGTCTGAGAAGAGACAATGCTTTCTCATATTAGTCTGTCTCATAATTCATGTGAAATCATCACTCAAAAAGATGCTTGACCAGAATCTTTTGTACTTTACTGCTACATTGTGATCAAAGAACATATCGATTTGAAAGTCATTTCATTTATCCATTTATTTTAATCTATTCTTGCTATGAGAGGAATCTGATCTCCAATAGAAAGGGTCCTCAAACTTGTATGTATTAGGGTCTTTTAATGCAACAGAATGTTAATAGCAGTAGCTTAAATCATAGTAACATCTATGTATCTTCATGCAAAGACTGCACCAACACCTATTGGCCATTGTCCTATTTCTTAATTATCTTCTTTTTTTCTCCTTTCTTTCCTTTTTTTCCTCTATCCTCTGATTTTAAAAGTCAAAGACAAAGAAAAACAAGCTTTCCTTCCTTTATCTTCCTTTCCCTTAACTTCTTCCCATTTTCCTTTTTCCATATAATAGGTCTTTCTCAGTTTTTATATAAAAGTTGAGTAAAAAAGTTTCATTTCTGCCAAGAGTATTTTAAATTACTGATAATAAAATAAAAAATAACTCAGATTTATTATATTATTTATCTTGGCTCTCCCCAAAATAGTTGTATTTTGTTCTAGCACATTTTCAGTTTTGCTTTAGGTAAGTTTTCTGAAAAGGCCTCATGAGATTCAAATATTCCCTTATATATTTTTTCTCTTCAAGGGATAATAGTCATTACATTTGGAATCTATTTTGGTCAGTAAACACTCTAGTAACATCCTAGTAGAATGTAAGCTCTTTGGGGACAGGAACTGCTTAGTTTTTGTCTTTGTTGCCTAGAACCTAGTTCTTGAATTACATTCAAACAATGTAATGGTTTTGTGATCTCACCAATCTGATTTTTTTTTTCCATGATGAAGATTGAAACATATGTATGCTCCCCTTCCAGTGAAACTGTTCACCACAGAGATTACAAACAGTATACTTTATAAAGATCTTTCTTCTGATATCATGAGGATTTCAGTGGAGCATTCTGGCCTACCTATCATCTGTACCCCTTTCCATGTGAAAAATCCATCTTCTTTTTTTCTAGCATAAATTTCCTTGATGACATCTTTTACTCCAATTCTTTTTCCAAGTTTTCATTACTATATGTTACAATTTGATCCCACCACCAGGTACTTTTTCATCATCCAGTGTTGCACATGGTAAACATTTTAAAATTTTCTGTTGAATTGAATTGGATAGATGGTTAAATGTTTGCACTGATTGAACTTGAGGCAAACCAGATAAATTGCCATACTAAAATTGTACCATAAGCTATTTATCACTGAGGACCATATATATTTTGTTTGACTTTAGAGAAGTTCTCTAAGAGTATACATTACAAAAAATGTGTTTTACTTATTTGATAGAGAGATTTTTCTAGCTGTGAATTCTTATAGCAACAAGATCATAGGTATAAAAAAAGAAGTTAGGGTTGAAGGATATTGTAATAAACCATCTAAGACTTAATAATTGCTTTTATCAAAAGAAAAAAAATTCAGAAAACAAGAAACTGGTGAAAATACACTGGGGAGAGAAAAATTAAGGGAGAAAGCAAAAAGAATCACAATTTGAAGGTTTATTGCTTATTCAGAGGATTCTGAAACACTGAACTTAGAGTCTAGGAGCTTTGTTACAGAATATTAAAAAACCAAGTATAATGCATATCTAGCCACCTAAAATTATTATGACTCAGAAAAGGCTTTAAAAACAATATCATCCAGATCCTTGCTCAGACAAGTCAAGCTCTAAGTTATTCAAGCTCCTAATCATTAAAATGTCCACAAATAAAACATTTCACTCTATTGGTTAGACTATAATTATTCTTTTAGTGTTTTGTTTCATTTTGTTGTTGTTGTTAAGTTCTTATATGTGACAAAACTTTCTCTTGCTAAAATTCTAGGTCATTTTTTAGTCTACTTTGGAAAGAGAGAAACATAAATGTTCAAGTTTTAGGTATTCTAATAAGTTTCATATTCATTTCAGTCCTGATGATGTGATTGTAGTCCAATACTTTGTCTTGTGTGATTTTATCCTCTCACTTACACTTTTAGTAGGGCATATGGTTGACATTGCTGAAACTAATTAGATATTTGCTAGTACAACTATATTAATCATACAGATTAGTTAAAAAATCCTACCAGTTATCAATCTATTTTTGGCACCTATTATATGTTGTATACTATTTAATACTGGTGATGCACAGACAAAAACTGAACAGATTCTGTATTCAAGAAGCTTATATTTATGAGCATAGGTCTATTCTTTGAATCGATGTGTCATGACCCTTCTACTTATGGATATTTGACCCGATATTTTTTGTAAATTAGTGACTAATATTTAAAAATATTTATATGAGCTCTTTTTTTGTGATTGAAAGAATTGGAAATTAAGTGGATGAACATCGTTTGAGGAATGGCTGAAAAAGTTGAGGTATATAATTGTGATGGAATACTATTGTGTCATAAGAAATAATGAGCAAGAAAAACCTGGGAGGACTTACAAGAAATGATGCGAACTATAGTGAGCCCAGTGAGGAAAACACTGTATATAATAACAGCAATATTCCGTGACAATGAATTGTGAATGACTTAGCTATTCTCAGAAATACAATAATCCAAGATAATTCTGAAGATTTTTTTCTGAAAAATGCCATTCAATTACAGTGAAAGAATAAAAAGGAGTCTAACTGAAGATTGAAGCATATTTTTAAAATTTATTTTTCTTTTATTTTTTTCTCTTTTCTCTTCTTCCTTTTCTTTTTGGTTTGCATTTTCTTTAGTTGTAACAGTATGACTGTATATGCTTACACAATTATAATCTATGTCATATTGATTGCCTTCTCAAAAAGAAGGAGGGAAGAAAGGGAGAGATTCTAAAACTCAATTTAAAAAGAATGTTAATTTTTACATGCATTTCACAAAATAGGATTATAAATAAAATTAAAACTGCTAATAAGAAATTTTAAAAATAACCAGTGCCTAATATACTGCATGAAAAAAAAAAATCAATGTCATTTTGAAAGACTGCTGTTGAATGGCTCCATTTTTAGGCTGCAATTTACATATTATCAATAAAGGACTTCATAGAAAAACTGGCATGAAGAGTAGCATTAAAGAGAACCATTATTTAGAATGGTTGTGGACTGGCAATGTTGGGAGAATGAGTCTATCAGTGGACAGTCTATATGTTCCTATAGTAGTTACACAATTTTAATAAGAAAAATGCTACCTATTTGCATAGATTCTTTGTGAAAAATTTATAGGTAACTATCCAGGGCAAGAAAAGTATGGATAGATTACAATCTTCACCATGGGAAGGAGTATCGATGTCCATAAGATCATAGATGCATCAAAATATTGAAATGCCAAATCTTTCCAGTATGAACATGTGTTCCCCTGTTTTAATTCTTCCTCTTCTAGAGTGACTGACTTGTTTGTTGCCTGCTTATGGTGTACCATCTTCTGTCAATGGGCCTTTCACAGGCTGGCCCTCATGCCTGAAATGCTTTTTGCTGTCACTTCTCCATCTAGGAATGTCTAGTTTGTTTTAAGGTTCAGTTGAAATACAACCTACTTTAAAAGACCTTTCCTGATTTCTCCAGTTCTTAGTGATCTCCCCAGATCTCCACATATTTTGACTACATCTTGTCTTTACTTACTTATTAATATTATCCCTCCAGGAGAATGGAAATTGCTTGTGAGTAGATATTCTTTTGTTTTTCTCTCTTGATAATCCCCAGTGCTTGGGATGATGACTTATACATAGAATAGATCTAATAAATGCTTATTGACTGATTAATGATATTATTTTAGGGCTTCCCAAATACAAATTGAAATATGATTTTAACACCTGGTGTCTTGTGTATTACCAAAATGTGTTAAGCGAGTAAATTGGTCCCTGATTAATTGAATTAAAGACATTTATTAAGCCCCACCCCACTCTTTTCCTCTTCCTTATGACCAGGGGTTCTCAAACTACAGCCCTTGGGCCAGATACTGTTGAGGACATTTATGTGGCCCTTTGGGTTATGACAAATGGGCTGAGGGACGGAGACAGAGTGTGAGCTTTTGTTTTTACTATAGTCCAGTCCTCCAGCAGTCTGAGGGACAGTGAACTGGCCCCCTATTTAAAAAGTTTGAGCACCACTGCTTATGACATTCACAAAGTATCCTTCCTTTCTTGCTTCTATTCAAATAGCATTTGATAATCAACTTTACATGTTCTACTATAGTTGTCATTTGTCTTCATTTTATAATCATCAAATATATCATCATTGTCTTTTCTTTTCCCTGGAGAAAAATTAGTTTCATGGAAATACTATTTGTCTTTAGATTCATGTCTGGATGTTGGTACCCTTTATATCTTGGTGAGAGCTATACTTCTTTATTATCTTCCTTTTATTTCCTCCAGCCTCTAGTTCCTGATAATTAATCTCCTTCCAATTGCCTTTGGCTTATTTCATGTGATTCCTCTTCATACACACAATGTTATGTTCAAATTGGGGATGTTTATGAGATTTTCATTCCATCCTCTGGATTGTTGTTTTTTCCATGCCATCTCTCATCAGCTACCTCCTCCTTTCCATCATAATCTTTATTCAAACTTTATCACTTTCTCTCTCTCTTGCCTGCCCTCATACCTACAGTACTTTCAACTGTATCTTTCTCCTCAAGATAAGAACTCATGGGACCATAGAATTAGAATTGAAAAGAGCCTTAGAAGTGATCTAGTTTAGCTACCTCATCTTATATTCAGCATAAAGCACAGAGGCATATTTGGCAGAGGGAATACCAAGTACAATTCTTTATCAAGCTATTGATAAAAAACATTGTTCTCTATCATTTATTGTTTTCCCTAGCTTGAAAAGTTAAATAAAAAATTCCTTACTTTGGCATCCCAGGGATAATGTTAATTTCAGTAAAAAACTCATATATGTCTATGTTTTCCCAAAGCCTTCAAGACATAGAGCTAGGAAAACCCGAATTTGTCTCCTTCCTCAGGTGAATGCTTCCTAATTAGGTAATCTCAGCTCATCACTTAACTTCTTTCAACTTCAGTTTCCTCATATGTACAATGAGAATAAGAATAGTTCTTACCTCCCAGGATTTACATAAGGATTAAATAAGTTAAGATTTATGCAATTTTCATTGCTGTTATTATTATTATTTAATATACCTAATATATGACATCAATTCATTATAGAATCATTCATTTATTTCTATACAGAATGTTCAACATAAAAAAGATTATAGAGAACATTTACAGAATGATTATATCAAAATTTAGTAACAATTAATAATTGTATTTGAGAAAGTAATATTTTGAGTCTCATCAGAATATCTGATAAAATACTGTAATTGATCTTTCTAAAAGTCTTTCTGACACAAAAACTTCTCCTATCATCCAAGGCTAGGGGACATTGCTTCTGTGACCACTGTGCTGGTAGACAATGTGATCTATGTACCCCAGACCTTCATACCTTTAAAAACTCATGTCTTTTATCTGAGAAAAAACAACACAAAAAAGAGGCAAAGGAAGAAGTGACCCTGGAGCAAGGTTGCTTGGCTAAATCTCCTTACACCAGTTTTTATCTGGGTGAGAGCTCTCTTACACTAGAGGAGGGAAAAAAATCCATTCTTCACTAATTAATCATCATATTTCTTGGAGAGCCAGAGCTAAGAGAATTTCATCTCCCAATGTCTTCTTTTAATAGGGCCCCTGAGCCTCCAGTTCTGGTTTAGCAGTCAATTAGGGGACTCTTGAAGATAACTATTCATGGCCAAAAGCTGGCCCACTTTGTTTCCATCTAATCACTAGAAATATCAGCAGATTGTAATTTTGGCAGGGAGGAAAAGGGTGAGAAGGGCCCTTTTACATATACATGAGGAAAATGATATTTCCCAAGATCATACAGGTAATAAGTAGCAGGACTGGGATTTAAAATGAGTTCTTCATTCTTTTGACTCTAGATTTAGGAGTTTTTTCATTTATGTATGTATATCTGTGTAGCATTAACTTCAGTAAAATTTCATGTTCTTAAAGGGAAAGATGTTTTCATTTTTTGTATTTAGATCTCTTCTGTAATGTCAACTTCAGGACATATAGTAGATTCTTAATATAATTTTAAAAATTCATATTATATGCTTATATTATATCATATCATATACTCTGGACTCTTCCTATGATTTTTTTTGGAAGTGGGTGGGGACATACCCACTCACACCTGACTTGGGGTTGGGGATGGAGAGATGCCAGATGTGACTGTGTTTTTCATAGCACTTTTATGAAAACAAGTTAGTCATTTGTTCTACCTTAGAATTTATAATAAGTTTTGACCTTAGGGGAAAAAAAAACAGATTTCCAAACATAATTTGTTCTTCTTGATCAATGCATTGCTCCCATTGGTGAAATAATTAATTGGGCTAAAGAAAGCAAAGGAATCTTCCTCCATCATAGCTAACACTTCTTCCTGATTGTCGAAGCAACAATTTCTGCCTTTGCTATCACAAAGTTGACATTATTATTGAATATTTCCAAAGTGAAACTGGTATGACTTTGTTCCCTGGCATGGCTTTGAACCTATAACAAGTATCACAGAGGATAGTCTGCTGTGTAGAATGGTTACTCTACTAGTCCATAGGCTTATTTTGAGTTTCCCATGAAAATTACTAAGGTTTATGAAAAACTTTTTCAAACCTTAAAATAGTATATCAGTACTAGAGAGTGCACATGGCAAAATGAAACAGCTACAGACTCAGGAAAACCTGGGTTCAAGAAATGCTTCTGACACATACAGACTATATGACCTTGAATAAAATATTAAATATTTTCAGTGACTCAATAAATCCTGGAAAGCTATAAATTCCTGAGGAGTTGCTGCTATGTACGTATAAAAGGAGTTTCTGAAATCAAATGACTTGAGTTCAAATTTGAGGCCCTTTTTGACCCTTATCTTCTGTATGACCTTGGATAACTCAGTTTCTTAGTCTATAAAATGGGGGAGTTGCCCTGTGTGAATTCTATGGCCTCTTTTAGCCCATACCTATGACTTCATAATCCCCATTAAGCACTCTCCATTGAAGTCTTAGGTCCATATCGGTACACACTGTTCTCATTTTTATGTCTCACTGAAAATAATTCATCAAGCATAAACTTTTAATGACTATGTGAGACTTTGCAGTATACCACACTATAACTGTCAAGTGAAGAATGCTGATACACTGTTTTAGGAACATAGCTAATTCCTTATGGTATAAAGTGCTCATTTATTGTTTTTTTTCTTACAATGTGAAAAATATAAAAAAAGGTCATTTTAAAAACATTGAAAATAAAGCCTAGAATGACATTTTACAACTGCTGTATAATGAAAAATCACTCACATTTGCAGTGGGAAAGGTTGGCTGAGACTTAAGGAATTCTCTTGGGCCTCAGGGAAAGTGGTATGCAATTCCTATGCTAAGAATTAGTAAATGAATTTCTTTTTAGCTCTGTTTTCTCATCTGTCAAATTAGGGATCAAAGCCCTTACAAGGTGACTGTCATGGAAAATGAACAGTAAACCTCTTGGGCAAAGCAAAAAATATAATTATTAAAATCATTTCACTTGAATAATTGCAGGGATTCTAGGGGAAAATGCTTCCTAAAGATTATAATAATTTGGTTTTCAAAGTTCTTTTGACTATGACATTATAATTTAATTCTTTGCTCTTTGGGGGGGGATTGCAACTGAGGTATGTGTGAGAATAAACCAGTATCAACCCTAAAGTTCTTAGGTTAGATTACTGAAAGATTTCACAAAGTTCTCAGTTTTGTGATTCTTAATTTGTTCTTAATTTGTGATTTTTTAATATATCTCTGAAGAATTAATAACTATGAAGACCTTTCTTCCTTTTTTATACTCAGCAGTTATGTACTTCATATTTTCATAATTTCCTGAGAGAAGAGCATTTATTTTTTCTCAGACATCATTAAGTATATATGCAATACATACATACACACACACATATATATGTATATATATATATATATACACACACACACACACACATATATATATATACATATATATATGCATATGCATGTACAAATTTATGTGAAATAATATGCCATAGATTCCAGGCTTTATATAATATGCATATCTATACACATATATAGACAAATCTATTATACATGCATATAATGTATATATTTATATTTGGTTGCTATATTATATTTATTTCTGTATATAATCTTGCTTTTCCCCTGCCCAAAGAGACATTTATTGTTTCTCTCTTTTTTTTAAGAGAGGAAAAAATAGTTTAGTTCAATCAAGATTATATATAATATCATGATATCTCACACAATTTCCCCCACTTCTTCACTGCTGGGAAGAAGCACATTTTTAGAAACAACTTTAATCACTCTAAATTACATAAAATTTAAGTTCACTTTTATTATGTTTTCATTTATATTAGTATAGTCATTTAATATACTTTTTTCTTGAAGTGGCTTCACTTTTTATCATTGTCTTCAAAACTTCGCATGCTTCCCTGATTTCTTCATATTCATGATTCTTAAGACATGCTTGTAATTTATTACTTTTATATTCAAATATGTTTAGCTATTTCTTGGACCAATAAGTATTTTATATATATATATATATATATATATATATATATATATATATATATATATACACACACACACACATATATATATATACACACACATATATATATGCACACACATATATATATGTATATATGTATATATATGTGTATATATATGCATGTATGTATATATATGTGTATATATATATACACATATATACATATATATATAAATATAAATGTGAGGTTTTTCTTTCTGACTTTAATCGCTTTGGAATATAGCCAATTAAGAAATCTAAGTTAAAAAATTTGATTTTATTTGTTATTTTAAAAGAATTCCAAATTGATTTCCAAAAGGATTGGATCAACTCACATCCCCAACTAAAGTGTATTAATGTTTATATGTTCTTTTTGGCCCTCAAACATTGACATTTCTCATATTTTCTCATCTTGCCAATTTTCAGAGTGTAAAGTTAAACCTCAAAGTTGCATTGTTTTATATTTCTCATGTGATTTATGATGGGGCTCAATTTTTGACATGGATGTTAATATCCTGCAAATCTTTTGAAAATTGTTTGTTTTATCCTTTGATCTCTTAGAAGCCATTGCAGGACAGGGATTATATAACTATAACTCTGTTAGTTGCCTTTATGTCTTAGAATTCAGACCTTATCAGTTGCCTCTATTTCTTGAATATTAGACCCTTCTTAGAGATATTTGACCCATTTTTAAAATTTCAAATTGACTTTTGCTCTTCTTAGACCGGCTTTTCTATTTTACAGATTTGAAATACTCCATTTTGTCTTTTGTCTTATCCTCTATTTACTAATAAAGAACTTATTCATTAGTCATAGTTGAGAAGGATTCCAAAAAATATTTTCATAAATTTATAGTTGTGAGACCATTAATATTTAACTTAACTATTAATCTTGGACTTTTTTGTATCATATGCATTATTCTATTTGTTTAATCATAATTGATTTCTAATTTCACCAGAAATTCTTTTCAAAAAAGAAATTCTTCCTCCATCGGTTTTTATTTCTGGATTTATTCTACATTGATTCTCTCAATCTGACTATTTCTGATGCTTGCTTAATTCTTCTCTTATTTGTTAAAGAGTTCCAAAGACTTTTAATAATTATTGCTTTATGCTGTTTTAGTCTCTTGTCTTCCTTAAGATTCCAGATCTTTTAGAATTAAAGAAAAAGATGCAAATTAAGTGGTTTCGCTATACCATACCTAAAACTATATTATAAAGCAGTGGTCATGAAATCCATTTGGTACTGGCTAAGAAATAAGTAGTCAAACAAGGAATAGCTTAGGTTCACAAGACACAATAGTTAATGATTATAGTAGTCTAGTGTTTGATAACTCCAAAATCCCAGCTTCTGGGATAAAAACTGACAAACATTACTGAAAAAATTGTGTATTAGTATGGCAGAAACTAGCCATTGACTCATATCTAACACCGTATACCAAAATAAGGTCAAAATGGGTTCATGATTTAAGCATAAAGAGTGATGTTATAAGCAAATTAGAAAAACAAATGATAATCTACCTCTCAGATCTATGGAGAAAGAAGAAATGTGTGACCAAAGAAGAACTAGAGTACATTATAGAATGTAAAATAATTTTGATTATATTGTTAAAAAGTTTTTATACAAATAAAACTAATGGAGATAAGATTAGAAGGGAAGCCGAAAACTGGGGAAAAAAGTTTTTAACATCCAAAGGTTTTGATGAGGTCTTATTTCTAAAATATGTACAAAATTGACTCAGATTTATAGAGGTGCAAGCTATTTTCCAATTGATAAATGGTCAAAAGTTATGAATAGATAATTTTCAGATAAAGAAATTAAAATTATTTCTAGTCATATAAAAATGCTATGAATCACTATTGATCAAAAATGCAAATTAAAACAAGTCTGAGATACTACAACATACTTCTCTGATTGGCTAAGATAACAGGAAAAGATAATGATGAACGTTGGAGAGGATATGGGAAAACTGGGGCAATAATGCATTGTTGGAAGAAATTCGTTTCTGCACACATATATTGTATCTAGGATATACTATAACATATTTAACATGTATGGGACTGCCTGCCATCTAGGGGAGGGTGTGGAGGGAAGGAGGGGAAAATTCGGAACAGAAGTGAGTGCAAGAGATAATGCTGTAAAAGATTACCCATATGTATATACTATCAAAAAAAAGTATAATTATAAAATTAATAAAAATAAATACATTGTTGGTAGAATTGTGCACTGATCCAACCATTCTGGAGAGCAATTTGGAATTATGCCCAAAGGGCTGTCAAATTGTGCATACCCTTTTATCTAGCAGTCTCATTACTGGGCTTGTATCCCAAAGGGAAAAGAACTCTCATGTGCAAAAATGTTTGTGGCAGCCCTTTTTGTAGTCACAAGAAACTGCAAACAGAGTGGATGCCTATCAGTTGGAAAATAGATGAATAAGTTATGATACAGGAATGTCATGGAATATTATTATTCTGCAAGAAATAAGCAACATGAGGATTTTAGAGAAGCTTGGAGAGACTTACAGGAACTGATGCTAAGTGAAGTGAGCAGAGCTAGGAGATGGCAACAAGAAGATTATACCATGATTGATTTTGATGGATGTAGCTCTATTCAGCAATGAGATAATTCAAGCCAATTCTAGTGGTCTTGTGATGAAAAGAGCCATCTTTATCCAGAGGATTATGCAGACCTCCTCATGCAAATCACAACATAGCATTTTCATTTGTTGTTGTTGTTGTTGTTGTTGTTATTTGCTTTCATTTTGTTTTCTCTCTCATTTTTTCCTTGTTGATCTGATTTTTTCTTATGCAGCATGATAATTGTGAAAATATGTATAGTGTAATTGGATGTGTTTAACCTATATTAGATTGTTTGCTGTCTAGGGGAGGAAATGGGGAGTAGGGGGAAACAAATTTTGGAACAAAAGGTTTTGCAGGGTGAATGTTGAAAACTATGCATGTGTTTTGAAAATAAGCTTTAAAAACAAAAACAAAAAAGATTCTAGAATTTTTATTCCTTCAAATGTATTTAGTTATTGATTTATCTAATTAAAAATAAATTATCTTAATAATTTGACCTAGCATGGAGTCTACATAAATAGCATAGCATTATTATTTTTAAATTTTTGGTGTAATATGAGCAAAAGCTATTCACTTAATCATCTGCCATTTTTTTATTTCTTTAAATTATATTCAACAATTACATTTATATATTCTGAGATTATCTTATTAAATTTATTTTCAGGTTTTTTCCTTCATTTTGAAGTTACTTTAAGTGGGATTATCTTTTCTTTAATATTCTCTTGCATTTTATTATGGCCACATAAAATTTTTTATTGTTTTTGTAAATTAATTATCTTTCCACTTTATTAAAACTATGAATTATGATTGAGAATAAATATTTTGGTCAGATAGATATAGATACCTATGTATACACATGTAAAATGTATCTCTCTTTCCTACTAAAATTTTTCTTCTATGACTATGCTTTATAGATTTTTTTTTGTTATAAATATCTTTTTTGTTATAAATATCTTCTTTATGATATAATAGTTTATCTGGGTGTTTTTGTTTTTAAAAGGATTGTTTAATCCTCCCTCCCAGCTCAAGTCCTTGCATACATGACATAAGCCTAATTTGGTCATAGTGATTAATTTTTTGATAGAATATTGCAGTCCTCTACTAGGTTCTTGTTTACTTTATTTTTAAATTAATATCAAGATTGTTCTATATGGCTTGTGTTCTTAGCCTAAGGAGTGTAACTTTATCTTGGTTTTTTTTTTTTTTTGATAACTATATTCCAATATATTTGGTGTCTCTCATAATCCTATTAAATTTATTTTATTTACTTAAAAACACTATTCTGAGAAAGGATTCATAGGCTTCATCAATTTGATAAAAGAATCAATGGCAAATAAAAAAGAAAGAATATATTTGGTCTTGTTTCTTTTTATTTGTTCATTCTTTCCTGTCCTAGCTATGAGGGCTATATTTGTTACACAAAGATATTTCTGTAGAAATAGATTTCTGTAGAGTAGATTATTTCTCAAATTTTGGCAGTAATTTATGTAGCACAGACTTGGATTAATACTTAAGAATTTGACAAGCTTTATAAAATGTGGACCTGTTCTTTCCCCCACACACTTTCTAGATGTTGTTCAATTATATGATATTATATTTCTTTGAGATTGAATCAGATTTTTATTTTATTTTTTTCTCACTTCACTTTCTGGACTTTAGTTATTTTTAAAATGTAACGTTCTATTTTTCTTTAATTCTCTGTTTTGCTTATGCAGTCTTCTGAATAGGAACTTAATTTCCCATCAGTGCCCCATAAATCTTTCAACTCTAAATTCTGTAATAGCTTTTGGGGAAAAGTAGGAGAGGTTCCATATTTTCTGTCTGCATTATATTTCTTTTGTTTTATTCTGAATATTTAGTATTATTGTTAGTATAAGGTCTTCTTGACTCCAGGGATGATGCTCTACCAATGTGCTTTCTAGCTGTCCCTTTACTAGGTAAAATTGTTCTCTCTATTTTTATTAACGTTATAATTTGTTTTTATATTTGTTGTGTCATTACTTTTTAAAAACAGCCTCTTGTTTTTATTCTGTATGTCATGTGTATACACATGTTTTAGAATGTCTAGAGCAATTTATATATAGCTCTAAGAGCTGTGTCTTAGTATATGAATTTTCTTCAACCTGTCCAAGAGTGACTATTCTCATCTTTATATTATTTTTGACTGTCTTAATTTTTAAATATATTTCTTCTATGTATTAAATTTTGGGGCTTTATTTTTCATCTATTAATTCATTTTTGTTTTATGTTATTATTTAATACATTTACATATATGATTGTGATTATAAAGTATGTTTACCTGCATTCATTTATTTTGTGTTAATTTTAATCTCTTTTCACTTTTAAAATATATTGATTCTAATTCATTCATAGGCTTTCATTTTGTTCCTATTTACCAGATTATCTTAAGTTTGTTGAGTTTAAATGGTGAGTATCTTTCTTTTAATTTATATGTTTCCCTCCCTTTCTTGAATCTTCTCTTTCCCCATCAAGCTAAGCTTGTGCTTTTGCCTTCTTTGTATCCACAACACATGAAACAATGGCTGGCAAATATTAGGCACTTAGAGTGTTTTAAGTGACTAATTAAAATTCTTTTTGGCTAACTTTTATTATGGAAAAAATATTTTGCTTCATCTTTTTTTTAGTGTTTGCCTTTAATATATTCTTTTAAATTCTCTTCCTTTTTTTGTTTTCCCCCCCTGAGGCTGGGGTTAAGTGACTTGCCCAGGGTCACACAGCTAGGACAAGTTAAGTATCTGAGACCAGATTTGAACTGGGGTCCTCCTGAATTCAAGGCTGGTGCTCTGTCCACTGCTCCACCTAGCTGCCCCCTAAATTCTCTTCCTTTCCAGTTTACTCTCACTTATATTTCTTAAGTCATGATTCACAGCCTTGCACATTCTTTATTTTGTTTATCTCATAAGACTAGACCGTCTAGAGCATCAATTTTGAATATTTCTTCACTATTTGTTACTGAATTTGTATATTTCATCCTATCCTCAATTTTTCCTGATATTCTTCACTCTCAGAAATATCCATTCAGGAAGGAATTGTTGAATTGGAAGTAATAGTGTTGTTGGGAGCTGTAGGATGATAGTCACTCTGTTTTAGTTATGAGACCTGAATCTATCTTCTCAGCCCTTATCGTGATTACTCATTACTTCTTAGGTTATGTTATTCTTTCTTTAATTTAATGTCATCCCTAACATCCTGATTTCTGTCTGCCCTTTGGGACTTATAGTTCCTATGTCCTAGTTTGAAATTGAATCCTGAGAAATGCAATTATTTCTTGGATTATGTGTTTTCCTAATATCCAGATTACTTTCAAGTCATGAAATTTGTTATGAACTCACAATCTCTTATCACAAACTCTATCTATACCCTACCTCTCCCAGCCAAGAAATATTCCTTAGTTAGAAAATACTACATTTTTCTTTCTTCTTCAGATGTATGTGTGTATATATTTGTGTACTGTATACCAAAAGCATTCTAATTCATCTCCTTTATTGTTTCAATCTGATTTTTACATGGTTCACATCATCAAGTAATTACAAGTGACTAGTCCTTCTCTATTTTTGTGATTGATTTTTGTTTTTTTTCTGTTTCTTACCTTACTTCTTCCTTTCCATATATCTTTCCACTGTGTTATTTCTCTCACCAAAAATTTGATATCTATAGAATATTGTGAGATTTAAATGTTTAATATTAATTCAATTCATTTTCATTTAAGTTTTTGTTTCTTAGTTTCTTGTAAATCCTCCTTTTTTAATCAACTACTTTTTTACTTTTATAAATATGAGCATATGTAAAGGGCTAGAACTGAGCAAATGCACTTGGATAATGGAGCACGTGAGACTAATTTCCAATTGGACAATTCTCTATTTAACATGTTTGAAGGATGACCCTCCCCAACTATTTGGTGTTGGCTGGATTGGTGGGTGTGGACAAAGGAGGGGAAGTGACATAAATGGGTGGAATAAGAGGAGCAAATTGAGGCATTCTCCTGGTGGTGGAGAGAGAGGAAGGAGGTGTGGAGATGGCTAGATCTAATCCCCTGATCTCCACTGCAAAAGACCAAGAATAAAGACTTTTGATTATTCTGACTCTGGCTGATTCTGGGAAAACAGGGTTCCAACAAGGATAGATTTTTATAATTGCATTTACTTACCACTTTTTATGTTTGGAGATATTTACAATTCAAAATTCTCATTTTAAGGGGGCTTAGGAATACATTTAGTGCCCCTCTTTTGCTAGACATCCATCTTTAAAAAATGATAATAGCGTCAGCTTTTCAAGATTTTATTTTGGAATTAGATTTGCTTTTTTATTATACTATTCTATTTTCTTACTTCTTGTGATTATGGAAATCTAAGCTTATTTGAATTGGATTGCTTTTATATTTGTATATTTTCCTCCTGGATTATTCCCGACTTTATTGTTTTTTGTTGACTGTGAAATGTAACCACTGCATATCTTGACATTTGAAATATATATTTTTTTCTGGTAGTAAAGAGTGAATTCAGGTGATTTGTGCTTTCTTATTTGTGTTCAAAAGTTCTGGGCATTCTTATTTTTTCCTGTAGTATGTTATTATTATTTTTTGACTTGTCATATTCTTTTGGGATAGCTATCACATATAAGTTAACTCTATATTCGGTCTTCCGGATCAGTTGCTTTGCCTTGTACAGATTGATGTTTTATTTTAAAGTTCTTTTCTTTTGATTCTATTTCTCTAAATGTTCTCCTAGTTTTGCATTTTTTCTTATTATCTCAGAGAATGACAAATCCATTTTTTCTTTCTTTTTTAGGATTGAATTATTTGGATAGATTATCTACCATCTTTTCTAAGTCATCTACCCTGCTTTTAAATTCTCTCTTCGGAATCCTGATTTTCAACCTAATTTTATTACTGATATTTTCTTTTTAATATTTCATTTCTCTTTGGAACCATTCTGGATTTTCTTGATCTTTAGGACTTTTAGTAAAGTTTTCTTTTTGATCTTGAGATGTACTTTATTTTACTTTTAAGTATAATATTTGTTCATAATGGTATGAACTTTCTCTAAGTTTTTATTTATTTTTCTTTGCTCAGGTAATTTATCTGTTTGCAAGTTAGGTATTCAACTTTTCTTTCTTTTGGACTATCAGTCTTTTTCTTCAATATCAGTCATATATTTAGTATTTTACCTTATGTGTTAGCTTCCCAATTCCCTTTTTCAGGGTATTATAAATCTTCCTGACTTCCATATTTCATGCTCTGCTATATTAAGATTTGGAGGTAGAGAGGGTCAGTCTGAGATCATGATTTGAATAAACTCCAAAATCAAATGGTAGGTCCTAGAGAGGCCTTCAGGCTCCTTTTCTAGTATAGAAGAAATTTTCTATTCCACTTTATTCTGAATTATGGGAGGCCTTTCTCCTGTTCTCATTACTCTCCTTTTCCTTTAAATAACTGGTCAGAATTAATGTCTGCTACTTTTTTTGAAAATAAAAGGTTGTCTTGGGTACAGGAAAATTAGACATCTACCTATAGTTGGACCCCAAAACACAAACTTTGGAGTTTGCTTGCTGTCATTGTGCTTCTTTTATTTGAATCATGTTGATGAAAAAGGTTTGATACTGAGCATTTAATTTCTCTAAGGTTATTTCATGGATTTTGTATTTCATGTTATGTTCTGTCTTCTTATTTTGTGGATTCAGCTTTAGTTACGCTATTTCTGGTGTATAATTTCCTTTTCTGAGGATTTTCAGTTGAAAACTATTGAAGAAAGCAACTCAGCCATCTTACCAGCCATCTAACTTATGTGTTAGCTTCCCCAATTTAGCATTTAGGTTTCTTTAAAACGTTTACTTATTTTCCCTTAGATCTTGTGGCTTTTGGAAACAATGGAAATTCATCTCTTTCCTCTACCAAAGTAATAAAATCTATCCTCATGTTTGTAACCTCTTAAAAAAGTGATTGAACTGATAAAAAAACAAAAACAAAACAAAACAAAAAAAAGAAACCAGGAATTGCTTCCATACAGATGTATTTTATCTGAGCAATCTATAAGAATTTAACACTTTTCTAAATTATCCTTCAAAGTTACATAAATATGTTGTCTTCAAGTCATATGTAGGGAGATGCAATTCAAGGAATATCAAACAGATATAATCTATTGATTCTATATTTTGGATAAATAGTAATAAAATATAAAAGTCTGAAAAGATAAAAAACAACCAAACAATGAATAAATATTTATTAAGCATTGAATAGGTGTCAGATCCTATGCTAAATGATGAAAATCCAAAAAAAAGTTCTCAAGAAACTTACAATCTAATAGGGAAAATAATATGCAAATAAATATATACAAAATAAATTATATACAGAATAAATAGGAAATAATGTGTACAAAATATATGCAAAATATATACAAAACAAATGATATATAGAATAAATAGGAAATAATTAATAGAAGCCTTGCAGTAGGATTAAAGAAAAAGTTTTTTTCAAGGCTTTCAGTATAAGATGGGATTTTTGGAACTAGTAGGCTAGTAGGTGGAGTGGAGGAAAGGGAATATTGCAGGAATAAGGGAATATACAGAGAAAATGACCAGAGCTGAGAAGTGGGATATCTTTGTGGAATAGCCAGGAGGCCAGTGCCACTTAATTGAAGATTACATAGCAGGGAGTAAAGGAAAAGAAAATTGGAAAGATAGGATTGGGCAAAGTGATTGATAAGAGCTCAAAGAGAACATTTTATGTTTGATTTTAGAGGCAATATGGAGCTACTGGAATTTGAGTAAGGGTGTGAAATGTTTGGATGTGTACTTTGTGAAAATCACTTTAGTGACTAAATGGAGGCAGGACTGAAGAGAAAAGAAGTTTAGCAATAAATTGGATATAGGGAATGGGAGGGTTGGAACATAGTGAGATCTGAGGCCTGGGAGGCTGAAATACTGCATAATAATAGGAAAATTAGAAGTGATGGGAAGGTATAGGAGGAAAGATAATGAATTCTATTTTGGATATGCTTAGTTTAAGAGGTCTATTGGGCATCAGAGCAGTTAAATATTCAAGATTGAATTTAGTGTAAATGAGGACCAATAGTTTCATATTTCTTAAAGAGAGGGTGTGTAAGTCATGGTTTCCCTTCATCCCAAATTCCCAACATGATGACATGATTTAAGGCCATGCATCTTAGGAACAGATTTATGATTTAGATTTTTAATATTTTCTTTTTTCACTGCTAGATCATCTTTTGCCATTTCCTAAATGTAAGTGTTCTTTTAAATTCTTTTCTCTTTGTTTTATCTCCCTATATTCTCTCCCTTCGCCATTTCATTCCCCTTCATGGCTTCAATTTTTCCTTCAATATCAATGACTCTCAAATCTATATTCCCTACCTCAACCTCATGTTATCATTCCAATTCAGATGATTCCAGATTTGAATATTGATCCCTCATTTTTCTCCATAAGCTACAGCTCCACATCTTAAGCTATTTACTGGACACCTTTACCTGGATAACCTACAGGCATCTCAGACTCAGCATGTCCAAAGCTAAACTCTTTTATCTTCATCATTACCCCCTTCATAGTTCTTCAAACTTTCCTATTTCTATTAAGGCACCACCATTTTTTTTCAATCACCTAGATTTGCAACCTAGAAGTCATCTTTGACTCTTCAATCTCATTAACCTCCCATGTGCAATGAATTACCATGTCTTGTTGTTACACTAAATTACTACTTCAATATATCTTTAATATGTCAACTACTCTATACTCATGTCACACTTATGGTAGTTCAGTTCTTTATCACCTCTTGTCTGAACTATTATAATTGTCTCCTAATTGTTTTCTGTATCTAGTTCCATTTCTTCAGTTATAGTCTCAACACAGCTGCAAAGTTGGTATTGCTAAGGCAGCAATCTTTCACTGCCACTCCATCATCTGTTGTCACTTGATTAAAACACAAACTCCTAGTTTTCAAAATCTTTTACACTTCAGCCTCCTTTTCCAGGATGATATCATGTTATTTTCTCTTTCCCCAGGACCCTCTATAATCAAGTCTACTTGTTGTACCCTGTTCATAATATTCCAATTCCGACCTTTTTTTTTTCTTTCAGAGAATGCTTCTCATTTCTGGAATACACTTTCTCCTTAACTTGGAACTTTAGGTTCAGATTTTGTGCAATTCAATTTAAAAAACAGTTCCGTATTTTCCCAATTATCAGCTATATATAGTTACCCTAAAGGGTTTATGGTTGTATCTTCTCTATTTTCATTAGCTTGAGCCTTCAAAAGCTTTATTTCTCCCATTGTTAAGTTCCAGTCAGTAGTATTCCAATTCTATTTAGCTATTTAATATAAACTAGATGTTGCAAAATATATTTAATTTAGAGGAACAGTAAGAATAAAGTGCAAATATTCTCTCCCCTTCTTCCAATGCATCACCATATTCCAGAGCTACACTTTTTGGTGATCCTCTTGGTCTCTAGAAAGAGTAGATTTACTTTTAGCATAATTTGTTCATAACATTAATCACAACAATTTCTTATTTGTAGCATGATTGTCTACAACATTGGAAAGACTTGGAGCCCAGGCTGGGTTCAATAAGTGGCAGAATATTAGTCTAATTTTAAAGAGGATTATCACCAAGTTAGCTATAAGTTGATGAGTTTTTTTCCCTTTTTTTTGGGGGGGGGGATAGTTATATGACAAATACTAACCAGATGGATCATAGTCCCAGAAGGCATGAGGGAGCACTAAGCCTGATGAAATCAGTGACCGCATTTTATATTTCTTTTAACCTTTTCAAATCCTAGCACAGCATGACACTTATAGTACAGGCTTAGATGTTTTGTCGATGTGATCCCTACAATTCTGACCTATCTGTCAATTTCTCACTTGGCCAAACATGTTCTATTTTGCATGATTTAACCTCTGAAAAAACACACACCATGTGACTATGCCCCCAATAAAAAATGAATTTGTATGTTTACAATTCTGAAAGGAAAGTTTGTCATAGCTGATGTAAAGCCAACCTTGGAGAATAGGTAACCTGTCTTAAAATTCTGAGACAGCCTGACTATCACCATGAGCAAGTCATTCAATGGTTCTCTTTGCTCCAGGCAATTCTCTTGGAAAATAAAATTGTCCAAGACTTAATTCACAATAGAAAAGGAAGGGAATTTCCTCTCCAAGAATTCCCTATACCAAAGAAGTCTTAGATATAGATCCTCCCTGCCATACTTTTCCCAAAGTATTAAAATCTAGAAATTGGAAACCAATGGAGTGAATTTCCAGGTAACATATATTTTATTATGTATCTAATCTCTATGAACTCAATTAAAATGGATCTGTGATTTCATTCATGTTGGTATTTCAGTCAACAATTAGATTAGATTGTGAGCTCTTTGGGGTGAAGCATTTAACATAGTCCCTATTTTATAGTAGATGCTTAATAAAGTGTATTGACTGACAAAAGATCAAAACCCATCCATATTTTTCTATGCTATGTAACTCACCCTTATACTTCCATAAATTTGCCACAGAGAGGCTATTTAGGGTTCAACACCTACACATCAATAGTTGAATGCTCAAGAGCATCTCACCACATCAATAACATTTTCAGAGACATCATTAACTTTCTCCTGAAATGACTATCCCAATGGATCATATGGGCTGCCCACTGGTAATTATTCACTCTTGACATGTGAGCAGCTCATTTTTTAAAATTCTATACTTATTTGATGATATTCTTTAATCTAGTTCTTCATGTTCTCTATTAAGTGTTTTAATCTGCTCACACTCATTATGTATTTCTCTATTGCTGTGAGTGATACTCATTTTTTATACTTTAAAGAGGGTAGTGTTCCATGACTGAGAAACATACAAAAAGAAGATTAAATGCTAGAGAAAAGAGCTGATTCATAGCTTAGCTCTGTTGCTGGATTCCTTCTTTCCCTATACCACTCCCAACCCTACTGCATAGATGAGCAGTTTTAGGCCCAGCTCTACCATGAATGTATCATTTGATTCCATAGATGAGGAAAATTTCAGAAGTGGCCAAGAAACTCTCAGTCTTAGTTCTGAGGTGGAAGGTTAATGAACTCACTGAGCAGCTCATATTTTCACACTCTGAAACCATGAAAATTTTGATAGACTACTTTTATAATGTTGTTTAATCTACCTTAACAATTAAATTGATTGATATGAAATGTTATGGTGGATCTGGGCTATATTAAGATATCATATATCATCTTATCGTGTGATATTTTAATGAGAAGATTTCTACTTATCATAGGAATGTCTGCTATGAGCGGCAACTAAAGGATAATCATTTTTAGAAAGGAAAGAAGGGAGGTTTTTATAGTCCTTTTTTATTTTTTTATTTTTTATTTTTTTGGCAGATAGGGCTCAATTTGGCAGAAGTCCTTTCCTATTCATCAATGTGCTAATGTGATTACTTTGGGAACAATAAGATACTGGGTCTTCAAGGATTTTCAGAAGTGCTTATTTAGTTGTGGAGAGAGGTGAATTTATTGTTTAATTAAATGAAAGAGTATAGGGAATAGGGCTCTAGAGTTCAGTTCTGGTCATTTACAATGATCTCTAAGGATTCATTCTAGCAAAGTCCAATCTGCCAATCAATTCAATCAAATCAATATGTTGGAGGAAAACTTTCAACTTTTTTTTCTTATTTTCTGAATGTGCAGTAAAGATTATTGTTTATCCAAAGTGCTTGAGGACTGAGTTATTCTGGACAATTGTGTCTTTTTAATAATTAAAAAGTTAATCATTTCAGTATTCAAGATCCTCTTAACCCTATTTTTAATTTAAAATTTTTAATTTTAACCCCTAATTTATAAACTATATTCTATTCGTAATTCCTTACCTCCTAAGTAAATTTGATTTTTTAATAGCTCAGGACTATCACAATGGTCAGCAAATTGGAATATGAGGATTATCTGAGAATTTCATTTTGTTTCAATTTTTGGGCACCAGAACCTGTGATTTCATCATTATGAGGAACTCACAACATTGAATTCCTTTATGCTAATATTGGGAGGAAACTCTAACATTATAATTTATAGTCTTGGAAAGTTGTTAAGAGTTTGAGTGTGTGGCACATATTCCCCTAATTTACTCATGCCAGAGCTAAATCTTGAACATTTTTCTGTTAAAATTTTAGGACAGTTCTTTGTCCTTCTTTTAGACTTCTTAGCATGGATTGTATAAAAGTAATCTAAGATTCTGTTGCTATCTTAGTTTTAGGGTCTGATTATTACAAATTCTCTATCATCTCTTACTTTATCCTCTTTTCAGTATGATTTCCTTCCCAATTTTCATGTACTGCTTTGAATTTAATTGCTAAAAAATCCAGATAAAATTTATTATGACTGCTGATAAAATAAGATTCAGGAGGTTCTAAGTGAAGTTTATGGACTTTATGTCATAGAAGAACTGCTTATGTGCTTCCATGGTCAGTATAACTGAGGTTGCCTGAAAGCAGAGATCAGGAGAGGCAAGCTGGGAATTCATGAGATTATCTAGTTTGTCTGTTTTGACAAGACCAAGATTTATAAATAACATTATCAGGAGATTGAAATTATGCTAAACAGTCTAATATTTATAAATATTACTGAAACAAAATAAAAAAAACCTGTAAATAAATCTGAAGATATGGTTCTTATAATTTCAGAAATATTTTCATATGTTCCAACATTTCAGGAAGTTTTAACATTTACAGACAATTATTCAAATATGACAAGACTAACAAAGAAGTAAAATTTATTTTTTCTTAAATTTTCATACATATAAAAAAGATGTAGTATGTATACAGTTTAAATGGTTGTCAATTGCATGCAAATTAATAAATTGTGAACATTAGAAATCATGGCTCAATTCAGTTCATCTATATATATATATATATATATATATCTATATCTATACAAAATATCTGCTGTATACCTGATGTACTAAATTTTGGTGATAATAAGACAAAATGAAATAGTCTGTGCCTTTAAGTAGTTTACATTCTACTGGGGGTACAGTTGGGGTAAGAATATATGATATATATAGACAAGTAAATGCAAAAAAAAGTCTGTATGAGAATGTAGTACTAATAGGAAGTACAGCAAAAGGACTCATGAAAGAGGAAGCACCCACATAAGTCTTGAAGGAATATAGGAACTCTAAGAGGCAGAAGCCATAAGGAAGTGCATCCCAAATATTGGTAAAGATATGGACAAAGATGCAAATAAACTATGGATCTGTGTAGGGAATAGGAAGTGATCCACTGTATCTAGAACAGGAATGAATGTGGTCTGATTTAGATGAAATAAAAATGGAAAGTAATCTGGAGTGAGATGGTCAAGATTTATAAATGCCAAAGCAAGGAATTTGTACTTTATTTTTCTAGGCTCAGGAGAAGCTATTTAATCCTGAGCAGGGAAGTAGTTCTAAATAGAACATCTACATAGACCAGTACACAGAACACATAAAATAAATTCAAAATAATTTCAGTAGGGAGAAAACAACTAAAGGCAGTTCTCATCCAAATTGCTGCAAATAATCCCTTGAAGTGGTATCATGTATTTAAATTTGTACTATTTATATAAAACATAATAATTGGTTCTTATCCACCTGAATGCAAATTTTGTGACCAGTTCATTATATACTCATTATTTACATGAATTAAGAACTTTGCAATCAAGAAAGGTCACATGTTGGAAGTGCCACTTGAGATCATTTAATCATGTGCCTGACAAAGAATTTCTTTTACAAAATACTCAGTAAGTTGGCATATTTAGCTTTTGCCTGCAGAACTCCCATTAGCAGAAGCCCACTGCCATGCCAGGCCATTCATATAACTTTTGGATAACACTATTTTTTAAGGGTTTTACAGAGTTTGAGTCAAAATCTGTCTTTTTTGCAATGTCAGTCATTTTGAAGTCAAGCAAAACAAATTCAATCTCTCTTCCACATACAAGGCATTCAGTTTTAAAGATTGCTGATGCGGCTAAATGTCCCCAGTTTTTTTTCATATGATCCTCCAATTATATGACCTCTCATTCATCATCATCTTCTTCACTTTCTTTAGACTTGCTTCAATTTTTTCATGCATTTTTTTTTTGCATTTAAAAGCAGCATTCTGATAAAAGATCCATAAGCTTCACCATATGCACAAAAGGGTTCATAACAGTAAAAAAGGTTTAAGAACCTCTTCCCCCCAACTTCCTCCCCACTTTATTCTCCCCCTCTCCTCACTGGGAGGGGGGTAGAACAAGAGTCATGGAAGGATTTGCTTTCTCTTCACTTGTGAAGAGTTGATAATTTTATTATAAGTATGTTTCTGTTGATGAAGTTTCATTGCCATTGTTTAAATAAAGTCTATTTTACTTGATTTTTTGATTTGACTGATTTGGATATATCTACCTGAATGGTTAATCAAATGGAGATTGCATTTCCCTGTCTGACACATTATACCTGAGTAGTATAGAGATCAATGTTATACTTCACTGAAAAAATACCAGGCTCAAGGAGAAGATCCTTTTAGTATCTCTCTCTAGAAATCTCCTTTCATATTTGCCCACTAATAACTTTTTTTAGGTCCAGCCATTCAGACAATTTTGCACCTATAATTTAGTCCATGTATCCTGTACACAAGTATAGCATTAAAAACTTTGTAAATTGTTTTTCCCTAAATACTAAATATATAATATTTATAGAATTCCTTCAATGTACCAAATTATTAACCCTGAAAAACAAAAGGGAAGTGAGTTAATCTGTTATGATAGATTATATGTATATATATATATATATATATATATATATATATATATATATATTATTAATGAAACCGAGATGGCTTTTAGTGATTCCTTTTTTATTAATTTTATAATTATAATTTTTTGATAGTACATATACATAGGTAATTTTTTTTACAACATTATCCCTTGTACTCACTTCTGTTCCTAATTTTCCCCTCCTTCCCTTAACCCCCTCTCCTAGATGGCAGGCAGTCCCATACATGGTAAATGTGTTATAGTATATCCTAGATACAATATATGTGTGCAGAACCGAATTTCTTATTGCACTGGAAGAATTGAATTCAGAAGGTAAAAATAACCTGGGAAGAAAGACAAAAGTGCAAACAGTTTCGTTCCCAGTGTTCCTTCTCTGGGTGTAGCTGATTCTGTCCATCATTGACTAACTGGAACTGAATTAGATCTTCTCTATGTTGAAGAGATCCACTTCCATCAGAATACATTTTCATACTGTATAGTGATTCCTTTTCTGAATGCCCACAAATCTTCATTTTAATAATATGTCCTTAAATTTTTGCCAGGAATAGAAATAAAGTTATTTGGTCTGCCATTTGGAAACTCCACTTTCTTCCCTTTTTAGGAAAGTGGGAAAACATTTTCCCTTTTCCAGTCATGTGGAACCTCATTTTTCTCTGCAACATTTCAAAGATCCCTGATTGTGGTTCAGCATTCCTGTCACTTTGGCCAAAATTATGGAATAAAGCTTGTCTAGGCCTGGTGTTTAAACAGACCAAAACAACCAAGTCCTATCTTACTGCTCTTTACTTGTCTTGTGTTTATACTTGATGATAACGTTTTTTATTGTTTCTTTCTTTTTTTTTTTTTCTTAAGATCATTTTTGTTTGAGGAAATGACAATTGAGGAATTTGATTTAATCTTTGGTTATCCATTATTATCATCCCATTTGCCCCAATGAGCACATTGATTCTTTCTCTGATTTTTTGTTTTCTAATTTCAATATAATTTAAAACACTTTTTTTTGCTTTAACATTTATCATTTCTCTAGCACCAGTGTTTTAAATCTTATGATATTTCATGGTGACAAGTTATAAACATTTTAGTTTTTAAGAAATTGAAGTTGAATATAAAACAAAAATCAATATAGCAACATATTGTGGTCCTAAGAAGACGGCAGGAAATTATAAGTGAGCTATTAGATGAAAAGAACTGTATGAAAGACTTTGTCCAAGAAATATATCACAGGGAAAACAAATACAGACCAATCATAAGACAAGAACAAGAGAAAGTGATGGATTCTCTGCATACTTCATTAACATCTAAGAAATGTCAAGAAAATGAAAGGAATATGATAGACCTCTCTGATGAATATAGAGGAGGTCAGAGATTGAATGCAATGGGTAGGTATGGATAGATAGTATTATTCTTTTTTGAGAAGGAATAAACATATTGTTGAGACCACATCTTCACTAGAATATTAGAAAATGATGGAAAGCTACCCTAGCTCAAGCTTAGGAAAACAGTGATAAATAACTGACATGGTAGAGCCTGGCATGGGCTTTCCCTCAAATATAAGTTATTAGAAATGTTCTGTAATGTTCTGGTTGGTTTTATTAGAGTTCTTTGAATCAGCCTTCATTTCAGCAGAGTAATCACCATAAGAATATCCAGAGATAAAGTCCAACAATCTTTATTGTCTCCTTCACAGTCTTGTCTCCTTGCCTGAGGCCTGGGCTAGTTTTCTGGAGGTCCTGCAGAACATCTCTTGGTTTCTGTTGGGGGAAGCTGGAAGACCACCAGAAGGGTCTCTGTCTTGAAGTCTCTCTGAGTCCGAGGGCTTGTGCTCCAGCCTCCAGAAATCACAAAGGTGGGAGATGGAATGAATGTCTCTCCTTGGCTCCAAGAGCTTGAGCTCCCTCCTCCAGTCCTTTGTTTTTTCCAAGTCTGACTTCAAGCCCTCCTGAGTCTGCCTCTGGCTGAGTTTGTCCCAGTTTATATGCAGTATACTGAGTATAAACCAATCATTATATCACTAGGGAACCATTATTTGTTGTAAGATTAAATCAATCATACTGAACTAGAGACTATTAATCATCATGCTAAACTAGATAACCATTGTATTCTCAATTCCACTGACTTAATACCCTGTAAGAATCCTTATTTCAAATACAGAGTTCTGGCCCATAACAGTATTTTGTGATGATCCTCTTTTGGAATGAAAATGGTTTGCAAGAGAGATATTAGAATTCATATATACTATCTCTGGTTCTGGGAACCCTGAAAACAGTTTGATTTATAGGTGCCAGATACATTTTATCTTTTACTTAATGCAATATTGACCTCTTCTGCTTCTCCAAGACCAACAATTTCTATTAGAAGCTGAAAATGATAGGTTGTAGGGAAAGACTGCTGAAAAGCTTTCTGTGTCATCTGGTTTAAAGGCTCATGATAGTTCTGTATGATGTTAATTATGGACTTCCTTACCTAGAAGAATGTCAGATTATCATCCAATTCTCCCAAATCCCTGATGACAAGTCAGACTTAAATCAATCTTTTGAATCATATGTTGTGTAGTTTAGGGACAATTAGGGAACATCTGAGTTTGAAGTCCTTCTCTCTCTTCCAAAACCTTTCTTTTTTCCTAACATCTCTATTTTGGGCACAACCAAATGTCACCTCCTGAAAGAAATGTCAAAATGAAAACTCCAAGGAATATCATAAGCTAAATTTCATAATTATAAGATCAAGGAGAAAATATTGCAAGCAATCCAAAAGAAATAATTCGAATATCAAGAAGCCACAATCAAGATTACCCAGGACATAGTAGCTTCTACTTTAAAGGCTTAAAGGGTCTGGAATAAAAAAGGGCAAAGGAACTTGGATTGCAGCCAAGAATAAACTATTCAGCAAAATTAAGCATTGTCTTTCAGGGGAAAAAGTGGCTATTCAATGAAACAGGTAAATTTCATTTATTTCTGATGAAAAGACTAGAGCTAGACAGAAAATTTGATCTTCAAATACAGAACTCAAGAGAAGCATAAAAAGGTTAAAAGAAAAAAAACTGTTTTCTTTAAAAGTAAAAAAAAAAAAAAGTACATATACATACCTATATGAGAAGATGATGTTTAATTCTTGAGAACAGTATCTCTTATGTGGTTATACTTAGGAGACGTAGGTATATTTTGATTTTATTGCGATAATAAAAAAAAGAAACCAGAGTTTTAAAGGGGATTGTAGTGGAAGAAAAGAAAAGGAGAGGTAAAATGTGGGTCAATTACAAAATATATATAAAGATGCTTTTCAACATTCACTGTTGTAAAATCTTGTGTTCCAAATTTTTTCCTTCCTTCTTCCTCCCACTCTCCTCCCCTAGACATCAAGTAATCCAACATATTGCCTTGTTTTCCTTATCTGAAAATGAGATGGAAAAGGAAATGGCTCAGAAATGTGTTTAATTCTTTCAATCAATCAGTTACAAGACATTTATTGTGTCATAGACATATCTAGTGATCCAAGTACTATATACCTTTCACATTAAGGAATGATTAATTTACATTGTGTTTCTATTTTTGGTTACTTCATTGATATGTTTGAGTGAATATAGCATCCTATGAATATAGCATCCCACCCTTTAACATTACATTCCATGTTCCATCAATGTCTCTTTACATTGACTATGAAAGGCCCAAGTCCAGAATACTATTTACTTTACCTATATATATTTCTCTTGGAATCACTAGCTTCTTGAAAGTTTCTTTTCAACTACCATCTCTCATAAGAATTTATTTTTCCCCTGATTCTGCCACTATTAGTACCGGCTGACATATTCCAAACATATTTTCTTTTTATTTTGAATATGACTTAGTTTAGCTATCTGAGATTATGGTGTACCCTTCCTGAAGAATACAAACTTGTTGAGAGTAGATCTTATCTCATTCTAATCTTTATAGCCACTGCAGACCTTCACACATATTGGTACTTTATATGTACTTGTGGATTGAATGTAGTTTTCAATGTAGGTTGACTTCATTCTATAAAACAAAATGTAAATAGTTTATGTACCATTCCTTAAAGCAAAGGCATTTACTAATCTGTTACAAATCTGTTTGGGGGGAATTTAGTAAAGTAGAAGGAGGACACGATTTGAAATCAATGTACTTGGGTTTGAATAGCAACCTTGCTATTTTGTTTTTGTGAGAGCACAGGAAAACCATTTAGTCTCTCTGGGAGTTATTTCTTTCATTTGTACAATGAAAAAGTTGGACTTAACAATATCTAAATGCGTTTGTAACTTTTAACCTATAATTATAATAGGAATAGTCCAAGAGCAAGAGATAGGAGAACACTATTGCATGAGGAGCCCCCAGTCATACTAATTTTATTCCTGGAATTTGACTCTGGATTCCTCTCCTTCTTTGATGACTGACTTCCTACCTTGGAATAATCTTTATTCTGAAGTCTGCCCTGCTTCTTAGCCCAAACCATAGGTGGTAAACTCAATAACTTGGAAAAATCCTAAGTGCGTTTCTAAATTACATAAAAATGCAATTTGGAAAAAAATTAGCATAAAAAGTACAACATATATATTGTTAATTTGCAGTTTCCTAAGTTAATATGTGATATGCAGGATTCCATTTCTATTTGATTTTGGCACCAATGACCTAGACATCTATTTTATTATATGAGCATATTTGCTCATATCTTTTCAGTTTTGGCTTACTTTCTGTACTACGCTATTTTCTTGACATTTACCTTCCCACATCCTCACTTTTCAGCTCCTCTTTATAAATTATTTTCAGGATTAAAATATAAGGTCTTTGAAGGTAGGAGATGTCTCATTTGCTTATGTTTGTGCCCATATTATTTAGCATAGTGTTTATCACATATCTGATCTCTCCTCTTCCATCCTTCTGTCTCTCCTCTCTCTCTGTCTCTGTCTCTCTCTGCCTTTCTTTCTCTCTTCCTTTCCCTCCTTCTCTGTCTCTGTCTTTCTGTTTCTTTCTCTGTCTCTCAATAGCACCTACCGCCCAGAATGATTGTGATGATCAAATTAGATAATATTTATACAATACCTTGTAAATCCTAAGAACTACACAAGTGTTAGCTGCTACTATTTCTTCTTCTTTTTCTTCTCCTTTCTTCTTTATTTTTCTTCTTCTTCTTCTTCTTCTTCTTCTTCTTCTTCTTCTTCTTCTTCTTCTTCTTCTTCTCCTTCTTCTTCTTCTTCTTCTTCCTCTTCTTCTTTTCTTTTTCTCTTCTTTCTTCTTCCTTCTTTTCTTCATTCCTCTTTGAACTCCACTCTACATATCCTATGCCTTTATATACTAATTTATGTTAAAGCTATTTTTGTTAATGTGTTATAAACTGAAAAATAGGACACAGAGAGTAGCTATAGACATTATTAGACTTTTTGAGCAAGTTTTGTGAAAGCAGGGACCTCCTTTTCTTATTATGCTTGTAGCCTCTAGCACCTTGCATATGATTCTGCTCCTTTCAGCTACTCATTACATATTCTTCTTCTGTGAATTAGGAAACATACTTCATGCATTATTTTTGAAATAACCTTGAATGATTCAATCTTCTAATATCATCATGAAATCCTCTATTTTGTCTTGTCCAATCTCTGCCTGCCTGCTTCCCCAGGTATAAATTTCTGGCTCTTAGACCCTATGCTCTGTGTGTTTCTTGATTTCTTTCTTCCATAGCTGTTTTCATCATGATTTTCAATTTCCTGCAGCTATTCCTAGCCTGAAAATCCGTTTGCATTTCATTTTGGGAGATCAGGGTCTTTTTTTCTTTTATGACCTGTCACAGGTAGGACAGAATGGCAAGTACTAGTACAGAAAGAAAAAGAGGAAAATGGGGGTTGGGGAGAGAAATCTCATAAGTCCATGAACACTGCAGCAATGAGATAAGGAGGGATGGACAGGAAATATTATAAGAAAATAAAATAAATTCTGCAGCCTTCAATCTGAGGTCTGTAGGGAAAAAGAAAAGCAGAAGATGGAAGTTGGGATGATAGAGAGATGTGACATGATGTACACTAAATTGGAAAACCTTGTAATATTATGATAGAAATGTTGTTATATCAGTAGGGAGTTAGAAACTTCCATTGGATAAGACTCCTCAGAAGCTGATGATTCCCCAGTGGGGTCTATCTTTTATGAGTCTACAAGGAGAATGTGCTAATGTTGTTACTGATGCTAATGAAAGGCAGTGGTTAAAGGTGAATATTTAAGAGAAGTGTTTTCTTTCTGCTGGGAAATCATTTGAATTCCAGAAGTGCCAACTTCGAGGAAGTGGAATGATTGATTGATTGACTATATTCAACATAAGGATTCAGATAAGAAAACATATGAGTGGGAATAATAAAGGTCAGATGAATGCATCCAGGCTAAAGAAAAATCAGATATTTACATGCTAGAACAAATTGAAAAGACTGCAGCAAAATTCTGATGAAAGTCAATAAAGTATGATGAAATTCTGATTTTGAAAGTAAGCTCCAAGGGGTGGAGCAGGGATCACATACACACACATATTTCATTTCTTTGTGTCAGTGCTTAGCATAATATTTAGCATTTAATGACAACAAATTACATATCAAGGATAGAGCTGATTCATTATTTTTATTGATAAATTTTATGCTTATATAAAATTCATTTCCAGATAATTTCCCCTCTCTTCCCCCTATGCAAAAAGTCTATCCCTTATAATAAAGATTGAAAAAATAAAGCAAAAAAAAAAAAAAAAAGAATTTTTGGAAGAACCAACGAAAATATCACCTTTAACTGACAGAATTTGTGATATCCCATGTCCACAGTTCACTTTCTCTACATAGAAAAGAGGGAAATATATTTTCCCATCTCTTTTTTAGGCCCAAGCTTCTTGTTGATTATAATTATGCACCAATTCATTTTTCTTTTCTTTTTAGGCTCCTTTTCAATTATATTATTATATCATTATGTTATTATATATTTCATATATATTATATGTATACATTATTATAATTATATATACATATATTATATAATATTACAATAATATTGCATTATTATTATATACTATACATATATAGAATTTTCATTTCTTCTCACTTAGCTTTGCATTATTTAATACAGCTCTAAATTCTTAATAATTCTTGTTTTTTATGATACAATGATATTCTATTCCATTCATATACCATGATTATTTTCTATTTAACAATCAAAGATGTGAACTTTTATTATTTTCAGGTTCTTAGGCATGTCTTGTCTTTTGCATTGATGAATATCGAGTTTCTATTCATGTTTATCATTCATATTAATTCTGAGATTATTCTTAATGTGCTTTCAAATTCCTTAGTACTTCACTCCATCTACCCCATTCTTCTTTCACTTAATTAATTACTCAGTCTATGAATGCATGCTGAACAGAATGGCCAAGTAGATAGGGGTTCCCATCTACAGTTATTTTGATAATTTAGTGGATGTTAATCTAAGGATGTGAATCTACTTTGGTACATGTTAGGTTCTTACTAAGTGCTAATGAGATAATGAGATATTAAGTTCTTACTAAGTGCTAAGTTGGTACTTAACAATTCTCTAGTTCTGGTCTTTACTAGGAGTTCAACTCCTTTGAATTCCTGGGGAGGAGCTTGCATGCTTAGGAGGAGCAAATTCATTGGTTGAAGTAATTTTTTCCCAGAAGCCCTTGCATTATCCCATTCTCTGGGAGGATAAAAGAGGGTGGCACTCGAGAGATAGAGAGTCTTGCCTGGACCAGACTTGAGGCAGCTCTCTGGAGGAAAGAAGAGTCTCTGCTCTAGGCCAGAGTTGAGGCGGCTCTCTGGAGGAAGAAGTGTCTCCTCTAGACCAGAGAGCAATTGGCAGTTTCTGGAGACAATAGCACATTACATATTGGCGCCCAATGTGGGGCAAGGACTTTTGCTTATCCTGACAAGGACTTATTCTGAGCCCTTCAGAGGAGCTAGTCCAGACCTTTGCATTTAAGGACTTATTCTGAGCCCTTCAGAGGAGCTAGACCAGACCATCGCAATTTGGTGCCCAAACAGGGACAAAGTAAAGGACAGTAAAAGCTTGTCTTCCTTTCCACGCTCCTACACTCCCTCCAGGGAAGAATCCTCGTGGTTTGAGACCCAATGAAATCTGGCAAATGGATATGACTCATTATAAATCTTTTGGTTGTCTGTCTTTCATCCACATGGCAGTAGATACCTTTTCAGGATTCACTTTTGCAGTGCCAACAGCAAAAGAACAGCCCGAGTGGTCACTGAATTCCTTATCCAAGCATTTTCAATTATGGGTGTGCCACAAGAAATAAAAACAGATAATGGACCTGCATATAGTTCTAAACATTTTGCGCACTTCTGTGCACAGTATAAGATTTTACACACCACTGGCATACCTTTTAATCCACAAGGTCAGGCAATAATAGAGAGAAGAAACAGAGACATTAAGATATTCCTCCAAAAACAAAAGAAAGGGGGAGCCACAGGTAGCCCTAGAAAACTTCTAACTTTAGTTCTCTATACCATTAATTTTCTAATTTTTGACAAAGATGCACTGGCTCTGGCAGACAGGTTTTATAACCCACCAGAAAGGCAGTGTCCAGTGAGAGCAGCTCCACTGTCCTTAGATAATCGCCAGATGATGTGGAGAGACCCAGAAAGTGGTGAATGGAAGGGACCAGATAGGTTAACTGCCTGGGGGAGAGGGTTTGCTTGTATTTCTTCAGATGGAGAAGAAATCAGATGGGTGCCAATGAGTCATATTCGCCTTGTCCATCAGAGAGAGATAGAACAAGAGAAAGATCTCAAAACAAAGGAGAAAATCTAAGAAACATTTGACACTGAAAGAGCATGACTAATAAGAAGATTGTTAAAGAACTTTAAAACCAGCAGGAATCATTGGATTTCCTAACACAAGATGAGACTAGTGGACAATAGACTTATTGACATTTATAAATTCTCAATTTATGATTATTTGATCATGTTATTTGTTACATACTTCTAGTATGTACTATGTTACTATGTATTTATGTAATCTATGTAATTATGTGTAATGCCTCCCATATTGATGGATTTATGTTTCAAGGTAATGAACACCCTATGTTCTAAATCAAAAGAAAGGGGGAGATGTTAGGTTCTTACTAAGTGCTAAGTTGGTACTTAACAATTCTCTAGTTCTGGTCTTTACTAGGAGTTCAACTCCTTTGAATTCCTGGGGAGGAGCTTGCATGCTTAGGAGGAGCAAGTTCATTGGTTGAAGTAATTTTTCCCAGAAGCCCTTGCATTATCCCATTCTCTGGGAGGATAAAAGAGGGTGGCACTCGAGAGATAGAGAGTCTTGTCTGGACCAGACTTGAGGCGGCTCTCTGGAGGAAGAAGTGTTTCCTCTAGACCAGAGAGCAATCGGCAGTTTCTGGAGATGACAGCACATTACAGGTACAGATCATATAACATCTAAGCCTTCTTGTCCCATATCTTTGTCTCATCCTTCCTTAAATATTTCAGAGATACATCAAATTCTTTAAATTAAAAAAATATTTTATTGATTCTAGTCAAATATTTAGGATGATACATGACCTTATTATCTATCATTCTTTATATATGACCGAGCTACTTCCGTTGGGTATATTTTATGACACTCTTTCTGGTTAGTCATTTTTCTACAATATATGCCTCACTGTGTAGCTATCATTCCATTGTCTTTGGGGTCCCCTATAATTTTTGTGTTTCTGAAATTTGAATAGTCTGTAATATGCAGTCATATAATAGAAAATGGAAGTGTAAATTAAAATAATCTGTAATATGCAGTCATGTAGTACAAAATGGAAGTGTATTTCTAATGCTATTGCTCATAAGTACTCTTCTGCCTACTTCTCCCCATTGAATATTAGTTATATCAAAGTCTCATCCATATTTACCTAACTTTTAAAAATATTTTTGTTTGTTTTCTGGGTTTTTTGAGGGGGTATAGTGAGAACAATTAGTGCAATCTCCTTTATCTCCCACTCCAACCTTAGTCTATGTTCCATTATCCAATAGAATCCAGATGAAAATAGAGTCAAGCTTAGAGATCACATGTGGTAAAGGAGTAACTCATTTGTTCCTGTAGATACAGTGTATCTTTTCCTCTGGGCTCCTTTTAAAGTCTGGAAAGAACCTTATTCATTCTTTTCTCATTGACTCTAGTATGCCTTCAGCTCTGGAAGCAGCTACTGCCATCACATGTTAAAATATCGCCAATGGTAAATTAAAGTCCTCTCATACACTGATGTTACAAGATCCTTCTGCTGGGAGAAGGAAGAACGACTTGGACAAAGGTAAAGGCTGGAACTTCCAAGTATTTTCTTTGCCTTCTTTACAAAAGCTCATTGAGAGGCTTTTATCATTAAGTTGCCAGATGGAAAATTCTTGGCTTCTGAATTATCTTGCTATTTTCTGCAAAATCCACATGACATAATGACGTTTCCTAGAGCAATGCAAATATACTTCCTGTGCAATATCATTTTATATCATAGAATGGCTTTCAAAGCTAACACAATGGCTTGGACTTAGGAAGACCTGAGTTCAAATCCTACCTCAAACATTTACTGGTTGTGGGGTTTGGGTGAAGTCAATTAATTTCTACCTTACTTTTTTCTCAATATAAAATGGGGATAATAATAGCACTTACATCTCAGAGTTGTGAGGATTAAGTGAGGTAATTTAAAGATATAGTAGGTGCTTTATTAATATTGTTGTTATAATTATTGAGTTTAAAAATCAGAATTTTTTTCACCTAGTATAAAGTCTTTGAATAACATTGATCCAACAGAGATGTCCAAGCCTTGTTTATACTTAATTCTCAACTCTGATTTGCTGATTGATTTATCAAGATTGATTGTTATCTGATGGAGACATGAGGGATAAACGTAATACAGTTATTGATTGATTTATTTAGAAGGATCCTTATCTTTACATAAGCATTAGAGACAGCCTGTGAAAGGCAAGGAGATGGGAACAAAAAGACTTCTAATTCCAGAATAGACAGTAATTCAGTTTTGTGAAATATATAAGACAGAGAAGGGAAATAAAAAGAAATACAAAAAGTCCAGTTACAATTAGACTATTAAGACTTTTCAATGTCTGACAGAATAATTATTATTTTATGACCTAATATGATTGATCAAGGAAGTGATATGGTCAGTGCCATTGGCTTATTATCATGGCACTTCTGTGGAAGAAGAATTAAAGAATGGAGAGACCTAAGGTAGGGAGAATAGTCAAGCGTCTATTATAATGGTACGTTAGAAGAGATGAAAGTCAAAAGCAAAATTACAGCTGTTTGAATGAACTGATTTTTGAGACATGTAGGTAGAATTGTCAAGACATGCTGACTGGATCCAGTGAGTGAGAGAGAGGGGAAGAGTTAAGGATAGTATGGAATGTGAATGAAGATTTGCCACATCCTATTGTGTACAGCACTTGGATTGATCTTCTCTCAAACTCATCAGATACCATATTGCAAAATAATTTTTATGTATAACACTCTCTTGAGGAAATCTTCTCTAATGACTTTTAAGATTCTTTCTAAATCTTTGACCCTACATAAGTATCATTCCCCTCAGTTCTCACATCAATTTATTTTTCACTTTTCTAATCCATTTTTCATATAATATTATGTATTATGGTTAACCATGTTGTTCTCTTGTCCTTGTATTAGGACATAATCTCCACGAGAGTAGTCATTGAGTCTTGTCAAATTTTTATGCCTTCCCTAGAATACAGCTTAGGGTTCTGCTTGCAAAAGGCATTTAATAAAAAAGTTTGTGGAAATGCTTACTGGAGTCTGTAACAATGAAAAATGAAAAGAATGTGTTCAAACAGATATTTTTGAGGGCTTCACTCTTACAAAAGTATAGTGTGAAAAGATGCCAAAAGGAGAAAGGAGGCATCTGGCGTAATGCCCAATCTTGAGATTTTCTCAATATTGCCAAAAGCATTTAAGGAACTTGGGAAAAGAGGGTGGGATTTGAACAGATGTTTGCAAAGAAATCACAAGGATGTGAATTGGGGTTAGCATGTTATTTCCATTTATAAGAGTTTGGCCACATGAGACTCTCAGATTACCTGTGAGAATTTCCCAAGCAAAAGAGCAACAATCACAGCTCTTGGCTCAGAGACTTCTCAGTTTTCTGTTTATTCAGAGTAATTTTTAGTCCTTTACCTTAGGAAACAATCCATTCTCCATCAACCTCTCTTCCCCCACTAACCTATGTCCAATGCTTTAACTGTAATGAATGATATTATTGTCTCAGAGCTATTCAATATTTTTTTGAATAATATAATGGTGGTTCTATCATGTTCAGAGGTAAAAAGGTATGGGGGTATCTCAATGATTCATAGAGTATTGCTGGGGTTTTTTGTTTGTTTGTTTTGTTTTAGATTAAGTTTGCTTTAGGTGATATATTCCAGTTGATAAATTAACAGGCTACATTGTGACATGTACTTAAAAGAAGGCTGATGATAGACAAATCCTAGACAAATCCTTGACAAATTGTTAGAAGAGAATCATATGGTCAATTACAAAGAGACCTGAGGGGGAAGATTCAGGGAAGATGGTAGAGTACGTCAGTAAATTCTAAGATCTACAGATTTTCCCCACAAACAACAAATTTGTACCTCAGGACAAACACAGACTGATGAGAAATCAAAAAGACTTGGGGCAGAACAGGGATCCTCTTGGGACAACCCAGGTAGACTGGAAGAAATAGCCTGTGGATTGGGTATTAATCAGTGTAAAATGCAAACACTGTAACTTGATTTTCAAAATTCCTGTTGAGCTCTTCCATATCTTGAGACCAATTCCATTTTTTTGGATGTAGGAACTTTGACTTTGTTATCATTTTCCAAGTGTGTGTTTTGAGCTTCCTTGTCACCATAGTACCTTTCTATGGTCAAAAAAAAAATTTTTTATTGCTATAGGAATGCAATGGAATATTATTGTTCTCTAAAAAATAATGAACAAGCTTATTTTAGAAAATCTTGGAAAGATTTAGATGAACTGATGCTGAGTGAAACAAGCAGAACCAGGAATACACAACACAAAATAACAGCAAGAATGTGCTACAATCAACTATTTGGTTCTTCTCAGTGGTTCAGTGATCCAATAAACTGTTTTCTTGTATGCTCATTTTCCTAGCCAATTGCTTGGCTTTTAACTATTTGTTAAAGTAGGGCTCTGTTTCTAGGGTGGAGGCTACTCTGTCCCAAGGTTTAGGAGTTTTGTGCAGCTCTTTTAGGAGATCTTTCTAAAGACCTGACCACAAGTTCTCTTCCATCCTGAAATTGTTAGGAATGTCCCTTACCCCACTGTGGGTGTAAGATATAGGGTACTAAAGCACAAAGTCCTGCTTTGCTGCTGCTGGTGCTGGTGTTGGGGCTAAGGCTGGGACTGCACTGACATGGCCTGCACTGCAATTGTGGTGGTCTCACCCTGGTTCCAAGGACCTATTCTGCTGATCTTCCAAGTTGTTTTTGGTGTTTCTTGATTGAGAGATGTAGAATCCAACAATAGTGACACTGATTCTGAGGTCCCTAGACCCATTCCTGCTCTACTAGCATGGGGCTGGAGTTGCATTGGTGTGACCTGCGCTAGAACTATATGATGGACTCCCACACTGATGCCACAGATGTTTTCTGCTGATTTTTTAATTGCCTTTGGCTGGATAATGTTCTATTCTGTATTTTTTGTTCTGATGTACTAAAATTTATTTAGAATCATTATTTTAAAAAATCAGAATGGTTTGAGGGAGAGGTTAGATGAGTTTCTGCTTTTATCCTTCCATTTTGGTTCTGCCTCTAGAGATACAAAGTCTTAAAGGAAAAAAAAAAATAATTCTTTGAAAATTAGACTCGACCAAAGGGAAATTGTGAAGCTATAAGAGATGAATAAATAACAAAATAAAATATAAAAAATGAAAATAGAACAGAATTTATAAGAAAACAACAGATATGAAGAACAGATCAAGAATAAAAAATATAAAAATAATTGGACTATTTGAAATCAATGACCAAAATAAGAAACTTGACACAATGCAATAAATTGTTACATGCCCACCTGGCAGTTACTATTACCAGTCTGTCCTAGACCCAACAGAGTACCTTTGACCACTGACCTTTGCAGTGTCAACTCTAGGCTCGCTTCCTCTGAGGCCTTCAAAGGTCTCTGGCCACAATCTCTTGAATCTATAGTTTAATAACCAGTAGCACGCTCAAGAACAACCACGTGTAATCTTAAAAGCCTTTATTATACCTACTCACATAATGCCCTGACTTGTCAGCTCCCGAGTGAACACCTGGTCAGAAGACCCATGTGTTCACTACCAAAATCCTTACCTCTCTGGGCTATCTATCCACTTGACTCAGGGAGCCAGGTTAAAGAGCACCAGGTTAAAGAGAGCGACTGCTGTCTGCAGTGGGCTTATATAGGGCCTGTGAGGTCACACACACAGCCAACTAACAAGAGAGCTGTCACCCATTACAAAGCTGTATGGCCAAGATCCCACCTACAAGGCAGTTCTAATATCCACAGAAATTACTTCCTGGAGCACTCAAATCTCCCGTTGAACTGTGTCTGCCCATTTAAAGAGCCCTTACAATAAATAATACAAGAAAATGGTGGAGTGATAGAACATGAGGGGAAAGTAGAAATAGAAAAGAACAAATAAAACAACAACAACAAACACCAGTCACTACTTCAAAGAGATCCTTTGTGGAAAGCACCAGAATATTGTTTTGAAACCCAGATCAGAAAAAGCAAATGTTTCAAGAAACAAACACAATTCAAATATTCTTGAGCTACAATTAGAATTGTACAGGATTTAGCAGCTACAATAATGGACCACAGGTTCTGGAACTAAATATACTAGCAATCAAAAAAACTAGGTCTCTAGCCAAAAATATCATACTCAGCAAAATTATCCATAATATTGAATGAAAAAAAATGTACATTTGTTTTCCCTAATTTTTTCTTTAGTAGAATTTAAATGGTTGGAGGTCTTGGTCTAATTTCATTATTTCTCTTTCTGTCTTCAGGACTTGGTATTACATTTGACTAATTAGTAGACAAGTAATACATGTCTCTCCACCTCCTTTTCCAAAACTATTTTTCTTTCAACACTTAAACCCCTTCTTGGAACAAAAATAACCATTGGTAATAATGCTGCAGAACATACATGTGTCTTAGTGGTTTCACTTCGAATTCATTTCATAAACACTTTGTATAAAAATAAAAACATATTTACAAAAATAAAAAGTTGTAAATTCAATCAAACAAAACCAAAACGTAACCCTAACCCTAACCCTAACCCTCTCTTGTCTAATTATAGGAAGATGTATTGTAATCATAGTTTAGTTATAATTCCTGGTTAATAGGATATTTTTACTCACTTATTTGCTGAAAGTCTCCACGTTAGGTAAGCCTAAAGTCAAATTGCCTTTGGAATTTTCAAAACATCTCATTTATTTTGGAAGCATCTTTCCTTTAACAATACTTACTGTTAAGAGCAAATCCATCTTAAGTTTTTTTTTTCTTTTCTTCTTTCTTTCTTTCTTTCTTTCTTTCTTTCTTTCTTTCTTTCTTTCTTTCTTTCTTTCTTTCTTTCTTTCTTTCTTTCTTTCTTTCTTTCTTTCTTTCTTTCTTTCTTTCTTTCTTTCTTTCTTTCTTTCTTTCTTTCTTTCTTAGGTCTTACCCTCTGTACTTTTCAAATTTAGGCTCTCACTTGCCTTGATATTCTCTGGTTAATCCTTAATTTAGATAATCTAGTTTTATGTGCTCATTTCATAAATGAAAAAAAATGAGACCCAACAAAGGGAATGATAGCTAATATTTAACCAACATCTGACAACTTCCCTTATTTAGCATTATATCTTAGGATATCATCTTAGGATGATGAATTCCTGACACACTTTATCACATTTAGTTCAGTGTTCAATTCACTCTATCTTACCTTAGAACTAATTAACAGTTATGATGAAAGGGTCATGGAGAAATTCGACAACATTATTTTTGCTGATATTTCCAGTTAAGCACTTAGAGTTTCCTAACTTTGATACTGAATGCAATTATATTAGTAAGAACCAAAGTAGAGAATACCATTAGATACAATGAAAGGGAGGGAGGGAGGAAGGGAGAGGTAAAAACAGAGAGAGACTAGGGGAGGAAAGGAAGGAAGCAAGGAAGGAAGGAATGAAGGAAGGAAGAAAAGGAACCAATGAAAACTATATAAGATAATAACATAGATTATTTTTTATGTTATTCATCCCTTGTTCTCAGAAAGGATCAATTAAATAAGGAAGGTGATATCTCAACTTGAAAGTGAGTTAAATTTAAGTGAGGTGGGGCCATGCAAAGCCATTAGCTTTTCTCTCTTCTCCAGAGTCAAATAAATCTAGTGTCAAGACATAGGTCAGAATGACTAGAGATGGTCCCAGACCATGGCTTCCTTATTATGTAACCAAATAATTCATGTAGTCTTTGGTCATGCTTTGTTTGAGAGAAGACAGTGTATCCATTTGCACATGTTTTATACATTGGTTTTATCTACTACTGTTTCCAGACATGCATATTTGTAGCTATATGGGCAGTTGGCCAAGGGCTCCCACTCAAGTAATTGGAAAGTTCTGGGTGGTTCTCCAACCACATCAAATGGTAGGGACATGTGATTGAAAGTTATTGGATGACAAAGAGGAACATATAAATAACCCTATAAGTCGCTCTGAGACCTCCCATTATACTGAAATTCTTTATCCTAATGGTAGACCTGTGTTTCATCAAGAACATAGATTAGGAAAAAGAAGATTAAGACCATGGAAAAATAACATATAATTGTGTATAAGTTTAGGAATATGTGGTCAAAAATAGTCTGGAAATTTTGACCTAGTTGCTACTTGACTATGGAAAGATCATTTAGCCTTTTGGTGACTAATTCAAAGTGGCCAGAAATTTCCATTTTAAACATTACATTAACATCTCTCCATGTGGTACAGGTTAAGTCTAGCTCTAGATAATGTCAAATCATTTGGATTATTATTATTTTGTTTTACATTAGGAAGTACCATTTGCCTATAAATGAAAGAATGGTAGATATTACTTACATACGGAAGAATGCAAAGACAAAAGACCTAAGTGTGAGACTCTGCTATTTATTAGCTATGAAACTCCAGGCAAATTATTACTTTCTTAGATCCTCAGTTTACACAACTGAAAAAATGAGGAAATTTATAGAACATGTTTTCTCTTTAAGTTACTCAAAATTTCTTAATAGTTAAATCCAATTGATTTTTGATCTCTTTGCAGATTTTTATACTGGTGATTAGTCTCCACTCAATCTCTATTCCCTCCACTTTCCTAATAATGTTCTTTTCTGATTTTTCCCAAACTCACTAAATCTGACTTGGACCTCTATCTGGGATTTTCTTCTACTCTTGCTCTCTAAGAGCAATTTTATCAACTACAATATGTTCAATTATTATTTCTGTGTAAATAACTCTAAAATGTATAAGTCTAGGCTTCATTTCTCTCCTGAGATCCAGTTACACATAAGCCACTACTTGCTGGAGCCTCAACCTGGATGTCCCATAGTCATTTTAAATTCTAAATTTCCCTACCCAAACTTCTTCCCTTTCCACTTCCCTGTTTCTCTTGAAGGCATCAATACTTTTTCAATCTCACAGGTTTGAAATATGGGTATCATCTTTGGTGTCTGGTGCATAGTAGTAGATGCTTAATACATGTTGATTGACTTCCCACCATCCAATCAGTTGTCAAATTTTGTCATTTCTACTTTCACAAAGTTTCTCCCCTGCAAATCTTTCTTTACCTATGTGTGAACTTCTCCTCTCACTTTCTCTCATATGTCTGATTCTTATTACTTCCTACCTTAAACGTTCTGGAAGACTTTGGTATGTCTTTCTGTTTTCAATTTCTTTCTCTTGCTAATCTACCTTACATATAACTGACAAGATAATCTTTCTGAGGAGTAAGTGTGACTTATTTTTTATACTCAAGAATATCCAAGGGCTCTCAACTGCCTGTAGGAAAAAAATATACATGCCTCAGATTGACAATTAAATCCATGTAGTACATGGTTCCAGCTTACTCTTCCAAAATTAATTTCAACTACTGTTTCTAGCATACTCTATATATCACAGCTGATTGGACCTACCTGATGTTCTCAAAAATTAGCATTCCATCTTGTCTCTGAAATATACTTCTTCACTTCTAGCTCTTACAAGCTTATCTTTATTGGTCTGCTTCATTGTTCCTGCTCTTTCCCTTGTATTTATATTTAATCAACTGTATTGTATATAAAATATAAATTTCTTGAGACCAGTATTGTTACTGTGTTTATTCTTGTCTTTCTATTTCTACCATGTCACACTTTATCTTGGATATAATGGGTACTCAAGAAATGTTGTTACTTGTAGTTGTTGACTATACGTCATCTCCTAACTGTACCATTATAGTTTTTTTTTTTATGTTCTTTGATTTATATCATATATATTTTACACATAGGTAGAAATGATAAAATTTGAGAACGTATTAGATGATAGGAAGTCAGTCAATCAACTAACATTAAGGGTATACTATGTACCAAATACCAAGGATGATATACAAGTTGCAATTTAATTCAATTTAATATAGGAAATATCTATCAATAACTTGCTATATGTAAGGCACTGTGCTAGAAATGCAAAAAAAGTGAAACTATCTCTGATATCCCTCAAGAGCTTTACAATTTCCTTGGGGATTGAACAAATAAGAACATATCAAGTAAGGATTTAAAAGGGCTGAATGAGGGAACAGAAAAAATGCTCCAGGAAAATCTTTATAGTTGTTAAATCCTTAACAACTGGAGGAGCAGATTATGGAAGGCTTCACAAAGAAGGTAACTGATCTCATATAAAGTGAGGCAAACATTCTGAAAGAAGAACATGAAAAGGGAATTGCATTTTAGGCATGGGAGATGGTGCTCATTCATGAAGGCAGGAAAGGGAATATTGGACAGTTATGTAGTCCAATAAACAAGAAATTGAAGGATATATGGAGATGAAATTATCAATAAGCATCTGAATAATTGTGCAAAGATCACTAACAATCGGGTAAATATGCACGAAATAACTGTGATATAGTAGGAATTTTACTGGCTTTAGAACATATATATATATATATATACACATATACATATATTATGCATATTTTTCTTTTTTTAATTTATGTAATGAAACAAGAATTTACATAATATGGTATAGTAAAACGATGATTGCACATGAAACTGCAAATTGATTATATGCTATTCCTTTAAAATATATAATAACATTATCATGTAAATTTATTTTTTCCCCCTTCTCTTCTTCCACTCTAGAGATCACTACCATTAGGCACAAATATAAATATGTGTGAAAGTATGTGTATATATACAAAATACATACATATGTAAAAATTATTCTACATGTATAGATACATGTACATGTGTCTATAAATTTTTATCTCTTCTAATATGATTTACTGAATACATGATTAGAAATATAATGGAATATTCTCATATAATAAAGAATGATGAATATGAACATTTCAGAGAAATATGGGTAAATTTGTATGAAGTGATATAAAGCAAACAAAACCAAACCAAAGAGAAAGACAAGATGCTTAATGATTAAAATGACTAAAATAAAGATAACTTAAAAAATAAGTAAATTCAAGTTAAGGCTAACAAAGTTTGACCCCAAAATGAAAATTAAAATTATATTCTCCCTTTATGTTAAAATTAATAAACAATAAAAGTAGATAGGATTTATACTATCAGGTAGGCAGTAAACATTTTGTTGTTTTTTTTTTTTTTTAGTAATATGTGACTCTTTGTGACCTCATTTGGAGTTTTCTTGGTAAAGATAAGTAGAGTAGTTTGCCATTTCTTTCTCTTGCTCATTTTGCAGGTCAGGAAACTGAAGATTAAGTGACTTACTCAGGGTCACAAGTTGTATGAAACTGAATTTGAACTGTGAAGATGAGTTTTCATGATTCCAAGCCCAGATCTCTACCTATTGGGCCACTTACTTATAACGTTCCAAGTATTGTTCTAGGTTTGGAAATACAAATACAAGTAAATAGAAGAAAGTCTCTGTCCTTAAGAAGAAAACACAACAAAGTTGGAAGAAAGGATTCCAGAGGGACACAGTAGCCAAAGAAATAAAGAGCTCCCCCCTCCCAAAGGGGCTCACCAATGAATGAAAGAGTGATATCACAGGGAAAAAAAAAAAAAGTCTTAAAACCCTGAGGGTATTTCCAGAGTCCTTAAGGTAACTCACTGTGTGTGTGTGTGTGTGTGTGTGTGTGTGTGTGTGTGTGTGTGTGCGCACCAGCTCAAGGCAAGTGTATTGAGCTTTTTGTGAGTTGTTGCACTGAAAAAGCAAAATGCAACTATCCGTATTTTAAAAGATCAAAAACAGTTCACTGTTAACTTTTGAAGGGATTATTTTCAGTGAATAGTGACATGAAAAACCGGGTTTTACTAGGATTTGAGCATTCAAAGAGAAACTTGGAGGGGCTGCAGGGTCAAGTAAATGATTTTTAAGGAAGAGAAAGATCTGAAAATGTCAATAAGTAGCAGGCAAAACAAACGAACAAAAAACTAAATTAAAGGATCTGAGATTCAAAAGGGATGGATCTCAGAAGCCATCTTTTGTTTATAATACAACTGGAATCTCTCTACAGAAAACCTAATTACCCATCATTCACTCTTTGCTTCAAAACTTCCAATAAGGGAATTATTTTTCTGAGTATTCCAACCAATCTCAGAATAGCCTTAATTGTTAAGTGTGTGTGTGTTTTTTTTTTTTTTATCCCTCCCTTAAATCACACTTAAATTGACTCTAGAGAACTTTAAATCTTTGTTCCCAATTGTGTGCTCTGAGGCTGAGCAGAACTAAAATCTGATTCCATTTCAATATGACAGTTCTTCAAGTTTTTAAGGATAGTATGCATGCGCCCTCCCAATAGTTTATCTTAATCAGACTAAATGATCCCAGTTCTTTCAGATGAATTTCATATAGCATGTTCTTAAGATCCTTCACCATTATGGCTACCCTAGTCTAGATACTCTTACAGTTATCAGTATTCTTCCTATTTTGATATTCAAATACATTAGAACCCAATAATAGAATATCTTGCTATTTCTGGATGTGTCTCTTAAAGTACATTTGTTAGCCTCCAATGATGACCCATATTGAGCTTGAGATTCCATAATTCCTCTGATAATATGTTACCATCTGACCATGTGCCCTTAACTTATATTTGAAAAGCTTATTTTTTAATCTAATTGTAATTTTATATTTACCCATCAAAATGATTTTGTTAGATTTGGTCCAACATCCTAGATATTGTGCTAGTTGGAGAGGAATGAAAAGTTTTGTGTAATATCCTGTTCTTTTCAGAAGGTTAGGAAAAACATACTCTGCTTAGTGGAGGTTATCCAAAGTACTGGAGAATGATGACATAAGACAAGATTTCTAACTATTTCCCACTCTCATATCATTTTTGGCTGAGAAATTTTTACACGATTCCGGTGCATAAGTATAGAGGTATACAAATCAAACACTTACAGATTAAAAACTATAGTTTTATGATCCCCACATTAAGTAATGTGATCCCATGTAGGGTCATGATCCACAGTTTGAGAACCTTTGACATAAGGAATGTGTGGTAAGGACTAAAGAGTGAAGGAGATTGCATTCTGGATCTGGCTTGTCAGGGAGTCAAGACTGAAGGCAGTCATATTCATAGTCAGCAGTTATATAGATCTAGGACTTCATTATATTTAAATTGTTTCACCTCTTTAAGTAATATCTTTATAACTAACCTTATGGTCAGGGATCATCTTTTACATTTTTCTTTTTGGATTCTTCCACAGCATCTGACATAGTCTAAACACATAATAGGTGTGTAATCAATACTTGTTCATTAGTTAAATATTTAAAATGGTAAATTGTGCTCTATGCTTATATTCAAAGTGGAAGAAAGCATTAATTCAGGGGCAGACTCCCTGAAATAGGAGAGGAATGGATGATCAAGGGCATAAGCAGAGGACATAGTTGAAGGGTGAAGGGAAATTATTACAGGTTTTCTTGATTTCCTCAATAAAATATCAAGCAAGGTCATGATAGAAAATCATCTTGAAAAACTTTGTCAGAGTAAGCCAACTTTTGATACTTTTATGCTAAAGAGACTTATAATAATAGAGCCAATAAATTTATTTTTCTAAGTTCCATTAGATTATATTTGGTCTATAAAATTTGTACTGTGGTTCACACCCTTCTCCTCTATGCTATTGCCATTAACTCCACATAGCTTTTTATAAGAGTAGGCCAAGAGATAAAAACATAGTGAACTTTCTCCTTCCCTCTCTCTAAAAATGCTCTAATTCCCATTTAAAGAAAAAAAGAAAAAAAAACAATATGATGAATAGGGGAACTAAATCAGAAGGACATGCTATCACTCTTTTCTTTTTACTGTCTGTTTTTATTAGGTTCATACACATATTTCTCTGATGGCTACCCTGATTTCCTTTAAATTCAAAATTTATGGCCCAGTGTTTATTTTCATGACCAATTTAGGCTAATTTTTGGATATATGGGAATGAGACAATAACAGTTACAGCTAAAGTAACTATCCTCTAAAAATGAGATGTGACTATTCCAGTAACTATTATTATTAAATTTGTAAATGGATTTATGTTGATATAAGAACAAGGACACTCGTAAAGAGTTTTATGGGAAGAATGGTGAACTGGATAGCATGGAATCCGGAGGATTTGAATCTGAATTCTATCTTGGCCACTTACTAGCTGTATTGTGGTAGGTAAGTCATTTAACTTCACTTCATCTGTAAAAAGGTCACAACAATGTATTACCTCCCTCATAGAATTATTATGAGGCTCACATGCAATAATCTATATAAAAGTGATTTGAAAAAATTAAGTTCTTGAATTTATGTGTCAACTGTTATTATTATGATTATTATTCAATACCTAATTCTTTCTCCTTTCAATTCTGAACTCATTTGTATACTTAATACTCAGTCAAATGGACCTATCAATGTACATACTTTTTTTCAGTGATTCAGATCACCTAGAGGCAGCTTTAGAACTGGGCAAGTCACAACTGTTATCTGCTTAACTAAAATAAGGATAATGATAGTTTTTACTTATAGGTTGTTATGAGGATCTAATGAGATAAAATATGTAAAACATTTGCCATAAACCTTGGCATATAATGAAGATGTTTAGTATATGCTCAATCCCTTTATAAATCCATCCCTCCCTATATTAGATGATTCTTGTCCTTGTTCCCCCATAAAGAAATATAGGAGAATTGGGAATCTATCTAATATTAACTTGATGCAAAACAGTTCCTGCACATAGGGTGCACCTAATAAATGATTTCCAATTGATTAATAATTTACTTATCCAACATCATCAAGGCATGAACAGGTGGACTTCATTGAAATTTTCAAATAGCTGAAATATATTCATCTAAAAGCAAAAGCTGATTTTGGTTAACATTTAATTATTTAGGATGGAAATCTTTCTAAAATGCTCTACATTTCCCTTCTTTCTTAAAGATTCTTGACCAAAATTTAACCTCCCTGCTCACTCAAGGCATTGTTATGGACATTAACCACCCTCCAATCCTGAAATAAAATTATTTGATGCTACTCCCATAAAAGGCTAAGCATTCCAGAGATGAATGGTCATCTATTTCATCTGTCATTTCACAGATGAGGAGACTGAGGATTAAGAGGCATCTATCTATCTATCTATCTATCTATCTATCTATCTATCTACATATATATGCATGTATATGTATATGTATATGTATATGTATATGTATATGTATATGTATATATACATTAAAAGAACCAAGAAAAGGCCTCCATTTCACAGAGGACAGGGTCAGAGAGTACTAGGGATGGGGATAGCAATTTTTTCTCCCAATTACTTGTGTTATATACTCTGCTTAGTACCAGTCTCTGTAAAGATTTGGTAAGTTTGAAAATAAAGTTGATACAAAAACTGAACAGCTAAGGTGAGGAGCCAGTTTTGAGCATCCCCTGTCTATCCCAGCAAAACCTTGGATCATTTGAGACACTTTGTCAGATAATCAAGGGGGTGATTCATCTATCAGCTTCAGCAGTAACAGCTAGCTAAGGACTCTGCTTGTAAAACCCCTCTGGTTGGTGGATTTCTGGTGCCATGAGTGAACTTCAGGAGTTTACAAAGTTCTAATCTGGTCTATTTGGTCTCTGATATTCCTTCATCTAAAATCAAGAAAGAAAAAAAAAATCAAGAAGAAAAAGCAACACCATGTGTTCATGGCCACATGGCGACCCAGGTGGGGTAAAAGACAGTTACAACCCTATCTATACTGCTTCTGATGCTGCTTCTTTTCTCATTTGGAGAGCCATAATATGTATTTTTCCTCACTAAAAAACAAAAACAAACAAACAAACAAAAAACACTAGGGAGAATGATTTCCTTTGTACATGGTTTTTTATATGCATTAAATTCTGGCTCAGCAGTGAATTAAAAGGGTTTTCACCACCACACAGTGAGCTGACAGGAGACAGGATATTTGTGTTTCTCTGAATGGGAAGAGGGTTCTTTGATATGAATTTCCTGAAGAAAACTCTCCAAACTTTCACATGGCTTGCTACCCAGCAGAGCATATTGTATATATTCTAAGGAATGGATCTTTATTAACCAATCCACCATGATACATATTTAATAGAAGTGGATTGCAAGACCTTGTGGATTGCAATACTTCAGCCAATATTTGAGTCAGTATAAATTTACAGGAAACTAAAGAAATAGGTCAGATTAGGAATGATTTTATTTTCCAATAGAGCCTTTTTTTTTTTTTTTTTTTTTTTTGCCATTTTAAGGCACTGCTCTTCTTACATTGATCTTAAAATGCAAAGGAACAAATTTATTTTATATACAAAGATACACTTCATGCCAGAGAGAATTGATTGAATTTCATTTCTGGAGGTTTTAAAAGTTGCACGAATCTTTTTTGTTGAGGACATTTTAGGTGTGGTCAAACTTAAAGACAGAGTTATGTATCTTCCAGACTCTAAGTCTATAATAAATCTATCTGCAATTTTAATTAAATGAATTAAAAAAAATTCCAGTTACTCAAGTCCAAAAAGAAATTCAACATCTGGGAAAAGAATTCCCACATGACTAACATTTCAACATTGGAACTGGGTTATACAAACCAAATGCTCTTTTAATTGGTTGTTTTTACCTAAGTATTAATTTTGAGGAGTCTCATATGCTTTATCTGGGTGTTTTGGAGGAAAAGGGTGATTTACATTACTCAATATTTTAGTACTTTGACTCTCTCTTTTCCTTTTTGGAGGCGTTCTTCTAAGCATTTGTATACAGCTGTCTATATACACATCCTAGTTTTTTTTCCCATGTGCATAGTTTTCCATACTAAGGAAAAAAAAATCTGCGTGACAAAGATAGATTAGGTTTTTGAGACTTTTTTCCAGCAGTAGTATCTCACATCAAAATGGGTCTGAATAAATGTGAATTAACTATACAGAATCAGACTCAAGATTCCTTACTCACTAGGATTCCTTACAATTGCCAATTGTAAGAATTGTTATGTGAAAAAGTAAAAAGGGATTTATTCTTAAGCAAAAAATGATTCAACCTATGCTCCTAAATCTAGCCATATTCATTCTGTAATGTGATAAGTAGAGAACCTTATAGAAAATTTGCTCTGTTGAACTATACAGAACCAATCTTCATGAATAAACACATTTGTGGTAAAGAATGCTGTACCTATACAGACCCAGGCGGGAAAAAATAGCCCATGATTATTTTGATTGATAATGTTCTCCAAGATATCTCCAAATATTCTAGCAATCATGAATCTCTTCCTATTCTGACTGGGCCATAAGGCTTATTGTTTTACTATAGATTTTAAGTTAGGGTTACAATTAATTTATACTTTGTTATAGATCATTCTGTGGGCCTTGATACAATTGTTAGTCTTGAAAGGAAAACTGGGCCATATATCTCCAGGGTTATTAGTTGAGTGATAGCATTATGCTTTTTCAGCAGTATTGATACAGCTGAACTTAGCATCTTGTTAACAAGAATAATTAATTAATGGGAAATTACCAGATGGAATCATACTCGAGTTGAGGTACTTCTCCCAAAGCAGGTAAGTCTTGCTTTCTCCTACAATATACAGGCCAGTGGGAATTTGTCACTATGTTTTGCTTGCTTCACTATACCCCTATCCTTTTCAACAAGATTTGTCTTAAAATCTTGAATTGAGAAAACATTTGCTACTGCTTTCTCTGTGTTCACTTTATGAAGTTTTCCTTGGGTATGAAAAAGCTAGTTACAGTTTTGCTGCTCATTTATTCCCTTTTATACATTTTATACCTTGTATATATTTTATAAAAACAAATTGAATTCATGGTTATCTTAGATGCGGAGCTGACTGGTGATGGTGTCAATTTCATAAAGGACTCAAGTCACACAGGACAAACATCAGTACTAGCATTTGAACCTAAGTCTTTTGAGCTCAAAGCCAGGCCCTTTTCCCTTTGCTAGCTTACCCTGTCATAAAATATTAAACAGCTTAGCAAAACTTCAGACTAACACCCACAAATGATTTTTAAAGCTTATTGATAGTAAGCATTTCTAAGGCTGGCACTATTACAAGTTCTGATCAATCTCCATCAATAAACTCACTTGTGCTTAGGAATGCAGTGCTAAGGATGCAATATTATATTCTATAGGCCTTCCTCTTCCATAGTCTATATTATGATAATCAATTAGGCTGAAAAACATTTGATACAGTATACATACACATATATACACATATGTATACATATATGTGTACATATCTGCAGAGAGATACAGATATAGATATAGATAAGTAAGTAGATATCTGTGTGTGTAATCCCTTCCCCTGGGTTTTTTGTAGGCTAAAAAGATAAATGATTTTTGAGTTAATTTTCATCACCCAACTCATCCCTGTAACTTTTGGATTTTTAAAAAGTCATCCCTTGATAATATAGATGGATTCCAGATTTGTTAAGTTTCAAAAAATGGCAATAGCTTTGAAATTTGCCAATGGCAAATAAGTAAGAGTTTTTTTTAATTATAAATCATCTTCAGGCTTAGATAAGGCATATAACCTTGCACTTATGCTCTATTTATAAACCTATTGCCTGTCACAAATGCTGACTTGTAGTAAGCACTGAATAACTCCTTATTGCTTTATTTACTGATTAATTACTGTAAGATTAATCTAGGTTCAGAATTTGCATTCAACAGGCACAGTATTACAGAGGATGGATACACATTTATTACTGCTTAGAACCTTGATTTAAATAAGACATAATGGAAGAGGAAACTCACAGAATAAAAGTAATACACTATTACCAAACACAGTAACCCTCTATAACAATAAAGACATTGTTACAAACAAGCAAAATAGAAAATACATTATCACCACTCCAAGGAAGCACCAGCATCTGAATTCCTTAGCTGGGAGAACCCAAGGTCACAGTTAATTCAGTCTCAAGTGGAAGGCATTCCTAGGTAAGCTGTACAGTACTTTCTTGATAAATTCTCAAAGTTCCTTTCTGTTAAGGGTTTTTTATAGGCTGAGAACAAAGAAGGCATTACTCTTAAGCATTCTTATTTGATATGTGACTCTTGAGGCAGAATAATCTCCCAGCTACAGGATGCTCTATCTAGAAAGGCCCACCTAGGAGTATATGGTTGTAATGGAATATTGTTGTTCTATAAGAAATGATCAGCAGCATGATTTCAGAAAAGCCTGGAGAGACTTACATGTACTGATATTAAGTGAAGTGAATAGAACCAACACAATTTATTGTCCCAGTAACAACAATATTATATGATGATCAATTGTGATGACTTGGTTCTTTTCAACAATGTGGTGATTCAAGGCAATTCCAATAGGTTTGAAATGGAAAGTGCTATCTATAGCCAGTGAAAGAATTATAGAATCTGAATGTGGATCAAAGCTAGCATTTTCACTTTCTGTTATTTGTTTGTTTGCTGTTTTTTCTTTCTTTCTCATTTTTCCTTTTTGAGCTGATATTTTTTGCACAACATTATAAATATGGAAATGCTTAGAAGAATCATGTGCGTTTTATCTATATCAGATTGATTGATATCTTGTGGAGGGGAGAGGGAAAGAAGGAAGAAAAATTAGAAAATGTGTTGGCAAAGGTGAAATTTTGAAAACTACCTTTGCATGTATTTGGAAAAATAAAATACTATTTAAAATTTTAAAAATATATCTTTGTGTCCACAGGGCCTTATATAAATGGTAAATATTGCAAAAAGTGATTACTGTTTTTCCTGACAATTATAACTGTTCATTTTCTTTGATCCTTATAACAATCTTATGAAGTCAATGATTTTTAAAATGAAGAAACTGAAGTTTAGAGAAGGAAAATGTGTTGCCCAACTTTACATGGTTAGGGGAAAAGATGGAGCTAAGACATATTTAACTCTAAATCTAGGGTTCTTTCCACAATGCAATATTGATTTGATTCTTTGATCAGAATCATAACTACTCTTTAGCAGTCAGATCTTTGTCTCAGGATCTAAATTTTGAAAATTCCATAAGTATTCATTCCTTCAAAAGCATTAAAACAAAAATTAGTGTCTATTTAAAAGTTAACAACATTAATAATTTAGAACGGGGAGGTATAAGGATTTTTTTCACCAACTTCCTTTACTTATGCCTGTATAATAACAGAAAATACAAAACATTCTGTTTGCTTCTTTATCTAAATACTTTTTGTATCTTGCAAAAGTATGAAGAAATTAAGGGTAAACTAGAAGTAAACAAATCCTAATTGTGGCAGAGAAACAAACTTCTGTCCAAACATTAGGGAGTTTTCTAATTGAGGGATCAGATCTGTTAGGATTATGTTAAGAATACTTAAAATAATTATGTTCTTTTTTTTAATTATAAATTATACAAAACAGCAGAAGAGAACCCTACATGTCTTTCAGGGGGAATTATTTTGCCCATTGAGAAAAAAAAAGTGAGATAATTGCTAAAATTCTCACCAGAGCAACCACTCAAGACCACCAGTGGTTCCATTTTCCATGGTCATATTTATGATGCTTACCAAAGATAGAAGAATGTTTAGCTATGTCCCTGAAATAGAAATAAAAGGTATTAAACCATACTCCCCATTTAATACTTTTTAAAGTGCTATCATGCCAAAAGATTAGACAGGTTGTATAATAACATGTTTTCTCAAAAATATAAATGTTATGCAAATAAAATGAGTAGTTCCTTTAACCTGACATTGTCAAATATAATAATCTTTGTTTCTGAAGGTAAATAAGATTTCAAGGAAACAATTGTTACTGTTTAATAATTTTCCACTAATGCCCAACTTTTTGTGATCCCTTTTTTGAGGTTTTCTTGGAAAAAATACTGGAATAGTTTGCCATTTCCTTCTCCAGTTCTTTTAATTGACATAAACAGGGTAAAGTAACTTGCCCAGGGTTACATATCTACCGAGTATCTGAGGCTACAGCAATCTATCTACGTGGCCCGCAGATAAAATTAATACAGATGCCTAACCAAATACTCACATGTATAAGAATGCAAAACAGGTTTGACTCTAAATAGTTATTAGCTTATATGTCTTCTTACTTTTATGGTCACATCAATGGTATCCAATGATAATTCCTATTTTTACATCCTATCTCTCTTACTCTAAGCTCTATCTATCTATCTGTGAATTTTTATAGCAAAGTTGACATATAGATATGATTTAGTTTCTTCTAGTAGTGTGTCAATTCCTTCCTTATAGGATACATTTTTCAATTAATAGTGCTAAGTTAAATATATTTTAGATTGTATATAAACTACATGACTCTTAAGACAACCTACTTCCTTTCCCTCCATGTCTACATTGTTACTATGCAAGGTAAAGAAAAAAAAAACAGAATTGAGAACCATTTTTCATTTTTGTCTGAATGAAATACAAATAGTAAAAAAAATCTTAGAACTATAGAATTTAGATTGGTTGTACCATAATAATGGATAATTATATATTCTCCAATAAAAAGAGTAGTGATAAAGGATATTGTTTTTTATTATTTTTTTCTCACTGGCAATAAGGACTAATCTATTAATAACAACAACTTCCAGATGAAAGGACTTCCTCTGCCACTATAGTTTGGCAACTTCTGTGACACTTATAGTTGCTGAAGATTGCCTAGTGTACTGAGAAGTTATCTATCTACTATGCTACATCAATTTTGTGGCTTTTACAAAATTTCTATTATAATGATATTATCGGATCTCTAAATTTCCAAAGTCTTTGTCAACAATCCTATACTCTAAATATTCTATTGATTTATAAAGCTTGAGATCTAATTCCATCAAATCAGTGAGAAAGTGGTAAAAAATAATTCAGAAGAAGTGTTAAAATCATACAGATTTTAGACCAAATATAGTGACAGTTCATATTTTATATATGATTTATTTGTTCAGTGTTGAATTGATATACTATGAAATTGGTTGACATTTTTGCTTTAAGTGAAAGCAGAAGACATAAATAATTTTCAGCTTAATTGGAAAAATGGCTTATATATGTTTCCCGTATTTCAACACCACAATTGGTAGATATAATTTCATCTTCTCAAAAGTTTTGTAATTTTCAACTTAACTCATTGTTTTCACTTCTTTGAAAAATTTTAGTGATTGTAAAACAATCTCTAAAATGAATAGATCAAAAATATCCAGAAAAAATGGAAGTAGGAAATCCCTGTAGACTTTTAGGGGAAATAGGTGACACATCATGATCTAAAATGCTAATAAGTGTAATTTTTTGTGTTCTGACAAGATAAATAAGAACAATGTTTGATGAATAAATTTCTACTTCATAAGTTTTTACTTGCTACAATATGGGAAATATATATTAGAATCTTGGGATATTTCTAATCAGTTAGAAATCTTTTCTTCAAGCTGATAAACTTAAATTGTGGCAGGTATTTGAACCATGAGGAAAGAAGTAGGATGGGGTAAGATGGGGTGAATGGAAGAGTTTGGTCATAAAATTTCCATTGAATCTCTCTATTTTCTCATTCTTACATATCATTTTATATTTTATTGTATGATTTAGCATTTGATTATACATTTCCCTCTTTACAATAGATAGTCATATTTTTCTGATTCTTTAATATAAATGACACTCACTTTGTCTTCCCCACAAAATTATAAACAACTTGAGGAAGGGACTGCTGTGTTTTATACTTAATTATATGTTGTTTTTCACAAGCACAATTTGTGGTATACTCTATACAGTTAGCATTGATTCTTCAATAGTAGGTACTTGTTGGAATTATATCATAAAGGTTTGTAAAGCAGTAAAATTTTCTAGATAGTAAATTCTCTTGCATAGCCACTGGAATGGCACCTTGTAGGTACTGCATAAATACTTCTTAAATGGCAATATTATAATAGCTTGAACTATATATATGTTATGTACTTTTTGTTGAGTGTGGATACAGAGGAAGCTAATAGAGAACATGAGATTTACAAGTCAAAACAGTGTTGTGAATTAAGTTGAAGTAGAATTATGAACCCCATTTTGAAGATGAATAAATTGAGGTTTAGAGGTTCAAAATATTTTGTGAAAGGTCATATGAATACTATAGGGGAAAGACAGAATTTGAGTCTAAATCTCTTGACTCTAAAGTGGTGTTATTGTTGTTCATCCTTCATTTTTGGAGAGGACCATCAACATCATGGGGTGGTGTCTTGAGTTGCATGTGAACTGGATGTAAGTGAGGTAGAGTTATACAAAAGGGTCAGCCTTGCTCTTTCAGTCTTCAAAGTTCGATGGCAAGATAAAAGTCAAGATGACTAGCCATTGGAACACATGCTCTCACTCACCCATTCAGCCAGGGTAAATCTTCCCATGCTTGGAGTAAACATCCTCCTAAATCACTGACAGGTTTGAGGCTTGTTGATTACCCTCAATCTGGTTTAACCTGTCTGCTAACACAGTTTAACAAGGTGTGAACACCATGAGCTACAACAGATTCTTGGAGCCATAGGTGAGATTTTGGAGAAAGAGAACATCAAAGAACATGCATGATGCTAAAAAGGTTTAGACAGCCTCAAACTAGAGGTATTAGTCCTCCCGAAGACCCATACTTACATTAGAGTAGTGTAATGGAAAAAAAAACAGTTGAGGAAACTCTCATGTGAGCTTTACATTTCTGCTAGCATAAGGTACTGAAATCCTCCTTAGTCAGGATCTAATCAAATAACATCTATTTGCTCTTTTGCTTTGATGTTTATTTCTTCATCTGATCAACTAAGAAGAAAAAATGCACTGCAAATAAAGCAATATAATTTTGATTTCATTGATATAAGGGTTTCATCCTCAATTGAGAAATGGTCAAAGGATATGAAGAGACAATTTTTAGATGACAAAATTAATGTCATCTATAGTTATATGAAAAAATGCTCGAAATCACTATTGATTAGAGAAATACACATTAAAACAAATCTGAGGTACCACCTCATACCTCTCAGATTGGAGAGGAAAAGATAATGATAAATGTTGGAGAGAATGTGGGAAAACTGAGACACAAATGCATTGGTAGTGGAGTGGTGAAATGATCCAACCATTCTGGAGAACAATTCGGAAATATGCCCAAAGGGCTATAAAATTGTGCAGACCCTCTGTGATCCGGCAGTGCATTACTGGGTTTGTATCCCAAGGAAATCATAAAACCCACACATGCAAAAATGTGTGTAGCAACTCCTTTTGTAGTAGCAAAGAATAGGAAAATGAATAGATGCTCATTAATTGGGGAATGGCTGAACAAGTTGTGATACATTAAGGTAATTTCTTTAATGGAATATTATTGTTCTATAAAAATGATGAAGAAGCTGACTTTAGAAAGGCCTGGGATTTACATGATCTGATGATGAGCAGAACAAGCAGAACTAGGAATACATTGCACACAATATTATCAAGAATGTGTGATAATCAACTATGAAAGACTTGGTTTTTCTCAGTGGTTCAGTGATCCAAAGAAATCCCAATAGACCTTGGACAGAAAACACCATCTGCATCCAGAAAAAGAATAAGGAGACTGAATGTAAATCAACACATTCTATGTTCATTTCTTTTTTCTGTTTTTTAATGTTTCCCATGGTTTTTCCACTTTGCTCTGTTTTTTTTTCTCTCAACATGATTCATAAAGCAATATGTGTTAAAATAAATTAATAATAATAAGAAGAAGATACAAGGGTTATGTACATCAAAAGCACATATGCAAAAGCAATGTAATGCATGGATCATAGTTTTCCACTCTTATCCAAGATATTTTTCATACAAAATCTATTTTATATTGTACTAGTCTACAATTAATTGCATACTAGTTCAGATTAAAAATTCAAAATTTCAGGGTTAAGGATTTTTTTCCTCTTTAGTTTTTTTCCCTAAAAATCTCTCTCTCTAAAATTATATTGTTTCATTTTTCATAAAGGGTTTTGGGAAGGGAAGCCTCCCCTAAAGTAACCTAGCAGAGAGTCATATAATCTAAAATGGCTCTCCATGAAAATGTAAATGTCAGTATGTGAAACTCCCTCCATTGACACAGATAGCAACCTAACTATATTCTTAGTGAATTTTTTATAGCTTAGAAAAATAAAGTGACTTGTTCATAGTTACATAGTGAGGGAGTTTCAAGGGGCAAAGCTTGAACTTCATGTATATCAGATTCCAAACCTGGTGCTCTATTCATTATGCTGTGCTTTATTTTGTGGCAAATTGCATATAAATCTCCTGGCTAGGAAATTTGTATGAAAATGTATTTCATCCAATAAAGAAGCTAGTTCCTTTGGTTGTAATTTTGATTCAAGGTTTAATTCAGACATCATTTGGTGCATGCCAAGGGCTGTAAATAATAATAGTTGGAGGTTCCCTTCTCCTTTATTCTTTGTTTTACATTTGCAGATGCTTTTGATGTATTTCCCAGAACTTTAGAAACACTTGATTTCTTTTTCAGCCTGTAATGAACATAACTCATTTGAAAATAATGACAGAATGATATCCAAAGAAGAAGAGAAAGTATTCCTTTTTTCTAGTATCAATTACTCATATGAAAGCATTGGGCCATGGTGAGTACAGAACCAGGCTTTGAGTGTGTACATGTACTACATAAAAATTAAAATAATAAAATAATAAAAGCTAGTATTTGTGTAGTATTTTAAGGTATGCAGATGTATTTGTTCAATTTGTCTGACTGTATATTATTTGGTAAAGATACTCAAGTGGCTTACCATTACCTGTGCAATGTGTCCCCATTTTACAGATGGGACACTAAGACAACTAGGGGATTAAATGACTTCCTTAGCATCATGCAGCTAGTAAGTGTATGAGGATTTGAACTCTGTTCTTACTAATACTCTGACTAGTTAGCTGCAAAAGGTTCTATAACTGTTACCTCCTCTGAGGACCTTTCTACTCTGAAAGTTTCTATATCTGTGTGGGAGAAGTTCAAAGTAGACTATTTGAAATTATTTTTCACATAGCTTAGATTCATTTCTATGAAGCAATTATATTTAGTCACATACTTTATGTGAAGCGCTGTGCTATTTCTGGGGATATACAGATGAACAAATAAAGTCCTGGCCTGCCCAAAAAAGAATCACTATACTTTGTTAAAAAAAAAACAGTAGAGATGGCCAGGAGAATTCCCCAATTAGAATTTTGGTTTCTTGAGGTTTTCTTTTTGCATGGCTTTGTGTCCTCAAAGTTGAACCATGGCTGTCATATAATGAAAACTTAATAAATCTTGTTCAACCGATTGTTACAATATTGTCACATTCTTTTATAATAGCGTTTACCATCACAAAATTCAGGTATATAAATTGGGACCACTAAAATATAAAACTGCGTATTAGACCAATAAACCTATCCTCTGAATAAGCATGAGAAAGAAGCTTGTGAGACTTAGCTGACTCTGACAAAGGTCCAGCTGTAACTTTTATGGAATTTTTGAGCCTAGGAACAGTCATGCAAATGGTGAGAAGTTGATATTTATTGAGGTTGTGATTGGTAATTTGGTCAATCTTCATCTTTTAGAAGCTTACAGACTAACTAGGAAAAGAAAAACTCAGGTAAAATATTTGGCAAATAATGAAGGACATTGTTAAATTCAGTTCTAACAAGTAGTTTAAGTCCTAAAATCGACTGAAGGAAAGGGACAGCTAGTGAGATCAGTGAGAACCTATGTGTCCTGATAGGCTTTTTGGAGCTGGTTAGACTTGAGTTGGCTGGATTCAATAGCTCACAAAAGAAAAAGGCACATTAGATGAGAGGAATATGACTTCAATATTCCTGTCATGGCATTAACATTCAGCTAGCCAAACACATTCTAACCAAAGGTCTTGTCTCTGACTGTTTTTTTCACCTTCATTCTCCCATACTATCAGATGACAATTCTTGCCATTTTGACTTTTTCAGTGTATTTTTATTTCTCAGCTTTTGCAACATATCTTTCCTAAGTCATCCCTTTCCTTCTACTCTCCAACTCAACCCTAATATGGTCTTCTAATTATTGCCAGATTAACATTTCTTCTATATTAATATCTATCTATCTACCTATCTATCTACCTCATGACATATTTATTCAAAATGCCTTAATGTCACTGGAGTCAAGTTTGAACTCCTAGTCCTGCTTTAAAAGTCCTTTACAATCAGGAATTATTCCACCTTTCAAGTCTTATTATATACAACTCTCTTACATATATTGATTCTGTCCTGCCCTTCCTCGCCTCCCAGCCAGCACCAAGTCAAAATTGGCCATTTACTGACTCTTATTCATCTTCTTCTCTTATAAAAATTTTAGTTTTGCTTTGAAGCCTAGTTTAGATCTTAACTTCTAAAAACCTTTCCTGACCTCTTCAGTCAGTACTTTGAATCTTTCAGTCTTGTAATTTGAATAGTAATTATTTTCCCTCTCATGTATTCTGATGGAAGTGGAAATCTTCAACATAAAGAAGATCCAACTCACTTCCAGTTGATCAATGATGGACAGAGGTAGATACACCCAGAGAAGAAACACTGGGAGGGGAATGTAAATTGTTAGCACTAATATCTGTCTGCCCAGGTTGCATGTACCTTCGGATTCTAATGTTTATTGTGCAACAAGAAAATGATATTCACACACATGTATTGTACTTAGACTATATTGTAACACATGTAAAATGTATGGTATTGCCTGTCGTCGGGGGGAGGGAATAAGGGAGGGGGGGTAATTTGGAAAAATGAATACAAGGGATAATATTATAAAATATATATATATATATATATATATATATATAATAAAAAAAATTTAAAAAAAAAATTATTTTCCCTCTCTTCTAAGTACATGTGACGTATCACTTATTAGTAGTATTATTTTTGCCAGTGGGGTATTCCCTAATAGTTGTGAGTTTCATCAGATTAGGAACTAGGCATATTTGATAATAGATGCTCCTATTTTTGGATAACATTATGCTAATTGCATCAAGCAACAAGACACTATAAAGACTTCTGGAAGAGACTCATAATCATTCAGAGGACTTTAGCGCATCCATTCATCCAGGAAAAGCAAGCTGAATAAAGACTAAACTATTGCTCATATTTCAGTTGTAACTGTTAAAAAGAAGATTTAGACTTGGCTGTATTGCTTTTGAGGAGCAGCAAAGTTCTTTTACTGGAAGAAGGAAGGAAATGAACATTTATTAAGTATCTCTTAAGTGCTTGGCACTGTGTTAGATGCTTTACAAATAGCACTTCACAATAATCTTGGGAAATAAGTAGGTATTATTATTATCCTCACTTTCTGGTGAGGAAATGATCTGGCCAGGTCATTTTCTTACACAGTGTTTCTAAGGCTGGATTTAAACTCAGAACTTCTCAATTCCAGGGCTAATATTTTATCTGCTGTGCTGCACATTTGCTATACTGGCTGATCCAAGTTTTCATGAAGACAAAGACCAATTTTTTTTTATTTAGGAGAGAAAAATCAAAACAAAATGGAAAATCATGGGAGAGAAAAAAAGCAAAACAAAAAAAAAAGAAGTGAACATAATATGTGTTGAATTACATTAAATCTTCATAGTTCTTTTTCTGTATGCAGAAGGTGTTTTCTATCCAAGGTTTATTGGGATTGCCTTGGAGATCCATTTTTATAACATTTATAAGAAATAGGACACCATGGTTCCCCCACCAAAAAAAAGAGGTAGAAGATATTACACAAAGAACAATGGAAAGCTACATGGTCGAAAAATATAAGTGAGAAAAAGAAATAATTTTATGGACATGTACAGAAATGTATTGACTTTTATGGTCAGGTAGAGAAGAGGGGCTGATCACATAGCAAAATAAAGATGATTGATTGATAACCAGAATGATCCACTAGTACCCTTGAGATGTTAAAAGCCTCTGAAGATGTTAAGAACCTCTGAAGATACCCTGCAGCACATTGGGGGGATGCTGTGTAATACAAGTATCATAGAGGTTGGGTGATGTTTGTATTCTACATTACTGAAATAGACTCTCAACTCAATAGATCAGATGTTGACTTGAGTATCTCTTCCAATGCTCAGCACAGTGCTCTATACCCAGCAGGTACTTGCTATATGTTTCTTAAAGATGAAGTTGCTGGGAAAAAACAGTATTAAAGGAACACACTCCAAAAGAAGAATTGGTTCAGACTGAGATGAAGGGCTAATGCTGAAGGATAGTGAGAAAGGAGTTTAGATAGATAGGATGGGGCAATGAAAGCCAGGAAGTATACAGTAGAGTTAATAGGATGACCAACATGGGCTTTGTAGTCGGGAGATTTTCTTGGCAGAAAATGCAGAATAGACTGAGGAGGAGAATGTGGAGCTGTCAGCTAAGAGGGAAAGGCAAAAACTGCATTTGCTTATGAACATGAAAGAGAAGATGAAAATGAAAATGCTGGTTCAGAAGTAAATGATAAAGATGCAGTCCCTCTGAGCATTCCCCTTGTACTTGGCCTTCCTGCTCTTTTGGATTAAATCACCGGTTTGTCAATCATAGATGCAGTGTTTATATTGGCAGCTTTTAGAGTTCTGTCCTTTCAAGATTAATGGGCAGTGAATTTGTGAGTTGCTCCAAGTGAGTTGAAAGGAACTTGATTGCTGGTTTAAATCTCTACCAAACAGATTGTTTTAACTCTAATTCTTCAATTATTATTTTTTTTACTCTCTTATCTCTTCTTGCAGATTGCTTTTTCATTTGTACCCAAGAAATATTTTCTCTCCTTATCTCCCATTTCAGGGCCTTCTTGTTAATGCTCTTTTACTATTCCTTGGAAAGTTAACCATCAGAGCAATCTTACCAAGACTGACCACACGTTCCCATTCTCTTTCCAAATTTTTGCGTTTCTTCTTCACACATCTTTCCCCCAGCCTCTTCTGTAACTTAAAGTTCAAGAGAAGTTTTTAGAGTCATGACAACTGGAGAAATAATGGATTTATGGGGAGAGGAAGTTATAGTGGATATGTCATTGGTAAAAGCATGCACATGAAAAGGGCACGTCAAAATTTCCTCTGAGGAGATAAGTTTAATTTCCAAATGGACAAAGATCTAAAACTGGGAAGATCTTCAAAAGACTTTTTAGTTCTACTCCTTCATTTCAGAGATAGGAAATGGAATCTTACAGTTTTATGTGACTTACAGAATTATAATTGCACAAGTGAAGTTTTCTCTTTCTCTGTCTTGATGTGAAAAATAATCTCTAGGAAGGTTTTACTGAACATCCACTTAAATTTTTCAGCCTGCACTGATGTCTTGAATTTTGTGACTTCTTCCTACTGCTAGGATCTAATTCAAACTTTTCTTTTGATCATTTAATGCCCTCCTTTCCTTACTTGTCTCCAATCTAACTTTCCATACTTTTTTTTTCTTTCACTCTGGTTCATGACCTGTCAGGTCCAGCCAAATTGGCTTTTTCCGTGGGCTGCTGCCCATCTCCTGCTTCCGTGACTTTGCAAAGATTGTTCTTCTTTCTCACCCTCTGCTTGGAACATCTATCTTCTCTCTTGCTTTTAGAACTCCTAAAGTTCCATTGAAATGCCACTTGCATTATGATTCCTCCTGCCACTCTTATCTGCATCTCTGGTGCTTTCCTCCCATGAATTTATAATAATAATAATAGCAGCTAATATTTATGCAGAGCTTAAATGTGCCAGTTACTGTGCCAAGGACTTTAAATATTATTTCATTTGAGCTCCACTGGGAGGTAGATGCCATTATTATCCATATTTTGTTGAAGTATATAAAATAAAGTAACTTTCTCAAAATCATATAGTTAGGATTTCTGAGGATGAATTTAAACTCATTTTCCTTACTCTAGGCCCAGTACTCTATTCACTGTGCATCCAATTGCCTCATATATTTATGTCTTTTATGCATTTAACCTTCCTGATTGCATAGAACTCTTTGAAGGAAAGTACCATTTCATTTAGTCTTTGTATTGCCAGTGCCTAGAAGAGTGCCTGCCATGGAGAAGGTAATTCTTAAATCCTTGCTGGTTCAATTGATTGGTTTGGCTTCTGTTCCAGGGTTTTCTTAAGAGTTTTGTGCAGTTTATGAGGTAAAGATTTAAAAAAAAAAACAAAAAAAAACTTTTAAAGGTTTTGATAATACTATCCAATATCCAACTTCTGAAACACTTAATGTGATATATTTCTTGGTAAAAGACAATTTTAACAAGTTTTCTGTCTTCTAAAGATCAATAGAGATATTTTAATAAAGCTCAGGGAGAGTATCTTCTTTCTATAAAATGAATTATGCTCAGGAGATTTTGAGACTGTGAAACAGTTTAAAGTTAAAATGTCTCTAAAATTCAGGAACTTGGAATTCTCTCATTCTCTCTTTTATATGTATATATGGACACACACATATGTATACATTATATATGTATGTATGTACATATGTATATATATATATACATATATACATATGTACATACATACATACATTATCTGTCATAGCAAAAAAATTAGAGAAGATATACATGGGCAGTACAGAGTGGAGAAACTTTTCCATTGGGAGAGAGATAATACAAATCAACCAAGTCAAATTATCCTGGATTTCACTCAAGGGGAAACTCCATGAAATCTCTTGTGTAGCAAGCTGGAATTGGGACATGGCGAGACTCCCTTACCCTCTTATGTCTTCCCAAAGTCTTTTCACTAAGCAATTTGAAATGGGATTGACTACTTTCATCTTCTTTCTTGAAGCTTGAAGCCGACTAAATGCTCAAGAAAAAGTTCATGCCCAAAGAGGGCAACTCTGAGAGTTGAAGGTCTGATGCTTGCCAACTCTGTTTAGCTCTTCCTATAGGGCAGGGTCTTCAACTCACCAATAATTAGGAAGTATAATACAAGTTTTACTATAATCCAAAGATGACTGAAGTTGACTGAAAAAGCAAAGTGAAATGAAATCACTTACTACAAACTTTGCAGAATTACACTTCTCCCAAACCGTGGGAGTGAACTATTTTTCTTCCTCATCTTGTATTTATTTGATATTTCCAACAGGAGACTCAGCTGTATTCTGAGGTTGGATCTATTTCTCTCTCTTTTTTTCCCCCCATTTATTTCACTTACCATCCCTGGGCTTTTTATTCCCCTTTTTTTCTTGAGACACACACACATCTTCATAAGGATGTGTGTGAATATATATCTATCTATATCTATATCTATATCTATATCTATATCTATATCTGTGTATATACATTTATATATATATATATATATATATATATATATATATATAAACATAAACATAAATGTATCTGGAAGGATCACATTGAAATCCAACAATTTTCAAAAATAATGATGCTCCTAAATGACCCAGAATAGTTGTAGTTTGAATCATCTAATAATGATAATAGGATAGATAGCTTCCTTTCACCCTCCCTCCTTTACCTCCCTCTCTCCTCCCTTCTCTCTCTTCTTCCATTCTTTCCTTCCTTCCTATCTGAGTCCCTTCCCTCCCTCCCTTCATTCCTTGCTTTTTTCCCCTTTGCTTGTTCTTCTTATCCTTGTCCTTGCTTTTGTTCTTATTCTTCTAACAGAGGTAGGGGACTTTATTTGGATGTGGAGAGAAGGGTGCATATGGATTTTTGGGAGAGGATAATATTTTATCTTTTGAACAGGAAATCCTTTCCAGTCCAACCTAAATCAAGAAAGACTCATTTAGTGTTCCCTTGGCTGGAGAATCTTTACAAGAGCCATTGCCTAAGGGAACATAGGATCTTGTATTTTCAGCTGGAGTAAGTTGATTATTTGCCATCAATCAAGTGCAGGAAAAGGACAGCTAACCAAATTAGAGGGCTAATAACTTTCTCAGTGTAAAAAAATAAACAAAAACATTTTATTGACTCCAATGAGACCCAATATAACTAAGGGTCTGAAGTGGGGAAAAGGAAAGTGATATTCTATTTTGGTCAGTAGATAGAAGTCATAGCTAAAACCTCTGCTTCTCCTTATAGGATATGATGGAAACTTTCCGAACATCAAATTTCCATTGAGGGTTGGAATTGATGGAGAGAGCCAGTCTGCTTCCCTTGACCTGATAGGGGCAAACACTTGTTCTTGGTACTAGAGGAAAAGAGAGGTGAGTGGGACGTTTAGATGGAAATGGGAAGAGGCTGAACTGAGCTTCTGGATGATATATAAGAGTGAAAAAGTCTATTAAAATATATGATCTTCCTACTTATAGAAAATATCTTTCCCCACCTTCTCTAGTCATTCTAGTGATCTTTTCCTACCCTTTCTAGTGAGTACCAATAGGTGGGATCTATTACATTTGAAGAAGAAAATGAGAAGGGATGATGTCTAGAGAACAGACCTCTAATGTATACTGAGCATTCAACAGTCCCTTCTGCAGAATTTTCTTCTCATAATAGTAGAACTGAGTTTGTTAGACTTCATGGCTGGATGATTCTTCTGAAGGCCCCAGAGACATCAAACCTCTTCTAGCTCTATGAGCTTAAATTCCAGCTATTGGCCCGGCCAGGCAATGAAATGAGCAATAGTTATATCATTTAACAGAGGAATCACGAATTGCCAGAGTAGTAGGGGGCATAGATGCTGCTAAGGGGGAGGGGGCTTCCTGGAATGCCCCTAAACCCTTTTGTTTGATGTCCTCTTTAAATTTCTCTAGGACCACACAGCCAGTCTCCAGGAAGGGCTGAAGAAAATTCTGAAAACTATAACCCATGGTCCCATCCCTTGAGGAAGACTCTGTATTTAAGTACAGAAATAGATATCCATCAGAATTATAGATGAAATATGCCTGCTTCCTACCTGTTCACCAGCTTGGCCCTAATTACCTGTAGTGATGCTCATGCTCCACCTCTTCATACAAGAGTCATAGTATTTTCCCTTGATCTCCTGTTGGGAATAAGGCAGGCAAGACTGGTAGGAGTCCTCAGGAGGCTTCCATCCCCACTCTGGGAGAATGGAAAAGAGGAACATATTTTGGGGGGCTATTGGAAAATGGAGCTATGCTCCATTGGGAACCCACATCTGGGGTTTGATGGGGTTGCCCTGAGGTCTCAAGAAACTCTGTTCTATCCCAGGGAAGTATTGCACAGTTGATTATCTTGGGGTGCTATGTGTGGAATACTTATTGGCAACTTGGCAAGGGGGTACCCTAGGGACTAGTATAAAGCATCAGTTACTGTAATGGTAGGAGAGCAGGAGCTCTAAGCGTGAGACAGACTTGCGTCAGGAGGAGGTCTTTGTGGCTAAATTTTGAGAATGGGATTCCTGTATAAATGACTCATCATTCTTGGTAAACTAAGCTTTGGTAAGTCAGGTCTCCTGGAATTGGCTCTTCTTTCTCTGAGGGGAGGTTAGGGAACCAGAGACCTGAGTTTTCTCTGCATAACCATCAAACTTGACTCAAGCTCCCATTTCCTGGTGATTTGCTGCAGGCGGAGTATAACTTGCAGGTTAATTTATGTATCATTTGCCCTCTGCTCTACTGGACTGCAATCTCAGGCTTACCAATAGAGGAGAGGTCTGTAGAGAGGGGGTATCAGTGTTGTTGTCACTTGGGGTCCAGATCATCTCCCCCAGTTTGGAAAGTAAGGACAGTGGGGTTCAAATCAGAGCAAGGTATTCTTAGTCCCTAGTCCCAAGCTCACCAACCTGTTTTTTGGCAGAAGCAGGCAGTTGTGTACTTGGGGAACCTTTCCGCCCCCCCCCCCCCCAATTGGTGCATTTCCTTTAGCTTTCCTACTCCCTTTATTTCCAGAAGGTTATTTGTCAAAGGCTCTTTCTCACTGACTCTGGCATTTTATACCCCAGGCATAATGCCCCAGGAAAGGTCACTTACAGCTGAGATTTGATTCATAGTTAGGGGTTCTCCAAAGGGGTCTTAAAGGTACTCAGAATACTGTATATACAGTGCAGCTTTTTATTTTTGCCATGCCACAGAAATACTTAAAAAAGAAAAAAGATTCAGAGTTGTCATTAAGAGAGACTTAAAAGAGGAATAGTAATCTGTAATTAGTATACTTTCTTTGGAGGATGATGCTTTTGACATTAAAATGTGAAGTACATAATGGGACTGTTGAGAAGACAATCTGAACAATGCAATCACAGTTCATGCCATCTAGTCAAGGACTGGGGCGATATTTCGGTTGGTTTCTTCTCCATTGAGAAGTATCGTAGTAGTTTCAGGGATGATTGTCATAGTGCATCCAATAGCATGTAAGGTGTCTGCATTCTCAACCTACTGAAGCAGTAAATGCCCATCTCATTATTTGGGATGGATCAGCATATTCAGGGAATTAAGTGTAAACCAAAGAGACAGGCAGGGATGCAAGACCCAGACTCAGGCTTACTTAGACATGCCTGTGTACAATGCCATATATGGGTAGTCATCATAACTTTTGGGAATTTGGGGAGAAGTGCTCCTCATCTCCTATTGGAGGTCAAAGAGAAAGTTTTCCTGAGTCTCACATACTCATATAGGGAAGGGAGAAAATGATGCAAGAAGAAAGAAAATTGACTCTCATTTTAAAGACTGTTCCTATTAAATGACTAATAAAGGGGATGCTTTGTTATGTCAAAGTAGTGGTCAAAGATTCCCAGAAATCATCAGGGGAGCTCAAATCAACTTTAGGCTTACTCTCTATCATAGTAAAAAACAAAGAACAAAAAAAATCAGTGATTGTGGGGCATGGTTCCCTTGATAATTCCTGTGTACTATGAAATTGGATAGAAGAAGGAAGACTGGGTAGAAGGAAGGAAAATAAAGTATTAGAAATGAAGAAGGGAGTTAGGGGGATGGAGAGGGTGAGGTAGAAAGGAAAGAAGGAAGGAAGGAAGGAAGGAAGGAAGGAAGGAAGGAAGGAAGGAAGGAAGGAAGGAAGGAAGGAAGGAAGGAAGGAAGGAAGGAAGGAAGGAAGGAAGGAAGGAAAAAAAAACAAGAGAAAATTAAAGAAGGCAAGAAGAGAGGAAGGGAGAGAAGGAGTAAAAGAGAGTAAACAAGAATGAGAGGGTAAAAAGAAGGAAGGCAAAACAAGAACAAATCAATCAACAAGAATATTTTATATCTCTACTACATGCCTTGGGTATGTGTTGAGTTTTGGAGGTATGAATAAAGAAATAAGATAGTCCCTGTCTTTAAGGAACTTATATTCTGATGGGCAAATACAGCATGTTCATGGATATATACATATATTTTATATGTTTATATACAATGTATTAATATAGTTTTATATTTATATTTCATAAATGTATGGGGTTTGCCAAAATCTGGAGTGAACTTTGTAATTATATGTAATATGTATGCACATAATGTATATATTTCATATATATTAATATCATATAGATATATTAACATATAAATAAGTTTTATATATCTATATAATTACAATGGCATTTTTTGAATTTACTTCACATTGTTGGAAGCAGGAAAGACGTATCGAAGGAGGTAGCATTTGGGCTGAGATTTTAGAAGAACTAGAAATGCCAAAGGACAGAAGTGAGAAGGGCAATCATTTCATAAACCAGGAAAAAAATAATCCAAGTGGTGGTAGAAGACGGAATAACATATACAAGGAAGAGAAGTCAAGCTATTGTGACATTATATTGAGTGTATGAGTAATAGGTAACCATGCTTGAGAGAAATGTTGAATTTAAAATTTGAGTATTTTGATGCCAAATAGAAGATTTGGATTGAAAACTAAAGGTGATATGCTATTGGATCTTCTTAAACTGTTGAATTACATGTTCCAAATTATGCTTTAGAAATGTCAGTTTGACAGCTGTATAGAACATAGTGCCTGGTACATAGTGGTTACTTATGGATTGTTTAATTGACTAATACTTGTTAATTGTTTAATTTTATCAACAATTCGTGTTGCTTGATTAGAGGGTAACTAGAGAGAAAAGAAAGTGGAGAGTATTTGAGAAATTATTGCAATATTTAATGGAGAAGTTAGAATGTCTATTTTAAAAATGAAATTAAAAATTATGATAAACTAAAACACCTGGATGAATTCAAACAAGTAGATTAAATGAACTATATTGAAGAGTCCTTAAAAAACTGTGGAAGCTGATGACTTAACCATCATCTGTTATCTATGAAACAGCAGAGGATGGAGGAGTTACTCTAAATCTGGAGAATAAAAGTAATGATTAAAAAATTAAGATGGGGGAATGGAGCATATAAGCTACAGTTAATGAAATTAACTTTGATACCTGAAAGGATTCTAGGCAACCAAGGTTAAGTGACTTGCCAATGGTCATAGGCTGGATTTGAATTCAATTCTTCTGACACCAGGGTCAGTGTTCCACTCACTGTGCTATTTAACTGTCCCTAGAATGTATTTTAAAGGCCTAGATTACATACATCCAGAAGGACAAATGATAAACACTATGAACAAAAATGGTTAAATATAGAAAAGAATATTTCATGTAGAAGAGTTAATTCATTGAACAGACCAAGTATAATGTAGATAATAATTGCTTAGATTTTTTTTTTTACAAACGGATCCCGAAATGTTTCATATCATGGACAAGATGGACAGAAATAGACTAGACAGCAGTTATATAGATTTAGGAAGTGGTTGAATGGCAAGATTAATAGTAGTAATTCCTGGTTAAGGAGTATACTATTAAAGGACTTATTAAAGGATGAATTGTGAACATCTTAGAAGGGAACCAGTAATCACTAAGAGCAAAAATAGCTTCAGCAAGAAAAGAGAAATCCCATTTCTTATTTTTGGAAGAGCTACTAGACTAGGAAGGTCTTGGAAATGCTGCAAATGCCATTTTCCCCTAGAGTTCAGGAAATATCTCATTGCATGCTTATGGACAAGTTCAAGAAAGTGGGTTAGAAAATGTTAGAATGATGTGGCTTTAGGAAGTAGTTGAAAGGCAAGATTAAAAGAGAAGAAAGTAATGTGGTTAACTATTAGTTTCCAAGAAGTGGATTTATATTTAGCTTCATTTAAAGCTTTTTTTTCCTTTAAAATTAAATATTTAGATAAAATAATTTGTATTTAGGCACATGTTAGAATTTTTGTCCTCCGAAGGGCCATTCTAAATGATGGGAATCCAATTTGGTGGAGAATGTGTTATGAACAGTTCAATTGAGCTATATAACTGTATTCTCATATGATAGTCCTTTTGTGACCTAACTGTGAAATATTCTGTTTGTGTGACCTTCTCAATGTTTTGAACATGTCGAAGAATACATGTTTTATGGAACAGGCTATCTTGTATTGGTGGAAGGAGTTTTCTCATCCAGAAATTAACTATACCAGAAAAAGAAAAGGTTCTAGCCCATGCTCCCTGGCTGTAGTCATAAACCAGCTGTCTTAGGTTCTTGAGTTATTATATAAGAGATAAATAAACAACAATAGCAAAAATCACAAGATTCTTTGCCATCAGTGTTAGGGCTTTCTGATACTCTTTATTATGTTGAAGAAGAAAACATAAAAATTAATATGATGGAATGAGAAAAGCAGATGATCCAGAAACAAGGAACCTGTCTTTCATAAGGGCACCTTTACTGTTTTGGATTCGTGGTCTGAAGGCATTCTTTTTTGTTCTTATGCATACATTTCTCCATATCACTGAACATTTATTTTAACATCTGAAAAGTGGCATCTTGGCAATAGAAATTACCAAGGGGAAAAAAGCAACAAAAATTTTGGACGCATCTGCTATTTATCCTATATCATTTAAAAATTATAATTTGGCTGTGCTGACAGGCAAAAAAGATTCTTAATTTAGTAAATAGACATGGCTTTCACAGATTCACTGATAAAAAAGTTTTATTTAAATTTGTTTTCAAGACTGTAAATTCTTAGGTGTGAAAAATAAGTATCCACTGTTAATGGAATATATTAACATAATAAGAAATGCCAGAATAAAATGTAGAAATTCGTATAATAAAATCTGACCCATGAAGATGGTAAAATTACACTTACTTCACACTTCTGTCAACAGTATTTGTAATACAGTGAAACTTCAATACACACATCTGCTAATTGCTTAGCAAGTATCACATGTCATACTGCTTTGACCTTTTAAAATGTTGCAATAGCTCCATAACTCATTGAGTTTAGTGAAGTTAATCAAATAATGAGATATATTTTAGGCAGAGCTGATGAGAGGAGTGAAGGGTGACTTACCATATGCCTCTATTTTCCCTTTCTTCTGCAAGTAGATTATTTTTAGATGACTTCCTCTTTTTTAATTTAATGATTTATTTGTTATAAACTTCATTTTAAACTTCAACAATGCCAAATAAATTGAATTTATAAACATTTACTTACGAGGTTTCTTAGGGCTGAAGACTTGTCACTTTAGTATAGACACAAGGGCAATTGTGAGTGTGGTGACATATATATATATATATATATATATATATATATATATATATATATATATATATATATATATATATATATATATATATATATATATATATATATATAAAGAATCAATACAAGTGAAAATTAAATAGTTAATTACAAATGTTCACTCAGAGTGTTTAAAATGAGGTAATTTCGAATAACAAGTTTCCTTATTACATTTAAAATAGGATTTAATTTATAAATATATGTAAATGTCCATGTGTATAGATATAGATCATTCATATGCATACATACACACACATAAACTTTGGGAATGAGATACATTACTCACAGCAAGGCACATTTTTAGTCATATTATTGTGCCTTTCTCTGGAAGTTGTAACAATCACTTCATATCCAAAGTTGAGTAGTAACAAGGGTAAACGAAAGGGAGAAAAAGCACAAGTATAAATATACAGAGGATTTACATTTATATGGTTGACATTTTGTTTCTAAATTTTTTTGACTCAGTTTAGTGGGTCTAAGTGAAGGAAGGTTTACTATAAAATACATATAATTTAAATGGTTTTGTATGAGGTGTTTTATGTTGGATGACTTTCACATATATGTAGTTTTGAAGATGCTATAGACTCTTGTATTTTTTTTTTCTTTCCTGGTGTCTCATGTTCAAAGCATGGGACAGATATTTTATCCATTTAGATGACAGTTTTTTTTTTAAATGTGTGAATAAAACCTTAAAGAAAGAATCCTCCACTGGATTTGGAAAAATATCTTTACCTGTACTGAAAATCGAGAAAGGGAATTTGTTCACTAAGGTCCCTTTAAAAAGTCTTTTTATTTCTCCTTAAAAGATATTACATCAGCCTGAACTCTACTGTTTTAGTCATTAAAGATGTAGTGACTCCTTCTAAGGAAATAGGGAATTTTTACTCACTCTGTAGACCCTAATTTCTCCCTGGAGAGTGACATCAATGCAGAAAAATCTGGGAGGTATAATCTGAAGGAACATTTTCAACAAAGAAATAGAGGGTTGGTTCTCACTTCAAGAGGTGCCATGAAGTAATGTAGCACCATGCACACTTCTGGTTTATCTTTTAGAAGAGATAAATCCTCTGAAAATTTCAGGAAGAGAGAAAAGTAAGTATCTGCTGAGAGGAAAACAATCCCAATATTTTGGGAAGCTAGTCTTGACAATAGTGTCTTTGCTTAATGGCCTCATCAAGGGCTCTTGGAATTCTCCTTGCAAGTATAAAGAAATCATTTTAAAGCAGAAAATTTGAGAACTGTTCAGAGACTTTAAATTTCATCCAATGCAAACATACCTAGCATGAGGATAATAAGTGGCTTGCTCAACAGTATTTTCTTTTATTCATTTGTTTTCAGGGAGACTTGAATAAATAAATTAATAATATTTTTTGAACATTTACTATGTGCTATGTACTGTGTACTGAGCAATGGGAATACAAAAACTAAAACCTGATAAGAGCTGTCAAAGAGTTCACTTTCCAATGGGGAATAAAACATACAAGCAATAATGTGAAGAGGACATATACAGTGGAAAAGGGAGGTAATCCAAGAATAAAATCCCTAGAAATGTAGGAAGGCATTGGGGAAAACTGAAAATGATATTTCAACTAAGTCTTTTTTTTTTTCATAATAATAGCTTTTTACTTCCAAAATACATGCAAAGAGAGTTTTCAACAATTACCCTTCCAAAATCTTTTATTCCAAATTTTTCTCCCTTCCCCCACTTCCCTTCCCTAGACAGCAAATGATCCAATATAAGTTAAACATATGCAATTCTTCCAAATATATTTCCATATTGATCATACTGCATAAGAAAAATCAGATCAAAAGGGAAAAATGAGACAGGAAAAAAGCAAATAAATAATAATAGAAAGGTGAAAATATCATATTGTGATCTATACTCATTACCTACATCCTTTTTTCTGGATACAGAAGGCTCTCACAAGTCTATTGGAATTATCTTGAATCACCTCATTGTTAAAAAGAGCCAAGTCCATCACAGTTGATCATCATCTTGTTGCTGTATACTATGTTCTTTTGGTTCTATTCACTTCACCCAGCAGTAGTTCACATAAGTCTCTTTAGGTCTTTCTGAAATCATCCTGATTGTTTCTTATAGAATAATAATATTCCATTATATTAATTTATCATAACTTATTCAGTAATTGCCCAAATAATGGACATCCACTCAGTTTTTAATTCCTTTCCATTACAAAAAAGGCTGCTACAAATATATTTGCATTATGTGGGTCCTTTCTCCTTATTTATGATCTCTTTAGAATACAAATCCAATAGAGACACTACTGGATCAGAGGGTATAGAGAGTTTTATAGCTCTTTGGACATAGTTCCAAATTATTCTCTAGAATGGTTGAATCAATTCCCAATTCCACCAACACTCTATTAAAGTCCCAGTTTTCCCACATCCCCTCAAACAAAGTTTTTTTTTCCTTCAACTAAGTCTTGAAGAAAGCCCCAAGAAGTTGAGGTGAATAGGGAATGCATTTACAGGAATAAGAACACGCAAGAGAAAAGGCTCAGATTCAGAATATGGAGTCTCACCTTATGGGAGAGGAAGAGCAATAACATCACTGTCCCCAGCTCATAGAATATATGAAGAGAAATAAAGTTTAATTATCCTTGAAATTCTTTTCTTATGATTATTCTGTTATAAATGGGACTGGTCAATGCAGTGTGGTGCTATTTTCTTGGCTGAATATTTTTAGTAATTTTAGTAAAATTTTTAGTAATCCCCCCCAATACACATAAAGATAGATTTCAACATTCATTTTTTGTCCCTTCTCTTCCCAAAACAGAAAGCAATCTGATATGGACTAAATATGCACAATCTTTTAAAATATATATTTCATATTTGTTATCTTCTGCAAGACAAATCACATCAAAAATGAAAAAAAAACATGAAAAAGAAAAAAAAAGCAAACAAAAAGTGAAAATATTGTTTACATCTATATTTAATCTTCATAGTTCTTTTTTCTGGATATGGATAGCATTTTCTACCCTAAGTCTATTGGAATTGCAATGGACAACCATCTTGTTGAAACGATTGGCTGAATATTTTTTGAGTATCCAGATTCAAGAATATAAAAGTAGTTTTGACTTTTTTATGTCTTTAACATTTAATACAGTGCCTTCTATATAGTGGGTCTTTAATAAACATTTATTGATCAATTGAGAGAGATCCCATATTATGGGGTAAATGATACTTGTAGAAGCAGAAAAAGAGACTACAAATGAATTATTTCATTGCTTCTCTTTTTTTTCCTGGGGGCATGTGTCCTTGAACCATGTAGTAATTGCTGGGGGACAAGAGTGAAATTCTATTTTCTTGGAGATCTAATGAATACTGTGATTCTCTGCTACTCCTAAAAAAGGTTGTGGATAAAACAAACAAACAAACATAGTTTATAAGATTCTGCTGCATAGTTCTGTTTCTATTATGTGAACTATAAAATGAATAAGTAAAATTGTAAAAAAAAAATGTTTTATATAATATGGCTTAAATTCCAAATTAGAATTTAGCATACTTAATTTGCAATTTGTAATATTGGTGGATCACTTTGAAAATCTGTTTAGAAAAGCTCATACGACCTGTACCTGTTGGACAACTCCAACTTGTCTCTGTGGAAAAAGAAAAGCTTCCAAAATTAAAAAAAGTTAGTTTCATTTTAACAACTACATTATTTTCCCCTGATGTTGTTTTCTTTACAACCCATTCAAAGATAGGTGGGGTTTTGAAAACCACTCAGCAAGGAATAAATAAAAACAGGCTAGATTGGGAGGTAAATTTAGAGGTGACTTCTGTTAAGACTTCCTTAATCCCCACTGGCTTCTTTTTTTCTCTTTTTCTCTTTGAACATTTTCCCTCTGCATCTTTGTTTAATCTCATCATTTTCTATCTTATGGGGCATCTAGTCCAAATACCTCATTTTTAGAGGAAACTGAAGGTTGGACACAGAAGGATAGTTTTCCAATGTCCTACATATAGCAAATAGCTAAGTGAAGATTTGAACTCAGATACTCTAATTCCAAACCTGGTAATCACTCAATAATACCATTATACTATGCAAATTTCATTAACCCTTTTATAGAATGTTAACTCCTGGAATGGAAGGCCAGTGTCACACAATAGTTTGTGGATTTGCTTTTTGATCCAATATTTTCTCCTCCTCATTCCCAACCAAATTTCCCACAAGACTTTGGGGGACTTTTTTTTCCCCCTGAAATCCCTGGGAAAGTGAGAAGGCTGGTGGGGTTGAATTTTTCCCCAAGGCTTAGTATATGCTACATAAATGTATCTGGAATAAATGTAACTTGCAGTATTAAGAATGGTGAGCAAGAATTCTGATGTCACACTATGTGGATACTTAGTAACTCCTAACTCTTATTTCCTAAAAGTAACAGGCACTGGGATTTATGTTAAAAACTCAAACTATTTTTCTTTTGCAGTAAGACTTAGTACATACACATGTGTATACATACATACATATATATGTATATATACATGTAAATTTCTATCTATCTTTTACTATTTGCCAGTATAAAAGAAGGTAGGAAGTGATATAAGTACCTTAGAGATTCTTGAATATGGCTAAATATTCTGTAATTGATCTAGTCTGCTAATCATGTGCTTAGGAGAAACCTTTCCCTCTAATTGCAAGGATCAGAATAAGGGCTGCCATTTTCTTTGACTGATTTCTCCCAGTTCAATACCTTCACTGCAGCATCTGATGAGAGATATGTTATAGGGGAAAAGCCTTGAAGCCCTCTTCCCTCTGAAATAAAAAAAAAAATAGCCCAGTGAAATGGTACCCAGTCATTCTCCTGCTGCATTTGGTCTTTTTTCATTTTAGGTGAAGCAATTATACTCTCTAACCCCTTGAATTTTAAAGTCAGTAGAGCAAGCCTCCCTGCAACCCAGCAACCCTGCATTCCAGTGTTCAGACTTTACAGTCTGTCAAACATCAATACCCAGATGAACAGTGTTTAACTTCTGGTACATGGCCAGCCAGTGTGCTAAATGATTTTTGCAAATATTATCTATTTCATAGAAAAACCTTACATATCATAGCGTTTTGTAACTCTTGTGGGTTATATCTTTGATAATGTGATTAAGCAAAGGACTTAAGCAATTCTATGATATTTTCAAAAAAATAACAGGTTGAGGGGATGTTTACGCTATTTAACTGACAAAATATTTTAGCCCAACATTTCATATATATATATATATATGTTCATTTCAGGTAACTCTTGCTCAATTCATTAAAATGGATAAAAATTGAAATTACTAGCTTATTAGCATGTATATATTAAAAGTATTTTTAGAGAATGCAATAATTTTTATTCTTACTTTCAAATCATTGTCAACACAAAATTTATCAAGATTACCTAAAAAAGGTCAGTTGGAAAAGTCATGCTTAGCAGGTTTTTGGTTCTTATATGATTTCTTGGTGACAATGAGTTACAAAAATGGTCAGATTTCAGAAAAAAGAAAAAAAATTTGCAAAAACCATAAGAACTAGATAAATGTGAGTTATTGATATATGTGGAATAATAGGGCCAGAATTTGACTTTGTTTCTATAAAAATTGCAGTATTGTATGAATGGATAAGCAATCTTCAGGTGAATGGACATTTTGAAATAGATTTCAAAATCTGCTCTTTGATTTTCTTCCATAAGACCTGGGAGAATGTCCTTTTGTTCCAAATTTCTGACTATGCCAAATTGTTCTTTTTTTGCTTTTGGCTCTGATGGATTCTAACACTTTTATGGGCATTTCTCTTTCCTGGAGCCTGTTTTTCTATGAAGTGGAAATCTGGCTTCTGCCTTACTTGTTTCTTTGATCCTTAATTTTTTGTTTTAAAATTTCCCTTGATGATGTAAAGATGATTAGCTCAGAATCCCTACAGGTATTTTTGAGGAAATATTTCCTAGCTTTATGTTGGCATTCCCCTCTCTCACATATACCGTTATATGTTTAATTTCATGTGTTGTCAGATGTTAGAATTAAAATATTACTATCTAAATGTATGCACAATTCTATCAATGTGTGAATATGACTATATATGCACATATACACACATATATGGATACATATACATATCCACCTACATGAACATTTTTATTTACAAATTATATTACATAATAATAAGTTTGCCTTTACAAAAGAATCCTTCTGGGAGGGGAAGACCCTTAGAGTTTCTAGCCAGAATAGAAATAATTGTTATTTCATTCTCTCTGAGCCAACAAAACCCCTTCAACCCTCATCTTGATTTCTTTGAGTCTAACTCTCACTCTACTATACCACCTAGTTGCCTTTTCTTAAATTTCCATTAGAAATCTTGAGCTAGAGAATTCTTTTGACTGGGAGTTCACCTCGTAATAGTGTCCTCCCAAGTCTGATTACTTTACCACTGAACATATACAGAATGGGGAAAAAAAGAAACTGCAATTCTGTTTCAACCTAAGTTATATTCAATATCCCCACATCCCTCAAAATTGATTCTTAACATGCTTTTAGGGGAACACATTGGTGATGAATATCTTATTACTAGAATATATTTTCCCACAAGAAAAATGCTTAGAATTCTCTGTTTAATAAAACTATTAAATTATTTTCAGTTTTGATTATTCTTTCTCTAATAACTAACTCTGAATTTCATTCTTTTTTTCCAAATTTATGAGTTCTGACTACATGTTTATAGATGATAAATTATTTATAGTTGATTTAGCTCTGTGTTTTATATTAATATCCAGGTGTTATAGGATCAGAGATCCCAATTCCTCCCTCCAACTACATTTCTCAAAATAGGGAATAATTTGCGGACAAAGCTTTCCCTAAGACTTGATTGGCCTTTTTCTTCCTATAGCTTCCTGATCATGTAAGGACATAAAACTCCAATCATATGGAGTCAGAATCCTTTTGACTTGATAGCTATTGGAAGAAGATATGGATCATCATGCCTTCCCCTGATGACCCCATGCATTACATTTTCTTTTCTTTTTTAAATTATAGCTATGTATTTTCAACATTTACCCTTGTAAAACCTTCTATTCCAAATGTTTCTCTGTCCCTTTCTTCTATCCACCTCCCCATAGACAGTAGAAAATGCAAAATATGTTAAACATGTGAAATTCTTCTAAAGATATTTCCACATTTATCATGCTACACAAGAAAAATCAGATCAAAAAGGAAAAAAATGAGAAAGAAAAAAGAAAACAAACAACAAAAAAGGTAAAAACACTATGTTGTAATCCCCATTCAGTCTCCCACAGCTCTTTCTCTGGATACAGATGGCTTTCCCCATCACAAGTCTGTTGGAATTGGTTTGAATCACTTCATTGTTGAAAAAAGTCACATCCATCAGTTGATCATCACATAATCTTGTTGTTGCTGTGTATAATATTCTCTTGGTTCTGCTCACTTAGCACCAATTCATGGAAATCTCTCCAGGCCTTTCTGAAATCATCCTGATATATTCCATTTTCAAATGAGGAGGCTGATTTTAGAGAAGTTGTATCTTTGCTCTGTTAGGGCTAAATAAACCTTTAATTACTTATTCAGTGACTTATGAGTGTCTCATTTCATTTCAAAATTCAACTTGAATTAACAAGGTTCTAGTGGTTAGCATCTAATATTTATCACATTTGATATTTTGGCTAAGATAACTTCTTTTTTTAAATTTGTTTATTTTTTTTAATTTTATAATTATGCATTTTTGACAGTATATATGCATGAGTAATTTTTTATAACATTATCCCTTGTATTCATTTTTCCAAATTTTCCCCTCCCTCCCTCTACTCCCTCCCCTAGATGACAGACAATCCCATACATTTTACATGTGTTACAGTATAACCTAGATACAATATATGTGTGTAAATCCAATTTTCTTGTTGCACGTTAAGTATTAGATTCTGAAGGTATAAGTAACCTGGGTAGATAGGCAGTAGTGCTAACAATTTACATTCACTTCCCAGTGTTCCTTCTCTGGGTGTAGTTGTTTCTGTCCATCATTGATCAACTGGAAGTGAGTTGGATCTTCTCTATGTTGAAGATATCCAGTATCTTCATACAGTATTGTTGTTGAAGTGTATCGTGATCTTCTGGTTCTGCTCATTTCACTCAGCATCAGTTCATGTAAGTCTCTCCAAACATCTCTTTATTCCTCCTGCTGGTCATTTCTTACAGAGCAATAACATTCCATAATCTTCATATGCCATAATTTACTCAACCATTCTCCAATTGATGGACATCCATTCATCTTCCAGCTTCTAGCCACTATGAAAAGAGCTGCCACAAACATTTTGGCACATACAGGTCCCTTTCTCCTCTTTAGTATTTCTTTGGGATATAAGCCCAATAGTAGCAAGGCTGGATCAAAGTGTATGCACAGTTTGATAACTTTTTGGGCATAGTTCCAGATTGCTCTCCAGAATGGCCAGATTCTTTCAGCTCCACCAACAATGTATTAGTGTCCCAGTTTTCCCACATCCCCTCCAACATTCATCATTATTTGTTCCTGTCATTGGCTAAGATAACTTCAACTTACGTTGAAGTCAAATTGGGGGAAGGCACTACAAATACAGGAAGCGATGAGCAGAAAGTTAGACAGCACTTGTTGGCATCTGGTGTCAAGAACCCTTCTGTTTTGCATGTGGGAAATCTGCTCAATAAGGAAAAAGCAGATTGTCACTCCACTAGAATGAATAGCTCTGTGGTTGTTAATGGATGCTTCCTCAATTTATAAGAATGAGTTGAATACAGATTTCCCTAGTTTTTAACCATAACAATGCCAAAAGTGATCTGGCTCAGTAAATTCAGATATTAGAGAATGATATTGATTTTTGAGTACCAAAATACTCAAAGTATTCAAAATCTTTTTAAAAAGTCTTAAAAAATAAGTAATACTTAATAATGATCCAGGTGGCCACCCAAATAAAGGAATAATTCCTGCTGAGAATGACAATTGGGCTCAACAGGAATTACCCACTTGTATTAACAACAGAAAAGTTGAGACTTCCCTGTTATGTCTTTTGCACATTATCTGGAGCTACTTTACAATTTTCATTTATAATGGGAAGCTATTGCTTTCCCTATAGGCTTCTAGAGTTAGATCTCAAGGATTAAAGGAAGTGTTTTAATAAAATAGATCAAGAACACCTAGCAGTGTGCTTTACCCAGTGATTATTCATTGATATCAATTAGTCCAACAGAATTATTCAATTTTTAGAAGGAAGCATTTACTAAGGTGGTATAATAACAGACACTCCCTTCTCCTTCCTAACAGGTCCCAACAAATCCCAACAGACTCCAGGGGAGAATGAAATCAAACTTAGTATATATAGTAAAAGAGTATTTCACAGTTGTTGGTTGCTAGGATGCCTTTCCTTCCCTTCCTGGAGTACTTAGGAAGTTCCTCTTAAGTATGATATGATCATGGCTTTTCTGCTAGTCCCCTTGTAGTCTTGATGTAATCTTTCCCATTGGCTTGTGATAGAGATACTGCTGCCAGACAGTCTTCTGGGATACTGACAAAAAAAATAATAATAATTTCCCAGAGCACTTTGAAATTCAGATCATCATCTTTTTTGTAAAGAGGGAAGGGGAAAAAGTTGAAGTTCTTTTCTCTATCTCCCCCCCAAAAGACCTCCTCTTTGAAGCTTAGCTAAACTAATTTTTTGGTCCTTCTGTGAAATATTCAAATACCTACTTCAAAATTAGCTTTCTTGTTTTGAAATCTATCTGGTTCAGGCCTGTTAAATCACCATTTTCCATCAATTCTGAACCTGATAATTATTTTTTTACATTCTGATTTTGTAATGGTTAAACCATTTGAATTGCTTTTCACCATACTTTTAAATCAAGTTAGCTAAAGATTTTTAAAATTTTTATATCTTTCCCAAAGAACCAATTATCTGTTTCGTTTAAATCATTTTTATAATCTTTTTGTTTCAAGTCTGTCTCTTGTTGTGCTTATTTTGAGTTTATTTGCCTGCTTTCTAAATCTTAAAAATGCATTTTCACTTAATCTACATTTCAATTTTGTTAATATGTTTTAGAGATATAATTTTTCCTCTGAATACTACATTACAATATCCTAGATATTTTAGTATGTCTTTTTATCGATCATGATTTTCTTCCATGTAATTACTATTTGTCTTTATGATTTGTTTTTTGACTTATTTGTTACTTATGTTTAAATTGTTCAATCTCCATTGAGTTTGAGTCTTTTTGTGCATTTGCTTCCCAAACTGATTATTATTTTTATTGACATTATGGTTTGTAAAAGATTTCTGCCTTTTTGGCATTTATTTATTATTCTACCTTATATATAATACCATTGGTTTTATAAAAATTACATGTAGGGTTAAGAAATTTGTATTTTCTTAACAGTCACATTTGGAAGATACCATAATTTTTTTACCTTTAGTTTCTCCAGCAATTTGTTCTTTTCTACACTTTCCCTTTCATTTGTCTTTTTGCTATATTTGTTGCAAATGGAGAGAGGGACATTAAAATTGTACTGTCTGTTCTTCTTGTAATTGAGTTACTTTCTTCTTTATGCATCTAGATGGTAAGACAGTTGAAGCATACAAATTTAATATTGATATGAGGTTGGTGTGTGTGTGTGTGTGTGTGTGTGTGTGTGTGTGTGTGTGTGTGTGTGTGTGTGTTGTTCCTTTCAATGTAATGTCATCTCCTTGTTTATTCCTGGTGAATTTTTATTTTTGTTTATCTTATAGCATAATGACTACCTCTGCTTTTTTAGATTTACCTGATGAATATAAATTTGTTCCAGGCTTTCATTTTTATTCTGTGTTTAAAATCTTCTTTTTAGGGATGTTTCTTGTAACCAACAGATTGTGGACTTTCATATTCTTATCCAATCTGTCACTTTTTTTGTTTTATTCACTTGCTTAATCCATCCACATATAAATGTTTATGTTTTATTCTATTTGCCTCTAAAGTTGACTTTTATGAATTATAATTTTTCTCCCTCTTTCCCAATAAACCCAATACTTTGTTCTCCCATTATTTTTGATAAATTTACTTTAAGACAACCTTAGTTCCATCCACTATCTTGCCTTTATTCTTAAACCACTTAATCCTTATTTCTTACTTCTTGCCCTGATTTTAGATTTTTCTTCATTTGTTAGTTCTTCTATTTCTCCATTTTATCTTGTTACCTCTTTTCCTATTTTTTTTATTCTCTTTGCTGAATTGGCAAATAAAATATCCACATTGTCCTCCCCTTCATCTTGCTTTGTTTGTTAGACCCCCCCTCCCCAAATTTTTTTGCATCTTCTTCTAAAAAAGAATTTCCTTTCACTTTAGTCATTACTTTGCTTCCCTCTAAATTTTAATTATTTCATTCATGAACCTTTTTATACTTAATATTCTTTCTTTGGTCTCTATATTACTTATGAAGTTAAAACTTTTAAAGCTTTTTTTTGTTCTGTCTTTTAAACACTTTCTATATTATTGCCTTGCAAAGCTTGTTCTCCTGCCCCCACTTTTATTTTTTTTTTCTTATACTTTCCTTTTAGAAACATCAATTAATGAAGAGAATAGAACAATATAAGTGTTTCCTGATGGTGGGGATTTTCTTATGTCCATGATTGTGTAGTTTGTTGCTAGCCATTACTTTTCCCATGATCATTTCTCTGCTCCTCTGTGCATCTCTATCTCACAGATCTTGTAGGCATCAATTGCACTCAAAAACTGATTATCCTTCTCTTGAATCAGGATGCTATATACACAGAGGCACAGAAATCTCTTAGAGGTCTTTCTCAGCACCAAGTTCCTGCAGATTGTAAAACAAAATAACTTCTCCATCTCCTATTGTAGCATCTCTCTTCTCCTATAGCAGTTTCCTTAATCAGAATCTCTTAATATTGAATTGAAATATTTAGTAAACATCAATATTAAGTATCTACATTGTGTTAAGTGCTGAAGATACAAATAAGAAGAAAGAGTCTTTACCTTCAATGCACTTAACAATTTTGTGTAGAAAAACAACACAGAAAGGAAACTGAAAATCATGGAGGGTGAGCAGAGAGCAAGGAGTATTATTTTTCTTAAAGGGGAAACAATACAGAGCTCCTGATGAGAAATGGAGATTTAAATGAGCAGGGATCCTCTTTTGGGAAAATAAGTAGTCTCACAGAGGCTATTCTCTCTTCTCATTGCCTGGACACCTTAGGCAAAAGTACTGAGGCATGGTAGAGAAGTGTGTTGGAGAAGCCCTAAAGTAGTTCAGCTAGGGAAGAAATGAAAAGATATGCCCCTGATTCAATCCCTCCCCTTTCAACATACTCCTTCTTCTGTAGCTCATCTTCTCTAGGAAAGATTAGAAGAATTATTTTTTTCTTTGATTATCATTGAATTAAGTTGCATTAGCTTACACTTTATTCTCTATTTCCTTCTTACCTTCTACCTTTTTATGCATATTCTCATTCTCTAGTTTAGTTCCCCTCAATTCCCCACCTACACATATATGAACATGCACACACACATACACAATATTTAGGATTTATTTGTTTTTAAGATGTGGCAAAGTTTAATTTGTGATGTTTCAAGGAAGGTTTTTCTCTATTTCCCTTAAGTTCTGATTTGTCTCCTTGTAGACATATCTCTTATTGGTGACTCTGTTATTTGTTGTTTTTTGTTAATTCCATAGTTTTCTTTCTCTTCCTCATATATTTTTTTCTTGTTTTCTGATGATTTATTTCATTATTGGTACTTTCATCGATTATTTTATTTGTTTTTTTTCCTGTATTTTATTTTTCTGAGGTGCTTAAAAAGCATATATCTGATTTTTATTGTAAGAATGTTCAAATATCCTTTTTATGGATGGTTCATATTTTTTCCCATTCAATATTAGGCTTAGGTGTACAGAGTATGTCCCCTTGGGTTTGATCTTGTGTTTCATATTTTATTCCCTTTTATATTTTCTGGTGGGCATAGAATTGTTTTCCAATAATTTATTTCATTATTTGTGCTTTCATTGATTATTGTATTTGTTTTTCTTCTGTTTTTTTAGTTTTCTGATATTTTAATGCAAATATCTGATTTTTGTTGTGGGAATGTTTCAAATGCTCTTTTTATAGATTGTTAATATTTTTCCATTCATGATTAGACTTAGGTTTACAGAGTATGTCTCTTTGTGTTTGATCTTGTGCTTCATATTCTATTCCCTTTTACATTTTTGGTGGGTTCAGAATAGTTTTTGGCTGGCTAAGATATGATGATTGATCCCTTAATTCAGTTGATCCTACTTTTACATATTAGCACAATGTTGTTTTTGTTATATCTTTGTTTTAATTCTAGCTATTTTTTCTAGTCTTTCAGTCAGAACCTCTCTGTTGCTTCTATATATATTATTCCTGTTTTATTTCTGCTCCTGTTCAAAGATTCTTTTTTTCATGGACTCAAACCTTAAATTTCTCAGTGAAGCTTTTACTTTCTTAATAATTGCAAAGAAAAAACTTAGTTGAATGGAAATAACTGCATAAAAAAGTCAGAGTTTACATGATACATTCACAAATTGTGTCCTATAAGGGTTCACACAGCTAGCTGGATCAAATTTGAATTCATATCTTCCTTATTCTAGAACCAGCTTTATATACACTATTCCACAGATGTCTTTCCACATTTTATTTATCTTCATCTTTTCTATAACCCATAATATAATGCCTCACACACAGCAAGTACTAACTAAGTGTTTGACAGATAAATTGCTATAATTATAAAAGAGTTGTCACTTAGGTTAGTTGATTGCTGTTGTTGGGATTTTGCCAGATGTCTAGGCTTTTGAGGGCATCCTACAACAAATATGGAGCAGAGCTCAATACCTGTATTGCTGTCTTTGATGTTACTGACAACCCAGAATAGTTTTACACCTTGTTAGAAACTATAGTGTAGGATAACACATGTGTTAGCTCCAGGATATGTTTGAAGACCTAAGTACTCCTCCAGAAAGTCAATCTTTGGTTTCAGATTTTACTACTTTGCTGTAGCTTCAGTCTCTATAACATGATGGCTAAGGGGGAATTTGATGTCAGATGTTTCAGAATCACTTAATAGAGGATCTGCTTTGTTTGAAGTTCAGGTACTAATAAATTTAAGAGCCAGAAACTGTTGGGATTTACATTCTAAGAGCTATTTCTTAATAGCAGACTTCCATATTGAGATAATCTCAATGTGACTCAGGCCACAGGTTCTTGGCTCTTCAAGATATTGCCTGACTCCAACATTGTTGAATGATGCTAATATGGAAAATGCTAAATTTCTTCTTATTTTGCATAAACTCCAAACTAGTTTATATAAGATCATTAAGTTTTTTTTTTGTTTTTTTTTTTTTTTTTTTGGTTTGGTGAAGAAAGTGATAAATTTGGAGTTACAGAACTAGAACTAATGGGTAACTTTGAGCAATTCAATGAACCTTTCTAATTATTAATTTCTTCCTTTATAAAATGAAGAGCTTTAGTTAGATGGTCTCAAAGACCCTTCTCATCTCTAGAGCTGTGATCTTCCCAAAATTCTATGATTACCAAGTTGCTTTTTTAAACCATCCCCCTTACCCTATGACAATGGTAGTAAAAATATCATTATGAAGGGTTTCATGGTATAGTGGAGAAAGGACTAAAGTTGATGTGAAGAAGACAAGGGTTCAAATACCACCTCAAACACTTGTAAGATTTATTCTTTTGGGTATATTACTTAAAGTCTCTGAGGTTTGATTTTCTTATTTTTAAAAATGTAAGGGCTGGCCTTGATAACTTTTATTGGTCATATTTTGCAGGTGAGGAAACAATTTCAAAGCAGGTTGTCTCATGGTCTTACAATTGGTAATTATTAGATCTGGGATATGAATTCAGATATATAGACTCCAGGTCCAATGATCTTTCCATAACATCATTTGACTTTTACCAGTTTCTCCATTATTGTGGATGATGGAGAACTTATTTTATTTTTTATAAAAGTATTTTATTTTTCAAATTTTCCTAACCAATTATGATCAACTAGGCTTCTATATTTGCAGAAAATCTGACCTTTTCCTGTCTATAAACCATATATGTTCTCTCATGTATAACAGAAATGATTATGGTACATAGGTCATAACTCCAATAACCTTGTTGACATTATAGCTCTATTTTTGACTTAGACTAGAATTCCTGGTGTGTATATATTTGTGTGTGTTTGCATATCCTGAAAGATCTGGAGGTTCACTAAATTAATGAAATGAAAATCTTTCTAGGAAAAGAAAAAATAATATAACACAGCTCTTCCCTAACAGTGGTGAGACGTGGGGAGAGAGGAATACTATTGGGACAGATTAGAGTTAATGGTGCAAACCAAGTATGTCTGTCTGGTATTTTGTTTGTTTTTGGTTTTTTTTGTCATAAGAAAGGATTCAGTTTTGGTGGAATGAGTGGGATGAATATATTTTAAAGAAAAAAAACAGGGTAAAATAAAATTTACATATAATTCTATTTGTATGTATACATATGTGTCATGTGCATATATGTATAGAAATAATTAAAGAAAAATAGGTTCATTGACTAAGCCAATAAAATACATATTTTAACATATTAGAGTTTTTATATTTCTGTGTCCTATAGCATGTGCTTGCTTTAATATTATGTCCATTATTTCAAAAGTTTTTTCATATATCAACAATTCTCCATTAAGAACCTCATTTTTATCATATTAGATATTAAATATACTTTCAATGAATAGTCAATATTTCAAAGTCAAGCCTTGATTATAGCCTACAAATTCCCAAAGAGATTAAAATCAGGCAAGTTTTCAGAGTACTGAAGCATGTTTGTCTCCATCTCCCATAAACTTATTTACTTTTTGTACTATGGGGAATGGAGCAAAGTCATGCTGCAGCATTCTATCTGCATTTGGCAATGTAGCTAATTCCAGATGATTCTGCTTCTCAGTTTATCAAAACATTCAATGATTTTCTTAATAGATGCAATATAATCCTAAGTCTGAGAGAAGTAAGCAGGTGCCCCAATTTTACTTTTTCACTTGTGTATCAATATGTTGTAGTCAGATTAAAATATTTAGCCATTACAGGCTCACTTGGATTTTTGTGTAGCATGGATGAAAATGTCAATTTAATCAATAAAAATGACCCTTTAAAATGTTCAGAACTCCAGTCTTTGAATTGCCTTGCCTATAACATTTTTAATTCATAGTAATGCTTAATTGCTCTCTCCCCTCCCCCATTGATCTCACTATTCTTTCAACATCAAGAAACCCTTATCACAATGTAGAATAATCAGTAACTCACCTTTTGACTGCAAAGGCACCCTGAAGAGCTTGTTTTCTTGAGCTTCATTACGCTGTTTTGCAGCATTAGTTTGGCACTTCTTAGCATTATTTTTCATCTTTGTCTACCTTTTGCCCTTCAGTGAAAATAATAGTGTTTCTTTGCAGGCTTGAAAAATACTTGAAAGGAAGCACTTGACTTCCCCATACCAACAGACAATGTAGTATTTCTAACTATCTTTAAAATGTGCTCTCTAAAAGCTACTTTTTTTTTTCATTATCCTTGGAGTCGTATATATTCTTTAAAAACACAGACAAAAATGAAACAATAGATAGCAATGAAATATATATTATTCAACTATTGAGCTTTAGCTAAAAGCTGGAGAAATCAGTTTAATCCACGATCATCTGGTGAAGGACAGATATTCTGGATCAGTCTTTTATTATTGAAAACACACACATGAGCATTGCTGTCACAAAACAAAATGATTGCTTGTTATAATTCATTTACCATTCTGTTTGATAGGTTCAGATATTAATACCAGAATCTTAGAAATAAAATCAACAAAATAACTAAGTGAATTAGAAAAACAAATCGAATTATTAATAGTAAGTGTCAGTTGAATTTGTGAAATTAGTATTGGGTATCCCTTGAACTACATATCACAAAATGTTAAAGAAATCTATGATACTCTTCAGAGGAGAGACATTTAATTGTGGTTGTGCCACAAGTCTTAAAGACAATTTTATTTGGAACCCCACAAAAATAAATCATTTAAAAATATATCACCATTATTATAACCTTGTACAAACATTATGGCATTCCAAAAGGGTGTGGTTTACTTTCTTTGCAATTTTATAAATAGATACATGATGAAAAGGGAACTTTCATTAAATATGATGATTAAAAGAACCTAGAAACATGGAACTTTTAAAAAATTTCAATTTAGCGTTCTTGAATACTTCAAAGAAATACACACATATGTGCACACACACAATAGAAGTTAAGAAAAACACATCAAAGAATTTCTGGGTAAGAATTTATTTCCTGCATTCTCCAGGACCTGAAATTCATTTTGCTTTATTACCTATATTTCCTAGACCCTGTCCATCCCTTGCTTATAGGCTATGGGACATCCACGGCAGTTCAAAATAATTTGGTTATCTAGGGAATGGTTAGATTTGGCCCTACTCATTGCTGTGGTCTGACTCATGACTATAGCGGCTAGTAGGTGATAATAATAGAACACAAGTTAGATAGATTTCCTCCTAGGGAAAACAAAAAACAAATCAGAGTTAGGGATTATATTAAATATGAGGAGATAAATTCCCTGAATTGAAAATATAATTAGCTAGATGAATCCCTGGAATCAGGGTGATCTGAGTTCAATTCCAGCCTCAGATATTAAATACTTACTAGCTGAGTGACCTTGGACAAGTCAGTTAACCTTGATTGCCTAATCATATGCATATATACACAGATATATATATACATATATATATATATAGATGTATATAGCCAAATGTAGATATATATATATAATCCATATCTACTTATCTATCTATCTATCTATCTATCTATCTATATGTATGTATGTATGTATCAATCAGTATATCCTTTGACCAAAAGCTGAAAAAATATATTGATAAAATAAAACACTAACATTTTTAACCTATTGGCCCTAAAATATATTGAGATGTGCTCTGGGTTTCTCCTTTGTGTCGCCTTTTTGCACCATTCTTTCATATCAGTGTCAAAATCACTTCAATCTTAAATTTATCCAAACATATCTAGTGACTTCCTGTATATGGAGAAAAATGTTTTGCCTGAACTTGGTCATGGTTTATTCCCTTATTTGGCCTGCATCCCATTTTTCCACTTATTTTGATTTCCAAGGTAATAGTTTAAAAAATGAGTTGAGAGTTGAGAATATAGTGTAGTAAGAAATAATTGATGTTAATGTATTGAAGTCCTCTCACTTCTCTCAAGATAATACATGTATATTCAGGCATACTCAAGGACACATAAATTTGAGCAAGATATTCAAGGCAATAGGTTGCTCACAGAGGCAGTCTGTGGAACTCCTATATGAACACAATATCTTAGCTTATAAAATAGGTTGACTCTGAAAATTCTAAAGTCACCAGAAAATGAATACTAAATCTATCTATGTTCAGGACATTTGCTAACAGTGTTATGTAATTTAAATCCCAGACACTTTCTACAAAAAAAAAAGATATGTTTGTTTTTTTTTTTTTTTTTTTTTACATTTTTCTTCTTGTCTAGTCTTTTAGCTCACATGTTTTTAATGTCATTTGTGGTTGTTCCCATTCTCAAAGTTACTTGGGGTCATAATTACTGTGAAATTACAATATCCTTTCAACCCTTCCCTGCTTTTGGAAATGTTTTATTTTTGTCTCTTGAACTTTTTGTTCAGTGCATAGTACTAGACACCACTGTAAGTCTCAACCACAGTAATTACACATTGCTTCTTGAATCCCATGAATGTCATGGAGTTTATTGATAGCAGAATAAAGATTGCATAATTTTTAAACCATTGATAATTATGACGATAAAATAGACTCCTTAAAATAAAAGAAAATAAAAGTTTCTTCCCCTTTCACATATAGCTTGTGCTTCTTTAATCCCTATGCACTGGGACAATTGAATACTTCTGGGGTTTCAACTGCCACTTTGTATAATAATATTCTTAAGTCCATAGTTTATGATACCTACTTGTAATAATAGCTGTCCCTTTTGCACCATCAATTTTCTTTTTTGTAACTCTGGATTCCATGCTCCTATATATCTTCCATTTTAACAACATTTATTTTATTCTTCTAAACCTCTTACACAGAAAGCTGCTGATCTATGAACAGGCTCCTGAGGGATGTAGTTCTGTGAGTAATTCTCTGCACCTATCTTTTATACATACTAGGACATTATTAGATTATATCTATATACATAACTCCTTTAAATGTTTTTGAGTAAATCAAATAGTTAATAAAGATCTGCCAGCAGGTTACTAATTAGTGTTCAGCAGTGTTTTGGCTTTATTTTTGCATGGATAATTTGATTAGACTTTTTGGTCAGTTCTATTAAACTCTTTGGTCAAATTAATATTCCTGAAGTGAGCATGATCCAGCACATCATACACAGAATATATGGTTAGGAATAGAGGTATTACCTTTCTGTCTCTGACACTGATTAATTGTGTGATCAAGGGTAATTCACCTAATCTGAGACTCAATTTCCTTCTCTGTAAAATGAAGATAACCTATAGCATTTGCTAATTGTGGGATCTGAATAATATAAAGGGTTTTGCAAATTTTAATGTGTTACAAATGCCAATTGTTGCTGTTTTAATAGTTATCATTATCCATTCAAGACAAAAGAATTTGATAAACTGAAAGGAAAACTATTTTCTTATAGTTAAACTATTTTAAATGGTCAAAACAATAAAATGTAAAAATAACTCAGAAAATATACCTGAGTCTTCTAAACCTAAATTATTGCCATAGTAAAATACTAAATAATGACATTGGACTTTCTAGTGAGAGGTCCTTTTATAATTCTGACAGGAGTCAGAGAACCCCAAATTACTTTCATAGTAAGACAGAAAATCAGGAAGTAAGTGCTAGACTTTAATAGTCAGTAAAAAAATGGGCTCAGCTTGATATAGACAGGTCTATAAAAATCTTTAAAATTCTTTCAATGTTCCTGCTGTGAGCAAGAGCAGCCCTAAAACTGTGGCCTTTGGAGAGAGTTGGCACTAATAAGATACGACTATTTTGAACATGTGAAAAGCTAAATTAATTATTAAGTCATTTTTAGCTATTTCAGACTCCCTAATTTTATTTCACATTCTTTGATAGAGTTTTAATTCCTGGATCTTTGTCAGAAGGTTAGTCATTTGGTCAAGAGAGGCAGCTTGCATGGGTGCGATAACAAGGGAATGAGGTAACCTATTTAATTTTCACAAATCAGTAGAATTTTTAAGAGTTTCTTATTCACTTTAAAATAGCATGAGGTTTGAGCAGGATTTCTATCTTCTTCCTTTTGTAAAAATGTAAATTCTTATCCTTTAAAATGTTGTATTCCCCCCGCCCAGGAGCCTTCTTAAATTGGTTAATTAAAAAGTGACTGCCAAGGCATGAAAGCAGAATTTCCCATATGTATTTTAATAATACATAATAATAATGTACACTGCAGAACATTTTAAATTAGCAAAGCATTTCACATACATTAGGATTCCAGCCTCCCTAGGCCCTTGTGAGTAGGTACAACAGATATTAGTCACATTTTAAAAGTAAATAAATTATGTCACAGAGAGATTAAGTGATTCACCCATGGTTAAGTGTCAGAAAGTGGGATTTGAAACCAGGTGTTCTGACTACAAAACCAGTACTCTATGAGGCACTTATTCAACAAATACTTATTGGCTTTGCAGTTTGTAAAGATCCTCTACTAGGTCCTAGGGGAAATGGGAAAGTAAATAACAACATTTGATTATTCTCTGAGAGTTTTTTAATTGTTAACAATAAACACATGTCTATGACTCATAATACTGGGGCATTATTGTCTAAGTCTTTTGATTTTCAGTAGGCAATATTCTGGGAATCTTTCTCAGGTTCATTCAATGTTGTCTACTAATGTAGAATTTAGATTGCTGCATATATAACTTTTCCCCTTTTCCCCTTTTTCCCCCAATATTCTTTTTGGAGAGTCAACAAGAACATTCTCTTTTCCCTCCTCTCCAGCATCTGCTTTTCATGCAAAGTTATTATTGCTCATTTATATCCACCACTTGTTTTCCTGAGAAATTTAGGTCCTCCTCAAATCAAAACTTGTCAAAAAGCATTTATGCATTCTTCTAAGTTTTAGGATCACAAATAAAGTCTATTATTATTGTTTATATCCTCAAAAAGTTTTGATTCTAATGAAGTAGATAGCATGTAAACAATAAGATACATATAGAGTCTATAGAATGTGGATTTGAGAAGAAAAGATGCTAAAATTAGTAAATTAGGAAAACTTCCAAGAGTGGGTGGGATTTCAGATGAATTTGAAAGAAAGAAGCTAAGAGATAAAGATGTGAGGGAAGAGTATTCCAGGTACTACCATTAGCCTTCTGATGTTGTATAGTTCTGTGTGTTGAAGCTGCATTGAACCACTGGGAGAATATTGATGTTGAAAAATAAACTTTTTTGATAGTGAACAGAATGGAATAATTAAAAACACCATCTAGTTTCTCAAGTGAGATGGAGCTGGTTTTCCTCTTACTTCAGTCTATGGTAAATTTGCTATTCATAGGCAGCCCTCACCTTAGATGAAGCTATATATTTATATAGAATGATTCAACAGGTCATTCCCCAAGTGCATGTCACATAATCTGGGGAACAGACGATCTTCATCCTTTTGTAGGGTGGGTGGTTGGAACAAAATTCATGAATCTCATTGAGGTGGAATTTTAATGTTCTAGGCTTAAACCAGTTAGCATAATTCTATTAATAATCAGGCGTATCTGAATAGTCTTCATTATTGGAATGCAGCAGTGAATAAAGGTTTGATTTTGGAATCAAATGATAATAGTTCAAATCTTGGTTCTGCCATTTATTCATATGATCTTGAGAAAGTCACTTCATCTCCCTGGCCAGTATATTCTCTAATGAACAATGATGTGGTGGGAACAGCTCCATCTGAGGTCCCTTTCCATTTGATGAAACCCCTGCTTCTATTATTACATTTTAATTGGATTTTGCATAAAACATCCTGAATGACACTATTGAATATGTTTGGTGACCATGTGTTTTCTTGTTTTATGCCTCATTTAATGCTGATATTCAGTGAATTCTCAGTGGAACAAAAGCATCACTATGTTCACATCTGTTGTGGACTCTTTTATAACTTTAACATGTGTACAGCAGATACAAGTTTGATGAAATATATTGAAACTGTATTTTGATCTATAGAACACACACAGACATTATATATATATATATATATACACATATATATACACACACATATATATTTAAAATATCCTACCATTTCTTCCTAACTTAATGATTTACATAATTATGAATGCTTGTTCAGTTGAGTAGAATTTTATAAGTGAAGTTCTCTCTTTTTCCTTATTATGTTTTCATCAAACATATCATTAGTGATTTCATGGACCACTCTCCTAAAGATTAGAAAGTAGTCATGTTTAACATATATTGGACTATTTGATATCTATGGGAGGGTATGGGGGAAAGGAGGGAAAATCGGAACACAAGGTTTTTCAAGGGCTAATGTTAAAGAATTGTCCATGCATATATTTTGAAAAATAAAAAAAGCTTTAATGAAAAAAGATTAGAAAGTAGTGTGATATACAATGTTAAGAGTGATATATTTGAAGTCATGAGAAACCAGGGGCTTAATACACCTTTGGCAGCTGATTAATCATGAGAACATTTCTTAACATTTTAAGCCTTCATTTCTTTGGCAAGTGGAGATAATATCTATACACTTTATATTCCAGGATAGCTGCAAGAGCCAAATAAGAGAATATTTGAAGGTATTATTTAAATGTTAAAACTTAACAAATACATTTATACCATAATGATGATTAAAAGCAGCATGAAAAGTCTTTATGGAGTTGTTACTCACTGGAAAGAGAAAGACACTGGTTCAAGCCCTACCTCTATCTTATATTAGTCATGTATTCCTAAATAGGCCATTGAATTTTTAAACACTGAGAGAAACCCTTTAAAAATATACATTTCAAAAAAAGTAGCAATCTTCAGTCCTAGAGGAAATTGTTTGCCCAGAGTTCCCTACAGTGAAGAAATCAAAAGTGTGGTTGAAAAGAAAAAAAAAAAAAAAGGCATTGTCTTAGGAATATACATTGATAATAGTTCTAATGCTTTATAATTATCTAAAAATAGTATTACCTTTTCCATATTTTAAGAATGTTTCCCCTTTTGAAATATCTAGACAATTGCCCCATGAGGAATTTTAAATTGCTATTGCATCTTCTTTTCAACAATGAGGTAATTTAGGCTAATTTCATTAGACTTGTGATGGAGAGAGCCATCTGCATCCAGAGAGAGGACGATGGGGACTGGATATGAAGCACAATTTTTTTCATCTTTTTGTTGTTTGTTTGATTTTTTTCTTTCTCATTTTTATTTTCTTTTTGATCTGATTTTTCTTGTGAGCATGATAATTGCAGAAACATGTATAGAAGAATTGCACATATTCAACTTATATTGGATTATTTGCTGTCTATGGGAGGGGCTAAAGGAAAGGAGGGGAGAAAAATGTGGAACACAAGGTTTTGCAAGGGTAAATGTTGAAAATTATATTTGCATGTATTTTGAAAATAAAATGCTCTCATTAAGAAAAAAAAATGATGTCTCCTACATAGATTTCTTCTGAGTATGACTAATAAGAGTTTTCCACCTCTAGGACTTGCTTTTTTCCCTTTAAAAGCCACTGATATTTCTTCAAAAAGTATATAAGTCAAAAAGTGAAGATATTATTTTTTTTAATGATGAGAGTATATTATGATTGAAATGCTCAAAGATCTATTCTCAGTCACAAATACTTGTACTTATAGTTATCTACAAATTTTCTTAGGATGAACTGACTCATTTAGAGTTTCTGAAATTTTCTTTTTCATGCCATTTCCTTTCATTGTTTTGTGAGGTAGTATTGTTAATAATCTTTCATTCTCCTTCTTTGTATTGTTTTCAAAATAAATATATCATTAAATCTGTAATGTATTTCCATGTCACATCTATGTTCTTGATTTGGGGGTGGGTGAATGAGATTGAAATCTTTTAGGGTCTTTATTTTAGAAAATGGTTTTCATTGTTAAAATGTCTAAAGTTATCATAGAGCTAATGTCTTAAATTTTATTTTTTCCCATTTTTGACATCAATTCTCATGTAAAAAAAAGGTCAGGTAAAAGCCATATCAATCACATTTGTTGTCTTCTTATTTTATACTTCCAATTCAATAATGCTTTTAATATTTGTTGTAAGAGTTTAATGATTTGATTGCTCATACAAAATTGATTCTGGATTGGTTTATATATCAGTTACCTAATTATTTACCATTTTGCTCTAGTCCCTTTCAACTTTTATTGATATTTTTTGTTAGCATCTTGCAAATTTCTCACTGAAGAGATTCATGATGTAGTGATGAGCCTTTTTTAGTAGTCTACATTCATTTAACCATTTTAAAAATGATTATGTCCATCAATATTTTACAATACATTTTCCTATAGCTTTTTCCATGCCATACATTTCAAGGAAGTCACTACATATTAAATATCCATCGAGATGTTTTGAAAGAAAGAGATTAGAGAGAAAAGAAATGAAGAATCATTGATGAGTTCTGTTTTCTTCTTTAATAAAATCTCTTGGAAATTTCATTTGCTCCGATGGGTTCAATTGTTACCTTGATTCATATGACACTCAAATTTATATAGCAAGAGACTATAATTTCTGAACTCTAGTTTTATATATATCAAATTTATTGCTGTACAGCTTTACCTAATTTTCCACTTGTACTTTAAAATACAAACATGCAAAATGGAGCATATTATCTTCTCCCTCTACAGTTTTATAGCCTCCAAACTAATCTTTTTTTTCTATCACCGGCACCATGTTCTCAGACACATATGTTCATGATTTTGGACTAATTTTGACTCCTTTCTACTTTACCCCTTCCCTTCCTCCCATAGCTATTTTACATTTATTCTCCCTACTTCTAGTCTGTTGCTTCTTAAATCTTTCCTCCACACAGCAGCTAAAATAAAATTACATAAACAAAAATCTGCTCATACCTTTCCCATGTCTAAACCTTCATCAATTTATCTTTTGCTCAAGAATGAAGTCGTAACCTTTTAGCCTCTACGAAGATTTTCTTCCATCTAGCTCCTATAAAACTTGGTAGCATTAGTCTATATCTCTTCTCCATTCTAAGCTGTGGTCATAATTACTACTAGTACTTGTGATAGAAAGGGAAACTTTCTCAAATACTGGACAAGTTGAAAATTTATGTGGCTCTCAGTTCCTTATCTATAATGTAGGAATAAGAGTAACAACGTACCTCTCAGAGTCTTTGTGAAGATCAAGTGAGATAATATTTGCCAAACTCTTTGTAAAGCTTAGAGCAATATAAAAATGCAATGATAATTGTCACTATTGTGAATCCTTATGATCCTTCAGCACTCAGCTAGAATCCCTAGATGATATATCTAAGACTTGGCTGTTCTCTCCCTTCACAAATTACCCAGAACTGTAGAATAGTGGGTGCTTTTGAAAACAAAGATAGCTTTCTCTATGACAGGCTATAAGAAACCCTAATGGGAAAAAGGAATCTCACTTTGAGAATTATCCATCTGATCAAGTTAGAATACCTCTAACTCTTAACAAAGGACAAATAATTCTCCCTATCATTCTAAATGCTCTTTTCTAATTTTTATCAAAAACATATATTAATATTAAAATAAAACTTGCAGCCACAAAATGAATAATTCTCTAATGCTATAATATTTTTTCTCAATTTACCTAGTAATCTATTATCAGAAAAATACAATGGTCCCCTCAAAAAATAATCTGGAAAAAAACAGATCATTTTTATGTGAAAGTTAAAATAAAAAGATCTGTAAGGTGTTTTGTCTGTAGGCATTTTTTTTCTTGCATACTAGTATACTTACGAAGGTCAGTCAATTGAATGAACTAGCTTATCTTTAGCTGATGTATATAAAGTTTCCTAGCACTTTTTTTTAAAAATGTGAAATAATATGCATTGCTGCCAAAGAAACCACACATCTGTGTTGCATTTCCTACTCAAAATGTTGATGGTTATGAACAAGTTAGTGGTGAGAAGTTATTGTTAACATAACAGAAAAGTGGTTTTAATGGAAGTTGGACCAAGAAATACTTTTAAAATATAGGCATTCTCACTGCACTGTGAGCAATTTAGTAAAAAAAAAATCTCTGAGGCTATATAGTCATGAAAGAATAGACTTTGAATGTTATCCCTGAGACTCAATTGCTATATGACTATGGATGTCTATTGACATCTCAGTCTTATTTTTCTCATGTTTAACGTAGGGTAGTTGTATCTCATGGATAACTATAAGGATTGAGTAGGATGATATATAAAATGTGGTCTCTAAACATTAAAGTATTGTCTTTTACTTGCAAAGGCAACTGAGTGGTACAGTGGATGGAGTCAGGATGACCTGAATACAAATACAGCCTCAGATATTTATTACCTGTGTCATCCTGAACAAGTCACTTAGTCCTGCGTGCTTCATTTTGTCATGTGTAAAATGAACAGCAGAAAAACATTGCAAATATTATATCTTAATAGGAAAAAACCCATATGGCATCATGGAATGCTGAATACACGTGAAATAATTGAACAACAAAAATGATGTGCCAAAGGCCTGATGATGGGCTGAAGGACAAAGGTGGTTTTTGTTTATAATCTTTTGGCCTTCTCCTACTCTCCCCTATAGGGAAAAAGAAAAGGTTACCCAGAATAGAGTAAAATACTGTTGCTCTCCCTATTCCTTGATACCTTCAATTTCTTCATAAGCAAAATAAGCAGGTTGGATCATATGAGGTGGGAGGAGCCTTTCAGCTTGAAATCTTAAAATAGGAAATATGAATTCCTTCTGTTAGGTCAGAACTCCTTATTGAATCCAAGTTATCTTGCAATGATGATGACATCGGAAAGTATTCTTCATATTTTAGGTAGGAAGAATTTATTTTTGCTTAAAGAAATGATACATTTATTTTAATTTTAAAGAAATGATAAATTTACTAGTAGAATTTAGGTACACTGATGGAATAGGTTTTATGAAAAATCAGCATTAAAAAAATGGACCAGAAAAATTCTTCTGAACCTAAAATACACTAATAGAACCCACAAATGCTAGTCTAGAAATTCTTAGGGTATAAAATACTCCAGGTAATAAAAGGAAGATTGGAGGTAATTTGGGAACAAAATAATCATAATATTATTTTTAAACTAAAAAGTTACACATCTTGACATCCTCCCATTTTCTAGATTTCATATATTGGAGGGTGAAGATATGATTAGAGTGATGTTCCCATTCAGAATCTAAATTCTCATTACAAAAATATTAAGAATTCTATTTAAATATAGTTTAGAAAATACTGCAGTCCAGTTGCTATTCTGTACTGGTATAATGGAGTATTCAGAGTCTGAGGATGCAAATAGTCTTTTACAAACTTTTTTCCAGTTAGCTCAGGAGAAACAATCCCAAAGTGAATAAACGAAAGCAGTTTGAGAAGATAAAAACAACTAGCAAAGATAAAGAATAGACAAGAGGTTTCTGGGATCAAAAGAGCTTCTACTCTTCCAGCCCAAAGGCTAAAACTCTATCACGAGCCAAGGACCCAGAAGCAAGGTGACTCCAGAGTATCCTGAGTCTGCTCCACATATTCTTTGCTTGTTATAGCCCCCATTAATATCTGAGTGTAGGAAGTTAGCTCATACTCCCAGTCCCTGAAAGCAGCTGCTTTAGAGTGTCTTTATAGACAAAGAAAAAAAAAAAAACACTAGTGTTTCCAGAGATATTCATGGAACCTCTGCTGAAAATATCATTGGATTGTAGCTAATTGAAACAGAAAAATTACTAAAATCAATTAAACAAGCATTTTTTAAAAAGCTACTGGGGGCCAGAAAAAGCAAAAATAGTTCCTGAGCTCCATAGGCTTATATTCCATTGGGGGTAAATCAGGCAAATAATTATGCACAAACACTGTTTAAAAGAATAAATTGAAGTTACAGAAATAAGGCACTACCCTTAAGAGTAGATGATCATGAAGGATTTCTTCAAGTTCCAACTAAAATCACACTGTCCACTGGAAAGCTTTCCCTACCCTTTCTAATTCTGGTATCTTCCCTCCATTAATTATTTTTTATTTGTCATGAACATAGTTTTATGATTTTATATATATATATATATATATATATATATATATATATATATATATATATATATATATATATATATATGTGCTTGCTTATTGTATAACCCATTCGATATTGAACTCCTTGAAGTCAAGGACTTTATTGTAGCTTTCTGTATCTTTACTGTTTAGTACAGTGCCAGGGGCATAGAATAATTAAGCTAAATAGCTTGCCTGACATGTTTAATAAATGCTTATTTATTGCCTCATTGACTGAAAGGTGAGAAAGAAGGAAGAACTGAGGATGTCACCTAGATTTGTCAGCATGGGTAACTGGAACAATGGTGATGGCCCTTGACAGTGAAGAAGTGAAGAAGGAGGAGTTTAAGAAGAGACATAATGAATTCAGTTTTAAACATGTTGAGTTTAAGAGGTCTACTTAATTATAAATCATTTGTGCATGGTGGACTGGATGTTTAATTTAGCATCAAAGTGTTATCTTTCATTTTAACGAATACAATACAGAGCACTTTCACAACTGAAATAGGAATGTGGACAGGGTTTATTTTTTTTCAGTTTTACTATTTATAAAAATAAGTGGAACAACCAAATGATTCTTTAAGTCTCCTTCAGTCTTAAGAGTTTATACTTCTATTATTTTGTTCTACCTAGTAACCCTCAATCACTCACTCATTTTTTAAAAAATTATTCTGCTAAGTATATTGTGTTAAGCACCAAAGAATCAAAATGCAATTATGCTTGCCTTCAAAGAGCATTATTGGTTCATGAAAGCACCATTAAACAAATATGGATTTTACATATTCAATATTTATACACATGCATATATATACATATATATGTGCACATATATACATATACATATTTCCATACACATATAAATGCATGTATATATCTCACATACATGTGCATACCTACAATACATATATATTTATGTGCATTATATGTATAAACCTGCATAAATGCATTGCATATACATATACAACTGCATACATATGCATATATGTGTGTATCTAGCTGTCTAGATGAATTCAGGGGGAGGGTGAACTCAGAAGCAATTGAGGGTTGAGGTGTGAGGGATAGGGATAGGTGTAGTGTAGAAGCATTTAAATTCTTAATTTAAAGGGATATAAGGATTAAAAAAAAACAGAGGTGAGCAGAAAGTACATTCTAAAATGGGGCAAAGGAACAGAAGTGGGAGAAGGAACAAATTGGTGAGTTTAACTGAAAAATAATGTGTAAGAGGAAGTGGCAGTATTTCTGGGATAACAGTTTGAAGCCCAATTATGAAGGATTTAAGACATTAAATAGAAATGTTTATATTTTATTTAGAGTCAGTAGGGAGCCACTGAAGATTCTTCAGCAAGTGAGCAGCCTAGTCAAGTCAGTACTTTAGAAATATAAAATTCTCAGCTACATAGAGAATGACTTAGAGAGGGTAGCTACTTGAAGCAAAGAGACCACTTTGAAGACCCTTTGTATAATATAGAGGGAATAGAGTATTTAGCATATGGAGAAATTCATGTAATCTCCTCTATCTATAAAATTATTAATCTGAAATAAATTATGCCAAATATTTCTTCCAGTTCTATATACTTTGTTCTCATGACTTAAAAAATTATCTTATCCATGTTCCATTGAGATTTCACAAGCTTTCAAAAGTTTTAAATGAATTATTTACTTCAACAGGATCTTTAACAACAGAATTACATTATGGTAGCAGAGATGTTTGATGAGAAAAAAATGACAGAATAAATATGCATTGTTTAATGGAAATTTTACACTGATTGATTCCATAACTATGCTTCCTAGTCCATTTGATACTTGAGTCAAGTAAAAAATTAAATGAATGCATATTATGTAACCAGGTAGGGAATACCAAAGAGTCTGCCATACAGTCTCTCTCTATCTCTCTATCTCTCAGGAGACATTTATAAAACAGCAATTAAAGCCTTCTTACTAATAAAGGTGGAAGTGTACTTAGCTGGCTTGGAGTCAAAAAAGGAGTGACACTGGACAAGTCACTTAACTTTGTCACAGTTTACTCATTTTACAATGAGCTGAAGGAAATGGCAAATCACTTTAGTATCTTTGCCAAGAAAATAACAAATGAGGTCATAAAAAATAGATAGCACTGAGACATCACACAATTATATAACAACTATTGATAAATCTTTACATAAAGGGATATATGCTTTTGAAAGTCCAGGATGTTGCTAAATAAGAGACAATTACTTTAACCTTGGACTTCCATGTTTTCTTGCTCTTAACATTAATTAATTTATCAGATATAATGCATGTGAGGTCGAGATCCCCAAAGATATATCAAATGATCAGATCCATGCTCTGTGGAATTCCTCTGGCAGAACTCATCCCCAGATTGAGGGTATATGGTCTCTAGTCTGAAATTAAACATTGAGTTACATAGACTTTCTAGCCCTAAACTAGAATGGCATGTTTGATGGAAAGATATGCATTCGTAAACATAGAATTCAAAAAATAGAATTAAGCCTGAGTACAAGATATTTGGGGTGACTGCTCTGTTCTGTGTTTCAAAGGCTTGGTGCCTAGGACAAAGAATCAGATGGTGGGCAATATTCTTCTTTTCTAATGCCCTGAGAAACTTGTATATAGAAATAACTAAAATTAATTTTAAAATTAAAAATATCAATTAATAAAAATTCCTTCTTGAAAGGAAGACAATTTTATTTATATAAGAAAATGTTTGTTTTCTTTAGTTAAGTAAACTTTAAAGATTTTTTTTATTTCTAAAATAAGTATAGTAAAAAAGAAAATTTATTGGCTTTAAATTAAATGAGTTAGGATAAAGTCCTGTCAAATTCCTATAAGGAAGTTCTCAGCTAGGGAATTCAGATTAACCAGAGGCTGAGAGAGAGAAGAAATCACTAAGCAGAGCTATATTTGGTAATGAATATCAAAGTGATACAGAAGCAGGTAGGGCAATCCACCAGGGAGTATCATGGGAAAACTATCCATTGGTACAGATTATGTGAATATGCATTTTAGGGACAGCCCTAATGGAAATACTAAGAGATATAGCTCCACTGTAATGACACTGCCTGGTGATGTTTAAGATATAAACTGCTTATGCCCTTATGAGTCACTTATAATATGTGTCCCCTCATGTGTGTATTTGTGCAAGATTGTGGCCCAGCTTTAGGATGACAACTTTGCTAATGCTACTCTAACATCTGTTCTGGATTGCTTTCCTGATTCATATTTAAATCCTTATGTTCCCCTAACTGGATTTTTCCCTTTGTTTCTCTTTGCTCTCTACAAAATGATTCATCTCCTAGTGAATTAGAAGCCTTATCCCTTAAAAAAATGAAAAAGAGATATCATAAAAAGAGAATGTCAGGGGCACCTAGGTAATACGGTGGATAGAGCACCAGCCCTGAATTCAGGAGGACCCGAGTTCAAATCTGGTCTCAGACCCTTAACACTTCCTAGCTGTGTGACCCTGGACAAGTCACTTAACCCCAGCCTCAAAAAAAAAAAGAAAAAAGAGAATGTCAGAAATGAAAGAATTATGGGATAATTAAGAAAAAATAAAAATGCATCAACAGTTTTGAATAGGGATCTCAAAAACCAAAGTGATTGGTCTCCTTGGAAAATACTGGAGGAAAAAAAATTTAAAAAGTTAATTGTTGACACTTCAGGTACCAAAATGAATGAAGACTCTGAATAATATATATTGTAAGCAAATTGCCCAGAAGTATTAAAGTGCAGTGTACATAGCTCTCAATAAATGTCACTGAATCAAATAAAAATACAAATATTAATAGAATCCATAAGATGATAATAGAAAAGAAAAATGGATACAGTTCCAGCCATGGAATCAGGACTTGAGGTCAAATCTGATTTAGACATTTACTAATTGTGAGACTCTTGGCAAATCACTTAACTCTGCCTCAACTTCCTCATCTGTAAAATGAGCTAGATGAGGAAATGGTGAATTACTAAACTATTTTTGCCAAGAAAACCATAAGCAGAGTTACAGGATGAGTCAGAAATGACTGGAACACTTAAGAATGACAAGTTTTAGAGATTCTGCCTCAAGGAAAACATAGTCAAAGCAGCCTGGAGAAGGCAATTCTGACCAATACCCTCAAATCCATCAATTTGAATCACTTATGTTAAATAATCAATAAAAAGAAACAAAAGAGAATCCTGGAATATATAATAGGAAAAGGCGAAGTCATTCAATTTGAACTTTACAGTAGGATATGGTGCCAAACTGAGGATGCTCATTTCCCCCCAAAGAGGAATGGTTTGCAAAAGGATATTAAAATTCTTTTCATTCTCTCTTATACAAACAGATTGAACAGAATCTTTGAAAAGCAAACTCAGAAAGCACAATCATATCAAAAGGAAGAAGGTAAGATTAGCTTGAGATTTAAATAGTTTAAGAAAATAAGATTTTTGAATTGGAAATTGAGGAGATGCCCATCAATTGCAGAATGGCTGAAAAATTATTGAGTAAGATTATGATGGGATATTATTGTTCTATGGGAAATGATGAGCAGGATGCTCTTAGAAAAATCTGGACAGTCCTTCATGAATTCAAGCAAAGGGAAACGTACTATGGATAAAGTAATTGCCATGTTCTGAGATAATCAGCTGTGAATAACTGCTATTTTCAGCAGTACAATGATTCAATGATTTGAAGGACTTATAAGAAATTCTTTCCATACCTAGAGAAAGAATTGATTGTGTCTGAATATAGATTGAAGCATTCTCCCCCTTTCCTTCTCCCATTTCCTCTCCCTTTCTCTTTCTCTCTCTAACCCTCTTTCTTTGCTTGTCTTTATATTTCTCTGTCTTTCTATCTCTGTCTCTGTCTGTCCTTGTTTCTGTCTCTGTCAATCACTGTCTCTGTATCTTTTATTTTTCTTGAGAGTTTTTTTGGAAGATGGAGGACATCTGTTTTCTTTCACAACATGACTATATTATTATTATAGCTTTTATTGACAGAACATATGCATGGATAATTTTTCAACATTGACCCTTGTAATCACTTCTGTTCCAACTTTTCCCTTCCTTCCCTCCACCCCCTCCCCTGGATGGCAGGCAGTCTCATACATGTTAACATGCTAAATAAAGTATATCTCAAATACAATATGTGTACATATTTATACAGTTATCCTGTTGCACAAGAAAAATTGGGTTTAGAAAGGTAAAAATAACCTGGGAAGAAAAACAAAAATGCAAGCAAACAATATCAGAAAGAGTGCAAATGCTATGATGTGGTCCACACTCATTTCTCAGTGTTCTTTCACTGGGTGTAGCTGATTCAGTTCATCACGGATCAATTGGAACTGATTTGGATCCTCTCATTGTTGAAGATATCCATTCCTTCGGAATTGATCCTCATAAAATATTGTTGTTGAAGGGTATAATGATCTCCTGGTTCTACTCATTTCACTTAGCATCAGTTCATTTAAGTCTATCCCCTGTATAATCAAACTTGTAACCAAAAAAGTAAATCTCTCATATCCTTATTTTAGGAAACAGAAAAATGCAGGCTTTAAAGCTAAAATAATATTTAAAATAATGATGTGGTGAATAAGAAGATATAGAATCATATGTGTACATCATGAAAATATATTTACTTTTCACTATATATATATGCATATAAAATAATGTAGATATATATGTATATACATATACATATATACACAAACTGTATGTCTGTGTATACATACTTATATCTGCACAATTTGTATGCGTATACACATATATCCGTGTTAATGACAATGAGAAAATATCCTTCAATTTATGGTGAAAGCCAACCCATTACTTAGAAATTGCTACATATATCTGCTTACAAATTTTTAAAGATAGAGACTTAAACATATAATTAAAAGCATGAGTTTAAAAAAATCCAGAATGACAAAGTATTAAAGTCATAGAAGTATGAATGAAAAAAAATCAAAGAAATTGTAAATATAATTGAATATATGGAGGGAATTAAGTGATAAAACAACTGTTTTTTCTCTAAAAAGGAAACAAAATCAATAATCAGTAAATTAAAAAAAAGAAGAATTTCCAATAACCAAGAACAAAAAAGATTAATTAAACAAATTAAACATAAATAATTAAACTCATTTATATACTAACAATAATAAAATAAATGAGAATCTCTAAAAATCTAGAAAGATAAATATTAAATATCAATTCATTTATTTTAAGTAAAATTCTGGAAAATGGTACACAGCTATTTGTGTATATCTGTATATATATGTTCACACCTTCCTTCCCTCCTGCATTAATTTTCCATCTCCTAGACATGACTTAATTATTAAGAATGCCCAGTAATAAACTCCCTTTATTACTTTTGGTAACTATTTTGCAACTTGTAGTCTTAAATACTTTAGTCACCTAGAGAGAGAGGGAGCTCAATAAACAAACTATCCTGTTGTTTTCCTTCCTTCCAAAAGAGGACTATGGCATCAAATTGGATTTAAGTGAGGGAGGCTGTGCAAGTTCATCTGCCTCAGATTCCCCTCCAGAGCCATCTGGAGCCAGTGGGCAGATATAGATCAAGACGACTGGAGATGGCCCTGGATGCAATGGGATATTTAGGTCTTTTTAAGGTCAGGTCTTCAACAGCTCTCAGTTTGACTGAGGCTGCATCCATTTCAGTGATTGAAGCTAGAGATGGCCCCAGATACAAGCAGTGGATAGAACAACTGCTCTGGAATCAGAAAGGTCTCAGTTGCAAAAGCTTTAGGTGCTTACTAGTTGTAGACTCTGGATAAGTCACTTAAGTTCTACCTGCTTTAGTTTTCTCACCTATAAAATTAAGATAATACTTATCTCCCAGAGCTGCTGTGAGGATCAAATCAGTTAATAGTTGAAACACTTGGCTAAATTTTAGATGTTTGATAAAAGCTGTGTATTCTCATTACATTTTCAACATATAAAGGACAGTTAAAAAGTAAGGATAAAGGATGATAGAAAGATTAATCTTATATTCCCAGTTTTCCTGAAGCCCTGGAATTTTCCCCAGTAATATAAGAAATGAAATAAGGATTTTTGTTATTATTATTGTATGACATAGAAGTAGAAATATATTGATGCAATAGCATAACAAAATAAAATAAAAGCTATAAGCATGGAGAAAGCAGAGAAACTCTATTTGTGAATGTTAGATAATTTATTTTTTAAAAAATCTAATGAATTAAAAATAAAATATAGATAGAAAAAATTAAAATAAAAAAATAAAAAATGAATCAAACAACATATAGCTTGCACAAAGAAACAGTATACAAAATACATACACAAAAATTATCAGTGTTTCTAAAACATAACCAGAAACCAACCAACCAAATATATATACACACACACAAACGACAAACAGAAATATAATGCTAAAAATAATTTAAAATTATAACAGAATATATTATTTAGCTGTAATCTACAAAGAAATGCATAAAAACTATTTTTGCAAAAATATTATTTAGCTGTAATCTACAAAGAAATGCATAAAATTATTTTTGCAAAAATAAAAAAAATAATCTAAATCACAATTATAGGAAATATCTAGTTTCCCTAATTGGGCTGTGCCAATATAATGACAATGATGTTATTTATTTAATGTATAGATTTAATGTTAAGTTACTCAAATATCTTAGAATTTGATAAAATAAAAATAAAATTTATATGGAGGAACAATTTTTTTAAATATCAAAGAATAATGTAGAAAAAGTAAGAAGAGACAGGGGTAAATAATTATCAGATCTCAAATTATATTCAACAAATTATCAATATTTTCTAATAAAGGATAAATAAAATTTGAAATGTTGTAGATCAGTGGGGAAAAAGAAACATAAATCAGTAGAACACATTAGATAAGTATGACCTAGAAACAAATGCCTGTAGAATTTTTGTACTTTATAAACCCAGAAAGATAAAATACTAGGGATGGTTTTCTTTATTCACCCATATCTGGAGAAAGAGTTATCAATTTGGAGAGAAACAGTATAAGCTTTGCATTATTTTAAAGTATATGCCATAAAGAACATTTTAAAAAGGCAGAAAAACTTTTGTTGTTCAAAAGAAAGCCCATTCAATGTGAAAGGTTGAGACATATTGCAGCTATTGTGGATGAATATTTTACATCTAATATGGTTAGAAAAAGAAACTTTGTTTGATATATACTATTGCTAATATATACACCCATATACACAATGCAGACATATATATATGTATATATATGTGTGTATATATATATATATATATATATATATGTGCACACATGTATGTATACACAATGTATATATATGTATATATGAAAATCATGTTAAGTTTCATATGAGATATAGATAATTTTGGAGAATAAATGAGCAGATAATCTGTAAATTGACAGGAAGACTCAGAATATGTCAATAATTTGAGTGCAATTGTTGTTTTACTTGTATATAACATTTTGATCTTATAAAGAGACAAATAATTTTTTTATTTATTACACTCAGAGAAATGCAATTGAAGAAACAATTTTAGGGGTACTGAGGAGAGAGCCCTTTATGGAGTGAGCATCTGAGAAGTGCAAGGCATGATGGAATCCCAGCTAATTTATTACTAAAGAATCTAAAAATAAGAAAACTAAGAAATAATATGAATACTGAAGATTAAAAGACCAATAGTAGATAGGTTAAAATTGAAAAATTATGACTTTTTTGTTGATTTTGTTAATTTTATTTTATTTGTTTGTTTGGAGGCAAACAGTATTGTGACTTGTGCAGGGTCATAGAGCTAGTAAATATCAGCATACATTTAAACTACGGTTCTCCTGAATTCAGGAGTGATGCTCCATCCACTGCATTTATCTAGCTGCTCCAGAATTGAGATTTTGAAAGTAAATGTGGAGTTTCTGAGACAGAGCAAGTTTTTATTTGAACTATAGACCGATTGTCACAGTCAACTGAAAGATGCTTTCACTGATCAATTCCTGATTGGCTTGGAGAACTGACTTCCTTGACTAGGAGCTTCAGTGATGGTTATTACTCATCCATCTCCTAGGTTTGAAAAAAGGGGAAGATTTACATAGGGCTTTTTGAGCTCTGCTGCTTACTTTGACTTTGCAAGTGTTTTAATTTCCTAGTGAGTTGTTGCTATGAATGTCATTCTAACTGGTCAGTATAGTATGGTAGTGAATAGATAACTGGATTAATCTGTGTATCCCAGAGGAATCAGCTTAAGTACTTTAGGTCTTTAGCTTAAAAAGAAATGTTATTCAGATTAAGCTACTTTTTATGCATGATGGATAATAACCTATTTTCAGGATATTTCACCCAAATAGAGAGTGGTGATAATCAACAATCATAAAGTGAGCAGAAAAACAATATTTTTTGTTTGTTTATATGTTTGCTTTATAGTGGTGTGTAATGGACCAATAACTCTGAAGTTTGAAGTCTGGAGTAGTGCATAGCCCAGAACACATTTTTCTTTGATTCTATGTATTTTTGAGAAATTACTGTAATTATGTACCCATTTTCTCATATTTATTGAGTATATCATTAGAAGAGTAGAATCTAAGTTTATATGTGTATTTTGATGTATTTTATTATCTGCATTATTTCTTTCATATATTGATATCTATAATATTACTTATTTTATTGTCAAGTAAATAATATATTTAAAATCCACAACAATCATTTTGGTGAATAGCTGGTTATATAACACATGCATCATGTGGATGCATTTCCTTGTGAATGGTTGATTGTGCAGTTAGAAATCACATTGGATGAAATTTTGAGACCAAGAGTGTTTAATAGAAGCATATTTCTCCTTCAGAGGCCCTTGAAAAAGTCAGTATATTATTGTATTCTTATAGAGTATTGATGGAACTCTAGAACTGCTAATATGGGGATCGGTTGGAGGAGTAAACCAAAGCCAGAGAAAAGGAGGAGGATGTTTCATACACCAGGGTAAGTGGAACATTGTAGAGATGTTTATTTTCCCCAATGTCTGTAGTGACTAGAGTCTTACTTTAATAGACTTGCCTCATTATATTTTGAAGGTTTCCCAAGGAACCACATTTCATTTTTGGTTGTTCGCCTATAACAACAGGTTTAGACACCTTAGACATCTTTCTTTCTGTCAATAAACAGTAAAACCCACAGTTGGAAAATACCAGTAATTGAATAGTTCTTTTAGGCAGTTTTGCTTAACTGATTTTAAGGAATGTATTTTTGAGGAGCCTTTGTTTGAATGTCAGGCTGGGTCAAAACAAAATGTAAAAAAAATGAAGAAACAAGTCTGAGATGAAAGCAATATACCATTTTAAATTAGTTTATATTATGATGACGATTTATAGTGCTGGAAGACAAATCAAAGGAGGAATGGACAGTTGCCATGCCTGGCTTTGTACTGAACTTCTCTACCCTCCATGCATATTTACTGAAACCAACTTGTCCTCCATTTTGAAGGGACTATTTAATTTTATTATTGTATTTTTGTTAATGAGAATTATTGTGTTTCTTGTCTTTTGATCAATAGAATTACAAATATGAAACCTGCTTTGATTTTCTTGGAAGAAGGCATCCCTTGGAGTAGAAGATATCATGATTTATTGAAATTTTGATGCTGTTAAGCTATTTCACTTGTTTTCAAGTCTTCATGACCCATTTGGTATTTCTTGGCAGAGATATTTGAATGGTTTGCCATTTTCTTCAGTTCATTTTACAGATGAGAAAACTGAGGCAAACAGGGTTAAGAGATATTCCCAGAGTGGTACAGCTAGTGTCTCAAAGTGTTCCTTCAACTTCCCCAAATCATTGATATAGGGAACCAGGATATAGGGAACAGAACTGAATTGTCAGATGTAACTATTAGGAGGTCATTTTGTTTATTCTAGGTCCAGGAAAGCTAACACTTCAAAATTGCATTTCTACTTTATAGAATCTTTGTGGAATAGATTTCAAAAGTTTTAAAAAGTGAGGTTCTGAATGTGGCGACAGAGTAATCTTTGCCCTTTTTTCTCCATACCTTACTGAACTCGAGCAGATGGAGGAGACTCTCTATCTTTTATTTGCTTAACATCCTAAAGTTTTAAGCTGAGGCTGCCATTTTAGACTATCTTTAATCAATCTTCTTTTGCCATAAATTCCTTCCAAAGTTGATTCAGATTTCTGGATAATTTCCACATCTCAAGAATATTGCTTTGAGTATAAACCTCTCATTTACAGTATAATATATTTGAATAAGAATCCATATCTGTCAACTCTGAGGTGTTTTAGGAACATTTTTTTAAAATCCTGAACATATTTTGTTTAGTACATTAATAATCAGAGGCATAAAGTTGGAAATCCACAAAAACTTTTTTTTCCAACTTCCTGAGTCATGATAATGCTTTATTTAAATAGTCTCTAAAAATTTCCTTCTGAAATTTTAGTTTCACTGGGATGATTAAAACATTCAAGTAAGTAAGTGAGGATTCTTTAGGACATATGTCAAAATTCATATATTTTAAAATTTATTTTAAAACCACGTCCCTTGTCTTTACAAAAACATAATAGTTGTTTTTTCCTCCTCTGTCGTTTTCCTGGGTTCTCGCTACAATTTCCAGTCATGAAGGATTAACCTATATGCAGACAAGGAAGGAGGGAAAGAGAATGTTAGGTTTGAGGAATAATTAATAATAATAATGTAGTTTGGCTGGAAAAATAAGTCAGTTGCTCCAATGGAATTGACATTCTAATAAGGGGAGATGATTCCTAAATAAAAACAGGAGTCTTTTACCACTACTCTTAAACCTTGATAGATAAGGACCCTTTGTAGTCTCAGGTGTTATTGGGAATAATTCAACAAGTAATTGGGCAGTAGATAGCAACCTTGCAACCTTTCCCTTTCAATCTAATTCATGATAAACTGGCACTGTTGGAGGCTTAAACTCTAAGGAAAATGATACAATATATAGTATAATTTGGAGCCTTGATTGGATTTAACATTCTGTGAATTCTTGGTTCAAATGTCAGCTCTGCCGTTTATCAGCTATACTACCTTGGATGTACCATTTTACTTTCTGAATAATAGTTTTCTCATTTTTAAAATGGTGAAAATAAAAAAAAATCCATTAAGCATTTTCTATGCATAGAACACCATACCTATTGGGTCTAAGAAAGATATATAAGAAATGATTTGTCTCCTCAGGCAGATTGAAGTGAAATAAAAAGTCATAATAAATAATATTATATTTTAGGTTCATCAAAGATTACAAAATAATATATGCTATCTGAAAAAATTAGGTCATAGTATGTGTTGGATTTTAAAAAGATGAGTAGGATTACAATTTTTGAAGAAAAGCTAGGCAAGATGATGAAAAAGCCACAAGATGTAAAAGTAGAGAACAGAGAGTAGTCACAGTGTAATTAAAAATCATACTGGAAAAGTAAATTAGTGCCAAGTTGCAAAGGGCTTCCAACATCAGGGTTAGGAATTGGAATTTTGTACTGGAGGCAATAGGGAGTCTTGCATGCTTTTGAATGGAGGGATGATATGGTGATCTGTTTTTATGTAAGATTATTCTGAACACTGTTAGAAGAAGGCTAGATCAGAGTACAACAGTAAGATACAAAAGTAGACATAATGAGGGCTTATGCTTGTGTGATTTCACTGGAAAGAGGCAGATGAAATACAGATGAGAAACCTTGTGCACTCTCAAAGTCTTTGTATTTGGAAGTGAAAGGTGAGAGGGAAGAATGTGTATATGTGTTTGTCTGTGTGAAAGAATAAAAAAAATGATTTTAAAATAACAAGCTTTGAAGACCAAGTGGATGGTTCTCCATCAGGAGAAGATATGTTTAGTGTACAAGATAAGTTCAGTTTTTCAGTTATTGAATTTGAAAGGCTCAGACAACCATGTGCTTTTGATCTATCAGTTTTTGCAGATGTGAATCTGGAGCTCAGAAGGGAGGATGGGACTAGGGACCTTTTGCCTTTGAAGTCACTGGCATTAAAGTATTTGTTGAATCTATGGTAGTAAATTAAAGAGTACAGAGAAGGAAGAAAACCAAAGACATTGGGAACACCCACAATGAAGGGTCAGAGGGAGGATGATGTATCAAAAAAGGAGACTAAGAAAGAAAAGTTAGCAATTTAGGAAGACTAGGGGAAAGGACGCCTCTGATAGCATGGGAGGGAAAAAAATCAAGTAGATGACACTGTTCAACAATGTTGAAAGCTCTGGCATGGTATAAATGTTCATTCTACTTGCTTTTTCAGAGGTCTTTTTATGACTTCCGAACAATTGGCATAATGGTAGTCAGAAGTTTGTATCTACTTCATAGGTTTGTTGTGAAAAAAAAACTGAAATAATAGATAAAAAATCTGTATATTACTTTGCTATACTAATTTTTCATATAGGGTAAAAACTTTATTAAAATGTTCTTTCATATAAATCAGTAAAAAAGAATAACAACATAGAAATAAGCCAGTGTGATCTTAGCCATTACCAACAAAGAGATGGTATCCTAATTGATGGATAATTGTCTTGCTATTTCATTCAGAAAATATTTGGAGTTTTGTGTTCAATAAGTGTCTTTAGGACAATATGTCTTTGGGAAGCCAATCAAAATGGTTAAAAGAAAGGAGCTCATGCCATAAAAGTACTGGCTGAGGTACCTAGAGGTGTTTAATCTGGAGAAAAGACAAAGGCAGGGGCAATGTTTGCATGAAACAGGAGCTAGACTCGTTCAACTTGGATCCAAAAGGCAATAGTAGAAGGAATGCATATTTAACTTCAATATAAAGAACAACTTTTAAATAATGAGTTATAAATAATGGAATAGATAATTAGCTCTTAGCTATTTTTTAAACTGAGGCTTAATGAACCTTTGTGGTGCTATCAAAGGATTCCCAAAAAGGTATCAATTGTACTAGGTGATGTTTGAGATTCCTTACAACTCTGAGATACTACAAAAACTGGATATATTTTAGAAAGAAAATAGAAAAAAATAGAGAATCAAGTCAATATGACTTGTTATGCTGATAATTCATATCAATTGACCATTGGTGTTTAAAATATATTTCATTGTTGTTTCTTGTGATTATTTACAAGCATTATATAAACTTCTAACTGTAATCCAAATGCTTCACTTAGTTCTTTGTCTTGTTGTAATGTCTGTCCAAGATCCATATACTGATAGATTAGATCTATGAGTATTTGTGTGTATATACATATATAGACAAGCATACATATGTATATGTGTACACACACACACACACACACACACACACACACACACACACACACATTTGCATCTCTCTCCCTTTCTTCCTTTCCCTCCCTCCTTCCTTCTCCCTCACTCCAACTGTCTTATCAGAGACTAGGCAATCTTTGTCAGTTTGATTTTCCATATGTGGATAGTTTGGCCAAACTATTTTAAGTGATTATGCATCTGATTTATGACTCTCTATAATCAGTACAATTTCATGCAGGAATAAGAGCAACTGTGAGATTTCATCATGCTGACCATCTTCTATGACAGTGGTCAACATATTTGATGAACATACATCTATTTTATGACTCACTTGATAGGAATCATAAAAGGATCCCTGGACAGTTATATCTGTTGCATCTTTCAAGGAATCCTATTATTATTTTAGCATAAGTAAACAGAAACATTGTACATAATAACCTCATTAATCTTCAAGGAGGCATATTTATAAAATCAAGATTTTATTCACTCTCAAAATAACCCTCAGAAAGCAAATGCACTGTATTCTCTGGACCTCAGTTGTAAGGTTATAAAACATAGTCACGTATTCGGGGGATAAAGTTGAAAACTCATGGCCAATATTCACTTATACTCCTAATATTCATTCTCTTTAGTCTTAATAATTTATCATTGCTTTTAGACCATTGCTGCATTTTATTTTTCCTTATTACTTGATTTTTAGTACAAAACAAATTAATAATTATTCTATTCCAAAATAATATATTTTCCAACATGTACAATATATAAACAATACATAGTGCAGTGGATTTAGCCATATGATCTATCAGAGTAAGTCAGACCATTTGAAGAACTGCATCCATTTTGACCAACCAATGATCAGCACTCCTACAAGTGCCTCAGTTCCTGCTATAGTGCAGCTCATGCCACAGTATAGGTTGGCTCATTTCTATTCATGCTTTTCTAGCAATTCATAAGAAAGATAATGAATTTTTATGGAAATAGAGATGTTTTATTTTAATTGTAACTATACCATTTAATGTTCCCAGGCTCACTATCACATGTATTACTGCTAAAATATATTTGGATGGGGCTTTGGAATCAGAGTGGGAAATAATCGAAAGAGCAACAATTAACCTGTTTTGAGAGTACATTATGATATGAATTCTGCTTGTAGGAAAATTGATATAAATTTATTTTAAATGAATGTAGTGGGAGAGTTGGGCAGCATGCCTGTAGATTCAGAATTGGTTATCTGACTGGGACTATCACGAATTCGCCTTTACTGTATCCCACTTGAATAACTCTTGCTCTTGACCACTGAGATTAAAAAAGTGTCAGGAAAGGACATTAACTAAGGGAGAAGATAGAGTCTTGGGGATCAATTTGAAAGAGATAATTATCTCACTTTCTCTACTTTGTGAGATTTGTTTTTATAACTAGTGAATTTGGCTGTTTAGAAATGTATGTGTATTATGACACAAAGACAGACACACAGAGATAGAGACACAGATACAAAGAGAGACAGAAGGATGGGCAGCAGAGAGAGACAGAGAGAAACAGACAGACAGAGAAGGGGAGAAAGACAGAGGAGAGCAGAAAGAGACAAACAGGTGTGGAGTCAGACAGAGAGACGAGAGAGAGAGAGAGAGAGAGAGAGAGAGAGAGAGAGAGAGAGAGAGAGAGAGAGAGAGAGAGAGAGAGAGAGAGCATAGACAGACTGAGGGATGGAGGCAGACAGATACAGAGACACAGAAAGGGGTCAGAGAGAGACAAAGAGACAAAGACAGACACTGAGAAATAGAGACAGACAGAAAGACATTAAGAGACAGAGAGAAACAGGGACAGTGACAGAGATAGATGGGGATAGAGACAGAGGAGGAATAACTCTCTAGATAAGAAAGAACTTCAGGTACAGACCTTTTGAATAAATCTCTTCATGACTATGTGAACAATGTTTTTTACATCTCCAGGAGGTGATGTAAGATTTTCATCTGACTAGAAGATAGTGTGTGAATCAATTTAGCTGTATGTGGGTTCGTGTGTTGGGTGATGAGAATGGCATAATGGTGTCTAGGAAATGTTGAACAACATCATTAGTCAGAGTGAGTCTTATGCAGTTTATATTTGTTGTTATTCATCTCATGTCTTAATGAAAACCAATGACATCAACAAGGGGCAGTACCTTGACTTTTAGGTGAATTGGATTTAAGTGAGGTAGACCTGTGAAAATTGACAGCCTCCCTCTCTCTTCCAGAGTTGTTGCAGCTCAATGGCAGGAGAACAAGAACAGTGTGGACAATTTCTCTGAATGGGACTGCCATTTAATTATTTATTTCCTCATATTAATGGCCTCCTGGAATCCATCCAAACACAATATACTTCCACACTTGGCCTTTCCCAGGTGTACTTTTGTTACATGGACCTCCATAATTGCTGATTCTCACCCCCGGTTGACAAGCTTTAAATCCATTGTCCTGTGGTTGCCTTCAGAACTGATAGAGTGAAATAATTTGATAATTAAATAGTCATGTAAAGCATTAGAAGATAACTTTAGAATCCAAAGTCAAGTATTTTTATAGGAAGATCTATAGATGAGGAAGGCATGTTCACATTTCAGATCTGCTGTCCCTGTGACATTGGGGAAATCAAAGAGTTTTTACAGCTTCAGTTTCTTTATCTATAAAAAAAAGGTCAGGGAAACTAAATCACATTTTAGCAGGGAGTCCTAATTGATATGTTTGCATGTGGGTGAAAGACAGAGACAAAGATATGGAGAGAACATGTGAGGGATCTTTTTTTGACAATATGATGGAGTCTTTTGTTGCCTTATAAGAATAAAGTATTTAAATATATACAGATTAAATACATGGGATAACATCTATCTTTTAAGGTTATTATGATAATCAAAGGTCTATCATAGAAGTCCTAAATTCTTCCTTCCTTCCTTCCTTCCTTCCTTCCTTCCTTCCTTCCTTCCTTCCTTCCTTCCTTCCTGTCTGCCTTCTTGTCTTTCTGCTTTCCTGACTTTCCTCTTTCCTTTCCTCCCTCCCTTCCTTTTTTCATTGATACAAATCAAGAGGTTGTTTTTCTGCTTGTCTTCTTGCTTTTCACAAGTTCTTGTTTTAAAATTCATGTTGCTGACCTAGGAAGGAACCACCACTCTCTAAATTCTAAGTTGTAGAGAAAGTATGGAACTGCTTTGGTGAATTAAATTTCCCTATACTGTGATTCCATACCAAAATGAAATTACAGATTGAGTTTTTTCTTCCCCTCTACACACTTTTCCCCTGCTTTCAAGGCTATTCGGTTATTTTTGGTATCTTTTAAAAAATTGTCACATAATTTCCCCCCAAAATATTAGAGTTATTATAGGATCATAGAAATGCTAAAGAAAACCCATGAGAATGGATGTGTAAGACAGATGGCATGAAGCAAGGGCAGGCAGTAGAGAGAGGATTCAGAACTGGGTTCAAAGCCCTTCCTCTGACACGTTCTGGCCAAGGCACTTAAATTCACGGGACTTCCAGATACCTCTCTGACAGTTTAAATTCCCTTCACCAAAGAAATCACAGGTCTACACCATATAGGTCTGAGAAGAAAATGTTTATTAACATTTTGAAATCAAAATTTCATTTTAATAGCAACCATGGTCTTCTTGTAAAATCAGACTTTCTCAGTTTGTTAGGCAGTGACCTTTAAGCCATTAGGACAAAAGATGAGCCAGGCAATATGCCAATATAAGGACTAGTCTCATTCTTTTAATAGGGCCAGTGGGAGGGAGGTGGGCTAAAGGGGACAAATAGGTTGACTAAGGTACCTTCACTTTCAATGGCCCAACTGAAACTGCTTAGTATTTCCTTCCCTGTGTCAGCAGCCTCTAATCATTCCTAACTACACGTCAAACACTATAATTTTCCATAAAGGCTGGAGAAAAATGGGAATAGAAAAGCAATTTCTACAGTTGATAGGAGCATTTGTAGCATGGTGAGTGCAATAAACAGTTGTCTCTGCAGTTAGTGAGATTTGTTTTCTCTCCCTCCCCACTCCGAATTCTGCTTTTGTGATTTTCTTTTAAAAATTATTATTCACAAAGTACCTAACAGTTGCCAAAATCCATTTAGTTTCCTTAGGTACAATGAAATACACTGACTTTAAAAATGTCATTGGTATTCTGAGTAGTCTCTGATATTAAGTTGTGGAAAATGGAGAAAAAGCCCTGAAAACTCAAACTTATTTCATCCTAATACAAAAGGGACAATTCTCCCATTATTCTGACCTTTTGGGGTCATTTCTTATATGATCTTGCCCAAAAGCAAGAGAGAAATGACATTCAGGAGCAAATCCCTGACTGGTTAGGTTGATGACAGAGTTTGTACCCCTCTGCCCCCATCTACGCCTTTTAAAACGAAACTTCACATAATTCAAAAGGAACACAATTGTAAACAGACGACAATATCTTATTAGATTGTAAAACTATCAGCTATATCTGCTGGCTGCTTTCACAAGGCCTTCCTGGGTCATCCCTCCCTTGCTGGCCCCCTGGCAGCAACAAAATTATGGGACCAAAATTATGTGTGAAAGAGAATTTGCATTACAAGCTAATAACTTGGTTCAAGATAAGGTGTTTAATCAGGTTTTGCAAGCCACAAACAAGACTGTACCTCTGAACTAGATTTGAGCAGGTCCTGTAACACAGAATATTTTGGCTAGTTAGGGGCTGTAAGGATTATAAACCACATAATAATTAGAGGATGCTGCTGATTGATGGCCGTTGAGACACATAGAGCCAGAGCAAAAACATTTACTTCATATATAACAAGGTTTTGAACTGGTCACATGCCCCTGGCATTCTTATAAACCTGTAAAGAATACCTTCATTAGATCTAAAAGTTCCCTCATTGCACAAAGACTACATTCAATCTGCTACTGTTCTGACTTTTGTATTCCTGAAAAAAACAAAACAAAACAAAACATGGGATCATATGGAAGACCAGATACACATTAACACTTTGTCCTGTGGTTGATAATTGTAATATCTCCAACATTATAATAATGTCCTGGGGAAGGGTTAGAGATTTAAGAATGTGGAATCAGAAGAGACCTTAGAAATAAACTAGTTCAATTCATTCATTTTTCAAGTGGGAAGCATAAGGCTTGGTATTTAGGTGCTGACTAGGACCATTGTGCTTTTCACATTTTACATTTTGCAGCTGCCATCATGACTAATTTCTGCAGAAGAGCTTAAAATAATTCTTTGGGTCATCAGAAATCTCTGTAAGTGCTTTATTTTATATATTAAAGATTCTATGATATATTACATATTTTTCTATCATAAAATTAAAACAACTGTAGCTGGTCAGAAAACCTGGATTCCAATGTGTTCTGCCCCTGAATTGTCTTTCTTCAGAGGACTTAATTTTCTTCTCTTAAATGAATGACTTGATGTAGAGACTTGATGTAGATCAGGAATTATCATCTTGAGTTCTGTGCATGGATATAGGAATATATATGTCAGTATCCTTGATTTCTTTTATATTAAAATTATATATTTTATTTTATGAACTTAAGGGTATTATTTTGAGAAGGGGTCACTAGGTTTTACTAGAATGCCATAAGGGTGCATGCAGGAGTGAACTGGAACTAGCTCAGATATTCAGTCAAGATGATTGTAGAATATTCTACATGAGCATTTATGCTTAGCAAATCAATGCTAAAAACTGGGGCTTGATTTATTGTTTTATTGGTTCTTTAAACTTAGAAATGGTAGAGAATCTTGATCATACAGCTTAAGTATGGCCATGTTTTCTGAGAGCTTGTTGTTAAGCATATTATCAATATACTCCACAGTGTGTGAAGCCCTAGAAGGTGAAGGACAATGAATTCAGTGGCTTATTAGAACCCTTAAAAGACCAGAATACAAGAAAGGAAATTTATATTCCACTGATCCTAAAATGGAGGGATTAAAATTATCTAACAGATTTAGTCAAGAGCAGTGATATCAAACTCAAATAGAAACAAGAGGTTACTAAACCATATATAAGTATCTCTGAAGGTCTTATTAACTTAGAAAACATACATTAACATTACTTATATTATATTGTATTTTTATTTTGTTAAATATTCCCAATTATATTTACCTGGTTCATCTGCACTTTGAGTATTATGGCAGCAGTCAGCAATGTGTTTGATTCCTCTGGTCTAGAATTCTCATTCTGTAAATATATAGATAAGGGTTGAAAATAAAACAATGAAGACTTTTGGGTTATATTCCGCTGTACTTAAAGATTTCATTTATAGATCTGAACCCAAATTTTGTGGGGCAGTTTCAAGTTGATATGTGAGAAAAATAGCTTGGGATCTTTATATCCCAGAAGAGAGTACAACTGTGAAATCTTTCCTACCCATGTTAAGGAAGAAGGAATGAATAAGTGCTGTGATCATAGTAGGAATTTAAGTTTATTCAAATGATTCAATTTTGCTCCATATATAATGGCAACCTGTTTTTAGCTCTTTAAAGAAATTCCTTTTACCAATTATTTCCATTTTCTTTTGAATTTCCACCTGTTGTCTTCCCTATCATTTTCTACTTCTAAAATTCATCTTTTTTCTATTCATTATAACCAATTTACATAAACTTTATTTTCTTTAGCTAAAGATCATGAGTGTAAGTAAGTTTTTATCTCCATTAGCACTCTTCCCTAAAAAGCCATCATCCAGTGTAGGGAAAGCATTTATAAGCCATCCAAGAACTAATTGAAGACAAATCAAAGTTAAACCAAAAAACATAAAAAATTCTTAAGAGTTCTGAAATTTTTTTTCAAGGTTTGACTTTGAAATTGTCCTGAGTCTTTTTATACATGAAGCTTTTGAAGCATCTCATTAAAAATCTCATCGATAAAATATTCATTATCTTAATTTACTTCTTGGGTAATTAATTTCTTTATTTTTTGTTAATGAAGTTATCTCAGATATTTTGGCTGCTATTATAGTGTTACTCCTCTCATAAATCACATGCTGCTTCATAATGGTGTGGTTGTGATCATGGATATTCTAGACAGCTAATCCAAAAAGGCACCTTCTGCAAAAAGTCTTTCCTAGGCCTCCTTAATATTAATGTCTTTGCTCTGAGGTTAACCTCAATTAACAATTTATACAGTGTATACATATTATATACATATTATATATATATATACATGCATATTATATATGTGTATATATTTATATCCATATACATATTTATGTCTGTCTTATCTACATATATGTCTGTCTATATTTTGTTTGTACATAATATGCATATTATCTTCAAATTTCTCTCCTTGCATTGAAAGCTTCTGAAGGGCAAGTATTTATTTTTTCCTTTCTTTCAATGCTCAGTGTTGAGCAAATAGCCTCATACTTAGTAGATACTTAAGAAATGAGAGTTAACTGATGTCCTGCCTTTGATAAGTGCTATTCCTTCAATTCCACAAACATGTATCGGTACCTGTTCTATACTGGTACTCTGATAGATGTTGAGATATAAAAGACAAAACCAATTCTATTCTTGTCCTTAGATTCTATGAGATGGGCTTTTGGGGAAGAAAGGAGTGTGGATATGACAATATATCCATATATAAGAAAATCTATATACAACCATCCTGAATTCAAGACACAGCTAGTAGCAAGTTTGTTGTGAAGGGGATTAATCTGCAATGAGCCTGGAAAGTAATTTGAAACTAGATTGTAGAGTGGCTTAAGTGTCAAACTTGGGAATTTCTGTTATATTCTAGGGGGGAAATGAAGGCATTGAAAGATTGGGGTTAGAGGAGGAAAATGATTGGACTAGAAGGTAACTAAATTCTCTCCAATTCTCATATTGTCCTTAGCCTAGGTTCTTCCCTCAAGATCTTAGCGACTATATGGTAGGAGAAACAGAGCAATTGCAACTAGAGGTGAATGAGGAAGAAAAAGACTTCTAGGGGATATTTGAACAGAGTCCTGAAGCAAAATCAGAATTCTAAGAGGCAGAAGGTAAATGTATATGGTGATCACAAATATGGCCTCAGTGACAAATATGGTCACAATCAATCTAGAGAATAGAACTGTTATGCTATAGAGTTTGCAAAGGAATTTGGGATTTGAGAAAGGGATCTATAAAGAAAAGACAAAGCTGTCTATAAAGTTCACATTGACATAGAAACTTTCTATATTTAGTCACATCTTCAGGATCAACCATGTATGTATAATATAGGCATTGGACGACCATCTTTGATTTGAACCACTGTTTCTCCTTTCAGGGATCAGGTTAAATGCTAAGCCTCAAAGAAAAATCCTTTTGGAAAGTGCTGGATAAAAATAGCTAGAATGGAGTCTGGGGCCCAATAGTGTGTCTTATATCTGTTTACTGTTTATATATTTGCTTATCTAATCCTGGCAAGTTGACTGATTTTAATGAACATAACCAAATTGATTCCACTGATGAGTTATTGTCATAAGAATGGTTAGCATTCTATAGAGGGTCCCAGTCAGTGGGGAAACTCTGGGTGAGGTCTAAGACTCTTCAGCCCAGAGGGAACCTGCTAACAATGTCTGGTTCAACTCCCCATCTCCCCTAAGGGCTCTGGGTATTCCTGAGAAGTCAGGGGCCGGTGACAGCCTGTGTTGTAGTAGAGTGATAGTAGGTGGAATAATGATACCAGGTGATAGCAAGTTGTTTATGTGGTCCCACGTGAGCAGTGTTGTTTTTGTTACATTATAAAAAGGGGAAAGCCCTTGAAATAAACAGACTCCATTTTTCCATCATTCTCAGGAGTCCTCCTCAAACTTCTCCACTAGGAAGGGATAATTTAATCACACTGGTGTGAGGACTCTAGAAAGCAGGACTCAATATTTTAATCAGTACAACTTGGTGGCTTTCTAGAAAGCAGGACACACAGCATTCTTATTGTGCTTAAGGTTCACAGAAAGGTTTAATCACAACTATCTGAGAGAATTAGTAGTTCAAGTATAAGTGATTTACCCATCATCATACAATTAATGTGACAGCATATTGGTCCCAGTTTGCACTCTGACCAAAGTTGGCTATACAATCCTGAGCAAGTAGTTTAATCCTTCTGTATTCTAAGCTTCAGTATCAAATTCAAATAGGAATGGGGCCACGAGATCCACATATTGATTTAGAAAACCTCATAGTAACATTAACTATGTTTTACTGCTTTAATTTAGCATTTCTCAATTGCATTTTAATTTGACTCAGGCTTGATTTAGGATTGTTCTGAATCTACTCTAGGGCATTGTATGAATTATAGAGAAGGTAATAACTTGCATTGGTGGGAGGAGTTTCTTAATGCTGGAATTTCTTTAATCAGTAACTTCACAGACCTATTTTCTATTCATACCATGCAGCTAGTAAGTGACTGAGGCAGGATTTGAACAGCAGTTCCCTACTTGCAAGTCTAATAGTTCTTTCATTATCTTAGACAGCCTCTCACAGAGTAAGATACTGTTATAGGTATAGTGCATGAAATCCAAACACATTGATTCTTTCCTTTGTGTAGATGACAATAATGTTCAGGAGATAAAACATGTAAAAATAACAAGATCATTATAAAATCAATTAACAAGTGCTAAGTAAGGCAGGATGGATGTTCAAAACAAAACAAAACAAAGCAAAACAAAAAAAAAAAAAAAAAAAGAGAGAGAGAGAAAGAATTTACCATAGACCAGAATGGACATGGAAGGCTTGACATGGTTCTTGAGGATAAAATGTATACCATATTAAACAGGGCAGAATAACCAGTCCTTTTTCCAGAATGTCAAATTTTAGAGAAAGAAAAATTTAAATATAAACTTTAAACACATCTCAGGTACCATCTGTTAGTGATCCCTACCCTGAAATACTCTCATTGGCTTTCAGTTGCTGCTGCTGATGATGATGATGATTTTGGAGAGCATAAAGTAAAGGGTATGCTCTGACTCAGTCTCTCAGGGTGAGGGCTCCTATATGTCTCCCAGAGAATCTTCTGGGAGGAATTTTCTCTATTACCAATGATTCAAGTCCCCAAAGCATATATTTCCCTCATTCTTAGGGAGCTATAATTACAACCTTAGTTGCATCCAACTGCTCAATTCTAGGTAACTTTGGCAAAACAATATGTAATTCAAAGAAATGGAAGAACAAACATACAAACATTTCCTACATTCTGGGATGTATTTTCTCTTATACAGCCTTCATCTCTTGAAAAGTAGTTTCACATTTCTAGTCATATGAAAAAATGCTCTAAATCACTATTGATCAGAAAAATATAAATTAAGACAACATTACATACCTTTCAGATTTGCTGAGATGATAGGAAAATATAATGATAAACATTGGAGGGAATGTGGGAAAACTGGGACACTAATACATTATTGGTAGAGTTGTAAACTTATCCGACCATTCTGAAGAGCAATTTGGAAGTATGTCCAAAGGGCTATCAAACTGTGTATATCCTTTGACCCAGCAGTGTTTCTACTGGGCCTGTGTCCCAAAGAGACCTTAAAGGCGGGAAAGGGACCCACATATGCAAAATATGTTTGTGGCAGCCCTTTTTGTAGTGGCAAGAACCTGGAAACTGAGTGGATTATCCATAAATTGGGGAATGGCTGAATAAGTTATGGTATATAAGTGTTATGGAATGTTAGGTTCTTAATAAGTGCTAACGAGATAATGAGATATTAGGTTCTTACTAAGTGCTAAGTTGGTACTTAACAATTCTCTAGTTCCAGCCTTTACTGGGAGTTTTACCCCTTTGAACTTCTGAGGAGGAGCTTGCATGCTTAGGAGGAGCAAGTTCATTGGTTGAAGTATTTTTTCCCAAAAGCCCCTGAGTTATTACACGCCCATTCTCTGGGAGGATAAAAGAAGCAACATTGAGTAAGTTGAGAAGAGTCTCTACCCTAGGTCAGGGTTGGCGGCACAGCAGATCTCCTCCCAGAGAGCAATTGACAGTTTCTGGAGACAACAGAACATTACATATTGGTGCCCACAACATGGAGCAAGGACTTTTGCTTATCCTGAAAAGGACTGATTCTGAGTCCTTAAGAGGAGCTAGCCTGGACCTTTGCATATTTGTGCCCCAACAGGGACAAGACAAGAACAGATAAGATCTTGATTCCAGTGGAAAAGTCTCTCCAGAAGTGTGAGTTACAAGGAAATTTACAAGGAAATTTTTGTTAAAGAGCTAAAGTAGAATTTTCAGTGAAATGGGGCAAATGCCTTCTGTTCAAGGAAAATGTTTGGAGAACATTATCAAGGTTATGAAAAGTCAAGGATTGATTATAATTTTGGAGGAGATTACTGAACTTTTAAAAACTGTGAAGGTCATATGTCCTTGTTTTTCTCTGGAAGAAGAATTGGATTTAGATGAATGGGAATTAGTAGGAAAGCAATTATGTGAACACTACAATTCCAAATCAAACTCAATTTCCAAAGATACACTTCATACCTACAATTTAATCCAAATGGCTTTAAAAATTGTTATTCTAAAGGAAGAGAAGAAGGAGCAAAATGGGGAGATGTCAACTAAACTAGGTAAAAAGGATGAATCACATAACAATGAAGTTAAGTACAATTCTGAGCAACAGGAGCATTTCCCATCTCCTCCCTCAATTAACCCTTCAGGGGTGGAGCAAGAAGGAGGAGGGAAAGAGGCAGAAACACAAACAGAATCACCTGTTAAGCAGCCTATGACAAGATTAGAAAAAGCATTGGTTAAAGCTAAGAGAGGACAGGATATAAGTGATTTTATATATGCATATCCTGTGATTGAAGATATTGACTCTGTAGGTCAAAAAAGGAGAAGATATGCACCTTTAGATTCGAATGAAATTAAAGATTTGAAAAAAAAAAAGGTTGTACCCTTTATGGGGCTACATCAGCTTATGTTAAAATGTTACTAAGATGGTTTATCTTATGAAGTCCTAACCCTGAATGATTGGAAATCCATAGCAAGGACATGTCTAGAACCTGAACAGAACTTCTTATGGCTTGTGGAGTTTCATGAATTATGTAAAATCCAAGTCAGATGCAATTTGGAAATAGGCATTAACACACAATTCACTTTTGAGCAATTAGCTGGTGAAGGTCGGTATGGAGAGAATTCAGAACAGATTAATTATCCCATGACAGAGTATGAGCAAATTGCTAAGGCTGCAATAAAAGCTTGGGGTGTCCTCCCTGGACAGAAAGATCAGGGAGAGGTTTTCATTAAAATAGAGCAAGGTCCCAATGAACCTTTTGCAGATTTTGTGGGACGTTTGCAAACTGCTGTCAAAAAAAAAAAAAAAAAAAAAAAAACTATTGGAGAAAATGCAGCTACAGAAATAATGACCAGACATCTGGCTAAGGAAAATGCCAATGAGATTTGCAAAAAAAGTATATGGGGACTAGACAAAGATGCTTCTTTAGAGGAGGTCATAAGATGCTGTGCTACAGTGGGAACAAATGCGTTTTATACCCAGACTATAATGAACGTGGCATCTTCTAGAGAAATTTGTCGATGTTTCCAATGTGAAAAAATTGGACATCTAAGAGCTCAGTGTAGATATGGAGATAGAGTGAGAAGACAGGATGGGAGAACCCCATGTCCAAAATGCAACAGAGGACTCCATTGGGCATCAGAGTGCAGAATAATTCATGGAAACGGGATGAGGGGCCCAAGTTCAGGGCCCCAGGCAAAAAAGACTTTGGGCATGATTGCAACTGAGATTACACCCAAAGACCCTTTAGAAGGTCAGGACTCTGATGTGATCTATCAGCCGAAAAGCAATCACATGGCAGAAAGGGATTACCTGATCAGTCAGCCAAAAGGCAATCAGATTACAAAAATGGATTATGCTTGGGGAGAATACAAGCCTTCTAAACCAACAGGGCTGTGTCCATTGCAAAAAACTCCAATGTAATTGCCAGATGATGAGAAGAGATTTAGAAAGTGGTAAATAGAAGGAAATTAGATAGGTTAACTGCCTGGGAGAGAGGGTTTGCTTGTATTTTAACAGACAGAAGGAAACAGATGAAGAAGGAAACAGATGGGTGGCAACAAGCACCTGGAGAGAGAGAGAAAAAGAGAAAGACCTCAAAACAAAGGAGAAAATCTAAGAAACATCTGACACTGAAAGAGCATGGCTAATAAGAAGACTGTTAAAGAAATTTAAAACCAGCAGAAATCAATGGATTTCCTAACACAAGATGAGACTAATGGACAATGGACTTATGGACATTTATAAATTCTCAATTTATGATTATTTGATCATGTTATTTGTTACATACTTCTAGTATGTATTATGTTACTATGTTACTATGTGTTTATATAATCTATGTAATTATGTGTAATGCCTCCCATATTGATGGATTTATGTTTCAAGGTCATGACCACCCTATGTTCTAAATCAAAAGAAAGGGGGAGATGTTAGGTTCTTACTAAGTGCTAATGAAATATTAGGTATCTCAAGTGCTAAGTCAGTACTTAACAATTTTCTAGTTCCAGCCTTTACTGGCAGTTTTACCCTTTCGAACTTCTGGGGAGGAGCTTACATGTTTAGGAGGAGCAAGTTCATTGGTTGAGGTAGTTTTTCCCAGAAGCGCCCATTCTCTGGGAGGATAAAAGAAGCAACACTGAGCAAGTTGAGAAGAGTCTCTACTCTAGGTCAGAGTTGGCGGCAGTTGAGACAGCAGATCTCCACCCAGAGAGCGATTGGCAGTTTCTGGAGACAATAGAACATTACAATGGAATATTATTGTTCTATAAGAAACTATCTGGAGGATGATTTCAGAGGGGCTTGGAGAGACTTAAATGAAGTGATGCTAAGTGAAGTGACTAGAATTAGGAAACCATTGTACATGGCAACAGCAAGATTATATCAGTTTTGATGGACTGGCTCTTTTCTACAATGAGGTGATTCAGGCCAGTTCCAAGAGACTTGTGGTGTGAAAAGCCATTTACATTCAAAGAGAAGAGTGTGGGGACTGAGTGTAGATCACAACATAATATTTTTACCTTTTTTGTTGTTTGCTTGGTTTTTATTTTATTCCTCAGTTTTCCCTTTTCACTATGGTTTTTCTTCTGCATTATGATAAATGAAGAATTGCACATATTTAATATATATTGAATTACTTGCTGTGGAAGAAAGAGGAAGAAAAATTTGGAAAACAAGGTTTTGTAAGAGTGATTGCTGAAAACTACTTTTTTGTAAATAAAAGGCTGTTATTAAAAAAAAAAAAGTTAAGTGGTTCAAATCTTAGCTCTATTCCTATAATGCAATGGCTCTAATTCATATCAAAATGTAGTATTTGTAATTCATATCTAAAGGTAGTATCACTATAGAGAGAATCATTTTACTGGGTTGAGATCTTTGATTTCTCTGCCAAAGAATATCACTCCTTGATTATTGGAATATTGATGTTGCAAAATCTATTCTGAAATGCAAGGCATAATCCACAATATCTTATAGGCCTCATTTTATTTTAGAAAGCAATAAACAAAAAGTCCAAAGATCTAGCATCTTAGAAGAAGACTTTATTAAGCCCTTTCCCCTAACTCTGTGGTCTTTACCAGATAAACTGTATGTTTCCCACAAATCCAGATGAAACCAAAAATAAAAAAAAAAAAGGCAAAAGGAAATAATTGAAGTGACAGTACTTGTTTTAATGCCTCTGAAGCTAAATAAAGAGTCTTCTATTCAGCATGTGGTTAGTAAAATGTAGAACCAGTTATGAAATGTCTACACATGCTCTCCAGTCTCTCTAAAGTGCTTATGTCCATTCTGCAAGCTCGCTCTCTAGCATCCTCCACATGAAGAGGGTGGAGAGCCTGTATCCACTAAGCAATTTTGGTAGGATCTGTCCAAATACCAGATCCCCCATTACATGCAATATATTTTTCCTTGTACATTTTTCTCCCCACCTCCCATTAAAAAGGAATTAGTGAATGAATTAAAAAACCCCCCAAAAATTTGTTAAATTCTTCCTATGAGCCAGGAATTTATGTGAAATGCTTTTTTGCTTCGAAGAACTTAAATTTTAAGAGGACTCAAAACATACACTAAGCACTGATATAAAAGAATCCCAAATCAGAAAATCTCCCTACTGTGCTATCTTCAATTGAGTTCTCTTAAAATTCTTGCCTACATCCCTTCCTCTCTAAAAGGAATGGAGCTTGGACATTCAGCTCCCCTTCTTGTTTCAAATCTATCTTATTTAACTTATGAAACTGCTGAATCTTTTCATACCAATCCTATAAGAGTAGGTGAAAATGAAGTTTACAACTTTTCTACCCTAACCATGATAAATGTGCCTGGAAATTACTGATAGTGACATTGAAAGGTGATCCTGGCATTGTGTCATCATATACCAGTGATTCAAACAAAGATAAACAGAACTAGCCAACTACTGTGAGCTGCCAGAGTGGGCTATTGCCACCCACAATCATGATGAGTACCCACCTGCTCTAAAGAATCTTGCAAATATAATAGCTTGCCTGTGCTAATCAATCATTTGAGAAAGTGACATGGAATATAAATGGCATTACTAAGACTATAACTAGATGTTTCAGACAATTACAGATGGCATTGATGAATCACCCAGACATTTATCCTATGTTTTGCAGGAGTACTGAGGAGAAAACCAATTTTGTTCAGTAACAGGATTTCAAAACATCTTGAAGCCAAGTATTATATTGCTTTTCATCTTGTCCTTTTGACTCAGTGAAACTCCTAGAAATAAAATGCCAACACAAAAATATGTAAGCTGAGATATTATAAAATATATTCACTTTATCAGTGTTGATATAATTTAGTCACAATCCAAACTCAAGATAGCATTTAATTCAAAAAAATCAGGGGACACAGAAGATAATACTGATTCTATTTTATTCTAAATTGTGTAAACATTTAATCGGTTTATATGAGGAGATATCAACTTTATGTACAAAAAGAGAATGTAAAATGAGAAGAAAAGGGAAGGTGTCTAATGAACATGATTAAATCAGTGATTTAATGTCATCAAGGCAAGAATCACCAACAATGGAGTATTTTTAATCATGTGTTGAGGACAAGTACAACAAATGGGCAGTACTGGGTATACACTGATAAATTGAATTTAACATTTCAAAAAAAGAGAAAAGGCCTACCTGGATACTGGGTGGATCCTCAGCAGAAATTTTTTTTTATTTATCTTTCACTTTTCAAAGAGGACCAAGGACATCACAAGTATTATCTTGAGTTGCCCATGGATTGGATTTAAATGAGACAGGATTGCACAAATTCTGTAAGCTCATTCTCTGTTTTTGAGCCGTCAAAATCCTGTGGTAGGACAAGAATCAAGATGACTGGCAATGACTACACACCTCTCAGATAGGCTAATAAGACAGGAAAAGATTATGACCAATGTTTGAGGGGATGTGGGAAAACTGGGACACTGATACATTGCTGGCAGAACTGGGAATGGATCCACCCATTGTGGAGACAATTTGGAACTATGCTCACAGAGTTATCAAACTGCGCATACCCTTTGATCCAGCAGCATTTCTTATATCCCTAAGAGATCTTAAAGGAGGGAAAGGGATCCACATGTGCAAAAATGTTTGTGGCAGCCCTTTTTGTAGTGCAGGGAACTGGAAACTGAGTGGATGCCCCTCAATTGGAGAATGAATAAGTTATGGTACATGAATGCTATGAATATTATTGTTCTATAAGAAATGACCAGCAGGAGGAATAGAGAGAGGCCTGGAGAGACTTGCATGAACTAATGCTAAATGAAATGAGCAGAACTGGGAGATCATTATACATGACAACAAAATTATATGACCATCAATTCTGATGGATGTGGCTCTGAGATGATTCAGAGCAGTTCCAACTTGTGTTGAAGAAGTCCATCTACCCCTAGAGAGAGGACTGTGGGGACTGAGTGTGGGCCACAACATAGCATTTTCACTCTTTTTTTGTTGTTTGCTTGCATTTAATTTTCTTTCTCAGTTATTTTTCTTCCTTCTTGATCTAATTTTTCTTGTGCAGCAAGATAACTGTTATAAATATGTATACATATTGGATTTAACATATATTTTAACTTAACATGTATTGTACTACCTATAATTTAGGGGAGAGGGTGAGGAGAAGGAGGGGATAATTTGGAACAGAAGGCTTTGCTAGGGTCAATGTTGAAAAATTACCCAGGCATATGTTTTGTAAATAAAAATAAAAAAAGCTTTAATGTTAAAAAAAAAAAAAAGATGACTGGCAATGGGCAGGATGCAGTAGATGACTTTGACATCTTTAACATCTAACAATACTTTAAATGCTCTACAATGCCTTCTTCCGCTGCCTTTATGGCTGCTGAAACAAATTATTCTCATCTGTTCATTCCACTGCAGAAAGTATTCACATACATGGGGCAGACATCCCCTAAGTCACCAACTTTGTTCAGCCCATCTGCTGAGACTCTTTACCAGGTGTGGTCATTGTGCATAGTACATCTTTCTCTGAGTCACAGGTGAAAGTTGCATCAAGGTAGACATAGAAGGTGGTTTTAAAAAAATAAGACAAAATGCAAATTAAAACAATCCTGAAGTACTAATAGGACAGAGAAGGAAAATGACATGGTAGAGGAGATGTGGGGAAAAAATAAGATATTAGTGCACTGTTGGAGTTGTGAATCAATTTAAACATTCTATAGGGCAGTTTTGAATTATGCACAAAGGTCTTTAAAAAGGCATACTCTTTGTCCTCGCAATACTAGATCTGTATCCCCCAAAAGATAAAAAACAACAATGAAAAGAATCCATGTGGACAAAAATATTTATAGCATCTCCTTTATGGGGGAAATGAATTGGAAATTACAGGGATGCTCATCAATTGAAGAATGGCTGAAAAATTGGGAAATGGGATTAAGATAGAACAATATTGTGATGAACAGGATGCTCTTCAGAAAAATATGGAAAGACTTCTATGTTCTGATGCAAAGTGAAATGTACTGTTTATGAGAAACAGTAAGATTGTAATATGAGCTTTGAATGACAATTATTCTCAGAAAAACTTAGAATGAAAAATTCTATTCATATTCAGAGAATTGTCTGAATATAAACTTCTTTGTTACTTTTTTTTGTATATGTTTTCTTTAACAACATGAATATTTTTGAAGTGTTTTGCATGGCTACACAAAATCTATATAGAATTGCTTCCTGAATGAGGGAAGTATGGAGAAATAAAAAAGAAAAAAGTCTGGGATTCAAATATTTTTAAATGAATGTTTAAAATTATTTTTACATATAACTGGGAAAACCAAAATATTAATTAAAAAAAAGAAAATATTGACAAAAACACAGCTGATGAGTCAGCATGGAGGATTACTGGTTTCTACCAGAAGAAAGGTACCCATACCAATGAAATTGAATCTATTCAAAGAAGAAAAAGAATAAACATTTTGTCTTTAAGCAAACATTGTGACTTAAGACTAAGTGTGAAGATTCAGGTTTATGTAGCTTGATGGGAACAAATTCTTTGATGAGGGAAATACTCCCTGGCTTGTACTTTCATATTTTGCAAAATAAATGGGGAAGAGCACCATTTACCAATCAAAGTATGGCATAAATGCAAACTAATCTTTTTTGGAAAATTTTCCGATATTTTAAGACTGTTCTTGATGATCACTTGTTTTTCATCATTAAGTTCTCTCTCTTTCTTCTTTTGGTTATTATTACCATGATATTTTACCATGTAAATATATTTTTGAAACCAGTATGTCATGTTTTGGGGGCTTCGTTTTTAGGACAAATGTTCATCTTGGAGCTATGAATGGCTCTTCTTTTTTTATAGGGCCCAATAACTGCAGAGGTCTTCCTTAAAATAACATTGGTTTTTTGAATTTATTGTAAATTTTTACTTCTTCAATTTGTCTCTCCTTTTGAGAAGGTTTCTTAATTCTTTCCAGCTCTATCATGTTTAAGTTAATTTCTGGCTTACCAAGAGGATTGGAATAGATAGATGACTTCTATAGTTTTCTGATCAACTCTGATATATTTTTTTAAAAAAGTAAAGTCCTTTTTTTTGGCTTGTTGTTACTTTGTTTTAATGCCTAAAGAAGAATGTGATACATGTCTGTTGGGTATTTTTTTTTGAAAACTGTCGAAATGTTAAAGGGAAAAGAAAGCTAGCATTTATCTGTCTAAATCATTAAATTATGAATGAGAATGCCTTCATATTCTCAGCAGAATCATCTCTAAGGTTCATTGAAGCTCTAAAAAGTTATCAATTCTATAAAAATCTCATAATAAGCATGCAATAGAATGTAGACAATGAGTTATATCATGGTAAAATTTTAGAAAAGAAAACCAATGAAAAGATTGGTAGAGAAGACAACAGAGGGTAATTGTTTTAGCATGAAGCTTATCTTTTAATGTGCTTTCCCAGGAATCTCAAATGTACAGTGTATAATCAATAAGTATAAGGTAGAAAAAAATTAAAGTGAGCAAAATACTATATTAGTTTGTAAGCTAAAGGTAGAAAACAAATGCATAGAAGCAGCTTATCCAGGTTCAAGGTGATTGGATAAAATTAAAGGAAGAAAAAGTAAAATGCAAAGTAGTAATATTTACAATGAAAATGCCAAAAATAATAAAAATATGTATGGAGGTTTTATGAATATTTGTCTTCTTTCCTTCCTTTCCTTCCTTTCCTTCCTTCCTTTCCTTCCTTCCCTTTTCTGTTTCTTTCTGTCTCTCTTTCTGTCTCCCTGTCTGTCTTTGTTTCTCTCCCTTTCACTCTCTCCCTTGTTTGCTCTTTTATTTTATTCTTTCCATCTCTCTACATATGTATCCTTCTATCCTTTCACAAACCTTCAGAAAAATGCTACACTAAAAGTTTCTTAATTTTGTAAAGATAATCTAACTGGTTTTGAGTTATATATGCATTTTCTAAAACGAATTAAAAACTGATTTCCTTTTTAGATATATAAACAAATCTTATATTCTAGAATGTTTTTCAAATTTCCCATCTAATCAATATTTATCATTGTGTTTAATCCATATTTTCTATACTAATATTGCTTAAAACAACAACATTAATATCTTGATATTTTGATAACCTTTTTCTTAGGTATAGTCCTATCTCCCTAGGCTTTGAGCTAAGTAGGAGAGTCAGTCTAACAGAAGAAACTACACTCTCAACAAAGGTAATTCTCTATTCTTTTTTTCCCCATATTCTTTTTTTGTGACAAATAAGGACTAAATTTTATAGCCAAATATAATTATATAACTAAATGTGTTATTTTAATGACTTTTTGATAATGTGAAGATTTTTGTGAATTTAAATTAATTTCCATATTTTAGGAGTAATCTCATTTTTCATAAGATTAAATGGAAAAAAAAATGACCAGAAAACTCCCGTTATTGCCACTTGATGTTTCACAAGTGTAGCTGTAGAAAACATGTGTATGAGTTAAATAAAAACACATTTGATAGAAGAAGGAAAAAAAAAGAAAATATAGTAGAGTCAGAATGCTTCCCATCTCTGCCTTCCCGTGTAGTAATTAGAAGACTCAAGAAATCACTTAACTTCTCTCACTGATTTTTTTTTTAATCTCACTGATTTTTTTTAATCTATAAAATATCATGGGGAGGAGCGTAGAATAATGTTTTTTTTTTTTTTCCAGAAAATATATTAACCACTGATAGCATATTCCCTGTGGTGTTGGATAATTAAAAAAAAAAAAAAAAAAAAAAAAAAAAAAAAAAAAAAAAACAGGATCTAGACTGCATAAAGGTCCAAACGAAAGGGTTTCTGAATGATAATGTTCTTCAATGATTTCTTTCCTAAGTTGTCATTTATAATAGTATATCAAACTACAGAATTCTACAAAATCTTCTCAAAAAATCCATAATCCTACAAAAAAAATATCCATTGAGAGCAATTTGGAACTATGCCCAGAAAGTTGTCAAACTGTGCATACCCTTTGACCCAGCATTGCTGTTATTGGGATTATATCCCAAAGAAATACTAAAGAGCGGAAAGGGGCCTGTATGTGCCAAAATGTTTGTGGCAGCTCTTTTTGTTGTAGCTAGAAACTGGAAGATGAATGGATGTCCTCAGTTGGAGAATGGTTGGGTAAATTGTGGTATATGAAGGTTATGGAATATTATTGTTCTGTAAGAAATGACCAGCAGGAGGAATACAGAGAGGCTTGGAGAGACTTAAATCAACTGATGCTGAGTGAAATGAGCAGAACCAGAAGATCGCTGTACACTTCAACAACAATACTGTATGAGAATGTATTCTGATGGAAGTGGAAATCTTCAACATAAAGAAGATCCAACTCACTTCCAGTTGATCAATGATGGACAGAAATAACTACACCCAGAGAAGGAACACTGGGAAGCGAATGTAAACTGTTAGCACTATTGTCTATCTACCCAGGTTACTTATACCTTCGGAAGCTATTAATTAATGTGCAACAAGAAAATGGTATTTACACACATATATTGTATCTAGGTCATATTGTAACACATGTAAAATGTATGGGATTACCTGCCATCTGGGGGAGGGAGTGGAGGGAGGGAGGGGAAAATTTGGAAAAATGAATTTAAAAAAATATCCATTGTATAGATGGAAAACAGATTCTTAGGAGATTATGGTTGAGTGAGCTAAAATGTCAGCAAAAAAATAACAAAAACAAAAACAAAAAACCTTAGTGTTTGTAAACATTTGTTTTGTTTTGTTTTATTTTATTATTATTATTTTGTTATAATACTGCAGTGTGTTGTAAGGGATTCATTCGTAAACAATCAGATAACAAAAGGAAATAGGACTATCATGTGGTCCAGTGGAAAATAATAGTGACAACCCCTCATTTTATTTTGACTTAGAATGTATGTCAAAAAAGTACTTGGTTCTTTATATAAACTATAATCCTAGTTGTAAGGAAAAACATCTGTTGTCACATAGACAAATGTACCTTTATGGAGAGAATAGACTTCTCAGTATGAGCTGTCTCCCAGGTACTTATATTATATAGAAAATATATAGGCACATTCAGTTAACAGACAGTCATTGGATTTGGGCAGAAGTTTATTGTATTTAAAGAAAAGGGATGAAGAGATTTTTCTAATTTTTTAATCAATGTTAGCCATAACAATTTGAAAAATGGTGGACTTTGTATTCTTTCTGGTCTGGAATGAAATGGAGTAGAGGAAGGCAAAACACAGAATTTAATGTGACTGACTGCCATTTTTACACTTGAAATAGAGGTTTATACTGTAGTAGCACTGCTTATTCTATGTAGGAAAAAAGGGTCAAACAACTAATGAATGTGAATAGGATGGAAATGCATTTTTTTCTGTTTTAATATCAACTGCATCAATCTATCCATTATATCATGCTGCCTCTGCTTGACTTTTGATTTTCTTAAAAAGGTTAGCCTGTATCTTCACTGTGTCTTCACTACCCACTAAATGCTTCTACTCTTTTCCCTAAATATTTCAAAACATTATGGGATGTCATGTACAATTGGAATAACCTGAATGGTTCATGCAAATTATTCTAGTCGTGACTAAAAGCGTTTAGTAAACCATAAAGCAAATTCTAGTAGTTAGAAATATTATTCTGCAAATAAACATTTAAGCAGTTACTATGTAAAAATAATAGCTGGAGGTTATTCAATGAAAAAGAGTAATTAGGTATAATCTAGATCCAATTGAAACAAAGAGAACTTTTTAAAGCCTTTTTTAAGTTTATGAAAACTGTATAGGACAAAAAGAAAATTGTCCCAGCTTTTTGGAAAAAAAAATCTAGCCCCCAAACCCCAAAATATTTCACAAAATAGGTTACAAAATGATTTTCCTATTGACAGGGAACCTAAGTCTAAGGATATGGTACTCTAAGTGGAGAACACAGAGAAACACAAGGACACAGAAGATGTGGGAAGATCTTATTAAAGATTTTAGAACTGTAGGACATTATATTTGTATGGGTAATTTGCATATATGACATGGACATATTTGCATATACCTAACTAAAAACTAAACTTATATGACTAAAACTCTCTGTCTCGGTTTGTCTTCCTCTGTCTCTTTTTCTCTGTCTCTTTCTCTTTGTCTCTGTTCTTCTCTGTATCTGTCTCTCTGTTTCTCTGTCTCTGTATATCTCTGTCTTTCTCTGTCTCTGTCTCCCTCTCTGTCTGCTCTCCACATGCAAACATACACACACATACACATGTGTACATATTTGGGAACAAAGTTATTAAAATAATTATAAATTTCTCATAGGAAATTTAGGAAATTGTCACCATTTAAATGAAAGGTAATTTGATGAGAAGCAGGAAGATTTGAATTAAGCTTTTTGGAAGTGATGAAGATAATTATGTAAGAAATAAAAACAAGAGCCGTCAACTGACAAAGAGAGGAAACTATGTGAATCCTGATTGGCAGAACAAAGACTAAAGTTTCAGATACTGTCCTTCAGTGTTTCCTAAAGCTTATGAGTTGAAGCTTCTCAGAAATTTACCTTGCCCCTTTTCACCTCTGATTCAGGAAAAAGCCAGAGAGAGACAGAGACACACACAGAGATAGAGAGACAGAGAAGAGAGAGACACAGAGAAAGTGAGAGAGACAGAGACAGAGAGAGATAAAGATACATACACAGACAGAAAGGAAGAGAGAGAGAGAAAGAGACAGAGAGAGAGAAAGAGAGAGAGACTGTAACTGAATTTTTGTTTTGTAAGAGTTTTTGAGATTGCATTGCCCTTACTTAGTGTGACATATTTGCTTTGAATTTTACAGGGATTGGGCAGTACAACATCTGAGTGAGTCAAATATTGTTTGCATTCATTTATATATACTAACTATACCCTATCTAGTGACCTTTATAATTCTGTCTTACAATGAAATGATATTCACATTAAAAGTTGCACATTTACACCCACTTTTAGAGGTGATTGTAGATAAATTTGAGTATAAAAGAGAAAATAATTTTACCCAAAATGAAATGCATTGAAGACCAACAGAGAAGCAGTTTCTCATCTGCAGATATGGTTCAATGTGTCTCTAACATCAAAGCCTACAGTCCAGAGCGGTGTCTGAACATATCCCTCTTATGCTTCCATGAAAGGTTCCTATATATGTGCCCACTCCTTTCCATAAATACTGAGTGCGACTGAGGCATCATTTTATAAATATATATATATATATATATATATATATATATATATATATATATATATATATGTATATATATATATATACATATATATGTGTGTGTATGTATATATGTATATATACATGCATATATATATAATATAGGTATGTGTTTATTGTTTATAGCATAATAAATATATATTTAAGTATATAATGCCATCTTGCCTTACTACAAAAATGACTCTTAAAATATATAATAGTGTCATTATTGGAGTCAAGACATTGTCTAAAGAGAAACACATTGGTATAAGATCAAGTTAATTTGTTGAGTAGTAAACTTTTCCCTCTATAGGGTTATACCTAGAACCTTTAAATAAATTGAGTGTAATAGTGTAATGGCAGTCCTGCTACTGACAGAATAGGTTCGATCAATGGAACCAATTCAGATAATGAATCTACAAGGCTCATGCCAGATGCAGAATTGAGCTACAAGTAGAGTTTATACCTTAGCCATGCCAAAATATAATATACAGAGTTTAAATAAATGTTAATTTTTCACTAACTGCACTATCAAAACTGGATCATGAGAGGAGAATAGCAATAACCAAAAAAAATAAGAGAGAAAAATTCACTAACTGCACTATCAAAACTGGATCATGAGAAGGGAATAGCAATAACCAAAAAAAATAAGACAGAAAAATTCACCCAAACCATAAGTTTTCTGATTCTATGTGTGTATAGACATACATATAAACACAAACATGTTCATGTATATATACATACATATATACAAGTATATTGCATAAATATGTATATTTACTCAGTACATCCATTATATACATACACACAAATATACACACATATAAAAATATATAAATTATGCTTGACCAGAATTCTCTAGATAAAAAATATCTAAGAAGTTTTTTATATATATGGGGTGATTAACAGAACATATTTTGCCTTTAGCTTTGAAGCATCTCTATGACTCCTTTAAAATCACATTCCAAATGTGAACCCAAATGGATGGGTTTCAATAAGATGGCTTATTTGTAGACTGTATAAAATAGGAAACAGAAACTCCTGTGTTCTACAAGTAGATAATAGATGAAGATGATTTTTTTCCCTGATGGAAATGGACTTCAAGCTGGGAAACCTCATTTAGCATCAAACTTAAGTATAAGATGGCTGCAGTTTTTCTGTACTGCTCTACCCTCCTATTTCTGCCCATTAGAGCTCATTTTGACTCAAGAGCTGGTATATCATCCTCAAATACGGATTGACAGAAATATTGACTTTATATTTCACCTTAGAATCTAGCTCCCTATCTCTTTAGGTCCCAAACTTATTTGTTTCAGGGAATATTGTTGAAAGAGGTTACAATTTTGTAAAAGGTGACTATAGAATGTGAAACAAGTTAATCTAACATGAAGCAAAAGGAAAAGACCATTTTGTCACTGGGTGATATTGAATATTGAGAATCATGAATCACATATCATTGGTAATTTTTGAACATTTTCTCCATGGTTTTACTTTTAGAAATGAATGGTAAAGCTTTCTTGTTTGAAATCAACCAGTTTTATATAGATGTGCTCAGACCTTTGTTCCCCAGACAGACTTGCTATTCTAATGAAAAATTTAGCAGTCTTTAAACCAGTCCACCCCCAGCTAGGTTTTTCTATTATGAGGCAATACAGGGAGTCTCATGGAACTGTTGGACATCTTCCTCAGTTTGAATAACCTCAGTGAATTCAGTAAACCTGGTTAATTCTGCCCATTTTCTCTCTTGGATTGCCTCCCCCCCTTCAGCCCAATTTTTCTTCAATGACAGCTGCCTTGATTTAACTTTAGTTCATCCAATATATTGTCAGTCAGTGAATAAGCAGTTTTAAGTGCTCATATGTACCAGGCATATGCTGAGGATTGAAAGAGACAAAATGCTTTTTTTTTTCCTCTCAAGGAGCTTACAATCTAAGAGGGGAAGACAATGAACAAATATATACAAATAAGATATAGATTAATAAATAAGAACTATTCAACAGAAGAAAAGAACTACAATTAAGAGGGGTTGGCAAAGACTTTTTATAAAAAGTGGGACTTTAATTGAGACTTGAAGTCAGGGAAACTGGGAGACAGAGATGAAGAAACTGAGCATTCCAGGTATGGGAGACAGACTTCCAGGTATGGGAGACAGACAGGAAAACAAGCTGAGTGAAGTAGTGTCTTGTTTGAAGAATAGTAAGGAGGCTCTTCCTTAGATCAGAGTATGTGGTGGAGAATAAGGTGCAGAATGATTGCAAAGGTAGGCACTTACATAGATTGTTTGCTTTTGTTATTAATTTTATCCTTAGTCTTGGTTTGGGTATTAGGTTGGAAGTCAATGCCTAGTTTCTGCCATACTAATTTCCAATTTTCCCAGCAGTTTTTGTCAAATAGTGAATTCTTACTCAAAATCTGGGGTCTTTGGGTTTGTTGAACACTAGATTTATTATAGTACACTATTTTGTCCTGTGAACTTAACCTATTCTATTGATTATTCTATTTCTTAACCAGTACCAAATAGTTCTGATGACTGCTGCTTTATAATATAGTTTTAGGTCTGGCCCAACTAGGGCACTTTTATTAGCATTTATTTTCATTAATTCTCTCAAAATTCTTGACCTTTTGTTCTTCCAGACGAATTTTGTTATTATTTTTTCCTAGGTCTGTAAAGTAATTTCTTGAGAGTTTGATTGGTATGGCATTAAATAAGAAGGTTAATAATTTAGGTAGTATTGTCATTTTTATTATATTCCCTCAGGCCTACTATGAACACTTAATATTTTTCCAACTTATAGATCTGACTTTATTTGTGTGGTAATTGTTTTGTAGTTGTGTTCATATATTTCCTGACTTTCAAAGGGACATCTTTTCTTGGGTATGTGTCCTTCAGTACCTGACTAATTCACTCCCAACAGAAGCAATAAGTAGGGCAATTTTTGCAACTTTGTGTAATTGTGTAAAAAACAAAAAGATCTCTTTGGGATTCTCTAAGCCTATGCAGAGCAGGTGAATTGAGTATTTGAATTTAATGGAAGAAGTTTTCCTAATGGTTCCCTACAGCAATAAATCCAGAATTTAGGGCATATATTCTTATATGAATGAGTCTGATGTACAAGTTAGATTGTATGTGTAGTTAATCCAATTTTGAAACTTTTTAATGAATGGCATACTCTATTAGTAATAAGGAGTATCAATTCATATGGTTATTAATAATTTGCAATTCTTTTAGTCATACTTTTGTAGTCTTTTCAAAAGAGTAACACTTCATTTTATTTTATATTCTTTGATAGTATTAAACATTTATCTATTAGAAAATAACTTTTGGTCTTATAAATGTAGTTATCTATTAGATAATAAAATATTATCTAAGGAATTTTATTAAATGATTTTCTCATTTATTAATTGTTCCTCTCTCAATCTAGAGATTTATTTACTTATTTTTGCTGAGGCAATTGGGCTTCAGTGACTTGCCCAGGGTCATACAGCTAGGAAGTGTTAAGTGTCTGAGACCAGATTTGAATTCAGGTCCTCCAGACTGCAGGGCTGGTGCTCTATTTACTGCACCAACTAGCTGCCCCTAGAGATTTATTTATTTGTTTATACAAGGATTTTCAATTATATGTAATCAAATTTTCAATTTTATCTCTTGTAACTGCCCGTATTACATGTTTGCTTTAGAATTAATCTTTTAGCCAAATCCATGAACAGTATTAGATCTTTTTAAGTTTTTATGACATGATCTTTAGTATGCAGGTTATATCTCAATTTTGAATTTATTATAAAATATGATACAATATGTCAGTCTAAACCTACTTCCAGACTGATTTTTAGTTTTCCCAGAAGTTCTCATTAAATAAAGACCTTTTTTTTTAAGCAATTTGTTTGAGGTTTTATTGAACACTTGAGTTATTGAGTTTATTATTTATTATTTTCCTGTTAGGTAATAGTTCCATTGCATCACTCTACTATTTTTAAATATGAACTGATTCCAATGGTACTTTTCATGCTATTAAAAGGGGTGTTTTTCCCCGTATTGTTTAATAATTTTTTTTTCACTTTGTCTAGGCTTTTTCTTTTTCTATTTGAGAAAATCATGTTTTTGAATTTTTTAATGTTTTGAGTTTATATTGATTGTTTTCCTAATATTGAATTGTACTTGCTTTCCTTATATAAATTCATCTTGATCAGAATTAATGAAATCTTAGATTCATAGCTTCAGATGTTTGACAGGATTTTATTCAAAAGTTTTTGAATCGAAATTCATTAAAGTTATTTAGTCTATAGTTTTGTACTTCATCCTTCAGATGTTTGACACTATTTATTTGACAAGAGGAGTATTAGAGCTCTTTCTCAATATCATAAATGATTTGTGTAGTGTTAGAAATTTCTTATTAAAATGTTTCATAGAATTGTCCAATAAATTCATGAAGATTAGAATATCATCATTCCTTTTCTCTGACAGGGTAATTCTTTATTTGGTGTTCTGATAGAAGATTATTCTTTCTCTTTCTCTCTCTTATTCTTAGTTCTGTTAGCCTGTAACTATGTTCTGATCATTTTAAAAAAAATAACTCTTTTTTCCCCTCCAGACTTGAGATGTAATTTCTCTTTGTTCAGCCACTATTTTTTTAATTTGATTTTTTTTGTCTTTTAAAAATTGAACAAAAGTTGATATATTTTGTTAATTCTCCCAAATGCTGGCTTTAAGTTTATTATTTCTATAGCTTTGATATTATTCTCTCTAAATTTTTTGTAGTCACCTCCCACTATTCTTAGCCAACATTTCAGTGACTGCTCTTTGTTTCTATCCTCTGTAGCTTTCCTTAAGGACATTTTCTTTAGGTCTGTGACACATTCCATTCACTCTATTGTTTCACTTCAGTTTCCTGAAAATCTCTTCAACAGATGCTAGTCTGCACAATGATCTCTTTTACTAATTTCCATGATTCAGATGTTCCCCTCTTCCTCCAACTTTCCTAGGGAAATTGTAATATAATATTGACTTATAGAGAAAGAGCCACCAGGTATTTTTATATCTTCTTATTCTTATTCTTATTCCAATGACTTCACACATGTTTTGTTTGGGAATGCAATCAGCGGTTTTTCTGCTAACAGATTTTTGAGTTGTGGGGAGATGGCAGAAGTTTTCCTGATTGCAGGATAAGTGGGGGGCACTAAGGTCAGACCCCAGTGATTATAAGGTGGTGACATATGTTAGCAATATTCCATCTCTTTATGAAACTACAGAACATACACACAATGATAAAACTATGGACCACAACAGCCAGACATGAGGTCACTATGGATACAGGGCCACGGCCTGGTACTGGGAGCCTCACTCTGGGCGACAATAGAAGTCAGTACTGCAATATGTGCTAGAGAGGAAGCTGTTACATTGTCATTACAGCATAATGGCAATGATAGAGTCAAGCTGGGACTTGTAGTACTAACTGTTACTATACCCGCACACCAGACACAGCCCATATATCCCCCCTGCAGCGGCTGTGACACGCGCAGCATGCACTGTACATCCCTCGTGCCTCTCTGTTGTGGTGGCTTCCATTACTTTACAAGGCCACAGGCCATCAGTTCTCCCTCTTCTGCATCTCTCTCCCTTCCCCCCCCTCCCCCTCCCCCCCGCCTGGGAACTCACCTCACCTCAGTATTGCCTCAGACTCTGTCTCTGCAGCCTCATCCCAGTGCCAGAAGTGGGCATTGCTAATGCGAGTTTAGGTCAACTATCACTTCCAGTCTCATGTTGCCATAACCCGGAGGGCTGCATAAACATCCTCAGTGGGCCGCTTGTGGTCCGTGGGCCGTAGTTTAAGGACCCCTGGTGAAAGACATAGAAATGCTGTGGGTTAAGATTCCTTTCTAATTCCCAACCCCCATGAATTCCAATGGGAGATATATCCAGGCTCTCCCAGCCCCCATTGGATCTGAGCTAACTTGGGCTGTCCCAGCCCCCATTCTAATAATCTGCTCAGGTTCCCAACCCCCACCCCAAGCACAAACAGCTTCCTCCTTATCTAAAAACCCATTGAATTCTATTCAAATTCTAACCCTGGCTGAAGCTCAGGCCAGAGGCCAACCTGGGACTGCACCCAGGAGCCCCTTCAGATTACCAACAGCCCCCCATTATAAAAGGGGAAAGCTGCAGTCCACTCTTTGCAGAAGTCCCAAACATGGCATCCTTATGCAGGTCATGGCAAGGGTCTCTGCCCACCGGACCTGCAGTTACGGTGCCCTCTTGTCTCTACCTTCAACTTCACTAAGCTTTACTTCCAAACCCCACAATAAACCTCTTTTATCAATCTCGGTTTTCTGGCCAGTAAATTCCTTTACAGAGGACTCTTGTGCTGCTGCTACTAGACCTCATTTACGTTTGTATCCCTGCACAGAATCCAAAGCAGATTCAGGGGAACTCTATTTGACTTCCCTGTACCCCGAACCTGCCACTAGACCTCAATTAAAGCTAATTTCATCTAGATACCCCTTATCTAATTCTCATCAGAAATATAAGGAAATGTTATTGTTCTATAAGAAATGATGAGCAGGCTGAATTTCAGAAAAGCCTAGAAAGACTTACCTGAATCGATGCTGAGTGAAGTGAGAAGAACCAGGAGATCATTGTACTCAGTGACAGCAAGATTGTCTGATGATCAACTATGATAGAATTAACTCTTCTTATCAATACAATCAGTTAATACAATTCCAATAGACTTGGCATGGGAAATGTCAGAGAAATTGAGAAATTGCTGATTGAAACATACTGCTTTTGAATGTTTTCTTTTCTTTTTCTTCTTTCTTGTAGTTTTTTTTCTAATTTTTTAACTTTTTAAAAAAAGTTGATTCCCAAATCTGTTTTTTTTCCCTTCTTCTATCCTTTCCCTGAAAAGATAAGCAATCTGAAAAAGTGCAAACACATAAAACATTTCTATATTGCTATTTTGTATAATACTCAAATAAGAGAAAAAAATGAAAGAAAGAAAAAAGGAAAAAAAGAAAGAAGGGAGAAAAAAATGGAAGAAAGAAAAAAGAAGATAAAATCATGTCCTTTGGTTTGTATTTAGATGACATTGGTTCTTTCTCTAAAGACAGATAATTTTTTTAAAGCTTTTTATTTTCAAAATAAACATGGATAATTTCCAACATTCACTCCTACAAAATCCTGTGTCCTAACTTTTTTCCCTCTCTTCCCTTCATCCCCTCCCCAAGTAAGGAAGTGATCCAATATATGTTAAACATGTGCAATTACTCTATACATATTTCCACAAGTCAGACAACATTTTTCAAGATGAGTCCTTTGAGATTGTCTTGGATTAGTGCATTGCTGAGGCAATCTAAGTCATCCAGTTGCTCATCTTTTTTCTGAAATATGCCTATTTATCATTTCTTATTGAAATTCCATTGTATTGTATTCCATTACATTCATATATCACAACTTGTTCAGCCATTCCCCTATTGATGGGCATCCCCTCAATTTCCAATGCTTAGATGCCGCAAAAGAGCTCTTTTCAATATATTTTTGTACAAATAGATTATATTCCTTTTTAAAAAATCTTTTTATACAAACCCAGTAGTCAAAGGGTTTGAACTGTGTTTCAAAAACTTTTCAGAATTCTTGGACCAGTTCTCAACCCCACCAATAGTGCACTAGTGTCACAGTTTTCCAGCATCCCTTCCAATATTAATCATTTTCCTTTTTTATCATATTATCCATCTGATGGATGTGAGGTGTCACTTCAGAATTATTTTAATTAGTATTTAATCAATAAGGATTGGAACCTTCCCCCCTCATATAGCTATAGATATCATTGATCTATTTATTGGAAAACTGCCTGGTTACCTTCTTTCACTGTCAACTGAAAAATGACTTATATTCTCCTGAATATGACTTTCTTCAAATATTTGAGGAATGAGAACTTTATCCAGAGATTCTTCTTGTGATTTTCTTCCTACCTCCAAATTTCCTTGCCTTCTAATTTTTGGTTATATTGGTTTTGTTTGTGCAAAAACTTTTTTTAATTTTACATAAAAAACTAATCCTTTTTTATTTGGTAATATTCTCTATATTTTCTTTGATCATATTTTCCCATTTATCTATAGTTCTGACAGGTAAAGTATTCCATGCTCTCTTAATTTGCTTTTCATATTATTAATAACCTCTTCCACTGATTGACTACTCTATTTCTTAGCCAGTTCCAAATGATTTTAATGAAAGTGGCTTTATAATATAGCTTTAGGTTATCTACAGCTAGGCCACCTTCATTTGCAACTTTTCATTAATTCCCTTGTCATTCTTGATTTTGTTTTTCCAGATGAACTTTGTTATTTTTTCTCTATCTGTAAAATGATGTCTTTGGAGTTTGATTAGTGTGGCACTACATAAGTAGACTGATTTAGATAGTCAAATTTTCATTATATTCGCTAAATTTCTAATACAATATAAAATAGTAATGGTGACAATCTTGTTTTACCCCTGATTTTCCTGGAAATGTTCTAGGTTGTCCCCATTACATATGATGCTTACTGATGATTTGAAATAGATGCTACTAATCATTTTAAGGAACACTCCATTTATACCTATATTCTCTTGTGGTTTTAATAGGAATGAGTTTTGGATGTTATCAAATGCTTATCCTGTTATCTATTGAAATAATCCTTTAATTTTTGTTAGTTTGCTTACTGATAGAATAGAATCAAATATGCTAATAGTTTTCCTAATATGTAATTAGCCCTACATTCCTAGTATAAATTCTACTTGTAAAGTTGGGCAAAATAACTCTTAATTATTACTCTAATTTCCCCTTCATTGGTACAAAGTTCTCCCTTTTTATTTCTGAGACTAATAATTTGATCAGAAAAAGGAAAGAAAATCAAGATTAACTAAAGGTTCATCTATTTTTTCCTAAAACCAATTCAGTTTTATTTGTTAATTCCATAGTTTTTTTACATTTAGTTTTATTAATATCTCCTTTTATTTTTAGAATTTCAAATCTGTTATTTAAATGGGGTTTTTAAATTTTATTGTTAGCTTTTTTAGTTGTAAGGCCAAATCGTTGATCTTCTGTTTTTCTATTTTATGTCAGTAAGCATCTAGAGATATAAAATTTCCCCTAATAACAGTTTTGGCTGCATCCCACAAATTTTGGTTATGTTGTCTCATTACTCATTCTCTTGCATGAAATTGTTGATTGTGTCTATTTTTTGTTGTTTCACCCATTCATTCTTTAAGATTATTTTCCCCTGGCTGTAAAGGGCTGAAACTCTTGAGTTAATAACACAGAGGTGGGACAATGGAGCACTTGAGGCCAATTACTGATTGGACAATACTCTGTAAGTATGCGCTTAGAAAATGGCCCTTCCCACTATCTTGTGCTGGCCCAATCGTTTAGTTAGTGCATACAGAGAATTGTGGGAGGGACTAGGAGGTGCAGTGAGGCTAGCCAGAGTCACTTCTGCTAGAGAGAGAAAATGAAGTGAGGTAGCAGAGATCCTACCCATCCACTCTCTCTTCACTTCTACTGCTAAACACACCAAGAATAAAGACTTTTGCTTATCCTGACTCCAGCAGATTCTAAGGTACCCACAGTCCTAATGTGGTAGCAACACTTGGCCTTTTATTGCATGTAATTTTTATTGCATCATGATCTGAAAAATTCATTTAAGATTTCGGCATTTCTGTGATTTTGAGGTTTTTATGCTCAAACACATGGTCAGAGTTTTATAGGTTCTATGAACTGCCAAGAAAAAAAGTATACTTCTGTTTTCCTTCAATTTTCTTCAAAATTTTTGTAATATTCTATTTATTTCCCTTACTTCTTTCTTGTATTTTGTGGTTTACTTATCTACTTTTGAGAGAGCAATGTTGAGATCCCTCACTAGTATAATTTTGGTGTCTATTCTTGCAGATCTCAACTTCTCTAATGAAATTTGGATGCTATACCATTTGGTGCATATATATTCAATATTGCTATGGCTTCCTTATTTTTGGTACCCTTTAGCAACATATACTTTACTTCCTTATCTCTCTTAGATAGGTTTTTGCTTTTGTTTGATCTGAGATCAGGATTGCTACTCTTTTTTTTTTTTAACTACTTTACCTGAAGCATAATACATTCTGCTCCAGCCTTTTACCTTTACTCTGTATGTTACTCTGCTTTAAATTATATGATTAAGGCTTTTATCCAGTCTGCTATCTGCTTCCTTTTTAATGGGAGAGTTTATCCCATTCAGATTCATAGTAAACACGACTAATTCTGCATTTTCCACCATCTTATTTGCCCCAAGTTATGCTTTTCTCTTTCTTTTCTTCAGTATTTGGCTTCTGACCATCACTTCCCTTCAAACAGCCCTCTTCCTTTACAGCCCCTCACTTCTTATACCTTTCTCCTACTGCTTCTGTTTCCCTTCTATTAGTCTCCTGCTTTCCTTTCCCCTTTCTCCTCCCATTTCCCTATAAAGTGAGAAAAGTTTCTCTGTGAAACCAAGTGTGTTTGATATTCTCTTTGAGCCAGATCTAATCAGAGTAAGATTTACACAATGTTCATCCCCCTCGCTTCTTTCCCTTACTTATAATAGATCATCTTTGCTTCTTAATGAGAAGTAGTTTTGCTCATTTTACCTCCATGTCCCTCTTTTTGCTGGTACAATCCCCTTTCCACTTCTAATTGCTTTTTCATATTAGCACAAAAAAATCAAATTATGCCCACACTCTCTTAAAAAACACCAGTTAGTATACATCTCAAGAATCCTTTCCTTTTTACCTTTTCATGCTTCTCTTGTGTTCTGTATCTGGAGGTCAAATTTTTTGTTCGGCTCTGATCTTTTCACCATAATTGAAATTCACCTATCATCATCAAATGTTCATCTTCTTACCTGAAAGATAATGCTCAATTTAGCTGGATAGTTGATTCTTGGCTACAATGCAAGTTCCTTAATCCTTTCAGAATCACCAGATTCCAGGTCCTTTGATCCTTTCAGGTTCTGATACTGACAGAGTGATCCTGACCACAGTTCATCAATATTTGAATTGTCTCTTTTGGGCTGTTTGCAATATTTTTCCTTAATCTGATAATCCTGAAGTTTAGCTATGATATTCCTTGGTGTTTTCATTTTGGGGACTCTTTCAGGAGTTGATTTATGAATTATTTCAATGGCTATTTTACCTTTTGGTTCTAGGATACTAGAGCAGTTTTCCTTGGTGACTTCCTGAAAGATGGTATCTAGGCTTTTTTGATCATAGTTCTGAGGGAGTCCAGAAATCCTTCGATTGTCTCTCAAGTCTATTTTCCAGGTCAGTTGTGAATGTGGTATATGTGTGACTGATGTTTACATACCCTCCTTCTAGGACTTCTGGAAATCTTTTACAAAACCGTGTTGATTTATATTGTTTTTCCAATGAGGTATTTTACACTTTTATTTTTTCATTTTTTTGTATGACTAATTCTTGAGGTCTCATTAAGTCATTCATTTCAATTTGTTCAATTTTAATTTTTAGTGAATAATTTTCTTCAGTTATCTTTTTTAGCTCCTTTTGTACTTTGGGCAATTCAATTTTTGGGTTGTTTTGTTCAAGGTAATTTTTCCATGTCAGAAACTATTTTTCAAGGAGTTATTTTCTTTTCCTATTTTGTCAAATCTATTTTGTAAGGTGTTATAAGCTTTTTCCATTTCATTAAATCTATTTGGTAAATAGTTTTCTTCTGATAATTTCTTTTTGAAACCCTCTTGCAAAATTTTCATTTCCTTTCCTTATCTTTCTTATCCTTTCAAGTTCCTTTTTGAATTCTTCCAAGAGAGGCTTGTGAGATGGGGACGAATTCCTATCATTTGGGATCTCATCTGGAGATGACCTGCTTTTAGTGTCCTCAGAGTTTGAAATCTCTTGTTCTCTTTCTCCATAAAAAACTATGCTGAGAGTTCTTTTTGCTTATTGTTTTTTAAGGTTGAGGTATGTTTTAGACAAAGGGGGAATTGTCCAAGCTTCCTCTATTAGGCTATGTTGGGTCAGTGCTGACTTAACTTCTGGTGCTAGTTGGGCATAGCCAGGGCCCAAGATATTCTGAGGTTTAGCGGCTGATTTGCCTTTTGCATTTGTGTTGGATGTTTTCCAGCTAATCTGCTGATTTATCGGCTTGCAACAAGGACAGAGGAGCCAGCACTGCTGTAGATTCCTCCTGCTAGATTCCTTGGTGCCTGAAGCCCACACCACCTTGGAGGAGGGGGGGGGTCTGCATTACCAGTGCTTGGCCCACTTCCCACAGTGGTCAATTGAAAACAGACCTTTTCTGGAGATCTTTAAAATTATCTTCTGGCAGAAATATGTCACGCTGCAAATACTTGTGGGTTCTGTCATTTCAAAACCAGATCAAAGGCTCGATTTGCTGTTAATTTGAGGGATATGTGAGAGAGCTCTGATAAAGTCATGTCTCCTCTCTCTTGCCATCTTGGCTCTTCCACCCCTAGGACAATTTTCCTAAATTACTTCTTGCATTTTTGTTTCAAGGTTCTTTTTTAGGTCACAATTGTCAGGCAGTCTCTTCTTAAATTTGTTCTCCAGAACTGTTTTTTAACTTATATTTCACATTTGGTTCTCTTTGTTTTGAATCTCTAAAAATCTATCCTTTGTTATTTCCTGGTTTGTCTTAACTTTTTTTTTTGTCTTGTACTTGCTCTATCCTCATTATCAAAGAATTATTTTCATCTTGAGACTCTGTTCCTCCTTTCCAAGTTTGTTTCCTTTTTTGTTTCATAAGCTTTTGGTTTTCCTTGGATGGATTTTTTTTTTTATTTTGGTTAATTTTTCCTTAGTGTCTCTTATTTTTAAATTCTTGTTTGAGTTGTATACATTCTCTTTGGGTTTGGGGCCATTTCAGGTTACTCTGAGATAAAAGCTCTTTTACTTAAGTGTCCTCTTAAGATGAACTCTAGGCTTTGCTGTTCCCATATAATGTTCCTATGGTGGGATTCTTCTTAGCTGGTGCATTTTTTTAAAAAAGATTTAATACTATTTAAGGACCTCTACTTGTGTTGTGAAGGGATGGTTCCTCATGCTTCCTCTTCAGATGTGCCCTCTGTCCAGAAACCCCAAACTCTCTGACCCGGAAGCACAAACCAAGAACATCCCCTCTTGGGGGTACCAGCACTCTGTACTGGCAGCCAATAGCATCCCAGCCCCTGCCTCTGCTCCCACCAGGGTGTGGTTCCTTCTTGTCAGGGCCACTTCCTCAGGTCCTCAGTGGCCCAGCTGTTGCCATCCTAATCAGCCCAGCTTCACTTATTCTCCAGGAGGCTCACAACTTCAACTTGATTTGACTGTGAGATAAAAGTTTCTGTGGTTTTTGCTGAAGCTCCAGCCAATACCTAGCCAGGCCAAAGGTCCCCACTTCTTGTTTCGGTGGATTTAGCCTAGTGATGATAGTTCAGACAGGTCCATCTCCAGTCTTTCTTCCCATCTTTGGGGCTGTGTCTGAAGGACCTCCATTCTACCCCAATTTTTTTTTTTATTTTAATGTCTAAATTTGATCAGCAGCATAATTTTGTCAAGCCTGTGGGCAAAATAGGCAGTGCTGGAAGTTAGCATATTTTTGATGATACTTCTAGACTCCTCCATTTAAAGAAAGAAACTTTTTAAAGAAACCCCAAAAGGGGCATTGTTAGCCAGAATGGCCTCCCTGGGTTGTTTGGGAGGAATTTGGGGGAACACACCTTGGGGAACAATGGGAGTGGATGACAAAGGCAGGGTGAACTTTACCCCTCCTCTTTTGAGTTGTAATGACTTTGGCAGGGCGGGATAGGGTGGATTTTTCTTGTTTGGAGCATTCTCCCAGTATCATTTCTGAGTCATCTTTGTAGCTACACTCTGGAATAGTGCTGGAGACAGGGTTGAAGATAGGCTGTACTTTAGATCTTATATTAATGGCACTGGTTCTGACAGGGCGGGGGGGATTAGCATTTTCTGGACAAGACCATTCTTCTTGGAGCATTTCTGCAGCAAGTTTCCGAACACATTTTGGTGTACTGGTGTCCCGAGGGCGAAAGACAGGGTCCAGTGGGGTACTGTTGGAGAGAGGGCTAAGGGCAGTTTCCACTTTAGATCTTAGTTTCTTAAATGCACTGGATTTTTCAGGGTGGTTGGGACCGGCTTTTTCAGAGCATAATTCCTGAGGCCTGATGGTGGAGGTGAGGGCGTTGGGGACAGCCTTGGGTGAAGTTTCTGAATCATTTGTGAAAATAGGATGGACTTTGCTGTTCCTGTTTGGAGCTCTTGTGTGTTGTTTCAGCACAGGATGCAGAATGAGGGGGTGGATTAATCAAAATCAAAAGAAGAGCCAGGGCCTTAGGAGGAATGTCAAAACCTAAATGTCTCATCCACCAAGGGGCCCCAGCGTTCCTCTCCTTCCTTGCTGAGCTCACACGAATATTGTCCCCCTGGCTCCTGAGGTCGGAGGGTTGCTGAATATTTTCCAAATACAAGGCAGCAACACGACGGCGGGGACCTCCGCGTCTCATTGCTTTTGCCTGTTGCTCCTCGACCAAGTCTGTGAATGAAGAAGGGACCATATGAGCAAAGGTGAAGGAATCAGGAATTGTGGGTAGCAAAGAGCAGCAGCTCTGAGATTATGATTGGCCAAGGAGTGATTCCTGGCCTTTGGTGGGCAACTGGACCCTTATCAATGTGCTCTTGCCTATGCTCTCCCTTATCATAAACTTGGAGGAACCCCAAGAGACAACTGCATTACTTCCAATTTTTTCTGGTAAACCACAGAGTTTTTGTTTGGAATCACCCCCTTATACTGGAAACTACTTCAAACCAGGGCCCGGCTTGGGCAATTCTTGTATCCCCCCACTGCTTACTATGGAGCTTGACCCACTCTAGATAAGAAATGTTTATTGACTGTGGCCTCTACTTATTCTTTCCCCTTTCTCTCTCCTAAACTCTCTGTACTCTGATTTCTCACATTCTCATTGGATTGAGTTTTACTAAGTGAAATGCAAAGTTACTATGATAACCTCCAAAGGACAAAAGTGAATGATCCCTTTTTGAATATAATTTCAATTAATTTAATATTGAGCCCAAGTTACATTTTAAAATTTTTCTTTTACATTTTTTAATGTAAAGATTTTTTAAAGATGTTTGCTTTGTAGGTTCTTTCCCTGATTCCCATCCACAAATTAAGAAACCACATATGAAATTATCCAAAATATTTCCATAAATTTGTGAAAAAACATACACCTCACCCTAATAAAAATAGAACCTTGAAGAGAAATTATCTTAAAAATAGAGAGATTAAGAGAAAAATGAGAATGCTTCAATCTGTATTCACACATAATCAATCCTTCTCTGTGAATGGATAAGATTTTTTATCATAAGTCCTTTAGAGTAGTTGTACAAGATTTTGTTAGTGAGAACAATTAAAATCCTTTACACCTGATCTCCCCAGAACCTTGCTATCATTTTATATACAGCATATTTCGCTTTGTTCATGGAATATTTTTCAGGTTTTTTTTTCCTTCCATGGAAACATTCAGCTCATCATTTCCCAGATAACAATGATATTCCAACAGATAAACACTTCAAAAATTGCTTTTACTATTACTATTGCTAAATGTAGTTCCCCCTCACTTATTCTCTCTCCTTTCACTCTCTCTTCAAACATGTTTTGGTATTGACCACTGAACTCTCCCAAAATGATCTCTTCTTTGATCACCCCTCTCCCATATTCTATTGCCCTCCCATTTTCCTGCAGGCTAAGATAGATTTCCATACACCTATTGAATATTTATGATGTCTCTTATTTGAGCCACTTCTGATGAGAGTAATGTTCTCTCAATTTCTCCTCTCCCTCTTCAATGAAAAAGCTTTTTTTTTGGCTTTTTCTTATGGCACATAATTTGCAGCACTCCACTTTTTCCTTTCCCTTTTCCCAGTCCATTCCTGTCTCCCTGTCATCATTTTTTAAAAAAGATATTATTCCTTCATACTTCAAGTATTCAGGAATCAAATCAATGCAATAGGGAAATAGGAGTTAACACACAATTGACTTTTGACCAACTAGCAAGTGAAGGTCAGTATGGAGAGAATAGATCCAGTGACTTCCCACAAACATACATACCTCCTCTCCCCCCAATACAAACTCCCTCATTCCTCCTCCTAGACATATTGGGCTGTCCCCACTCCAGAATAGTGTATATCATGGAAGAGCTTCTCCGAGATGCAAAACCCAAGGCAGTCCCTTAGATGGTGAAGTATGAGGTGATACCTCTCTGTCCCTCTGATTCTATGTCTCTCCTCTTTCCCTCCCTCTCTCCTCTCTCGTTCTTGCTCTCCCCTCTCCCTTTCCCTCTCACTCTCTCTCCCTTTTTCCAGACACTCTCTCGCAACCTTTCTCACTTTTTCTCTCACTTTTTATTCACTCTTTCTCTCTCCCTCACTCTCTCTCTTTCCCTCACTCTCTCTCCTCTCTCTCTTATCTCTATTTTCTACACCACACTCTCTCCTCTCCCTGTCCTCTCGCCTCTCCTCTCCTTCTCCTCCTCCTCACTCTCTCCCTCTCCTCCGCCTCTCTCTTCTCTATCTATCGCTGTCTCTTGTTTGGGCTCTGGCGCTCTCTATCTCCGCTCAATATCGCACTCTCACACTCTCTATCTCGCCTGCTCTCTCTCCCGCACAGAACACGGCTCTTGGGACTCCTGGTCTTTTATCCCCATAATGCTTTGTGGTCATCATGACATCACATACCATTTTCCTATGATATTTCCCTTCCTCCAATCAGCTCTCTCATTGCAGATAGGATTCTTCATGCAGAGACAGGAAACTTGTTCCTTACTTAGTTTCCTGAACCCAAGCCCCTGAGCCTTCATTGGGTTTCAAACGATTTTCTCAAACAGTTTTGCCATTTTCCCCCTAGAGTACATCTTTACCAAACATGAAAAACATTGCCGACTATGAAATTTTAAAATTCTAGTCTGAGTATTCATTAGGAAGAAAATACATTTGTGTCCAGCGTGGATAGATGGATAGATAAGGGGAATTTAATATGTTTGAATGTAAAACTTTTTGATTCAGCTTTTTTTTTTTTTTCCTTTATGGTTCATGTCCAATCAAGGAGAGATATATGGCTTTTGTATTGATAGGGCAATGAATTTTTCATCTTCCCCCTCCTCCTCTTAACTTCTTTAACACTCCTTACCTCCATCCACACCTTTTTGTCAAACATCCTTTTGGTTAGGATTCTTATAAGGTGCTAAGTCATTGGAATGGATATCATCTAATGGTTCAGTAGGATTGCTCTGATCCTACAAGGAGATGTTATGAGCCAGAACTTGAGACCAAGTATTTATGTACTCATGTACTTAGTTCACACTTATAAAGGAGTTCTCTCATTGGTTCACACATTAGACTTCATGTGTTTAAAGACCATAGAAAAGGACAGGCCCACTCTCAGAGAAGATTCAGAGCCAGGATTCAATGGGGAGATTCACAAGTCCCAGAGATTCACAAGTCCAGGAGATTCACAAGTCTAAAGGAACAGCCTGTTCATGGACTTCCAGGATATTCAGAACTAGGATTGAGTTCCCAGAGATTCACAAGGCAGAAACCCATAATCCACCCTCTTGGAGGCCGAGTCTGATTCATTCCCATTTTGACATTTGTGCTGGCTGGAGACATTTGGACAAGAGCTCTCGGGAATCAAGGAGAGAGATAGGCCTCTAAGAAGGTGAAGTGGACACAGAAAAAGATTCAGGATTTTGAAGAGTACAATAAAGGATCCGGACTGTAACTCTTGGCTATAAGAGGTGATTATTGGGACTTAACTGAAAGTAAGGCTGCCTCCAGAACCTCCCCAACAAATCTGAGCCCAGAGAACTATTACCATTTGCAGAACAGAACATGATATTTTGGTGCCTAATGTGGGGCAAACAGGATCCTGAGTTCTGTGGAAAAACCTCTGATCTTGATCCAGTGGAAAAGTCTCTCTGACCCAGAAATTAGGGTGAGTACAACAAGGAAAACTTGGCTAAAGAGCTAATGTAGAATTTCAGCAAAATGGGGCAGATGTTTAGAAAATAGCCTTCTATTTCTCTTCAAGGAAAATGTTTAGAGAGCATTGTCAAGTTATGAAAAGCCAAGCACTGGTTATAATTTTGGAGGAGATCACTGAACTTTTAAAAACCGTTATGGTTATATGTCCTTGTTTTTCTATGGAAAAAGAATTGAATCCGGACGAGTGGGAATTAGTAGGAGAGCAACTAGTTGAACATTGCTATTCCAATCCAAAGTCAATTTCTAAAGATATACTTCATACATACAATTTAATTCAAGTGGCTTTAAAAAGTGTTAGACTAAAGAAAAGGAAGAAAACAGGAGGAGGAGGATCCAACTAAACTAGGTGAAAAGGATGAATCAGGTAACAATGGAGTAAGATTGCTGAGCAACAGGAGCATTTCCCATCTCCTCCTCCCTCAATTAACCCTTCATGGGTGGAGGAAGAAGGAGGAGGGGAAGAGGCAGTGACACAAACAGAATTGCCTGTGAAGCAGCCTATGACAAAATTAGAAAAAGCAATGGTTAAGGCTAAGGGAGAAGGACAGAATATATGGGATGTTATAGATGCATAGCCTGTGATTGAAGAGCTTGACTCCTCAGGTCAAAAACGGAGAAGATACACTCCTCCTGATGTGGATAAAATTAAGGATTTGAAAAAAGGTAAGCACTCTTTATGGGGCCACATCATCTTATGTTAAGATGTTACTAGGGGGGCGGAGCCAAGATGGTGGAGAAGATACACGCAATTCTGTAAGCTCCTTTCTTCCCTCACTACCAACTAGATAAAATCAGCCTCAGAAATAGCGCTGGACTGATAGAATCCACAAGGACTGGAAGCACAACTTACCAGCTGAAGAGAATCTGGAGTTTCAACAGGAAAGGTTAGTTCCCAGGGGAGGAAGAAGAGAGGCCAGCACAGACGGCTGGGTGCTAGCATACTGCGCCGATCGCACTGGGGAGGGCTCTGGGATCAGAGAAGCCATTGAGATAGAGGAATCTGGCACAGGCTGTTAGCCCTTCTCTGCTTATAAAACAGCAGTTCAGAAGAGAAATTAAGGCACTTTAAAAATTTTAAGCCAGATAATAGAAACACCCCAATCTGAAAGTGACTCAGCAGATCTAGGCACTGTGGGTGTGGCCGACTTAGGCTGTCCAGGCTTTCACCTGGGGGTAGTTAAGAGATTGAAAAGTGGGCGGGGCGGTAACTCACAGTGCCTGGCTCTGCTGGAGGCTGTGGAACTCAGCCCCAGGAAGTCCCAGAGAAGGGGAACCTTTGAACTAGGGACCACGGTTTCAGGGCAGACACTTCCAGTTTGAGCACAGGGGCTTTTCACATCACCGGCTGCTGACATCCACTCCCCACCAGGACACATAGGCTGGGCTTTGTGCCGTCTTTACTGTTCAGTCTTAAACCTCAGGGAAGCCACTAGAGCACAGCACCCTCAAAACACAGCAGTGCTGATCACCTATGAGGCACTTCCAGGGAGGGGGAGGGGAACTGTCACATAGAGCTCTCTCTTAGCTCAGCTGCGGGGGACACTGCATCCATCCAGTCTGGGAGGAAGCTGGTAAAGAAATAAATAAAAAATTTCCTATGCCAGGAACAGACCTCAAAAGATTTTTTAAGTATGAGCAAAAAGCAAAAAAAAAAAAAAAAAAAAAAAAAAAAAAAAAAAAAAAAAAAAAAACATTGACTCATTCTACACAGAGAAAGAGCGGGTATCCAACCCCGAGGAAGTTAACATCAGAGAGTCAGCAGATAACAGCCTAAAGGGGAACAATACCTGCCCCCCATCACATAACTCTCTCCTAGAAAAGACTATTAAAAAATTAAGAGAGTTTGAAGAAACATGGGGAAAGGAAAGAGAAACTATGAAATTGGAGTTGGAAAAAATAAAGAATTTACAGGAGATTCAGGGAAACAAAATTTGTGAATTAGAAAAGGTTAAAAAATCACAGGAAAATAGGATTTCTGAATTGGAGAAGATAAAAATGTTTCAAGAAAATAGGATTTCTGAATTGGAAAAAGAAAATAATTCTCTAAAAAAAATTAGAGAATTGGAAAAAAAATTCAATAGAGCAAAATAATTCATTTAAAAATGAAATTGGACATTTACAAAAAGAACTAAAAACTGTGAATGAAGAAAATAACTCCTTAAAATACAGGATGGAACAAATAGAAATGAATGATTCACAGAGAACCCAAGAATCAGTCAAACAAAACAAAAAAAAAATGAGAAGTTGGAGAACAACGTCAAATACTTACTGGGAAAATCTATAGACCTGGAAAATAGATCTAGGAGAGATAATCTGTGGATCATTGGACTTCCTGAAAACTATGACCAAAAAAAGAGCCTAGATTCAATGTTACAGGAAATTATCAAAGAGAACTGTCCAGAGATAATAGAAACAGAGGGGAAAGTAGATGTTGAAAGAATTCATCAAACTCCTTCTGAAATAGACCCTAAAAAAAGAACACTACGGAATATTGTGGCTAAGCTGCAGAATTACCACACAAAGGAGAAAATCCTGCAAGCAGCTAGAAAAAAACAATTTTAATACCAAGGTGCCATAATAAGGTCACACAAGATCTAGCTGCCTCCACATTAAAAGATAGAAGGGCCTGGAACCTGATATTCCGAAAGGCAAAAGATCAAGGATTGCAACCAAGAATAAACTACCCAGCTAAGTTTAGCATCTTTTTCCATGGAAGAAGATGGTCATTCAATGAAATAGAGGAATTCCATATGTTTCTAAGAAAAAAACCAGACTTAAACAAAAATTTTGATCTACATCCACAAGACTGAAGAGAAACAGAAAAAGGTACACAGAACCCTTGAGAACTGTATCTCTGTTGTGGGTGTATAGAAAGTACTCCTGGATATAAAAGAAAAAAAGTGGGGTTTAGTAAAGGAAAGGGGGTAATATCAGAAAAAGGGGAGGGAGTGATAAAAAGAGGGAAAATACATCCCAGGAAAAGGCATAGAAAATACACCATATCTGAGGGAATTTAGAGAGGCGGAGAAACATTGTGTGAATCTTACTCTCATCAGAAGAGGCTCAAAGAGTAAATAATTGTCTGTTTTTCAGAGAATTCTCTATCACCTCATTAAAAGGAGGGAGAGGAAAAGGGAAAAGGAAAAGGAGAATAAGGGAAGGGAGTTGGAGGGAGGGGGGAGGGATACTAAAAAAAAAAAAGGGAGAGCTGCACGTCACAAGTGGGGTCTATAAATTAAATATCGGGGAAGGGGTTCATGGGGTCAAGGGAAAAAGCATAATCTGGGGATAATATGATGGCAGGAAATGCAGAATTAGTAATTTTAACTGTAAATGTGAATGGGATGAAAGCTCCCATCAAACGGAGACAGATAGCAGACTGGATCAAAAATCAGAACCCTACAATATGTTGTTTACAGGAAACATACTTAAAGCAGGGAGATGCATACAGAGTAAAGGTAAAAGGTTGGAGCAGAATCTATTATGCTTCAAATAAAGCCAAAAAAGCAGGGGTAGCTATCCTTATCTCAGATCAAGTAAAAGCAGAAGTTGATCTAGTTAAAAGAGATAAGGAAGGAAACTATATCCTGCTGAAAGGTAGCATAAATAATGAAGCCATATCGATACTAAACATATATGCACCAAGTGGTATAGCGTCTAACTTTTTAAAGGAAAAATTAAGAGAATTGCAAGAAGAAATAAACAGTAAAACTATAATAGTGGGAGATCTCAACCTTGCACTCTCAGATTTAGACAAATCAAACCACAAAACAAATAAGAAAGAAATTAAAAAAGTAAATAGAACATTAGAAAAACTAGGTATGATAGACCTGTTGAGAAAACTGAATGGTGATACAAAGGAATATACTTTCTTCTCAGCAGTTCATGGATCCTATACAAAAATTGACCATATATTAGGACATAAAGATCTCAAAATTAAATGTAGGAAGGCAGAAATAATACCTTCTTCTCAGATCACAATGCAATAAAAGCTACATTCAGTAAGAAGTTAGGGGTAAATAGACCAAAAAGTAATTGGAAACTGAATAATCTCATCTTAAAGAATGACTGGGTGAAAGAGCAAATTATAGAAACAATTAATTTCACCCAAGATAATGACAATGATGAGACATCATACCAAAATCTGTGGGATACAGCTAAAGTGGTAATAAAGGGAAATTTTATATATTTAGAGGCTTATTTGAAGAAAATAGAGAAAGAGAAGATTAACAAATTGGGCCTGCAACTTTAAAAGCTAGAGAAAGACCAAATTAAAAACCCCCAACAAAAAATTAAACTGGAAATACAAAAATTAAAAGGAGAAATCAATAATATTGAAAGTAAAAAAAAAACTATTGAATTAATAAATAAAACCAAGAGTTGGTTTTATGAAAAAGCTAATAAAATAGATAAACCTTTGGTAAATCTGATCAGAAAAAAAGAAAGAGGAAAATCAAATTGTTAAGTCTTACAAATGAAAAGGGGGATCTTTCCACCAATGAAGAGGAAATTAGAGAAATAATGAGTTACTTTGCACAACTTTATGCCAATAAATTTGATAACTTAAGTGAAATGGATGACTTCCTCCAAAAATATAGGCTTCCTAGATTAACAGAGGAGGGGAGAAATTGCTTAAATAGTGCCATTTCAGAAAAAGAATTAGAACAAGCTATTAATCAACTCCCCAGGAAAAAATCCCCAGGACCAGATGGATTTACATGTGAATTCTACCAAACATTTAGAGAACAATTAGCCCAAATGCTATATAAACTATTTGAAAAAATAGGGGATGAAGGAGTCCTACCAATCTCCTTTTATGACACAGACATGGTACTGATACCTAAACCAGGTCGATTGAAAACTGAGAAAGATAATTATAGACCAATTTCCTTAATGATATTGATGCTAAAATCTTAAGATATTAGCAAAAAGACTTCAGAAAATCATCCCCAGGATAATATACTATGATCAAGTAGGATTTATACCAGGAATATTAGGAAAACTATTAGTATAATTGACCATATTAATAATCAAATTAATAAAAACCATATGATCATCTCAATAGATGCAGAAAAAGCATTTGACAAAATCCAACATCCATTCCTACTAAAAACTCTTGAGAGTATAGGAATAAATGGACTATTCTTTAGAGTAATCAGGAGCATATATTTAAGACCGTCAGTAAGCATAATATGCAATACAAATAAACTGCAACCTTTCCCAGTAAGATCAGGAGTGAAACAAGGTTGCCCACTATCACCATTACTATTCAATATAGTACTAGAAACGCTAGCCTCGGCAATAAGAGCCAAGAAAGTGATTCAAGGAATTAGAGTAGGAAATGAGGAAATCAAACTATCACTCTTTGCAGATGACACGATGGTATAATTAGAGAACCCCAAAGACTCTGCTAAAAAGCTATTAGAAATAATTCAGAATTTTAGCAAATTGGCAGGATACAAAATAAATCCACATCAATCCTCAGCATTTTTATATATTACCAACAAAATGCAACAGCAAGAGATACAAAGAGAAATTCCATTCCAAACAAATGTTGAGAGTATAAAATATTTGGGAATCCATCTACCAAAGAATAGTCAGGAATTATATGAGAAAAATTACAAAACACTTGCCACAAAAATAAAGTCAGATTTAAATAATTGGAAAGGCATTCAGTGCTCTTGTATAGGCCGAGCGAATATAATAAAAATGACAATACTCCCCAAACTAATCTATCTATTTAGTGCTATACCAATCAGACTCCCAAGAAACTATTTTAATGACCTAGAAAAAAATAACACAATTCATGTGGAAGAATAAAAGTTCGAGAATTGCAAGAGAACTAATGAAAAAAAAGTCAGAGGAAGGTGGTCTAAGTGTACCTGATATAAAGCTATATTATATAGCAGCAGTCACCAAAACCATTTGGTATTGGCTAAGAAATAGACCGGTAGATCAGTGGAACAGATTAGAGACAAAGGACAAAAAACGGTACATCTATAGCAATCTAATGTTTGAAAAACCCAAAAATTAGGGATAAAAATTCATTATTTGGAAAAAAACTGTTGGGAAAACTGGAAATTAGTATGGCAGAAATTAGATATGGTTCCACACCAACACTATATACCAAGATAAGATCAAAATGGGTCTGTGACTTAGGCATAAAGAATGAGATAATAAATAGATTAGAGGAACAGAAGATAGTCTACCTCTCAGACCTTTGGAGGAGGAAGGAATTTATGACCAGAGGAGAACTAGAGATCGTTATTGATCACAAAATAGAAGATTTTGATTACATCAAACTAAAAAGTTTCTGTACAAACAATACTAATGCAAACAAGATTAGAAGGGAAGCAACAAATTGGGAAAATATTTTTAAAGTTAAAGGTTCTGTCAAAGGTCTCATTTCCAAAATATATAGAGAACTGACCCTAATTTATAAGAAATCAAACCATTCTCCAATTGATAAATGGTCAAAGGATATGAACAGACAATTCTCAGATGATGAAATCGAAACTATATCCACTCATATGAAAGAGTGTTCCAAATCACTACTGATTAGAGAAATGCAAGTTAAGACAACTCTGAGATACCACTACACACCTGTCAGATTGGCTAAGATGACAGGAACAAATAATGACAAATGTTGGAGGGGATGTGGGAAAACTGGGACACTGATACATTGTTGGTGGAGTTGTGAAAGAATCCAGCCATTCTGGAGAGCAATTTGGAACTATGCCCAAAAAGTTGTCAAACTGTGCATACCCTTTGACCCAGCCGTACTACTACTGGGCTTATATCCCAAAGAAATACTAAAGAAGGGAAAGGGATCTGTATGTGCCAAAATGTTTGTGGCAGTTCTATTTGTTGTAGCTAGAAACTGGAAGATGAATGGATGCCCATCAGTTGGAGAATGGTTGGGTAAATTATGGTATATGAAGGTTATGGAATATTATTGCTCTGTAAGAAATGACCAGCAGGAGGAATACAGAGAGGCTTAGAGACTTACATCAACTGATCCTGAGTGAAATGAGCATAACCAGAAGATCACTATACACCAACAATACTGTATGAGGATGTATTCTGATGGTAGTGGAAATCTTCAATATAAAGAAGATCCAACTCACTTCCAGTTGATCAATGATGGACAGAGGTAGCTACACCCAGAGAAGAAACACTGGGAAGTGAATGTAAATTGTTAGCACTAATATCTGTCTGCCCAGGTTACATGTACCTTCGGAATCTAATGCTTATTGTGCAACAAGAAAATGGTATTTACACACATATATTGTATCTAGGTTATATTGTAACACATGTAAAATGTATGGGATTCCCTCTCATTGGGGGGGAGGGAGTAGAGGGACAGGGGGATAATTTGGAAAAATGAATACAAGGGATAATATTATAAAAACATATGTAATAAAAAAATAAAGATGAAAAATAAAAAAAAAAAGAAATGTCCAGCAGGAGCAATACAGAGAGGCTTGGACAGGCTTACATCAACTGATGCTGAGTGAAATGAATAGAACCAGAAGATCGCTTTACACTTCAATGCTGTATGAAGAGGTATTCTGATGGAAGTGGAAATCTTCAACATAAAGAAGATCCAACTCACTTCCAATTGATCAATGATGGACAGAAATAACTACACCCAGAGATGGAACACTGGGAAGTGAATGTAAACTGTTAGCACTACTGTCTATCTACCCAGGTTACTTATACCTTCGGAATCTAATACTTAATGTGCAACAAGAAAATGGTATTTACACACATATATTGTATCTAGGTTATATTGTAACACATGTAAAATGTATGGGATTTCCTGTCATCGGGGGGAATGTTACTAGATAATTTTTCTTTATGAAATCCTAACCCCTAATGATTGGAAATCCATAGGTAGGACATGTTTAGAACTTGGACAAACTTGTTGTGGCTTTTGGAGTATCATGAATTATGTAGGACTCAAGTCAGTGCAATAGGGAAACAGGAGTTAACACACAATTGACTTTTGACCAACTAGCAAGTGAAGGTCAGTATGGAGAGAATAGATCCAGTGACTTCCCACAAACATACATATTTCCCCCCCCCCCAATAAAAACTCCTTCATTCCTCCTCCTAGACATATTCGGCTGTCCCCCCCTCCAGAATAGTGAGTATGATGGAGTCTCTTACCTGAAAGAACTTCTCCGAGATGCAAAACCCAAGGCAGCCCCTTAGGTGATGAAGTATGAGGTGATACCTCTCTTTCCCTCTCTCTCTCTTTCTCTCTCTCCTCTTTCCCTCCCTCTCTCCTCTCTCACTTTTTCTCTCCCTCTCTCTCTCTTTCCCTCTCACTGTCTCTCCCTTTTTCCACAAACTCACTCTTGCAACCTTTCTCACTTTTTCTCTCACACTTTTTATTCACTCTCTCTCCCTCACTCTCTCTTTCCCTCACTCTCCTCTCTTTTATCTCTATTTTCTACACCTCACTCTCTCCTCTCCCTGTCCTTTCCCTCTCTGGTTTCTCTCCTCTCCCTGTCCTCTCCCTTGTCCTCTCCCTCTCCTCTCCCTGTGCTCTCCCTCTCCTCTGGTTTCTCTCCTCTCCCTGTCCTCTCCCTGTCCTCTCCCTGTCCTCTCCCTGTCCTCTCCCTCTCCTCTGGTTTCTCTCCTCTCCCTGTCCTCTCCCTGTCCTCTCCCTGTCCTCTCCCTGTCCTCTCCCTGTCCTCTCCCTCTCCTTTCCCTGTCCTCTCCCTCTCCTTTCCCTGTCCTCTCCCTGTCCTCTCCCTCTCCTTTCCCTGTCCTCTCCCTGTCCTCTCCCTGTCCTCTCCCTGTCCTCTCCCTGTCCTCTCCCTCACCTCTCCCTCACCTCTCCCCTCACCTCTCCCTGTCCTCTCCCTGTTCTCTCGCCTCTCCTCTCCCTCTCTTGTCCCTTTCCTCTCGCCTCACCTCTCCCTCTCTTCTCCCTTCTCCTCTCTCTCTCCTCCGCATCACTCTCTCCCTCTTCTCCGCCTCTCTCCTCTCTATCGCTCTCTCCTGTCTGGGCTCTGGCGCTCTCTATCTCCGTTCAATCTCTCACTCTCACACTATCTCACCAGCTCTCTCTCCCGCACAGAGCACGGCTCTTGGGACTCCTGGTCTTTTATCCCCATAATGCTTTGTGAGGTCATCATGACATCACATACCATTTTCCTATGATATCATTTCCCTCCCTCCAATCAGCTCTCTCATTGCAGGATGGATTCTTCATGCAGAGACAGGAAACTTGTTCCTTACTTTCCTGAACCCAAGCCCCTGAGCCTTCATTGGGTTTCAAACGATTTCCCACTGATTCTCAACAAACAGTTTTGACATTTTCCCCCTAGAGTACATCTTTACCAAACATGAAAAACATCGCCGACTATGAATTTTAAAATTCTAGTCTGAGTATCCATTAGGAAGGAAATACATTCGTGTCCAGTGTGGATAGATAAGGGGAATTTAATATGTTTGAATGCAAAACTTTTTGATTCAGCTTTTTTTTTTTTTTCCTTTATGGTTCATGTCCAATCAAGGAGACATATATGGCTTTTGTATTGATAGGGCGATGAATTTTTCATCTTCCCCCTCCTCTTCTTAACTTCTTTAACACTCCTTACCTCCATCCACACCTTTTTGTCAAACATCCTTTTGGTTAGGATTCTTACAAGGTGCTAAGTCATTGGAATGGATATCATCTAATGGTTCAGTAGGATTGCTCTGATCCTACAAGGAGATGTTATGAGCCAGAACTTGAGACCAAGTATTTATGTACTCATGTACTTAGTTCACACTTATAAAGGAGTTCTCTCATTGGTTCACACATTAGACTTCATGTGTTTAGAGACCATCTCTGAGAGAAGATTCAGAGCCAGGATTCAATGGGGAGATTCACAAGTCCTGGAGATTCACAAGTCCAGGAGATTCACAAGTCTAAAGGAACAGCCTGCTCATGGACTTCCAGGACATTCAGAACTAGGATTGAGTTCCCAGAGATTCACAAGACAGAAACCCACAATCCCACCCTCTTGGAGGCCGAGTCTGATTCATTCCCATTTTGAAGTTTGTGCTGGCTGGAGACATTTGGACAAGAGCTCTCGGGACTCAAGGAGAGAGACAGGCCTCTAAGAAGGTGAAGTGGACACAGAAAAAGATTCAGGATTTTGAAGAGTACAATAAAGGATCCGGACTGTAACTCTTGGCTGCAAAAGGTGATTATTGGCACTTAACTGAAAGCAAGGCTGCCTCCAGAACCTCCCCAACAAATCCGAGCCCAGAGAACGATTACCATTTAAAGAACAGAAAATGACATGTTGGGGCCTAATTTGGGGCAGACAGGATCCTGAGTTCGGTGGAACAAACCTCTGATCTGGATCCAATGGAAAAGTTTCTCTGACCCAGAAATTAGGGTGAGTACAACAAGGAAACTTGGCTAAAGAGCTAATGTAGAATTTCAACTCAATGGGGCAGATGTTTAGAAAATAGCCTTCTGTTTCTGTTCAAGGAAAATGTTTAGAGAGCATTGTCAAGTTATGAAAAGCCAAGCACTGGTTATAATTTTGGAGGAGATCACAGAACTTTTAAAAACTGTTATGGTCATATGTCCTTATTTTTCTATGGAAAAAGAATTGAATCCGGACGAGTGGGAATTAGTAGGAGAGCAACTAGTTGAACATTGCTATTCCAATCCAAAGTCAATAACTAAAAATATATTTCATACATACAATTTAATTCAAGTGGCTTTAAAAAGTGTTAGACTAAAGAAAAGGAAGAAAGAACAGGAGGGGGAGGATCCAACTAAACTAGGTGAAAAGGATGAATCAAGTAACAATGGAGTTAAGTAAGATTGCTGAGCAACAGGAGCATTTCCCATCTCCTCCTCCCTCAATTAACCCTTCATGGGTGGAGGAAGGAGGAGGAGGGGAAGAGGCAGTGACACAAACAGAATTGCCTGTGAAGCAGCCTATGACAAAATTAGAAAAAGCAATGGTTAAGGCTAAGGGAGAAGGACAGAATATATGGGATAATTATAGATGCATAGCCTGTGATTGAAGAGCTTGACTCCTCAGGTCAAAAATGGAGAAGATACACTCCTTCTGAGGTGGATAAAATTAAGGATTTGAAAAAGGTATTACTCTTTATGGGGCCACATCATCTTATGTTAAGATGTTACTAGATAATTTTTCTTATGAAATCCTATCCCCTAATGATTGGAAATCCATAGCGAGGACATGTTTAGAACTTTGACAAAACTTGTTGTGGCTTTTGGAGTATCATGAATTATGTAGGATTCAAGTCAGACTCAATAGGGAAACAGGAGTTAACACACAATTTACTTTTGACCAACTAGCAAGTGAAGGTCAGTATGGAGAGAATTCAAAACAGATTTTATCCCATAACTGTGTGTGAGCAAATTTCTAAGGCTGCCAAAAAAGCTTGGGGTTTCCTTCCTGGACAGAAAGATCAAGGGGAAGCTTTCACAAAAATAGAGCAAGGTCCTAATGAACCTTTTGTAGATTTTGTGGGACATTTGCAAACTGCTGTCACTAGAACTATTGGAGAAAATACAGCTACAGAAATAATGGCCAGACATTTGGCTATGGAAAATGCCAATGAGCTTTGTAAAAGAATTATATGGACACTACACAAAGATGCTCCTTTAGAGGAGATCATAAGATGCTGTGCCACAATGGGCACAAATGCTTATTATACCCAGACAATGATGAACATGGAAATACAGGGTCCTTCTTGGCAAAGGACTTCTAGAGAGACTTTTTGATGTTTTCAATGTGGAAAATTTGGACATCTAATGGCTCAGTGTAGACATGGAAATAGAGTGAGAAGGCAGGGTGAAAGAAGATTTAAAACCCCATGTCCAAAATGCCACAAGGGTTTCCACTGGGCCTCAAAATATGGATTGACCCAGGGAAATGAAAGGCGGAGCCCAGTTCCAAGATATCAATCAAAGGACAAGTGGGGCATGATGGCAACTGAGGTTACACCCAAAGCGTCTTTAGAAGGTCAGGACTCTGATGTGATCTATCAGCTGAAAAGTAATCACATGGAAGAAAGGGATTATCTGATCCAGTCAGCCAAAAAGCAATCAGATAGCAGAAATGGATTGCATTTGGGGAGAATATAGGTTTTTTATACTAGAGCAGTGTTCAGTGCAAACAGCTCTAATGTAATTGGCAGACGATGAGAAGAGATTTAGAAAGTGGTAAATAGAAGGAAATCAGATAGGTTAACTGCCTAGGAGAGAGGGTTTGCTTGTATTTTTACAGACAAAGAAGGAAACAGATGGAGAAGGAAACAGATGGGTGGCAACAAGCACCTGGAGAGAAACAGAAAAAGATAAAAATCTGGAAACAAAAGAGAAGACCTAAGAACAAAATGTGCAGGAATCACTGGATTCCCTAAAACAAGATAAGACTATTAAAGGCCTTGAAAACCAGTAGGGAACATTGGATTCCTTGAGATGAAAAATTGTTGATGAGATTATTGTAGGACTTTCAAACTTGCAGGAATTATTGGATTCCTGGCACATGAAGTAGTGGACAATGGATTCCTTTTGGACTATTTCTAGGACTTATGAATATGTTCCTCATGTTTTATGTTGTTATGTGTTTATGTAATTTATGTAATTATGTTTAATACCTCCCATATTGATGGATTTATGTGTACCTGTTTCAAGGTCATGACCACTTATGTTCTAAACCAAAAGAAAAGGGGAGATATTAGGATTCTTACAAGGTACTTATGCACTAAGTTCCCACCTTTAAAGGAGTTCAAACCTTTAAAGAAGTTTACACCTTTAAAGGAGCTCGCTCATTGGTCCTTTAAGGAGCTCCCACAAGTCCAGAGAGAACCCAAGCCATTATGTGGAAGGATATAAGGAGCCAAGATTCGGTGGGGAGAGTCAGTCTGGATTAGACAAGGAGAGGACTTCCCGACTTCCCCGGAGAACTTCAGGGAAGGTTGAGGAGATTCAGAGCCAGGATTCAATGTATTCACAAGTCCAGCAGATTCACAAATCTAAAGGAAAAGCCTGCTCATGGACTTCTGGGAGATTCACAATTAGGATTGACTTCTGGGAAACCCACAATCCCACACTCTTGGAGGCAGAGTCTGATTCATTCCCACATCTACTTACGTGTTGGCTGGAGGCTTTGGATTCAGAGGGAGCTAGAGACTGAAGTTGGCTGGAGACATTCTAACAAAGAGCTCATCATGGAAGCAAGGAGAGAGAGAGGCCTCTATTAAAGCTAACCAGACCCCAGGAAAAGATTCAAGATTTTGAAGGACACTCCTGGATGCATTTTGGGATTATTGAACTGAATTCAAATTAAGGCTGCCTCCAGAAGCTCCCCAAGAAATTTGCACCCAAAGAGAGAAGTATTAAAATTTAGAGACCACAGAACATCACAAAAATTAGCCTACTATTAGCCTGTGAATGAAATCCAAAATGAAGGTAGACAAAATAGAGGGATTGGGAATTCTATGTAGTGGTTCATAGTCATCTCCCAGAGTTATTTTGCTGGGTGTAGATGGTTCAGTTCATTATTGCTCTATTGGAACTGATTTGGTTCATCTCATTGTTGAAAATGGCCACATCCATCAGAATTGATCATCATACAGTATTGTTGTTGAAGTATACAATGATCTCCAGGTCCTGCTCATTTCACTCAGCATCAGTTCATGTGAGTCTCTCCAGACCTTTCTGAAATCACCCTGCTGGTCATTTCTTACAGAACAATAACATTCAATAATATTAATATACCACAATTTATTCAGCCAACCTCCAATTGATGGGCATCCACTCAGTTTCCAGTTTCTTGCCACCACAAAAAGGGCTGCCACAAACATTCTTGCATACACAGGTCCCTTTCCCTTCTTTAAGATCTCTTTGGGATATAAGCCCAGTAGTAACACTGCTGGGTCAAAGGGCATGTAAGATTTGATAACTTTTTGAGAATAGTTCCAAATTGCTTTTCAGAATAGTTGGATGCATTTACAATTTCACCAACAATGCATCAGTGTCCCAGTTTTCCCACATCCCTTCCAACATTCATCAGTATATTTTCCTGTCATCCTAGCCTATCTGAGGTGTGTACAGTGGTATCTCAGAGTTGTCTTAATTTGCATTTCTCTGATCAATAGTGATTTGGAACACCTTTTCATAGGACTAGAAATGGTTTCTATTTCTTCATCTGAAAATTGTCTGTTCATATCCTGTAACGTGCTGTTGTCTCCAGAAGCTGCCAATCTCTCTCGCTGTGTTAACTCAAATCTCTCGAACAAATTCTTCTTCCAGTAGAGAGCCATTGTCTCCAGACAGTTGCCATCAACTCTGGTCCAGAGAAGTGATTTCCCTTCCTGTAGAGAGCTGCCTCAAGTCTGGTCTAGAGCAGAGACTCTCTTTTCCTCCAGAGCTGCCCTCTTTATCCTCCCAGAGAATGGGTGTGTGATAATGCAAGGACTTCTGGGAAAAATTACTTCAACCAATGAACTTGCTCCTCCCAAGCATGCAAGCTCTTCCCCAGGAAGTCACAAGTCAAACTCCCAGGAAAGGCTGGAACTAGAAAATTTTTAAGTACCAACTTAGCAATTAGTAAAACCTAATATCTCATTATCTCATTAGCACTTAGTAAGAACCTAACAATATCCTTTGACCATTTATCAATTGGAGAATGGCTTGAATTCTTATAAATTTGTGTCAGTTCTCTATATGTTTTAGAATGAGGCCTTTATCAGAACCCTTAACTGTAAAAATGTTTTCCCAATTTATTGTTTCCCTTCTAATCTTGTCTTCATTGGTATTGTTTATACAAAACCTTTTTTAACTTAATATAATCAAAATTATCTCTTTGGTATTCAATAATTAACTGCAGTTCTTCTTTGGTCACATATTCTTTCTTCTCCACAGATTTGAGAAGTATTCTTTGTTCTAATTTGCTATAATGTCACTCTTTATGTCTAGATTGTTAACCCATTTTGACCTTATTTTGGTATAAGGTGTGGATCAATGCCCAGTTTTTGCCACACTAATTTTCAATTTTCCCAACAGTTTTTGTCTAATAGTGAGTTTTTATCCCCCAAACTGTGATTTTTTTGGGTTTGTCAAACACTAGATTGCTATAGTCATTGACTGTTTTGTCCTGTAAATCTGATTTGTTCCACTGATAGACTATTCTGCTTCTAGCCAATACCAAATGGTTTTGAAGGCTGCTGCTTTATAATGTAGTTTTATATCTGGTACAGGTAGGCTGCTTTCATTTGTGTTTTTGTTGTTGTTATTGTTTTGTTTTGTTTTCATTAATTCCCTTGAAATTCTTGACCTTTTCTTCTTCTAGATAAACTTTATTATTTTTTCTAGAGTTGTAAAATAATTTCTTGGGAGTTTGATTGGTATGGTACTGAATAAGTAGATTAGTTTAGGCGGTATGGTCAGTTTTATATTCACTTGGCCTACTGAGTTGACATTTTTCCAATTGATTAGATCTGATTTCTGCAAAGAGGAATTATTTGGTTTCCCCCATATCAATTCTAATTCCTTTAATCTCTCTCTCTCTTTTTTTTCTTTTATTGGCAAAGCTAACATTTGTAATCTGATATTGAATATTAATGGTGGACAACTTTGTTTCACCCCCATCTTATAGGAAATAGTTCTAGTTTGTCCCCATTAAATATGACACTTGCTGATAGACACTACTGATCATTTTAAGGAAATTCCTATACTCTCTAGTGTTTTTAATAGGATTAGGTGCTGGATTTTCTCAAATGCATTTTCAGCATCTATTGAAGTAATCATGTGATTTTTGTTAGTTTGTTTTTTGATGTAGTCAATTATGCTAATAGTTTTCCTAATATTGAACCAGCCCTGCATTCCTGGTATAAATCCTACTTGGTCATAGTATATTATCCTGGGGATAATGTTGTAATTTTTTTTGCTAATATTTTATTTAAGATTTTTGCATCAATATTCATTAGGGAAATTGATATATAATTTCCTTTCTCTGTTTTGATCCTACCTAGTTTCAGTATCAGCACCATTTTTGTGTCATAAAAAGAATTTGATAGGACTCTTTTTTCCCCTATCTTTTTCAAATACTTTTCATTTAATTGTTTTTTAAATGTTTTGTAGAATTCACATGTAAATCCATCTGGCCCTGGAGATTTTTTCTCATGGAGTTGATTAATAGCTTGTTCTATTTTTTTTTTTCCTAAAGTAATTTATTTCCTCTTCTGTTAATCTGGGCAATCTATACTTTTGTAAGTATTCCTCAATTTTACTTAGATGGTCAGATTTATTGACATATAGTTGAGCAAAATGACTCCTAAATATTGCTTTAATTTCCTCTTCCTTGGTGGAAAGTTTTCTCTTTTCATTTTTGAGACTAACAATTGGTTTTTCTTCTTTCTTTTTTCTACTTAAATTACCTAAAGGTGTATGTATTTTGTTGTTTATTGCTAAAAAGCAACTTTTATTTTTGTTTATTAATTCAATAGTTGTCTTACTTTCAATTTTATCAATTTCCCTTTTTATTTTCAGAATGTCAAATTTGGTATTTAATTTGTTCTTTTTTTTTTAGATTTTTTAGGTATAAGCTCAATTAATTGATCTTCTCTTTATTTTATTCAAGTAAGCTTCTAGAAATATAAAACTTCCTCTAAGAACTGCTTTGGCTGTATCACAAAAATTTTGTTATGTTGTCTCATTATTGTCATTTTCTTGCATGAAAGTATCACTTGTGTTTGTGATTTTTTTTTGTTTCACCCCTGCATTCTTTAGGGTTAGATTATTTAGTTTCAAATTAATCTATTTTCCCCTGTCTTTTATTGCATATCATTTTTGTTGCATCTTGATCTGAAAAAAAAATGCATTTACTAGTTCTGTCTTTCTGTATTTGATTTTTAGGGTTTTTTTTAATACATTAATACAAGGTCACTGTTTATTTAGGTTCCTTGTGCTGCCAAGAAAAATGTATATTCCTTTCTGTCTCCATTATTTTTTCTCCAAATGTCTATCATACCTAACTTTTCTAGAATTCTATTTACCTCCTTAAGTTTTTTCTTATTTATTTTGTGGCTCGATGTATCTAGTTCTGAGAGAACAAAGTTGAGATCCCCCACTAGTATAATTTTGCTGTCTAATTCTACTTGTAGCTTTCTTAACTTATCCTCTAGGAATCTGGATGCTATATCACTTGAGGCATATATATTTAGTATTGGTAATTACTTCATTATCTATGGTATCTTTTAGCAAGATATAGTTTCCTTCCTTACCTTTTTTATTAGATCTATTTTTGCTTTGGGATCTGACATTAGGATTATTACCCCTACTTTTTTTTTTTTTTTAATTCAGCTAAGCATAATGGACTCTTCTCCAGCCTTTTACCTTTACTCTGAATGTATTACTCTGCTTTAAATGTGTTTCTTGTAAACAACAGATTGTAGGATTCTGGCTTTTAAACCAGTGTGCTACCCACTTCTGTTTTATGGGAAAATCCATCCCATTCACATTCATAGTTAAAATTACTAACTCTGTATTTCCTCTTCCCTGGTTATTTTAATTCTGATGACTCCCTCCCCTCAATAGTCCTCTCCTTTTACAGCCCCTCCTTCTTTCTTAATCCTTTCCTTGTCTATTTCTCTTCTCCCTTCTATTGACCTCTCCCTTTCCTTTCCTTTCTTCTTTCCCTTCCTACTTCCCTTTAGGGTGAGACAAGCTTCTCTGTGAAGCTAATGTGTCTCGATATTCTCTCTTTGGGCCAAATCTGGTGAGAGCAGGATTCAAACAATGCTCATCCCCCTCCTCTCTTTCCCTCTATTGGAATAAGTCTTTTTTTGCTTCTTCATAAGATGTAATTTACCCCATTTTAAATCCATCTTCCTCTTCTTCCAGTACAATCACTTTTCTTCCTCTGCTTTCTTTTTTACAACATCACAATAAAAGAGTTTCTGAGTTTTTACTTTGTAGTCTCCTGAGTTTGTGTTTTAGACTTCTCTTCCATTGTGTAGCTTTTTATGGAGAAGTTCTTTTTCTTGTTCTTTGCTCATTTTCCACCAGCCTATTTCTTGATTTTGAACTACATGTTTAAATGCCAACTTTCAGACTTATTTCTGTGAAACTGCATATTTATTATGCTTCTAAGATGATGAGATTCAGGTAGAGGTATGGTTACTGATTTCCTACTTTGCACTCTGGTTTTTACTGAAGAAAAGATCCTGAATTTCTGTCCTGAAACTATGACTAGATGATACCTCACATACCTCTTCTGCTGAACTCCTGAGTGGTCTTAGTGTTGAAAAAAGTGTCTCACTCTGACCCCTTCCATCTCTATCACTCTATAATTTTATTTGAGGAACTATTTAAAAGTTGTTTTGTGGGAAATATTGGGAGAATTTGGCTGAGTTACTGCCTGTAATCTACCATCTTGGCTCTGCCTACTCATTACACATATTATTAAATACATTTCGTATGCAAATTCAGTATCGTTTCCTTTGATACATATTAATAAGAAAGGAAGATTAAGCTATGTGTTGCAAAAATAAGATTTTACATAGGCTTTTAGGTCTTTTTTGCTTACCCAGTAACTTCTGAAAGAAGGAACATCTGCAGGATATAAAAAGAATTGGGATTTAACTTCTGTTTACAAATTTTTTCCTCAAAAAATTATTAAAGTTATGCTTGGGTAATCATTTTTAATGAAAGAAAGCATCTCTTTGAGCTAAATGATCATCAATGTTTTGATGTGCTGGGATTGCAAATCCAGATTATCATATCAAATTACTGAATATTTTGGGGTTAACATTATTAAAAACCCCATACTGATTTTTAGCAGTATACAATTCTTATTAGAATTTTGTAGGCTCATGCATTTCATGTGTGTGTGTGTGTGTGTGTGTGTGTGTGTGTGTGTGTGTGTGTGTGTGTGTAAGTATATGTAGAGGGGGAGACAAATGTGACTTACATTTCACATTTTAACTCTGAGGATTATTTCTTCTATTTTGGGGATTCTTCTCTTAAAATTTTCAGTCTGGGGATGTGGTTATTAGTTGAAGATATTAGTCAAAAATATCCCACACATGAATTTTAGTATTTCTTTTTCTCATTCCCTTGCAAGAGTAGGAGTAGACAAGTAACCTTTTCTATGTAGAAACTTGTACCAAAAAATGGATAATTACTGATTTGAAAAAGCATTCCTTGGCTGAGATATTCTGTGTTTAGATAAAATTGTAAGTTCAAGTTAATAAGGTCTCTATTTTTTCACTATACTATATTGTAATTCACTATTAGGAAAAATATTGAAATATCAATTAATATACATTCACTTTTCTAAGGTTGTAAATTAGAGAGAGGATTTTTTCATTAGGGAAATGTCCTCACCTGAGAATTACTATAACAACAAAATTACAAGTCTGGTCTATAACTCCTACAGTACAAAGAAACCTTTAAATAACTTCATTATTATTTGAGATTAGATAGCATCTAAAAGCAAGTCATTGTAGATAGTAGAAAGAGACCTGGCCTTGTAGTAAGCAATAAGATATAATAATATGATCATAAGAAATGAAATCACTAAGTTTCTCAAAGTTATCACATCAATAAAATGGAGGAGGGTTGATGTTTTTCTACTTTTGAAGAAAGTGATGTGCAAAGTTTGTGATGCTAAAACAAATATGAATTATTAGTATTACTGACACCATCAACATCCTTTTGCTCCTAATATACCTCTCAACCTTTTGTAATCTTTAAGTGTCTTTTTGGGGGAAGGTTGAAAGGAGTAAATTCAGTTTAGAAAGGGAAATCTCAAAGGTGAGGATTAATGTCTTAGATAACTATAATGTTAACATTAAGACTTTGTTTACTCTGCTTACACAAAGCCAGATAAAAGAATATTGCTTTATAGTTAAATTGGAGTGATTACAGATAAACTCAATTCTTCCTTACTACTAACTAAAAGTTTATCTTTTTTTTGTCCGATAAAATCCCCTTGCCTTTATGGTTTTACTCTTTTTGTCATGGATACTTTCATTCAACCATTCTTCCATGTTCTCACTTTAATCATTGACTCTTTGATGTCTGAGCTTTAATATATAACACTTCCTTGTCTTCAACTTCTCATACCTAATCATTTATCAAGGTCTGTAGATTCTTTTTCCATATTGTTAAAATTTAGCCTAGTTTCTCTATTCATTTTCATTGTAATTATTCTAGCAGATACCCTCATTAACATCTCTCTGGATGATTAATAAAGTTTACTAACAGGTCTTTCTATCTCTATTTTCTTGCCCCTCCAAATAATCATTCCATTTCCAAGATAATTTTTAATCACAGGACAATTGTATTTTATCCTTGGTAGTGATCTTAGAGGACATATTATTTAGCTCTTCCCCCCCAGAAAAAAATGAGAAAACTAAGACTAAGGATTGTGAAGTGACACAAGTTACTCTTGTCATTTACTAGTGGCAAAACTGGAATTTAAATCTTGCCTTTCTCCCTTCAAATCTGGGGATTAGTTTTATACTCTCTATTATACAAACTTTCTTGTGGTAGCTGAGTTGTGAAGTGAGTACAATGCTAGTCCTGGAGTCAAGAACACATGAGTTCTAATATGGTCTAAGACACTTACTGTCTGTGTGACCCTAAGCAAGCCATATCTCAATTTCTTAATTTGTAAACTGGAGATAATAATAACATCTATCTTCTTGATTTATGGTCAGGATCAAATGAGATAGTATTGTAAAAGCACATAGTATAGATCCTGACATATATAGGCAATTGATGTTTATTTCCTTCTTTCATTTTATCTTTATATATTTATTTGATCATTTCACTCCTGTAGTCTAAATCATTTATATTAGATGAAGTAACCAAGGCCCAGAAATGTTAGGTAGATTATTTTTATTAATATGTAGATACTGAAACTTGGACTAGAAATGTGGTTACCAAATTTTTCTGGGATCTTTGATATAAATAGTTTTAAGGAGTACTTTGGGGAAAATATCAAATTAAAAGAAAAAAAAAAGGAGAAAGAAGAGGGCTTAAAAGTAAGAAATCTTACATTAAGAAGCAAGAAATTGTCCAGAGGAAGGTGATTAAGATAATGAGGGGCAAAGGACCATGTCATTTAAAGTACATGGCAGGCAGTATTTATCCTGATGAGTAGAAACCTTTAGAGTGTTGTATAGAATATACAATATTATATGAAAGAGACACTTGACTTGATTCTTGGAAGGCACTAAGAGCAATAGCTAAAACTTATGATGAGGAAGATGTAGAATTAAGTTGAACTTGTTAGGGCACTTGTCATACATGAAGTATACATTCAATTCTCCTTATTTTCATAAATTCATCCGCTCTCAAAAGGAAGGGATTTCCGAGGTTATCAAGTCCAATCTGTAAGTAAACTGGAATCTGTCTTGCATCAGATACTTACTAGTTCAGTTTAGTTTCATTATCTACTATATCTAACTTCTTCAAGACAATCCAATGAATCTATTGTTCTTTTGTCCTTTGCAAATTTAATGCAAGTAGGGACCATCCTTGTTTCTATTCCTCAACAGAGAGACGGAAAAATGGACAGGAAGCTTAATATTACTCTTGAACAATCAAAAGGGATTATTCTCAGTGGAACTTAAAGTAATAAGACCAGTTTATTTAGGCACACATAAAATAAGGCCTCTTTCTTTATAGTCAAAGTTGTTTCTCAGACTGGAAGACCTGTGAAAATAAAGATATTAGAATAAATGTCAAAAACAAATAATAGAGCAGCTAATTTCTGAGAAAAATATTTATTTTGCTGCTAAAAATGAAATGAAATATTGTATGTCACTTAAAAATTTGTCAGAATAAATTGGAAAGCCATTTTAAAATATCGGGAGATGATCTTTTTGTAGAAGTTTTCCAAGGCTTTTTTAAATTTTGAAAAAAATGAAAATAACTTTGCTAGGAAAATGTTTAATCTTTCTGCCAGGTAGGTTTGGTATTAAACTTCAATATATTCAGAGCTCTGATTTCTGGGAATAATAGTAAATGTCTTATGAATAGCTCCTACAATAGCAATGTATCTGACATTTTGATTTTCAGTACCTAAAGAAGGAAAATAAATTTGTTTTTTCTTATCAGAGCAAGCACAGATTTTTGATGATATGCATCTTACAGTAAGATTCTTTGCAGTAAAATTTTTAAATTAAGTTGAACTTGTTAGGGCACTTGTCATAATGAATAAAATATCCAACACATTCTGTCTTCTTATATTCCTTTTCTATTTTGATACCTCTTAAATAATAGTGTCTCTCTGTATATGTTTGTTTATTGTGTGTATGCATCCATTCATGTTTGGGAATATATCCATGCCTGTGTAGTATATAAGCAGCCTACTTTGACTTAATTAAGGATTTGAGCTTTGTTTTTTTTTACCTTTTTTTTTTTTTTTTTTCCTGTGGCAATTGGGGTTAAGTGACTTGCCCGGGGTCACACAGCCAGAAAGTGTTAAATGTCTGAAATTTGAACTCAGGTCCTCCTGACTTCAGGGCTGGTGCTCCTTAACCACTGTGCAACCTAGCTGCCCTCATTTTTAAGTAAATCTAAGAGCAATTTGGTCAGAATTTTGGGATGTACATGCTATGGATACACATTCCATCCTATTCCATTCAATCTAACACATTCTAATTAAAAGTTTTCTTTGTACCAGGCATAGTATTAATATTTGAGGGTATAAAAACAAAATTGAAGTCATCCCATGAGATTGAGGAGTTTATACTAGGGAAAAAAACAACATGTATACTTTGGGTTCTTAATATTATCTGTGTCATGGAACTTTTTGGCAGTCTGATGAAATCATTCTTGGAAAAAATGTTTTTTAAATATATAAAATGAAATAAATAGGGTTACAAAATAAACCTATTAGACAAGTTAACACACTCCAGGTTAAGCATTTCTAATATACATAGTTAAATAGATATAAAAAATACAAAGTATATAAGGATGCCCCCCAAATTAGGCTAGAACTATGGATAACAGTATCAGAAAAGAGTTCATGTAGATGGCATTTAATTTTGTAATAATGTCTAGAATTTACATAATATTTTAGGTCTGAAAATAGTTTTTCACATGTCTCATTTCATTTGTGCCTCAAATGTAGCTAGGGATTAGAATGACGTGGAATGTAAGATTTGAGAAGGTATCCAGATGTAAGGGACAGCAGCTTGTAAGATACAGAGGTGGGAGAAAGTGTTGTGTGAAGGTGATGACTAGGGGGACAACTTGGGTAGAATATACAAAGTGATGGAGTATCAGCCTGGAAAAATCAGTTGGAGCCAGATTTGGAAGGAGTTTTAAAGGCTAGAAAATGGAGTTTGCATTTTACAATAGAACCGAGAGACACTGAAACTTTTTGAGCAGGGGAATGACATAGACAGACCTAGATTTGGAAATATGAAGGTTTGTGGATAATATCCATCACTGAATGTCCTAGATTCAACTAATTCTTTCCACATGTATAATGAGAGCCAGTTAAATGGCAATTGAGTAATTTTTCCAAGGTCCTAGACTACTACAGATAGGTTGTATGGGGAAAGAATGTCCAGACCTATTGCTGAGATGCAATTAATATATTATATTAATTATAATGTAAGGCCCTTGTCATTATGCATGAAGTATACATTCAATTTTCCTGATATAAATATAATGTGCATATATTTAAATATATGTGTATATACATATACATATAATATGTACATATATAAATACATATATGTGTGTCTATGTATGTGAATATAATACACATATACATTTCATCTATTATTTACAAAAGTTGGAGATAAGTTTTAATCATCCGATCTCCAAATAGATTCCATACTATTGAACATTCTGTCACACAAAAAGTTAGTTAGATCCAAAGTAACCAATATGTTTAAGTCAGTAAGAATGCCTATATAACTTATTCATAGATTTACAACTGAAAGGGAAAGGGAAAACAGAAATTGTCTAGTCCAACTATCTTATTTTACTGCTCAAGAACTAAAGTCAAGAGCAGCCTGTTTGTCCAAAGTTATAAAGATAACATATAGTTAAGAGGAATATTAAAATTCATGTAAAATTCACCCTACTTTCCTCAAAGGAGTTGCTGTTTAGAGACATTTGATAAAGTAAAAAGGCATGTCTTGGACCTTAATTTGCTGGTCTTGACAGGGTTATTTTGCATTTTTTTGAAAGGAAATGGTCTTTTTTAATCTCTAAGTGTATGTTTATTGTGTTAAGGCAAAACAAAACAAAACAAAAAAACAACAACAAAACAAAACAAAAAAAAAAACAAACCAAAAACCAAAAACCCAGGTACTTTCATTGTTTTATTAGCAGAATCAATTAGCATTGGTGGTCCAGTGATAACGCTTGTTCAATAGACTGGTGTTTGAGATTTTAGTTATTTTTAGATCCTCTTTTATTTAAAGTTATTGAGGAAGAGATGGGAAGAGAGAAAGAAAAGAGAGAGAGAGAGAGAGAGAGAGAGAGAGAGAGAGAGAGAGAGAGAGAGAGAGAGAGAGAGAGAGAGAGAGAAAGAGAGAGAGAGAGAGAGAGAGAGATTAACTAGCTCTTGTTCACACTAAACCATATTTAGCTAGAATTAAAAAAAGAGGGCAAGCCTATTCTTTAGATATAGTAATTGCTGAAGTAGGTTCCTAAATAGTGATAGCCTATTGTAACAGTGACAATGAAGTTGTGGCACCTGATTTTGAATCATAGGGTTCAGGGGATGACTAAGATGAGACTTATGAATACAGGGTGACATAAAGTTTACTAGTAAAGGCACAGGACCTAGAATTAGCAGCTCTTTGAAACAGAGGATACAACCCAGCAGGCCATGAAATGGCAGTTGAGAAAATCTCATCCATCATCAACTTCATATTCCTGATTTCTGAGAACATGGTCAAGCTCACCAGTGATAATCCATAAATGTACAATGGTAGATGACATCACAATACAAAGCTCTGAGTGACTAGAGTTTGATGCACCAAAGATATCTGAACAGAAAAAATACTGGTGATATTTTTCATATCCCCAAGGACAATATACCCAAGTCACATCTAGGACCACAAGGGGTTAGGAGAAACTTGTGACTAGAAGGAAGTCTCGTTTGTCATGTCTGAAATAATCTAGAAAAGCCCAGAAAAGCAAAAATAATGAAACTTTTGTTTTGTTTATTACTCAAAACGTGAGTAAAGGACTATCACCTAGGTTTGACCATTCTTCAATTACTATCATATATTTATTTCCTAATTTTATCCCTGTCCCATTCTCTGAACAGTAAATATCAAGTAATGAACCAACATCTAGATGTCTCTGCCCATAATATCCATATAAGGAGGGGGTCTAGGGCACTGATCTTCATTTCTCAAAAAGTTGTGTCCCACTGAATTTCTCTATCAGCACTGAGTAGCTATCTTCCCTTCCTCCCTCCTCCTTCAATTTCCTTTATATATGCAGATAATGCTTAATATAAATGTTTGTTGACTGGCTGGCTATTACTTGTTAGAAACCCACTACTAGAGATTGAAATACATAGGATAGAGCCATCTCTACTCATGTGAATCATAGTCTAATGTATAAATATATGTGATACAAATGGAATGTTAATATATATATTATATAAATTAAAATAAAATTTATAATATATATATATATATGATTTACATACAAGAATATGTACGTATAATTTACATAAAATATATATTTATATGCATGTATGTATATAGTTCATTAAGCTTAACTAAGAGAAATGGTAATAAGAATAATGTCTAATGAGACTGGAAAGATAGGATGGGGAGCAAGGCCAAAAAGGGTTTTAAAATTTAAAATGAGAGTTCATCTTTTATCCTAGAGGCAACAGGAAACAACTTCAACTGATTGAGTAATAGAGTCACATAGTCAGGTCTACACTTAAGTAAAAATATTTTGGCTCTTATAGGATGAACTCAAGTGGAGGCAGACTCAAGGCAGGAAAAACATTTAGAATTATTTTATGATACTTTAAGCAAGAGGTGATTATGATTGAATAAATATGGTAATGATATGAGACAAAAGGAGGACCCAATGTAAGAGTGGTAAAATAAGAAATCCCAAGATTTGGTAATTTGTTAGATATGTGGAATGATGAGTTGAGGATTCTGTAAAGGTCATGACTTTGAGAGACGGAAAGGATGGTAGTTTCACTGACAGAAAAAAGCTAAGTTAATAGGGGTTAGAGGTATTGGTGAAATATAACTATGTCAACTTAGGGCATGTTAAATTTAAGATGTCATTTAGTCATTCAGTTTGAAATACTCATTAGGTCAAGTTGCAAGACTGAAATTCAATGGTGAGAGCAGAACCACATTGTGTATAAAAACATATACGTATGTATTTATTTACCTATATGTGCATGTGTATGTTTATAAACAACACACATATATGCATCCATGTATACATGCATGTATTTGTAGGTGTCATGTGCATGGTGATGACAAATCATAGATGGTGATAAAATTACCAAGAGAAAGTAGTGAGGGAAAAGAAAAGTAAGTCTGGAACAGAACCTTGGGGAACAAGTCTATGAAAGGAAGTTTGAACAGAACAATTGGGGGGGAAAGATGTCTCATGTCTTTTGATGGAGTAGTCAAAGGAGACTAAGAATAAATAATCCAACAGGTAGAAGAAGAGCTTAGTAAAACTGGTATCATTAATACCCAGAGACAAGAGAGTATTCAGGAGAACTTGGTCAACAGGGTCAAATCCAGCAATTGGTTGAGAAGGATAAAAAATGTGAAAGACTATCAGATTTGACAATTTAAAAAAATACTGGTATTGTTAGAGAGAATGATTTCAGTTGAAATCCAGTTGAAAAAGATTAAAGTTTGAATGAGAAAAAAGAAATGGACACAGAAAATGGAGTCAACTTTTTTCAAGGAATTTTGTTGAGAAATAGAAGTAAAATACCACAGTCTCCTTTAGGAGAAACCAGAATATAATGAAGATTTTGTTTAAAGAGATATGTTCCTATCCGATGGTAATAGGAAGCACATAAGTACATAAAGAGAAGTTAAAAAATAGAAAGGCAGAGAAGAGATGATCAAGGTTTCATTCTGATGGTTAAATGGTTAGCCTTGACAAAGAAAAGGACCACATTTCTATCAGTCTAGAGAAAAGAAGGCAAGAATGGTGAATTAAGTAAAAGTTTTTAAAAATGAAATGCTTATTTTCTCAGTAAAGATTGAGGCAAGACCTGAGAGACAGTGGGGAGGAGGAGGTATCAGAGGGGAGAAAAGAAAAGGTTTTATATCGCCTCAGTGGGAATTGGCATAATGAATTAATTAAAGAACAATAAAAGATCCGCCTTGCTACTGAGGTAACCTGCTGTAGTGGATATAATGTTTGATTTGCCATTGGGGAAATCTGGGCTCAAATCCTTCTTCAGCTTCTTACTACTGTGTGATCCTGGACAAGTCACTTAATGTCTCTCAATTCAGTTTTTAGCCTTGAAATGGGCCAGGGATGGGACGTTGAGTATTATGAGTGAAAGAACAGTAAGAAGTCCCATCAGATTGGACCATAAAGTGCTGAAGGGGAAGTGATAGCCTACAGTATGGAAAACACATTAAGGATAAGTTAGGAAGGACTTCACAAATCAAACAAAAAAAAGTTTATATTTTAAATTAAAGGTAATAGGAAAATGACATGGCCAGACTCATAACCAATTGGTGACCATAGCAGAACTAGAAGTCATCATCTCTCTTGAGATATAGCCCAAATATTTTCCATTAGAATAAAATAAATATTTATTATACTTTATAATTATGTCACATAGTATTTAGCAGGTGCTGATCCAAACAATGGGAGGTCGCTTTCATTAGGAAGGTTAACAGAATTCAAATGATGTAATCCATTTCTCATTATACATTCTTACCTTGGCATTCATTCAAAGTTTCAATTCTAAGACTGGAACAATGAAAAACTTATGCAAGCATATAACCTTTGATTAGGTCAGTTATTAAGTGAAGAATAGTCATCATTATATGTCTGGCATTAAAAGCTATTCATTGATTTATGTACTGAAAATCCTTCAGAGAGACTCTGAGACCTATGATAACTCTACGCGTAAGATTTTTCAATTCAAGTCCTCTGTTAATCAAGAGAAGTGTAAAATTACTTATAGTCAGACAGCTCAATATTTGACTACATTTGATGAGCTCATATGTAATTTTTTCCCCCGGTGAACTTCGGCAATGGGATATACTGCAGTTCTGGAATGTATTTCTTTGATGAGAGTTTCAGAAAGAAAGCTGCATAGAAAACGTTTCAAAGCTGGGAAGGAGAAACATGAATTTTCAATCAGAAAGCATGGAATGTTAAAAAGTCTGGGTATTGTGTTCCTGCATAGGGACAAGTGATCACATTCATTTTAAACGGGTCCCCAAATAAACATATGGCAGAATGATGCAAGTAGAATAGTATCTGAACTGTGTGAGTAATAACTATTTAACTATATTTAATACTATCTAGATGGAAAATTATTTAATTGGTATAGAGAAAGCCCAGGTGAGAAGATTTACCTCTAGTAATGAGAAGTTGGTAAACATTTTGTAATTTTTAGTCCTAGAAGACAAGACAGTGAGTGAATAAAATAGTCAATGACTATAGTAATCTAATATTTGACAAATCCAAAGACCCCAGTTTTGGGATAAGAATTCACTATTTGACAAAAACTGCTGGGAAAATTGGAAACTAGTATGGCAGAAATTAGGCATAGTCTACCTAACACCTCGGCTTATACCAAGATAAGGTCAAAATATAAAGAATCATATTATAAGCAAATTAGAAGAACATAGGATAGTTTGCCTCTCAGATTTGTGGAGGAGGAAGGAATTTGTGACCAAAAAAGAACTAGAGACTATTATTGATCACAAAATATAATTTTGATTATATTAAGTTAAAAAGTTTTTAAACAAACTAAACATATATATATATATACTAATATATACATATATATCCATACACACATGTACACTTGTAATTATGTATAATATGTATTTATATATTATAATATGGAACACAGAATAATATATACTATTAAATATTTACATATAGAGCACATTATAACATAAATATATATGTTCTATGTATATGTGGTTTATATGTGTATGTGTATATGTGTGTTTGTACACAAATACATAATAGGTACTTTAAGGCAAAGGACTAGCATTTGGGGTACCTCTTCATGTGATGTCTTGTATGTGTAAAGGGCTGAAACTCTGAGTAGGTGCACTGGAATCAGACAACCGAGCACTTAAGGCTAATTATCTATTGGACAATACTCTATTAGCACATGCTTGAAAAAATGGCCCTTCCCACTGGCTTGATCTTTTGGTGTATACAGATAATTGAAGGAGGGATTAGGGGGTGGAATAAGACAAGCCATAGTCACTTTGGAGGAGGAAAAGGGAGGTTGGTGGCAAGCCCTTGTGGAGTTTCGTTGATGGATTTATCCCCCTAAAGACTCAAGGACTTTTGCTGATCCTGACTGGCTGATCCTGAAGTCAACAGGGAGTTAATTCGGACTTCACGTGAAGGCATAAAGATTTTGACAACATGGAGGTGAGGAATGAGCAGATTCTAGGCATGCATGGGGGAGGGGAGCTGCCTCACAAAGGCAAAAGGGATGAAACATTATGATTGAAGAACATCAAGAAGGTCAATTTGATTAGAAAATAGCGTGCTGGAGGGGAAGTTATATCCTACAGGATGGAAAAAGTAGGTTGAGGTCAAGTTGTGAAGGATTTTATTAACCAAACAAAAGTTTATAGTTTCAGTTAGAAGTAATAGATACTAGACTTAATTTAATAGAAGAATAACATGGCCAGATCTATGTTTATAGCATCCAATTCAATTCTTAAAGACAGCAGAAGAAACCTCCAATTCCTGCTGATTTCTTCATGCAGTGTATATGAATTTCTAATCTAACAGGGATTTTAGAACATTATCAGCAACTTTCCACAGCATCAACCATCTTAATTCTTCTCTACATCCCTTCTACTATCTACTTTATTTCAGTGGGCTTCTTAAATATCTGTGACTGTATGAGATGAAGATTTTTTTTTTCTCATTTACCTCTATTAGTTTAGTTTTCTTTCATAATCACTTAGGATCCAGGAAACACATTACACTGTTGTAAACATTCAAAGGTCATTAGAAAGATGGAGATGAGAAAGAAATACTCATTATTATAAAAACAGTTGTTGGTCTTTTTATTCCCAATGTGTTTTGCCACTCCCATTTTAAAAAAAGTATATATAATGTATATATATATATATATATATATATATATATATATATATATATATATATATATATATATATATATGTATGTTTATATTTATATATTATATATTTATATATTTATTTATAATATCTATCTATCTATCTATCTATCTATCTATATCTATCTATCTATCTATCTATCTATATAAAGAGAATCAACACTGGGATATATTAAGAGAACTTAAATATCCTCACAGTATATTTGCTGTATTAACACATAGTTCCAGAATCATTTTCAGAGGAATGATTTAAGACTTTGCAGCATCGAAGAATATTCCTGCAAATGAGATACTACAATACTTGTTTTTCCATCTTTAATTCCAATTACACTTTCATTACAGATGAGCATTTGGGTATCTATGATGTCTTCATTTGTCTTCCACTACCTGATTTAGAAGCAGGTAATGAGAGAGGTCAGTTGCAGTCAATGAAACTATCTATAGCACTTCAGAATGAAGACCCCTCTAGTCTGCAAAGCAGCTGAACTGGAAAATCCAATGCTGTGTTTCACCTGATTTATTGTCACTTTAATGCTATAATATCACAATCCTCTTACATTTTCATATTTTCTGTTAATACTCATTATAATGAAAAGTGAAGTGGATGGTGTGGAGAATATGTGAAAATAGCAACTGTAACCTGAGTCTCTTAATATAACACATTGAGGATTTTAAAATACAGCTCTGGACCATTATAATTGGGAACATAGAATTTCAAGTATATGATGGGTTGGAGATGAAGTATAAAAATAGAAATATTTGTCTCTCCACTTTCTTTGAAATTAGGCCTCCTGAGAAAGAAAGTATTTTAGAATAACTATTAAACAATGTTAATTAATTTTTAATTAATTAAATAAAGTATGGACTATATGCCCCACCCTCTTTGTTTTTTGTTTTTTTTTTTTACCATCCATATCTCCCAGTTTTTATCATCAAGTTATTTTGTCTGGCCATCTTCTTTCAAGATGATAACACTCTAGAACAAATTGAAATTTTACTAAATATCCTAGTATTAGTGCATGTATGTGTATATGTACATACATATATATATATATATATATACATATATATATATATACATATATATATATGTATATATATATATATGCAGATATATGTGTGTATATGTGTGTATGCCATTTCTTCTAGGTATACTTCATTTAGAAATTATTAGGGAACATGAAGCTCAAGGCAATTGCTTCTATGTAATTCCTTTGTATTTATGTTTTCAGAGGGACAATTTCAATAACAATATAATGAAGATAGGGGTGAGGATGAACTTTAACATCAGACATTCATTTTGTAAGGTTCTAAATCCCTCTTGTTTTTTGTAAAAACACTGAGTCAGGTTTACACCTTTATCTTTTCTGTAGCTAGTAAATGTTTAACCATTGTCTCTTTAGGAAAGAAAAGACTGAACAAATATTACACCTTTTAGTTTAATCTGCATTATTAACATTTTCTCCATCAATTTCATAAGTCTAGATAACCAGTAAAATAATAAACCAATTCTTGATTTGTACTGTTCACCAATTGGTTCTCACAAGTTGATCTGAATTTGTTCCAGAACACCAGTGGGAATATTCCTCTTTCCTCCTTTCCTTTCTTGCATTTCTTCTCCATTCTTTCATTTACATAGGTTTCTTATCTATACCTTACACAATCCCTGTGTATATCCCAATCTAACATGGGGGAACACATATTTTACATTTCCTTTTCCAGGTTGGTGTTGCTTGGGAGATATAAAGAAAGAGCAGGGTTAATGATCAAAGATGCAGGAAGGGAAGAGGATGAATTTAGGACTCCTGATTTCTAGCACAGGCAGACTTTCCTCAATCAATCACTTCCATTGCGTGTCTTCTTTTGCTTCTACTTTGTGCCCTGGGCACATTGACTTGAATAGTTTTAAGAGACCCAGTCATCACTTACCTCATTGAATACACTTGGCATGGGTTGAATTATATGCTGATCACTCACAGAGTGTAAAATGCTCATTTCTTTTCAGTTTCTAATATTACTGTCTGAGGATGCTTGCAGGTAGTGCTGGATAGGATTCTGGGAGAGAGCCAAAAATCCTATTAAGAAGCTATTGGTAAAAATTGGTGGTTTAGTATGTCTCTTACATAAAATTCATAATGAAAAAATATATCATTTGCTCCTTTATAGAAAACATAGTCCTCCTTTATAGAAAACATAGCAGAACATGATGAGCAATAAACCTCAAGACAGATCAAAACTTGGTGTATCCAAAGTGGAATATTGAAAACCATTCTTGCTGTAGACTATTAAAAGAATGATTAGAAACCCACTTTACTCAGGAAATAGCACACAAGGGGCACTTATGGAGTAGTTAGTGATCGATTTAATAATTTCGTGATAGGAAGCCTGGGCATATTTTACTCAGCTTCTGTAAAATGAGCTACTTATTCACAGATGGTGTCTCTGTGTGTATGTGTGTATGTGCTTGTCAACTTCTATATTAATGGTAGGCAGCAGGGAACAATAGCAGCAGCAACATCAACAGCCTTGGAAATGACCAACAGTTAGTAGCAGCAGCAGAGACTTTCAGGACCAGGTGGGCAATTGTGCACAAGTCAGCATAGTAAAGAGAACAGAAAAATGAAGGAATCCAAATCAGTAGGGAGAGAGAAAGCAGATATTCTCCAAGAAACATCACCAGAGAATATTGGATGTTCTGTAGGGCCAGGGGTGTAACCTTGCGATATGTAAATGTGCAATCCACACATGTATTCCCTATTTGTGGAATCTCTAAATGATATTCCAAGTCACATCTATCCCTTTTCTATATCTTCTTCATGACCCATGGAACAACATACATCTGTGTGATTGAAAGAAATCTTTCTTGTCTCTTAGTTTCCTAGAGTAAAGGGCTTTTTTTTTTTTTTGAACTAGCGTATCTTTTTGTTGGCTACTGAAGGGAAGCACATTATTGGGGTTTGGTACTTATGGTACCTGTGATGCAATGACTGTGGATTCCAAGGGAACAATTAGATTTAATGAGCCTACATCCAGCTTATAAAGGAGAAAGTTAGGAATTTTTACAAAGATATAAGAGGTTAGAATGAGAAGAATATTAGGAGAAAAGGTTACATTTGATTTGGTTGGAGACAAGATCATGGTTGGCTATCACAGGGAGTTGGTTGTATTCCATCTTTTCACATTCCCATTAATGAACCATGTAGCATTGGGACTGGGGTGGATTCTTCTTTTTCAAGTACACTACCTTATAGTAATACATGCACATACACAAAATATATACTTGTATATAAAATCTTTACGTATGTGTCTATATGCATTTCTATATATCAGTGCATGTATATATGTATACATATGTGTTTATATTCAAATGCACACATCAAGTCATATGCACATAATGTACATATATAAATTGTCCATACATATGTGAGTTTATACACATGTATATGTATATATGTGTAGGGGTGTATATGTATATATATATGTGTGTGTGTATATATATATATTATATATATATAATATATATACACACACACATAAAGAGAGAGAAAGAAAAAGAGAGACATATATATATGTGTATATATATATATATATATATATATATATATATATATATATATATATATATATAATTTCATTTCTTACTGGTTATATTGATATGTGTGATATATGTTATTTGGAGGTGATAGGGGTTGAGGTCCCTTTAAGATTTCTTTCTAATTGCCCAATCCATGGCTGATCTTGATTCACAAATCCTGGTCAAAGCACCCTTTGAATATCGGCCCAGCCCCACTATCAGCTCAGCTTCCCCCAGCCCTCACCTGATCTGAGCTAACTGAAAAGCCCAAGAACTTAGGGGTACCGCCCATCATCTTTTAGGTATAGAAAAAACAAGCCAGAGCGCTCTCTTTGCAGGAGCCCTCCCACCAACACATGGTATCCTTCCAGCCTTGTAAGGTTCCTGCCCACCCAGCGACCACCTTCAGCCCTGACGTCCTTCTAACTGAGCTTCACTTCCAAATTTCTACAATAAACCTTTTATTTATCAATCTAGGTTTTCAGGCCTGTAAATTCATTTACAGGGGACACTGCGCATCATGGGATTATCTTACTATCTATGCGTTGAGAAATGGGGTTCCCCCTTTCCTTTCCCTCATTAGAGGTATATGGAGTATTCAGGGATGACTAGCACTTGCGGTTTGCCAAGACATTTTCAATTACTTAGGGTGATGTCCACACCAAGGATCCCTCAGTGGAATGGGCAGATGAGCACAATCTGTGTTCCAGTTGCTAAGAAGCAGGCAATATAAAGTGCTTAAAGGTTAGTCAGATATTCAAGGTCATCCATTACATCCCAAATCAACACAACATCTTTTTTTTTTTTTTTTTTCCTTCCTGTTCCTAGATTTCAAAGACTCTGGAAGAGAAAATGAGACTAAGTTTGTGCAACTATGCTTCACTTAAATTCAATTCACTCACAACTCAAGACATCATCACGGATGATATTGATCGTCTTCAAAAGTGAAAGAAAAACAATATTTTATTTGCGCTATATAATATCTATCATCTATCTATATAACGATGTATCTATGCATCTATGTATGTATCTATCATCTATTTATCTGTATCATTAATGCTTAGTGAAGAAAGTATATAGTACACAACTCAAGACATCATCTGTGATGTCACTGATACTTTTCAAAAGTGAAGGAAAAAACAATGTTATTTGTCCTGTATGTTATCTACCTATCTATCTATCCATCTATCTATCTACCTATCTATCCATCTATCTACCTATCTATCTATCTATCTATCTATCTATCTATCTATCTATCTATTTATCATCTTTCCACTATTTATCTGTATCAGTATTGCTTAGTGAAGAAAATATATAGTACTTTCTTTTTGGTAATGGAAGGATCGTTATTGAGAAAATGCCAGAAATTATGTCTCTTGAGTACCAGTCTAGCTATCTTCAGCAATACTCATTATCATGTTGGCTTTGTATGACAATTTTTTTGGTCTTACCAACCTTTACAAAAGTTCATAAAGGGGTTACAATGTTTACAATAGAGGACAGAGTGACCCTGAAAATATATGGTGCCCTTAATAAATATTTTGGTGAGCCTCTTTTTATATAAATAATTTAATTAAATATGTATTAAAATTATTTGGTCTATAACAGGATTACTAATTTATCAATGAAAATTTAGAATAATGGGTAGAAAATATGTACTTCCAAATTTGTTGATTGTTCAGTTATTATACATTATGATTCCCAGTAATATCCAGGCAATGTATGTTCCTATTCAGGGTCAGGAAATATCTTTTTATGGTTTTTTAAATTTTAAAATATGCCTTGGCAATTTCATATTTCTCTCCATGAGAAAAAAGATAGTGACAGTATTTTCATTCGCATTTCTTTTTTGAAAGAAATATTACTTAAAACACAGAAGGATTCACACCTAAAATGACTGCCTAAATTTGAATTATTAATGTCCATGACACTTTTTGAATCACAATTCTGTTCAGTTTGTAGAACCACAGAACATTACAGAACATTCCCTCATTCCTACTCTTGGTTATTCACAGTGGTTATTCACAGCAAAATTGATTAGAACAATTGAAACATCATGATGATTCTCCTCACATCTATACTACCCACAATCCTTTTACATGCCACAGACGTCCATAGCTTCATTTTCAGAAAGTTTTTCAATATCATCGCATAGCTGATACTAGGAAGTTAGACTACATCATACAGTCCAATAGCATGCCTTAATAATACGCAGTACAAGAAAAACTGAAAATGTTGCTGTTTTTGCAGTATCATGTGACAAAATATAACAAAGTATAAAAAACAATATACTTTATAGTATATTGAGCTCTATTTTGGTACATTTCATAAGAGAAAAGACTTCAAATAAGAGAAAATATGCTACTGATATTAATATTTAAAGATCAATGTTCTCAAACTTCAACATAATATAATTTTGTTTTATAAATATGACATATATTCATCCATGATATTTTGTTATTTTCTTCTGGCCCTAAAATTCAAATATTGCTGTCAGTATCATCTGCATTACAAGTTTTTGAATTTGACTTACTGTTAGCAGGAGAGATTACACCATGTTTGTTTTATAATGCAGTATCTTGGAACAATATTTAAAATACTTGACTACAAGCTGTTTTGTGCATGTTAATATATATTTGTGTTATTTTTCAATTTATCATCTGTTAAAAGCACACATTGTACTTTCCAGTGACTCATGACAGTTAACAATGAGTGATAAATCTCCAAACTCTTAAGCAGTTTGTTAGAAATACTAGGCAATTGAAAATGCAGCCATAGAACACATTGGTTAAATGAGAAATATTTTCCTGAATGCTTCACCACAAGAGATGTGGGGCTTTGGAACTCACAGCTATTCAAAGATAATTGGCTAACTTTATTAGTTTTATTCAGATACTTCCATGTCCTATATAATATGGCCATACAATAAGTTAGCATATTTTTGGTTAACTAAGTTATTCATAATTATTTTTGTTTTATTCTTTATATTTAATTTTAATCTTAATAGTTTTTGTATCTATAATAAGTAGGTTCCTGTAAAGTTCAGGGTATCCGCCGATACATAGGGGTCCCATTGCTGAAGTCTAAGGGTGGGGATTGTTGTTGGTCCTTCATTCTGGAAGGGAACCATGATGTCAAAGAGGCAATGCCATGATGTGCAAGTGAATTGGATCTAAGTGATAGAGAGCTGGGCAAAGTCATCTGCCTCACTTCCCCTCCAGAACCATCTAGGTCCACACTATTAAGAGATATGACCAAGAAGTAATATCCACATTTCATATCCTTGAAACAAAGAATAATAATAACAGCAGCAACAGTATCATTAATAATAATATCAAGTGCCTAAAAAATCCTACTGTTATTCCCCCTAGCTCTAATTTCCCTACATTAGAGTTGGCAACATTATCATTATCAAAAGAGATAGTTTATACAATAAAGACTATGGTATATACATATTGTTATTTTGTTTTTATGGCTGGGGCCTGTCAGTGTTTGCTGTCACATAAGACTGTCAATCTTGTCTCAGTCCAACTCTAACCCTTTAGGCTCAGCTATTTCATCATGCTCTTATTCTGGCTATGTTTGTCCTTTGCTGTTTCCCAGAAGCTCTGGGCTGTCTGTCATATCCAGGTCCAGTGCTGACTTTAGACTTAATAGCTATTTGTCTTGGAAAGCTCTTGGAGCAGTTAGTGCTGTTTTCCATAGGTGACCCAATTTGCCTTGACGGCTGTCTAGCTTCATCCCTGAGCTTATTGTCATTAATGTGGCTCAGTAGGAAAAGCACCAAGACCTGCAGAATTCTGACTAGAGGCAAGTCCACAGAACAAAATGTGCAAATGATTGCAAGGACTAGCTGTGTCTGGGCATATTTTTCAATGTTCACATAATGGAGATTTCTTTGTCAGGAAAGACAAATATCCCTGGAGTTTCTGACTGTTAGATAAGAATCCTCCTTTCTTCTTCTTCTGATTCAGAATTTTCCCTAAAGTATACATCCTAACAATTTAGAAAATGTTGCAGTCAATAGTTTCTTGAGATGGAAAAAAGTCTCCCTTTCTGAAACCCCATCTATTTATTGTTGTTTACAACATATATTTTATTTTGATTTTTAGGTTTTATAAATAGTGTTTGCCCCATAAAAAGTGATATGTAAAACTCAGAAGTGATCATTCAGGAACCTCCAAAGTTCAGAAGCTTCTTCTTCCATGACAGAGTTATCTTCAGTGTTTGCTTTTGAAAGAATTGGCAGCAGGAGCAAAGCCATTCAGCCCTGCAGTTTGTGGTCAGACCAGAAATGCCCCAGAAAGGTTTTCTTGTTTTTATTTTTTTCCCTGTTAATACAGGCTTTTTCCAAATTTGGATGCAAACAGGAAGTGAGCAGAGATTCATAAACACACATGACATAGAAAGACTACAGGAATGTCTAACTTTGTGCTGAATTTCTTTTGTGGAATTAAAGGGAAGTTACAATGGTAATATCTTATTTTGCTGCTTTAGAAATAAGGATCCTATATAGTGGCAGGAATTTCAGGGTATCTAATGGGTTTAGATTTTTTTTCAGGCTCAAACTACTGACTATTTGAAGTATTTGAACAAAACCATTTGTTCAGATCATTGGAGATAGTTTATACATTGGAAATGTCACTGATTGAGTTGGATGGGCTTCTTCGTTATTTATTTATTTATTTTTATTTTTGCTATGCAGAGAACTTTGAGAGGAGGCTGTGAGGATATAGAAGTCTATGACATGACCCTTGTTTTTGAGGCCATTGAACTGGGCAGTCAATATTAAAACACACGGAAATATTGAAGTAAGATTAAGTAAGATTACTGTGTGATAAAATGTATTCTAAATTGTACTAGTTATAGTAATAGTAGTATTAATAAAATTAAATGTTAAATAAGGTTAATGTGTGATAAAATACGTGCTGAATTTTAGTAGTTATAGTAGTAGTAGCAGTAGTAGTAGTAGTAGTAAGCATTTATATAGTGCTTTAAGATTTGCAAAATCATTAAAAATTCAAATTGTCTGAAAAAAATCAGTGCAATTAGCTTAAATTTTTTCTAAGACTTTTTGGACAACTTGTTTTATCTTCACAACAATCCTGGGAGGAGGGTTAGTGCTATTATCAATTTCACTTTATACATGAAGTAGACACAAGTTATGGTTTGCCCAAGTTCATATAATCTGTACTGTGTCTGAGGTAGAAATTGATTGTATTCCTGATTTTCAATCTGGTACTCTCCTCATTAAGCCACTCAGGTGCCTTGTCAATGTGGAATACAGATCAATGATACTGCTATTGACATGGGAACAGTTGGAGATAGTTGCATGAAGGAAGTGTTGCTATTAAAATTCTCCTCAAAATTGCCAGAGAGCTAGACTTCAAATTAGAAATACCAGGTTTGAATGTTCCCTCAGAAACTTACCATATATGCCCTTGAAAAGCCAATCTGTTAGTCTCAATTTTCTTGTCTGTAGAATGGGTATAATAGCTTCCTAACAAGATTGTAATGACAATCCTATGAGATAAATTTGTTACTTCCTCAAGTAGTATTTAAATATTAGCTGGTATTGTTTCAACATTTTCTATTATTCCTGATGCAAAGAAGGTCAAATATACAAATAGATACTTCCTGGATGAATGTTGAAAAAATTGTGGCTTGGAAGTAAGAAATAGTTTGTTCCCAAAAGTCAGGTCAAGAGATTTGCATTTGATTCAATTAATGATAATTATCATTATCAATAGATGTACTGGTGCTTTGAGTAACAAACAAATATAAATTACTAAACAAAGCAAAAACAAAACAAAACAAAACAAACAAAAACAAAGCAAAACAAACAAACAACAACAACAACAAAAAACAACCTCACAAGAAAACCAAACCAAATCAACACAAAACAATATCAAACAAATAAAACAAAATAAAAAGACCTGGGTCAAAATCTCAATTTTGATACTTGTTATATGGACTTAAACAAGCTTCAGTTTTTTCCATCTTTAAAATGGGAATAAAACACTACTTCATGGGATATTGTCAGAAAAAAATACTTTATAATACTTAAAACATCATATAAATGAAAATTATTATCATCTACAATTTTTATTTTTGTTTTTATAAATAATTAGGCATTTGTATGACAAAAACAACATTTGAGGAATAGTAAACATACAGACAATAAGGAGAAAGTTTTAAAGTCAGCAAAATATGGTTTTCTGTTCTGAGACTTATTGGTTATGCAACCAAAGTTAAGTCATTGATCTCACATTGCTCTACTCAACTCTTGGAAGCTACACATTGCAGATAACATATCAGTTTGTATTGGTAATGGGAATTTCCATAGTGTGTGTAAAAACAAATTGGATATTGAGGAAATACAGATGTTGGTCATTGAATAGTCAATCAAAGATATAAAAAGTATTATGATATTTCAAAAAATCAGGAAGAACAATTGAAGTATTTTGTTTGTTTTTTTTTAAAAAGGGCTCATGCATGCCTTTGCAGGCATATTAGAGATATTGGGACCAATATTGGTAGGAAACCAAATTTATCAGGAAGTGGGAAGGGATAGAATTCAGAGCATAGTGCATAGGACTGGCTCTAAAATGGAGGAGTGACATGTTTTCCTTTGAAATTTCCAGAAAGCATTATCATGATACTTGGGAAGTAAATCTGCTTTAATTTAAGGACTTGGGGATGGATTGGAAGAATTTTGAAATAGTTCCTGAGAAAAGCATACAGGGGAATTGATGAGGGATAAATAATATTAATGAGAAATAGCCAGGGCCAAGTTGTAGTGACCTAGTGATATGACCTAGAGTTTAGGCTAATATTGCATTGTTATGAAACTTCCTCCTACAGCCTTAGAGCAGGAGCATAGAAAATAGATAGCTAGTGTGTTCTAGGATTGTCGATGTGCATGGTGAACTTTACAGAACTTAAGGGGACAGGGCAAGAAAGACCAGCTGGGTGACTAAAGCACTATTAAAATAAAATCATTAATTTCTTCCAGGAGAGATACATTTTTAAAAAGTGCCTTTGGCAAAGAACTGTTGTATATTTCCTCAATATTAAGCTTTTAAATCCTTTGCATTGCTTGTCCTGTCAGCTATAGAGATGTTAATAATCAGTTGGAAATATTTTTGATGCTGAAAGGAGCTAATAGATTCCACATGCTGGGATGAACTATGCAATCTCTGTGTTACAGTCAAGAGAATATTAGGCCGGAAGGCAAGGAATATGAGTTCTCGTTCTAGCTCTGACATTAAATAGCTGTGTAATCTTGGGTCATTCACTGACCTTTCTAGCCCTTCTTGCTTTCTCTTTAAAATGAGAAAATGAAAGTTAGACTCAATTAGATAATTTCTGAACCAAATTCCAGCTCTGCCTTTATGTATCTTCATTATTCTGAAGAACGTGCTATGTAAACTTAAACAGCTGTCTTAGAAGAGATCTTTCTGACCTTTAAGGAATCAGTATAATTCTTTTCATTTTTAAAAATCTGTTTATGTATCTGTTCTTAAATGAGATTTCATTAATGTAGAGAAATTTTAGAGTGGAAAGTAACTCTATTCACTAATATAAATCATTAACCCATTTGTAGCTTGAAGTATTAATGAATGGTCTGAGGATTAGAAAGCTGACTTGATCTTATTGAAAGTACCAAGGGTGTTTTCTTCCCCTTCAAAAAATGCCCCCTTTCTTCACCCCAAATCCTTCCTTCTCACCTTTAAAGAAAAGGACCCATTTTCCAGTGCCTAGTTTGGAACCTTCAGTGTGGAAGCTCTAACATCTGACTTTGTCCACATTGTCTCCTCTTGGTGATTTCATCTTTCTGGATGACTCTAGGACAATCCTATAAACTAATATACTAGAGAAGAGTAAAGAATGAAACATCTGTTTTTCTGGGAATGGAGAGGGTCTCACTACCCACTGGAGTGTCTTGGTGGAAGAAAAGCTGTAAGCTAATTTTTGTGACCTCCCCAGCTACCTCAGATTTGGATACTTGCAGCATCATATTAGTCCACCAGACTGAAGTAAATTTACTCTTAGAAATCCTTGGCCCTGGATGAATTAGGTTTTCAATCCTCCCTTACTCCCTAAGCAGACAGACCCACAAGACATGAAGGAGCCTTCAAGGTAGATTCTCAAGCTGTTGACATCTACTGAAACAGAGAATGGCAGACAGTTTTTTTCTTCCTTTTTTCCCTTAGAAGTTGCCAAGTTCATTTTGTGGTCAATTTCTCTTTAAATGTCTTAGAGATATTTATTACAGGTATGATAAAAAAGAAGGGAAAAAAGGAAGAAAGGAAGGAATGAAAGTTAAGGGAGGAGGGAGAGAGGGAAGGAAGGGAGGAGGGAGAGAGGGAAGGAAAGAAGGAAGACTTTTTTTCCTTTATTTTATCCAACCCATTGTAGAGTTTTGTAGAACTTTGCTCTTTCAACCCATCACCTACCAAATCTTCAATTCCAACTAGCTTAATGGTTTTACACTGGAATCAGGAGACACTGGCTAAGTAAGTAAATTTGAACAGACTTTGTGTCCAGGGTTTGTTCACATCCATTGAATAATCAATATATATGTTCTCACTTAGTATCTTTATTAGAGAAGGCTTATTGTATCACTTATTTTAAGTGGGATCTGATAATTAATTGAACAACTGACTGAATGGCATTACTCTTACACAGTAACATATCTTTTCTTATTTTTTTTAAATCTTTTTCATTATTTAGGTTAAAATTGTATTCATTTTGGATCACCAAACTGCTGCCTTTTCAGCTTCTAAATACATGATGTAATCAGAAGGTATATTCTAATATTATTCCCTCCCCTCTATGTTTTGCCTTAGTTGATTTTTTTCCTGCATTGTCCCAAGGCTGTCTGACAAGTAATATACCTTGAGTGGGTTTTTTTTAAAGACCTTTAAAAAACTTGATCTTTTAATATGGTATTTGTTTTATAAGAATAATTACATATTGCTTCATGTCTGGAACATTCATAATAAATTAGTTTGATTTACTCAAAGAATCTGGATTTATCATATATTTATTTGTAGGCATATGTGCTGATGAGATGTTTTGGGTCCAGGAAAGGTTTGATAGTGATTAAACAGCTTGAAACTGAAGAGATGTTTTGATTTTTCACTTAACAGAAATCTAATTATGAACACCCAAAAGTTATTTTAGAAAGTGATATGTAATTTACTTATAAAACTACATTTTGAGGATTACAAATGACTTTACCTTATTAGTTATGTGAACTTCTGATGTTTCACAAAAAATAAAAGAAAATAACAATCAATGAAAAGTCATAGATTGTGTGTGTGTGTGTGTGTGTGTTTGTGTAAAATCACAAGGCTAAAGAATGGTAACATGTAATGTTATTCTCTATAATATATTCTTCTCTGGGAACAGGTTTCTTGGGGAGCTTCTGGTAGCAGCCTTAGTTTCCCTTCAGTTCAATAATCACTCTAAATGCAGCCAGGGATTAAAAGTCCAAATCCTTTACTGTCTCTTTCCAAATGTTATCTCTTTCACTTGGGGCTCTGCTAGTTTTCTGGAGGCCTTCCGGATCTTGGTTTCAGTTTTCTTCACAGGACAGCCTGCCACTTCACTTCTCTGTCTTCCTTTGTTCTGCCTGACTTGTGAATCTCCTTGACTGAATCCTGGCTTTGAATTTCTGGAAGTGCATCCTGGTTGAGGCTCCTAGCTTATATATGTTCTCTTAAAGGGGTGAATCTTGCAGAACTCTAGAAAGTAGTAAGTACACAATCATTGTCTCTATCAATCCACTGACTTAGCACCTTGTAAGAATTCTAACAGTCACATATTTAGTTTTGAGATTTAAAAAAGTTCTTTGTATACATTGTCTTATTAGACATTTACAAGTTCATTATTTATCATTGACTTTCATTTGAGACAGACCACAGGCATTATTGTATTCCTTTCATAGTAAGGACACTGAGCCTTAAGGGCCAAATAATGGCTTTGCTAATGGTCTCATAGCTAATAAATACATGTCTAAGATGGAATTTGAACTTAGGTCTCTTTTGTTATCTAACTCTATAATTCTTTTAGCTAAAATGTGCTACTTTCCCTAAATAATGATTTCCAGGAGATAATGAGGTCTAAAGCATTCTCCAGAAGTCAGAAAACTTTGGGTGGAACTCTCTCTCAGTAGTTGCATGGCAAATCCCTTATTCTCTCTGAAACCCAGGATCTTTGTACATAAAATGAGGATAGTAATATTTCACTATCTACTTCACTAGGCTGCTGGGAGGACCAAATGCCATAATGTATGTAAAGCACTTTGTAGACCATAAAAATTACATTAAAGTCAGTTTTTATTATATACCACAAAATCTTCTATTTAAGGAGGCTATTTATGGTAGTTTAGGGACAATTATTAAAAATGAGTCATGTTAACTGTTTCTATGCATACATGAATTTGAATAAATAATTAAAAAAAGAAAATTGTAATTTGTGAGTACCTGCATTATTATTAAAGAAAGGATAACTCAAAATTTTATTTTTTAAAATTTTTCTATAATTATTCATTTGTTTTTTTTCACTTATTAATAACATTCATTAAGTTCTTATTATATGCCAAATGAAATTGCATTTTGAAGTCAGAAAGAACATGATTCAAGTCCTGCTTATGACATGTACTGGCTATGAATGAGTTGCCTGGGACAATGAGAGGTTAGTGTTTTTGACAACTTTTGTAGTGCCACAGGTTTCTTTTAATGTCCTAACTCAGTTTCCCTAATTGTCCTATTCAGTTACTCTGCCTCAGGTTATAACTATTCCCTCTTAATGTTAGGATAAAGGTCTTTTGTATTAGACCTTAGGCTATAGTCATTCCCTCTTAATGTGTGATGGGATAAAGGTCTTTATCCATTTTAGACATCATTAAAATATCAGGAGCATCTCCAGTACCTCCCTCCATTATGCCTGCCTCCATTATGTCATCCTCATCCTAGGTATCTCCTCCATTATGTCATTGTTCTTGTTACCCTATCTTGTTATGGGACATTCAGGGCTGGATTCTTTGAGATCATAGTCTCATTAAGCCCTGGGACCCACCATGGATCCATTTGGTCCCAGTAAACCTCTCCATTTAATAAATTGTTAAACTGTTCTCTAATCTCTATGTTGCTCAGTTTCTCCAGCATTACAATTTAACATTTTAAGGTTCAGTTGTAGGTCTTTATTAATAAAGGTTTTCTTCTTGGAAATTTCTATATACTTTTTTTTTTTTTGGTAGGTGATGTAACTTTATTTATTTATTTAAAATATTTTTTAAAATTAATTTTATAATTATGCATTTTTGGACAGTATATATGAATGAGTAATTGTTTTTTATAACATTATCCCTTGTATTCATTTTTTCAGATTTTCCCTTCCCTCCCTCTACTCCCTCCCCTAGATGACAGGCAATCCCATACATTTTACATGTGTTGCAATATAACCTAGATACAATATATGTGTGTAAATACCATTTTCTTGTTGCACGTTAAGTATTGGATTCTGAAGGTATAGGTAACCTGGGTAGATAGACAGTAGTGCTAATATTTTACATTCACTTCCCAGTGTTCCTTCTCTGGGTGAAGTTATTTCTGTCCATCATTGATCAGCTGGAAGTGAGTTGGATCTTCTTTATGTTGAAGATTTCCATTTCCATCAGAATACATCTTCATACAGTATTGTTGTTGAAGTGTACAGTGATCTTCTGGTTCTGCTCATTTCACTCAGCATCAGTTGATGTAAGTTTCTCCAAGCCTTTCCGAATTCATCCTGCTGGTCATTTCTTACAGAGCAATAACATTCCATAACATTCATATACCATAATTTACCCAACCATTCTCCAATTGATGGACATCCATTCATCTTCCAGTTTCTAGCCACTACGAAAAAAGCACATACAGGTCCCTTTCCCCTCTTTAGTATTTCCTTGGGATATAAACCCAGTAGTAGCAATGGTGGGTCAAAGGGTATGCACAGCTTGATAACTTTTTGGGCATAGTTCCAACTTGCTCTCCAGAATGATTGGATTCTTTCACAACTCCACCAACAATGTATCAGTGTCCCAGTTTTCCCACATCCCCTCCAACATTCATCATTATTTGTTCCTGTCATCTTAGCCAATCTGACAGGTGTGTAGTGGTATCTCAGAGTTGTCTTAATTTACATTTCTCTGATCAGTAGTGATTTGGAACACTCTTTCATGTGAGTGGATATAGTTTCAATTTCATTATCTGAGAATTGTCTGTTCATATACTTTGACCATTTATCAATTGGAGAATGGTTTGGTTTCTTATAAATTAGGATCAATTCTTTATATATTTTGGAAATGAGACCTTTCTCAGAACCTTTAACTATAAAAATTATTTTCCCAATTTGTTACTTCCCTTCTAATCTTGTTTGCATTAGTATTGTTTGTACAGAAACTTTTTAGTTTGATGTAATCAAAATCTTCTATTTTGTGATCAATAATGATCTCTAGTTCTCCTCTGGTCATAAATTCCTTCCTCCTCCACAGGTCTGAGAGGTAGCCTATCCTCTGTTCCTCTAATCTATTTATGATCTCCCTCTTTATGCCTAAATCATGGACCCATTTTGATCTTATCTTGGTATATGGTGTTAAGTGTGGGTCCATATCTAATTTCTGGCATACTAATTTCCAGTTTTCCCAATAGTTTTTTTTTTTTTCAAATAATGCATTTTTGTCCCTATTGTTGGTATCTTTGGGTTTATCAAACACTAGATTGCTATAGATGTACCCTTTTTTTGTCCTTTGTACCTAATCTGTTCCACTGATTGACCGGTCTATTTCTTATATACTAATGCTTTCACTCATGTCTGGACCAATGTACCATTCACTGTGTGAGAAAGTAGTGATTAAAAAATAAATTGAAATTGTTCTTACTTTAAAGGACATTGAAGAAATCTACCTTATCTTATTTGGACATAACAAACTGTATCCTTCCTCCCTCCTTTCCTTCCTTCCTTCCTTCCTTCCTTCCTTCCTTCCTTCCTTCCTTCCTTCCTTCCTTCCTTCCTTCCTTCCTTCCTTCCTTCCTTCCTTCCTTCCTTCCTTCCTTCCTTCCTTCCTTCCTTCCTTCCTTCCTTCCTTCCTTCCTTCCTTCCTTCCTTCCTTCCTTCCTTCCTTCCTTCCTTCCTTCCTTCCTTCCTTCCTTCCTTCCTTCCTTCCTTCCTTCCTTCCTTCCTTCCTTCCTTCCTTCTTTATTTTTTTCCTTTCTATTTAATTCCTACCTCTGTCCCCCTTTGTTATCCCATCCAACCCTGGTTGGAAAAAGAAAAAAAAAAGTTCTTGTAACCAATATACACAATCAAACAAAATAAATATTCTTACTGACTGTGTCCAAAAAAGTTTCTCATTATGCATCTTGAGACTGTCTGTCCCCTTTGCCAAAAGGTGAGTAATAAATCTACCGATAGCACAATAAAAGAAAAACAGATGAAAATTTGGGCTATCATTTCTTTACAATAATATAGGTATTCACAAATTACGATTGTATATTTTTAATCAGTCAAATTAATATATGAATAGTAATAGATAACATGACTAATTTTAATACCTGTTTCTGATCTACCCTAAATAACTTACTTAAATAGAGGATTTTGTGGTTTATAATAAAAACTGCCACTCGAAACTCAGGTTTATATATGTTTCAGAAGGTCTTACTAAGGAAGAGTAATGTTCTAAAGCATCACTAAAACAGGGTTTGGATCCATAATAAGCTAGGGAGAATATCACATTCCTAGACCTTGTTCTGAACAAAGAAAAAGAATAACTTTTCTATTTCTAGAAATCTTTTTTTTTGCCTCGGGACTGAGGTTGATAAATGCTATTTACTTTAAGACTAAGGGAGATGATGGACTCAAGATGCAGAATGAAAAACATTTTTGGATACAGTAAATAAGAGAATTTATTTTGCCTAATTATGCCTATTTGCTACAAGGATATTTTTTTCTTTTTCTACTTGTGGCTGATTGGCAAAATAGCCAAAAAAAGAAAGGAAGGAAAGAATGGGAAAAAAGAATGGAAAGTAGGAAGGAAGGAAAGAAGGAAGAAGGAAAAAGAAGGAAATCATTGAGACATCTTTTTTTAAAAAATTATGAAAAAGTAAACAGAAGATGCTCAGAAAAAAATATTCAATAAGCAGGACAACTTTGAATGCTACAGCATTGATTATATAATTATATCCTTTAAAAGAAAAGCAAGCAATGCAATGTAGGGACCAACAGTTTCATGTACAGTTTTACTTTGTAGAGGAACCAAAGGGCCCCAAACCCTTTGGTGGTTTAGGGGAATGGCTACTTCAAGCATATAAAGATGTCCCCTGGAGGAATTCATGGTTGACAATGTTGTGTTCCAATGGCTATTTTTTTTTTTCATTTTTTTGTTTGTTTTGTTTTCACTGAGGCAACTGGCGTTAAGTGACTTGCCCAGCGTCACACAGCCAGGCAGTTTTAAGTGTCTGAGGTCAGATTTGAATTCAGGTCCTCCTGACTTCAGAGCTGGTGCTGGTGCTACACCACCTCGCTGCCCCCCAATGACTATTAAGGTTGCTGAAACAACAGGCCCTGATAAGTGCTTTCTTGGTCAGACATTAAAGACACCAAGTTACATCCTGAGCTGTTGCCAATTGTCTTGGCTTTTGTTCTGCCATTGGGCTTTGATAATACTGGAAGAGAAAAAGAATCTGGCAACTTTGTGCACACTTCTGCCTTACTTAAATCTGATTTACATGTCAATTAAGTATTTCTCCAAGATGTCAGTGGGTCTCTTTGAAAATGAAGGATTTATGTTCATATATCTGTATGCAAAAACTCCAGCGTTTATATTCAGAATAAAGAAAAATTACTAATAAAGATTTCACACATGTTTTGAAGCAATTTCAGGGCCAAGTATATCCCTCCATAAGTATATCCTTCTTTAGGACTTCTGTGTTTATAAAGATCCATAGTTTTCTCTATGTGGGTACACCCTCCATAAATCTCTCCATAACTCAGTAAGTGTTCTTTGGGAATTGCTGTGGTCAAATAACCATTACTCAGTGATGGTCACCATTCCAGGGACGGCCTCTCCACACATAGATTGGTCTTCAGGCAACAGTGTTCCCTCCCTGGACCCATGCATAAAGCTTTGACAAAATGGCAGGACCTTCCAGAGGACATGCTCTGGTGGCCAATAGCAGGTTAGAAGTAGAGACAAGTTAAAGGTAAGGCTGTGAAAACATGCAGATCAACACACTTCCCACCCCAGGATGAAAACATTACCAGACTAAACAGAGCTCTCCGAGGGATTTTATAATGAAACAAAACCAGGACTTGGACCACATTTGCTTAGACTCTCTTTCAGACAGGTTCAAAGAGTAAAAACATTGCTTTATATGCTGAGTCTAGCCTTTTGATTAATGGGGACGCTGGCATTTCCGTTAATAATCTGCCTTGGAATCCTTGGAGTGGGCCCACTTTTTGAAGCCATGGATCCCTGCTGCTAAGAAAATGACTGTTCTAAACCAAACCAATTAAAATAAGCCTTAAAATAGAAGGGTGGGATTGTAGATACTGAACAGGTAAGGAGGCTCGTTATCCAGACTTCATGGTTCTATCTCCTGATGCACACACCTCCTGCAAGGAGAAACTGCTTTTGTTTTAGATTCATTTACTAAACAAACAGCTACTTCATAAAAGGACTAAAAATGTTGATTTTAATGGTCTATTTAAAGCAATAGTTTTTTATAGCTTTGGAATTTCCAAGGTTCAGTATGGTTGGAGACCATGTTGTTTTTATTCTCTTTTCATTATAATCGGACAATTTAGTTTTAATTTCTAGAATTCAATTGAAAATGGAATAAAATGTGACATGACAATGGTTTCATGAAATCAAGGACTCTCTGTGTTTTTGTCATTAGTTTGGAAGAGCAATGACTACAAAAATCTGAAGAATTACTTAGAACTCAGGATTCATTTATTTATACACAGCCTGAAAATAGTTTTATTGATGAAAGCCTTAAAGACAAGATGCTAAGATTGCATCCATTTTCTCTGAAAAAAAAAATCCTTTAGACATTTTTTCCTTTAAAGGGCTGAGATATTGGAAACTGGTAGAAAGCGATGATCTTATCCAAAACTGCAGCTGTACTAAGCTGATCAATATGGAGAGGCTCCCACTACCAATCAAGAATACTGCTAATCAATTAAGAAGCAGACAGTGTCCTTGAGCTCTATTTCAACTATTCAGTTTTGAGCAGATGGATGGTGACATAATGTGGGTGACAAGAAAGGGAAATGTCGATATGAGTCATTAAGACTTTGCTAAAGAGAGAAAAAAATGTCTGAAGAAATATTTAGGGGAAAATAATTTTGATTGGCTTTGAAATGGACCTTTGGTTAATTTAGGACTAATGAAATAATCATAGTGACATAAAACAACATATTATTTTGAATTGGAGAATATTTTGGTATTTACTTCAAGTTGCATAAAATATAATGCTTAGTGTAATTCCCGGAATGTAGGAGGCACATAATTGTTGATGCATATGATATATATATATATATATATATATATATATATATATATATATATATATATATATATATATATATATGTATATATATACATATATATGTATATATAATTAATAAAACAAATGTCAACACACATAAAGAAAACAAATTATGACAAAAACAATGATAAAACAATTGCTCAAGGAAAAAATAAACTATCACTAAGATAATAGTATAAATTAAAAAATAACAACATAAAAGAAATAAAATTTGAAAAACTGTTCATTATTATCTTATAATTTTTGATGACCTGAAGAATACTATAATAGAAAAAGACTGGAATTTTGATCCTGTAGATACAGATTTTAATCTAAGATTTGTTGTCTATAACCTGTGTAACATGGGCACATAATTTCACTTTTCTAGATTTTGCTTTCTTCATCTATTAGAATAATGGGGTCGAGTTGTTCAAAATTCCTTGAAATTGAATATGCTGCTAAAAACCAGGGGTGGAGAACATCTGGCTTGCAGACTACATAAGGTCCACAAAATCATTTGATCTGGCCCTGCCAAGGCAACAATGGGCAATGATGAGCTAAAGGTTGGGTTCAACAACCTCTCACTGATTGAGTTCTATAAGTTGATCATTTAGTATAACCCATGAATGATGTTGTAAATATACAAATCTTGGAAGAAAAAAGGTACCCTACCTCCTGCTGTACTTTTTTCCTATATTTAAACTTCAGCTTTTCATCTTCTTGTGGCTCTGTGACTGTCTTTGTCCCCTCACTACACAGACACAGACACAGACACACACACACACACACACACACACACACACACACACACACACACACACATGTTAGGGGCCGGGACCTTTCACAGGAAACCTCAACAGTGACTGCCTCTTCCAGCTTCCCCGACCCGAAGGGGCTTCGGACGTCTCTGGCCCTCCTCCTGGAGACGGGAGGAGGGAATCACCAGACAGAGAGCCGAGGTGGATAGAACACAGTGATGTTTATTGGAGTTACAAGTCAGCTGTGTCTCCCCCAGCCCTTCCATGCTCACTCTTTTATAGCCCATTTATCTTTTTTTCATTTTTCCCCTTTAGAGTGTGGACTCCTCCCTGATTCCTCCCCGAAGGCGGAGCCAATCCTTACTGTGCCTCCCCTGCACCCACCCAGATCCTACCTCGTCAGTTGCCACGGTGACAGATCCAGGTTCCGGCGGGTCCTGACACAAAGGCGTCTCAACTATCTCCCAGGAGGTTCAGGTCCAGAGCCTCTTACACACACACACACACACACACACACACACACACACACACACACACACACACACTTTTCTATTTCCCTAAGACTAACTGGTCTGAAAGAAATGGTTCCCATCAGGGTAAACCATAAAGATTGTCAAGAAGATCCCATTTGCCTTCATTGTCCCTGTGCCCTTTCTCTCTGTCTCTCTTACACTTCTTTCCTTTACTCAATAGTTTCTTCACCTCTCTCAAAATCTTTTCTCCAGAAAGCTCCATTAGAGTAATGTGATCAGATATGTATATTAAGAACATCAATATAACAACAGTGTTCATAATGAATTAGAGTAGAGAGAGTAGAGGAAAGCTGCATGAAAGATTATTAACATAGGTGAGAGAAAACGGGTCCTTGTCCTAAGATGATAATTGCTAAAGTTCCAATTACAAATTATTTCACGGAAACAGTGAAATGAAGGAGAACTAATGCAGTAGGTAGTAGCAAAAGTTGAGGGGTATGGATAGCTTATGCACTTTTCCTATTGATACCTAAGGGGCAAATTTCAATTGGTACACACTAATTATGGTACTGATGATAGCGTCCTGAAAAAGAAAAGAGGTCTGAGGGTTGAGACGTTGCAGAGATAGAATGCATAAGATTTGGATTATGGAAATTTTAATGCAACATTACTGCCATTCTTAACATGAAAACTTTGCTATTAATAATATTACAATTACAATCTGTTCATTCATCTCACGTTAATATAGCATATACTGGATGCAAAGAATTGTAGGGGATGAAAGGCACTGAATTCAGTTTAGAACAATATTAAATCAATTACTCCAAATCATATTACTCATTTATTGGACTTAAAGAACTAAAATCCAATTCATTTTTTGAAATAATAATTTACTTTCCCAAATATATTTAAAGATATTTTTCAACTTTAATCTTTGCAAAATCTTGTGTTCCACCACATATTTCTTCCTCTCTCCCTCCTTCCTATATCCCCAAGGCAGCAAGCAGTCTAATATAGGATAAATATGTGCAATTCTTCTAAACATATTTCCATATTCATCATGATACACCAAAAAAAATCATATCAAAAGAGGGAAAAACATTAGAAAGGAAAAAGTCAACAAACAACAACAATAAAAAAGTGAAAATACTATATTTTGATCCACATTAAGTCTCCATAGATCTCTCTCTGGATGCAGATTGCACTTTCCATCACAAGTCTTCAAATCATTTTTAATGACTCTTTGGTAAGCACTTTCTCCACCGTGCTACACTGTCTCTGACTCTGCTGAGCAACAGTATCATTTCTTGGCCATCAGGCTAGTTAGTAGAGAACTATTTTTAGGATCTGTTTTTATAGCACACTGTCTATTTATGTTGTTGACTGTAAAAAAGATCTTGCTTAATTAGAATCAACCCATCTTTGCCTATAGTTGTGATGCTGATTTTGTGGTTTTACATTGTTAAGAATGGACATAATGCCTACTGTAAAAGAAGACATAAAAATGTTAATAGAAATTAGCATTTATATATATATTCCTTCAGAGTTTGATAAGCACTTTTTACTACATTATATTAATGGTATTTGTCATTGTGCACCTAATCATAGTTAGGGCCAATATTATCAGCGAGACAGTCAATAAACACCTACTGGGTGCAAGGTATTGTATTAATCCCTAGTCAAATAACACTACACTATAAGGATCACTGGAGGCTAAGACTGTCAAGTAATTCTTTGGGGGAGAGAGCAGAGGAATTCTGAAGGATGAGTAGTATACAGTAGTATACAGGCACACTTGGGAAAAGGTCTTTAAAGTGTTTGACTTGATAAATGAAAAGATCCAAAGGGGAGATTATGTTTGGATTTTCAGTTTATTAGATTGTAAACTTCTTGAGGACAGGGATCATGAATTAGATTTCATTGCAATTTCTATGTTCAAGGAACTTACTCTTATGTTTCACAGGTGATCAAATACCTATTGAATTGTTTTAGAAAAGATTGTGTGACATTTTGAAGGATAAATGATTTATTAAAAATAGGTTGACCTAAATGAATAATTTGTCAAAGAGATCACTTGCAAATTAACTGGCAATGTTATGTAGAGTATCAAGATTGAAGAGAGTTTTGAATGCACTGCTATGAGTGTGTCCATATGGGGTTCTTTGGCACTGAGGGCAGAGCATTAGTTCATTGGAAAGACAATAGAAATATCTCTTATTTGTAGTTGTTCAGGTTTGAACAAGAAGTCATTGTAGTCCCATCTGGATGAAGCTTCAGTTGGTTCAACTTAGTAGCTAAAAAAAGGACTAAATTAGACATTTAGTTTAATTTCAAATTCAATATCATGTTATTTTGTTAAGATACATTTGTGGTATCTGTAGGAATGTTTGTTAACCACACCTTCAAAACAAAACTATGTATAGAGAATGAATGAAAGACTCAGTCTTCAGAAAAATATAAAAGGAACTAGAAGAACAAAGGGCCTGCTGAGACTTTTACTTGTTTTTTTTTTAGGATGATTGTGATTTTCTTCCATCACATTGTATGTTGACCTTTTGGCATTTACTCTTGTTATATTATGATTTCTCTCTTTCTTTAAATGATATAGTTTGGTATGGTCAAAACCACAGCCAGCTGGTAATAGCAGACAAAGGTTAACTTGAATTTCACATTTCTTGTATTTAGAAAGCTGAGCATTGAACAGTCTGTTCTACTTTATTCACAAAGCAGAAAATGTTGAACCATTTCTTTCTTGTTAGGAAATAAGTAAGAAAATATTTTAATGACAAAATAAATCAAGAGAAAATGATATATTTCATATATGTACATAACTTTTGAATTTCCGCTTGACAAAACACATTATTTGTAAATGTTTTTCTCATTGTTCATAATCAAACCATTTTTAATGTTTCCAAAAGACACTGTTAAATACAAAATTCTTGTGTATGAGTAAATGTGGATAGAGTTAAGGTAAGAAAAAAAATCTCTTCTCAAATAGGGAAACAATTTTTTCTCAATGAATCATAGAGGGAAAAATAAATAGTGAATTTCCACAGAAATAGTATTGCTGAATCTAATTATTTTTTCTCTCTTACTAACTCCAATAGTTAACAGCTGTGTTTGGAGAATAGGGATTACTACCAATTAATTTGATTTCAACAGAAAAAGTAAAATTCTCTGGTGTGAATGAAGGCTGATTTTTTTTTTCCCCTCAGAAGTATATTACATGCTTTGGGAGGGATTTTCAATTCACTAAGAGATCATTTGGAAAAATTATAGCATAAAGGCCTTAGTGTGACCATGTTGGCTCCATGAGGACAGGGAACTTATTTATTCTAAATTATTTACAGCATAGTATATATAGAAGGCACTTAATGTATGTTTTCCTTAAACTACAGAAATTGAAATTATGAAGGGACTTTAGAATCCATCAGATTTTACTCATAAATGGAAAAAAAATCCCAATCCCAACTATGGAACATCCAGCAAATGCACTGCTTAAAGATTTCCAATGAGGGAGTACCTATCTCTTGTCTAGATAGTCTAACTTTGGAATAACTCAATTTGTTAGTAATATCCTTCTTATACTTTGGTTCCCAGAGTTCAACACAATATTCAAGGTATTGTTTCATGAGGAAAGAGTATAGTTGGATTCTCATATCCCTATTTCTGGTAACTATGGATCCTTTAATGAAACACTCAATTGCATTAGCCTTTTCCCCCCAGGCAATTGGGGTTAAGTGACTTACCCATGGTCATACAACTTGCATTAGCTTTTAAGTTACTATAATTTTTTTTTTTTTAAATCCCAGAGTGAACTTTACTCTATTCCAATATGTCATTATTATGTGGAAAGTAAGCATAGGTTCTTGAAAATAATAACAGTGAATCATAAGTTTTGACAAGTCTTAATAAGGAAGGAATTGTTTAAATATAGCATTGAAAGTGAATTATATACTTCTTATTCATGAACCAATGGAGAGACTTATCACAAGGTTAGCCAGCAGATTACACTTATTTTTTCATCTAATACTTCATAGAAACCTATCTTCTAAGGAATGAAAGGGTAATCATTGATGATTATAGTGATGAAAGTCATAAATGTTTTTGACAGAGATAAGATTCTACTCTATTAAGTTATCTGTTGAAATACACATCATGAAACCTAATGAAAAAGAAAATGAGATTAATTTGTCACAATGTGGCAATTATAATTGTCCAATCTGCAAGAAAAAAAAAACAACAAAGCAAAACATTGAAGTAGTTCTCTGAAGCAATGGTACTTTTTAAAAGGGCCCATTTTCCCCTCTAATGGAGTAGACCTCAGATCTTCCCCATGATATGAGATGCCCCTTTCTTCTAGGATCTTGTTTTAATAGTGTTTGATGAACAAATATGCAAAAGAGATTTGGTAAAATACAGAATCTCATTGGTTGATAGACTTTGTTCTTGGGGCCAAAAAATAAAATATCAGTAGGTGATCATAGATTGGGTAAAGCATAAGGAATTTCCATTGACTAAATGATTATAAGCTGGTCACCTGCTCATGTTGGATAAGAGAGTGATCCAGCATTAGGAAAATAAGTTTAGGGACTTTCTAAAGAATCAAGACATCCTACCCACATTGGGTTTGGATGTGGAATTTGAGCAAAACAAGATGGAGATAACTTTGTCAAGATTTTTGTGATTGTCCAAGTGTGTTTTAGAGCTGGTCACAAGTAATGAACATTACATTAAAGTTTTGGGCACTTTTATAAAAGTTTACTATAAAATCATTATCTTATTTAATCAATCTGATATATCACACTGATGATTAATACTGATTGGAATAAAGTAGTGATATAAATAAAGCATTTCTCACAATGATATTTTTGTAGAAACTATGCTGGCTCCTAGGAATAATTTCTTTATTTTTAACTATCCAGAAATGTTTTTTTGTTTTTTTTTTTAATGAATGGAAACTTTCAAAATCATTTTATTTAGTGGGTGGTCTGGACCTATTATTTCATTAGTATGAGAAACTCCTGGTATGAAAATTTCCTAAATAACTGCAGATCAAAAATTAATATGTTACTTATATAGTCTTAGACCAGTGAAATTAATCATAAATTCAAACTTCATTGCTAGTGTGTGACACATATATCTGGCATGTTTCAGAGTCAAGCTACAAACTTAGGACTTGTCTCAAAGTATAATACTCCATTCACATCATCATAGTGTCCCTCAAGATGAACAAAGTTACAGATTATATAGGTGTGGATTATTGATATTGAGGAGAAAGTAGAATTATACAAATGTTGAAAAAATGTGCTGTGAAATTTAAGCACATTTTATGATTTTTCCTATATGAATTTTATGGGGCATTATTTTGAATCATAGGATTATAGGTTTACAACTGAAAGGATCTTGGGAAGCCATATGGACCAATTCTTCTTTTTTAAATATGAAGAAACTGGTCCCAGAGATAGTAAATGGCACAATGAGATTTGAACCTATATACTTATTTTAAATCCAGTTCTCTCTACACTGTACATTACTGCATATTATAATATGGTAATATATCTGTAGACTTAATGATGTTAATAGATGTGTCAACTTAATTATGTGATTAGTGTCGCCAGTGGTACAGATCACTCCCCCCTTTTTGTGTATGATCGTTATTTATTTCTTATTTCAATCCTCCATGATGAATCTATCTAAGATGATGAGACCTTCTTGTATTCCATTTTACATGTAATGAGTGATATCCAAAATCATCAGGAAAATGAATTTCTTTGTTTAAAATGTATAACCTGAAAACAGGTGGAACTTGTGGTGGTGTGGTGTCTATGTGTATGTTTGTGTGATTGTATTTATGTTTTCTTTTTTTTATTTTATTTTAATAGTTTTTATTTATCAGATATATGCATGGGTAATTTTACCATATTGACAATTGCCAAACCTTTTGTTCTAATTTTTCCCTTCCTTCCCCCACCCCAGATGGAAGATTGACCATTGTATTTATTTTTTTCAAGAGGAAAGAATTATAAAGGATATGCTGGTGAAAGTTTAAAAACTAGTTCTCTGGGAAAAATGCACATATGAAATTTTTAAAATTTTTATTCTTTTTTATTAACAGTTTTTCTCCAATATCTTCCTAAGCCTAGACAATGAACAACAACATCAACAAAAATAAATCAAGCCTTGAATTCTAAGATTTCTGATTTCTGTGGTGTAAATGCTCACACTGAATAATTGACTAATGTATGTCATTGGTTTTGGGAACTGAGGATTCAACTGGGTATTACTTGGATAGCCAGAGCTGTCTGTTGTCAATAGATAGATCTTTCCAAAGCTTGGACTTGATTAGCATAGAATTTCCGAATTCTATGCCACAATCAAGTATCAGAAAAAGGAGGAACTGTAGGGGCTTGAGTTAGTAATCTTTGAAATATAGTCCTCACTTGTTCTACCTCATATTTGTAAGCTCAACTTGTACACTCTACTTAATTGAAATATGTTAAATTTTATGGCAGTAATATGCATTTCATTTTTTTTCTGTTCTCATTTTGTTTCAAGATGACAGAGAAAGTAATGACAACTTAACTTAAAGGTATGTCATCATTATTTACATATCACATTTAATCAAAATCAATCTCACTTGAAAATTATTCTGAAAATAGAAAGGAAATATCAAAAGGCTCAATTGAAATAAATTTCTCTTTTCATTCAATTATTTGTCATGGTCCATATTGAATCCATAGTACATAGTAGTTTTTGTTGTTGTTGTTGTTGTTGTTTTAAAGTAGGCCCCAGAATAGATTATTCCTGGAAGAATATATTTCTTCCTGAATATTCTTTTCAAAAAATTGGAATCTATTTGAAATGAATATTGGAGATATTCATTATGAAATAATATAGAGGGGAATCCTAATTTTGCTTCTGGGAAGGTGAAAAAGACAAGGGGTTTGTGGATGGGTTTCTTCTGGATGGTCCATTTAGCAAAAGGTCTTTCATGGTTTCCTTAGTTTCACCATATGAACCCAACCCATGGAACTTCCTTAGTTATCCTTTTTGATTCTCCTATAATTCTGAACCATCAGAAAACAATCACTGTGCAAAATCAAACTGCTAATTGACCCCCTAGGAAGGAAATGAATTTCATATTTAAAAGTATTCAAACTGAGTGAGTCTTCTATTACAGATCAAAGCCACAATCCTGGGACCACCATTATATAGCTAGTCTGTTCTGTATAAATTGTACATGAATTTTCCAAAACTATTAGAAAGATAAATTTATCTTCCCTCTAGTACATAAGGATGGGTGTGTACACACACAAACACCTAAGTTTCTTCACCCTTAGCTTTAATAAATTGTTTTTATTACTGTGTTGCGACTCATTGCTTTAGTGTTTTCATAATTCCCAAACGTAGATCCTCTTTAATCAACAAAACAACAAGGGAGTTACCAGTCTTACCTAGATGGTGGTGGATATTGCAAAGGTAAAAGAGTTATTTGCAGATGCAAATGCTATAAAGTGTAGGATCTAGAATATGCAATCTCTAAGGTCTTAGGATAGGTTCTAAATCTAAGATCATATTACTATAGAAGCTGATCAGACTTTTCCCATTCCACTTGCAGCTACTTATGTTCTTTGAAAATATACAATGTGTACTGGATATGTCTTGTTTTTTTCATCTTCATTTTACTGTCTTTGACAATAAAACATGAGCTTCTTGAGTACTGAGGACATTTTAAAAATTCTTCTCTATAACCTCAGTACTTAGCACAATGACTGGAAAATAATAAATTCTTCATAAGTGCTTTTTCAAGGGCATGTATTCAATCTCATCTGATTTTCTTCACTATAAAAATTATAGATATTTGATGTATTGAAGAACATAGCCATTATAACATCATTTTTGCTTCCTTAAAAATGCTTCCTTTATTATGCACGGCAAGTATTATTCTTTATTTCATTTTTGCACGCTCCCTGCCTAGTACTGTATATAGGATGTAGGAGGTACTAAATGAGTTGGTTGGTTTTTATTGAAGTGAATCGAGTTGACAAACAATCAGTGAACTTGAAAACCATCTGGTAGTAGTTCTTTATCTAAAGAAAATCTTTTCAGAACTGATAACATTCACAGCTGCTTTAATAACAATGTTCAGATCATCTGCTTTTATCATGTGGGAAACTGACACCAAATATAGGTGCAATTATGTTATTTTAATCTTAGTTCACTCAGATCCTGTTCAGGTTTTGGGCAGGAAACTGTTGACAGATGCCATGGAAAGTCTCACCAGAAACCTTTGTTTAGGGTGATCTTTATGGCTACATGTCTCTATTGCCCTCTACTGTTAGTTGCTAGCATCAAGTTAACTTGTTAAGACCATCTAAGATAAATGACCAGAATAAAAAAAAAAAAAAAAAAAGAATACAAATGTACATGCTTGTGACTGATTAGCCCATTCTGATTTTACAATTCTGAAATGAAAATATTTCTTCCTTTCTTGGTAATCTTAAGTTATTTTAAATTTATTTAAATGAATTTTGTCTCCTCTTTATTTTAATGAGAAATATCTCCAAGTATGAACAAAATAATTTGCTAGCTTAGAAAAATAAAACTTGATTTCCTCATCTGGTGAAATTTTGATGTTAAGGAAAAGCAAGGGTGGTGCTTTTCCCCACCTCTTTCTTGCCTCTAACTTACTTCACTACAAAAACAATTCTAATATTTTATTTTATATAATAATTACCTATATGTAACTTTCTGTCTCCACATATACATACAACAGCATATTTTGAGCTCAATAAGGTCAATGAATATATTTGATCTAAACTTTTATACTTCTCTGGAATCTAAGATCATTCAGCAATCAATCAATAAGCATTTATTCAGTGCACAGGATTTCCAGACATTGTGCTAAGTACTGAGACTAGAAGTATAAAATAGAACCATGTTTGAATTCAATGAATTTACATTCTAATGGGAGAAATAAAATGTATACATAAAAGGATTTGTGTATATTATCCATTTAGGTTTATATACGTTTATAAGAGTTTGTCTAACTTTGTTTTGCTGGGAGTCTTTGATAAATTTATTGTAAAGCTTACCCATTTCTCTTCAAGGGAGACTTTGATTGTTGCCTGGAGGGAAGTAAAAAAAAAAACAATTGTCCCCATGAATAGCCATTCTGCTCTTTTCAGAAAGGAGAATCATCTCTACCTAGAATTATATCTTTCTGCTCCCTTATATATCATCAGTCTAGAGGAAATATTCCCTCTTAGGTTTAATCTGCTTCCCTAGTAGTTATCCCTTTAAAAAGAAGAGTAACCACATTTTATATACAAAAGCTAGACTGCTTCTTTGCAAATAGTAGCTATATAAACAAATATCATAAATACTGAATACTAAGTAAACCCATTTATCCAAGAAAATAGCAAACGGAAATCAAAGAGGGTGTGCATATTAGGATAGAATGCAATAGAAAGAGTATGAATTTTTCCACTGGGATCTTAGTTGAGAAAAGAGAATGTCTCTAATTTCTCCCAAAAGGGGAATTCCTTGAAATCTCTAGGGAGGCAAACTGGAAACCAGAGCCATATTGGGACACTAGCATTTCTCTACATGTATTTTGCAAAATCAGTTTTCTCTCTCTCAATTCTCCTCAAAAAGGATCTGGAAACAGGTGTGTCCTCTTTCAATTCAGGATGAAATCAAAATGTCTTTCCTTTCCCAAGATCTCTTGCTTCCTCCATCCTTCACATAAGATCACAGATATGTAATTGCTCAAGATCTGAACTCAAGTTTAAAAGAAATAAATACATCATATATACAGAATCAATATGAAGTGATTATTATAGCAAGTTACCTAGTAAAAACAAGAGGGAATCAATGGAAGATGAAATGAGCTGAGGCTTGCAGGAATCCAAAAATTCCAAGAAGGTATCCTAGTAATGATGGACAGACATTTGAAAGGCATGAAAACCAGGAGATGGAGGATTTGTTGTCTGTAAAAGTGAACAAACTGATGTGGTTGGATCACAGAATGCAGGGAGAGGACAAAATAATCTAAGAATAATCATTGAGCTCAGGTTGTGAAGAATTTTTGAATTTTTAAGTGACAAAAACAATTTATATTTGAAACTAGAATTAATACAGAGCCATTAAGTTTGTTAATGGGGGGAGGGAGCTTTAGAAAAATATTTTGGAGTCTTTGAGAAAGATTGAGTTTAGGGTAGTGATTGAGTCAGGAAGACAATCAGGATGTTATTGTTCTAGTGCAGTAAACATGGTAAGTGTTTATATTGGAATGATGAATACATTAGAAGAAAAGAGAGACAGGTATACAGTCATTTTCCTACAAAGAAATGATAATATTGGACAACTAATTGGATATATAAGACGAATGAGAATGAGTAGTCAAGGAAAACACTAAAACTGTGAACTTGAGTGACAGGGAAGATGGTGTAATTCTCCATAATTATAAGGATGTTCAATATAAGGATGGTTATGGGGAAACTGAGAAAAAAATCCATTTTGAATATACTGAGGAAGAGTTGTTTATAAATCTTCCAGACAGAAATGTTCACTAGATAATTTGTGATGCAATATTGGAACTCAGATTAAAGTCAGGCTACTTATATAGATCTGAGATGATCTTTGGGACCTGATGAAATAATGAAATGAATAAATGTAGTGAGCAAAAAGAAAAAGGGTATAGGAGAGAGCCTTAGGATAAACTCACACACACACACACATTATGTATATATATATATATATATATATATATATATATATATATATATATATATATATATATATATATATATAATGTGTGTGTGTGTATGAAACCCTTGATGATTAATTTGCAAAGACAAAAAAATAACAATCAGACACATAGAAGGAAAACCAGGAGAGAAGGATGTTATGAAAATATAGAAGGAAAAGAAAAAGAAGTAAAATAGAGTGATCTAAAGTATCAAATGTTGCAGATATCAAAGATGATGAGATTTGAGGAAATTTGGCAATTAAGACGTCATTAGTAATTTTGTAGAGATCTGTTTCAGTTGAGTGATAAAGCAGATTTCAAGGGAATAAAATGAGTTATGAGTAATAAAGTGGATACTCTATTGTAGGCTTTTCCCCAGAGTTTAACTGAGTAAAGGAGTAATACAGAGATAGTAAAGTCCAGTGAATTTTTTTAAGCATCAGAGGGACTTGTGTGTTTTTGTACATAGCAGGAAAGGAAGCAGTAAAAAGAAACAAAGAGACAAAAACACAGATACACAGAGAGACATAGACACAACAGGAGAGAGAGAGAGAGAGAGAGAGAGAGAGAGAGAGAGAGAGAGAGAGAGAGAGAGACCAAAGTTGTCCAATATGCCTTCAAAAAATCTTTTTTGGATCTTGAATTATCCAGGGAATTAGCTTGCTATTCTTCCCAGATTTGTAGCATCTTCAAATATGAATTAAATTCAATTACAGTGTTATCAATTTCTTTATCAATAATACTAACAAACATTTATTAAATAGTAAAATATTACTAAAATATAAATATTACTAGTAATAATTACTAATAAATTAGATAAGACATAACCAAGTATAAATACTTGGAGTGTTCCATTGGAGATCCAGTGCTTTTAAGAAATCCAACTAGTTTTCACTGTACATCACCTAATCTATCTCTCATAGAGCCATATGATGAATAATGTGATGGAAAAGATTTTTATAAAGGGTTGTAGTTGGAAGTAGGAAAACTTTCAGTTCTGCCTAATTTGTATTGATTTTGTTTCCTTTGGCAAGAATACTAATCTCTCAGTGATCTGAGCAAAGCTTAAGTCCAAAAGTTGCCCCATAACCATTTAAAATTTTTTCCTAATACATATATAGTTTTCAACATTAATATTTGTAAAAGTTTGAGTTCCAAATTGTTCAATTGGCTGGACCATGAAGAGAATGAATCCTCCCCAAAAGACAATAAACTGAAAATAATATGTATCGATCTGCATTCAGACTTCATAGTTCTTTCTCTAATATAGACGGTTTTTCTATCACAAGTCTTTTGAAATTAATTTGGATGAATGTTTTTTCTGAGAAGAGTAAAATCTATAACAGTTGATCATTGTTGAATGTTGCTATTACTTTATACAATGTTGTCCTTGTTCTTCTCAGCCTAAAAGTTAAGGAAACATCTTTCAACTTAGATTGAAAAAGTGAGTTTCAATGATATGAGATTCATACCCTTTCTTCTTTCCCCTCAAAATTCCAGTTCTTAGCCCTCCAAACTTGCTCTTGCGATCCCTTACTAAATGTTTTAAATCTATCTTTGCTATGCTCTGTTACTCATAAGGATGTAAGTAGGCCATATATAGCCAACTCACAATGCATTGTGTACTGATACTGTTTATAATGAATTAGGTTATCTGAATAATCCATGGTATTTTAATACAACTACTTAAATAATAATTAGTTTTAAAAATCTTTTAAAAAATTGAACCTTTAACTTAAAAGAAAAATAAACAAACAAACAAACAAACAAAAATCCAAAAAATCCATCTACTCTGAACACAGTTTCAATCTAGGTTAAAACAAACAAAAACAAATTAACAAATAACAACAACAAAAAAATCCCCAGCCCCCCAAAAATAAACAACCAAACAACAACAACAAAGAAAAAGAAATAACTTTTTTTTTTCCAGAGATTTCAAAGGTCTTCTATCAGTAGAGTAATTGCAAAAGTTTTGACTAAAGGTCAAAACATACATGGAGATAGTGTTAGCTGTGCAGCTGTCTACTGTGGTAAATGCCTAGGGAAAGACATCTGTGTATAAAGGTGGAATCCTGGCCTGGTGAAAAACATTTCCAGTCTAAATAAATAGACATGACTTTGCCTAGCAACAGAAAGAAACCCAAAATAATATTCCAGGCTAAAATGCCCTTTATAGCAAGGTTGCTGCCCTGGGGATATTAAGTGGAGCTAAGCATTCAACCAAAAACACAAAAATGGAGCCACCTACATGTGGCTTAAGATACTGCTGCAGCATATGTACCCTTATCAAGAATGTCTTTATGTGGGAAATGAAAACGTAGAATGAAAGCTATTCTCCATAGATATATGGGCCCTGATTTCACAAGTTAGCACTGCAGAGGCATTCTGGGTCTCATGCCTACAACCTTTATTGTTAAATGCAGACATTTCTTCTTCTTTGAATTTCCCTAAATCATTGCAGGGGTAGGGAGCATAAAGGGATGAATTTGTCCCAGATAATATCTGGGACAAAAAAGAAGCCCTTGTCACATTTCCAATAATGTCATTGATCAACAGAATGAATGAAAAATGTTAATTATATTAATATTTAAATATTGGGTCTCTTAAATTCATAAGGTTTATGGAACTGTTATAATTACTTCTTTAGCATATATACTCTAGCTTCTCAGTGTCTTATTAGATAGGTTCCATAAGATGTTGTGGATAGAAAAATCTATTACCTGGATTTCATCTTTCAGAAAAATTCTCCTAACTCAGAAGATTCTCCTAATTTAGCAGTCCAATCCTCAGATATCAAATATACTGTCCATGACCAGACTTGTCCACCAATGTTTTTAAACTTGTTAGATGAAAACATTTGCATTCCCCCTTGTTCCCTTCCTTCTCATTTCATAGCTCTCAAATGTCCTTTGCCATGATTTCCTTCTTAACATTGTTACCTTACAACAAGAGGGAAACCCTCTCTTTGTTAAAGTTGATCCCTCTACATGAAGATGTGATGAGATTCCAATCTGACTTCTCCAGAAGATCCTTCCTTTGGCTATCCCTACCTTCTTACTAATCTTTAATCTATGCGTGTCATAGACTTATTTCTCTACTGCCCACAACTATTTCTATGCCTTCCCCATCTCCAAAAAGTTATCTCTTGATCGATCCATGCTTGCTACCTCTCACCACATAATTCTCCTGTCTTCTGTGGCTACACTTCTTGCATAAGGCTATTTTCAAAAGATGTCTCCATTTCTTGTCTCATTTTCATTGCCTTTGCGATCTCATTTCTGACCTCATTTTCCCCTTGAAGCTGTCATCTTCAAAGGTAGCAATGCTCTCTTAATTGCCAGATCTTTTCTCAATTCTCATCTTTCTTGATTTCTCTTGGATTTTAGATGTTTGATCACCTTCATTCCATGAAACCTTCTTTCTAAGTTTTGGTGATACTATTCTTTTGGTTCTCCTCCCATACGTTGAAACATTTCGTCTCAGTGCTGGATCTTTTGCTTGTTCAACCATGGTTACTGGTTAGCTCTATGACTGGGAAAATTGTTTAACTTTCAACTGTTTTACACCAGTGCTACAGATAATTCTCCAAGAAGAAATTCTAATCCCAATAAAATCATAGGAACAATTTATATCCCTATACTACAGTATTATTTAGATAATTAGTAAATTGTTTTAAAATATTACTATAAAATTATTATAGATAGAGGCCCTATCTCATGTTATGTAATTTAAAACAGAACACAGTTTGTAATGTGCTGGGGTCCAATGTCCTGGAGTGAAGATGGATTGGGCTTAAAAGTAAGATTAGACTTGGATTCCAGTTGGCCTCTGAAATACTTGTTCAATGGCTCCTTATTACTTCCTGGATGGAATAAAAATATTCTCATTTACATTGAAAGCTCTTCAAAAATTTAGCCCTTGCTACCTTTCCGGACTTTTTGACCTCAGCTCGCATTATTATACTTTAAGGTCAGATTATTATATTTAAAGGCCTTCTTTCTGTCCCTTTTATATCACTCTCTAACTTCCTTCTCTGAGACTTCATAGTCTATCCCCTGTTCCTGGAATAGTGCCCATCCTTACTTCTTTTGATTACTCAGAATATTCTTCTATATCCAAACCCTATCCCCTAGCTTCTTTTCATGATTCAGCTCATGCTAAAACCTGTTCTTCCCCCTTCTTTCCTCTCCCATTGCTAGTTCCTTATTCCTGAGATTATTTTCCATCCACTCTGTATTTATGTTAATTGCATGCACATAATTGTGCTCATGTTTTCTTCTAAATTGTTAGGTCCTTGAGGGCAGAGTCTATATTTTTGCAGCTAAATTTATTCCCAGAATCAGTATAATCCCTGACATTTAACACGTATTTAAAATCCTTGTTGACTGGCTAAGTAACCAAGAGTCAGTCAGTCACTTAAAAACTCATTTTTCCATGAAATTCTCTATATCAGTACTTTCAAGCTCAAATAGAAATGATAGCTTCTAAACTTGTGGACCATACATTAACTTGTTTTTTTTTTTTAATTTTGTTTTTATTTTTGCCTTACATGTGTAAGCAATTTAATTTTTTTTAATTTTTAGTTCCAAATTATCTCTTTTCCTTTCTTCTCACTCCCCCCTCAAATTATTAAGAAGTAAAACAAGCAATTCAATATAGGTCATACATGTGTAGTCATGTAAAACATTTCCATAAAAGTCATGCTAAAAAATCACTAAAAAACAAAAACATAAACCAAAAAGAAAACTCAAAAAAATAAAGAAAATAAAAGTATGCTTTATTCTGACTTCAGGCTACATCAGTTCTTTCTCTGGGAATAGAATTTTTCATCATAAGTTCTTTAGAGCTTTCTTAGATTATTATATTAATAAGAATAACCATTGACTTAGCTTTGAAATATAATATTATCTGTGTTTCTTTAGCAGAGAATCATTATATGTTGCTTATTATATGTGCTTATGTATAGTACAGAGTATAGTATTATGACTGATATTCACAGGAAGACATAGAGTATAGTACTTGCTCCCACATGTTCTGTACCTAGCCACGCTGTACTATTATAGATTCACTTTGGGGGTTGCCTGCCTTCTCAGTGGGAGTGTTACTCACTATACCCACTCAGCATTCTGAAGGTAGTTGCTGACTCTAGAGGTAGTTATAGACTCAATTCCCATGAAAATGAGAAAGTGATAGTTTTTTTTTTCCCTTTCTTCCCCCCACCCCCTCCCCTAGATGGCAGGTAGGCCAATACATGTTAAATATGTTAAAGTATATGTTAAATACAATATATGTATACATATTTATACAGTTGTCTTGCTACACAAGAAAAATCAGGTTTAGAAATAAGACAAAAATAACCTGAGAAGGAAAACAAAAATGCAAGAGGACAATAACAGAGGGAATGGAAGTGCTATGTTGTAGTCCACACTCATTTCTCATAGTTCTTTTTCTGGGTGTAGCTGATTCTCTTCATTACTAAACAATTGGAACTGATTTGGATCCTCTCATTGTTGAAGAGGGCCATGTCCATCAGAGTTGATCTTCATATAGTACTGAAGTATATAATGATCTCCTGGTCCTGCTCATTTCACTCAGCATCAGTTGATATAAGTCTCTCCAGGACTCTCTGTATTCATCCTGCTGGTCATTTCTTACAGAACAATTATATTCCATAGAATTCATATACCCTAGCTCATTCAGCCATTCTTCAACTGATGGGTATCCATTCAATTTCCAGTTTCTAGCCATTACAAAAAGAGCTGCCACAAACATTTTGGCACATACAGGTTCCTTTCCCTTCTTTAAGATCTCTTTGGGATATAAGCCCAGTAGTAGCACTGCTGGATTAAAGGGTATGCACAGTTTGATAACTTTTTGAGCATAGATCCAAATCACTCTCCGGAATGGCTGGATGCATTCACAATTCCACCAACAATGTATCAGTGTGCCAGTTTTCCCACATCCCCTCCAATATTCAGCATTATTCTTTCCTGTCGTCCTAGCCAATCTGACAGGTGTGTAGTGGTATCTCAGGGTTGTCTTTATTTGCATTTCTCTGATCAATAATGATTTGGAGCACCTTTTCATATGGCTAGAAATAGTTTCAATTTCTTCATCTGAAAATTGTTTTTTCATATCCTTTGACCATTTATCAATTGGAGAATGGCTTGAATTCTTGTAAATTTTGTCAGTTCTCTATATGTTTTAGAATGAGGCCTTTATCAGAACCTTTAACTGTAAAAAAGTGTTTTCCCAGTTTATTGCTTCCCTTCTAATCTTGTCTGCATTTGTTTTGTTTGTGCAAAAAATCTTTTTAACTTGATATAATCACAATTTTCTATTTTTTTTGATCAATAATGATCTCTAGTTCTTCTTTGGTCACAAATTTCTTCCTCCTTCACAAATCTGAGAGGTAAACGATACTCTGTTCCTCTAATTTGTTTATAGTCTCATTCTTTATGCTTCAATCATGAATTCATTTTGACCTTATCTTGGTCTGTGGTGTTAAGTGTGGGTCAATGCCTAGCTTCTGCCATACTAATTTCCAATTTTCCTGGCAGTTTTTGTCAAACAGTGAATTCTTATGCCAAAAGCTGGAGTCTTTGGGTTGGTCAAACACTAGATTATTATAGTTATTGACTTATTTTGTCCTGTGAACATAAACTATTCTACTGATCAACTAGAAAAGCCAATACCAAATAGGTTTGGTGACAACTGCTGTATAATGTATTTTTTTTTATTTAGAATTTTTTTTCACAGTATATATGCATGAGTAATTTTTTTTATAATATTATCCCTTGTATTCATTTTTCCAAATTATCTCCCCCTTCCTCCATTCCCTCCCCCCGATGACAGGTAATCCCATACATTTTACATGTGTTACAATAAAACCTAGTTACAATATATGTGTGTAAATACCATTTTCTTGTTGCACATTAAGTATTAGGTTCTGAAGGTATAAGTAACCTGGGTAGATAGACAGTAGTGCTAACAATTTACATTCACTTCCCAGTGTTCCTTCTCTGGATGTAGTTATTTCTGTCCATCATTGATCAACTGGAAGTGAGTTGGATCTTCTTTATGTTGAAGATATCCACTTCCATCAGAATACCTCTTCATACAGCATTGAAGTGTACAGCGATCTTCTGGTTCTATTCATTTCACTCAGCATCAGTTGATGTAAGTCTCTCCAAGCCTCTCTGTATTCCTCCTGCTGGTCATTTCTTACAGAGCAATAGTATTCCATAACCTTCATTGTATAATGTATTTTTAGATCTGGTACAGCTACACCACCTTATTATCTGTGTCTTGATGAATTTAATTTATTGTACTAACAATTTTTCAAATGTGTTTATTTAATACCATTTGCGATATACTTGGGAGTGTTTTAGGCCTCAAATATTTGGTACCTCTGCTCCAGAGACTATATAATATAAAATTGTTCCTAGCCAAAAGTTTCCTAAATCAATTGAATAATATGTATATACTAATGAGCCAAGGCAGTATAATTTACAAATTTCATGTCCATTGCCAAAGACTTTGTCTTGTAAGGTGCCCAACCCCCAAGACATTTTCTGTCTTGATATCAATTATATGTATTTTTTTAACTTGCAGAATGACTTTGAGCCTTTGAGTTCTTATGTCTTCCACCCTTGTTCTAGGTGTAATAGGAGCTCATTTCAGTACCTGAATACTCCAGCTGTGTGAGGCTGATGAAACTATATTAGAATTTACAAACTGCTTCGTGAACAAAACTCTATAAACACCCACGATGAGGCTATATAACAGATGGCTTAGAAATCATGTTGTCTTTGCAAAGTGCATAGCTTTCAGGGAAAGGGGAGATTTAAAAAAATTCTTCTTTGTTATTTTGTTTTATAAGCTCATAGACTGAGAAGGGAGTATGAGGTATCCATTAGTTCATCTGCTGCTGCCAGGATTTCACTTTAATCATCAAAAATTTCAAGGAATTTTGCAACAGATGCAAAGTGACAATAATAATAATAATAATAATAATAATAATAATAATAATAATAACTATGGTATTTATGATGCTTTATGATTGATTCAGCAAGTGCTTTGTTTACTTTAATGTATCCCAAAGTTTAATCATTTGGTCAAAATGTATATCCAAGTGGATACCCAAACTCTACTAATTTAATCATTTGGTCAAAATCTATATCTAAGTGGATACCCAATTCTAAAGGACCCAGAATTGAGTACTTTAGACTTCTGGGAAGAATCATTTATTCTTAAGACAAAAAAATTATCCAAGCTGTCCATTCTTTCATTCAATATGCATTTATTAAGCACTGACTATATGCAGTGTAATGTGGTAGCTGATGGGTGAGAAAGGAAAATATCTAAGAACTGATCACAATCCTGAACTTTGGAGGGGATGGCTTGGCCCAGCCCCTAGGATTAGAGAAATAGAATAGAATTCTGCATAAATTCATAAAAGAAGGAACCTTTAAATTCTAAATGAAAAATCCAAACTTACCTGAAGGTAATTTTTAAAAACAGAATTCGGTCGTTCTGACAATTTAACAGAAATTGTATCAGAAAAGGTCAGTGCTCTAGAGAGCCAGAAAGATGTTTGGGTAATAAGTGAGAGTAAGACAGTCTTTAGTATCTCAGGATATTAGGCAAGAGATTGAAAGGCTTGAGGAAGCTCCAGGCCAAGATTTAGAGAGATCACTATTTCAAAATTCAGCTGGCATGTCTGTTTGCCTTGCTAGTCTCAGTAGACTGCCTGTTTTTGTGTTGGAACATGCCAGTCCTGGAATTATTGATAAACTGCAGTTTGGAGGCTACAGTTAGGATCAGATTAGAAGTCTATGAAAGTGGTGTCTCTCTGGAAGGATGAACTGTATTGCATCAAGTCAAGTCAACAAGTATTTACAAGTTCTTACACTGGGCCGGATCTTATGCTAGCTGTTAAAGATACAAAGAAAATCAAAATACAGTCCTTATTCTCCAGGAGCTCCCAGTACATAGATTTCAGTTTAAAGATAGGGTGGGCATTTCCTGGATATCCTTGGATCTTCTTGAAAGGGATAGGGACTAGTCCTGGGCTTTGAGTAATACAGAGAATTCTTACATGAGAAAACTCCTTCAACCAATACAGGTCTGAAACATTAAGAAGTTGATTGACTTGCTTGGAGTCATATACTTATTATGTATCAGTGGCAGGATTTGAATTCAGATCTTCCTGCCCTAAAGGCCAGTTCTCTATCCAACCTGTCAGATTGCACCTCCAAATTAGCTTAAATTTGGATTTGAGTAGCAATTGTAATCTCAACACTGACCTAAAGAGGGAGCTCAAAATTAATTTATCCCATATGTGGAGACTCAGGAATAGGAAATATGGGTAAACTGGGGCAAGATGAAGGTAATTGTCAGATAATGGCCAAATGGTCATTGGTCATTAGAAATGGTGGGAACAAAAGGAAAGGTGAAGAGAAAGCTTTGGATCTGAAAGTCATTCTATTCCCCTGAAGAAATGGAAAATCTGCCAGTTGTTGTGCCAGTTAAACAACTTGTCCAAGACCAACAAAGACAATAAGCCATACTAAACCCAACCCACAATATTCTGATTTTCAAATCCAGGGGGCTTTGGGCTACTTCACATCATTCTTTTCATTTTCTTGCCTTTAATGGGGAAAAAATGAGGACTCAGTAACAACAAATACTTAGAAAACTTTATTAAGTCTAAATTACTGTGTGAGGCACTGGAGATCCATCAGCTTGATGGAGAGATCAGCTTTTTTTTAACCCCCCATCCTTCATATCTGTCTGCATGTCTCTCTTTTTTGTCTCTCTCTGTCTCCATCTGTACCTCTCTCTCTCTCAATCTCTCTTTCTCTCTCTCTCTCTCTCTCTCTCTCTCTCTCTCTCTCTCTCCTTTCTCTCTCTCTTTCTCTCTCTCTCAATCTCTCTCTCTTCTCTCTCTCTTTCTATCTCTCAATCTCTCTTTCTCTTCTCTCTCTCTTCCTCTCTCTCTCTTTCTCTCTCTCTCTCTCTCTCTCTCTCTCTCTCTCTCTCTCTCTTTCTCTCTCTCTTTCTCTCCTCTCTCTCTTCTATTTCTCTCCCCTCTCTCTTCTATTTCTCTCCCTCTTTCTTTCTCTCTTTCTCTCTCTCTTTTACACCCACCCACACACACATTGACTATTCTTTGCTAGGACACCACTAGGAATCCCAATAGTTTGCAATGGTGAACAAAGAGGATATCAGGAAACATTGATTGTGTTTCAGGGAAGCATTGCAGTTGACAATGTGGAGATGAAATCACAGAAAGGCTTTGAGAATCCAGGTGACTCAGTGATGGGAAGCATAAAGCATAAAGCTGTCCTTCCAGACAGAACTTGGACAACAGAATATAATATTCAGGTAGAATGCTGAAGGGAAAATACATAGCTGAAAATTCTATTGGATTTACAGCTGACTCCAGGAATATCTGGCAGCAGCTGATAGAAATCAGTCATGGGAGATGTGGTTTAAAGAAGGAAATGGAGAGGTCTCATCTCAGACCAGATTTGGGGGTGGAACATGGAGAATAATAAACAAATTTCTTGACCCAAATAAAGTTCAATATAATAAATTTTTAAATTAACATATAGCATAGCATATAGTGCAGGACACTGAAAATACGCAAAAAAAAATCATATAGACAGACTCTGTCTTTCAAGGAATTTGGAATCTAAGAATCTGAAGTCTTAACTTGACATTGCTACTTCTCTGCTCAAGAAATTTCAATATCTTTCTATTATTTCTGAGATAAAATATAAAGTGCTTAGCTTGTTATTTAAAGCTCTTTGAAATCTGGCTGAAGCCTAGTTTTCTTCCCAATCACACATTCTCTGTGCTGTCCAGATTGGCCTTCATCTTGTTACCTGCCAAACTGTCTTGATATCCACTGTCCTCTCATGCATAGAATAAATGCTTTTCATCCACATCTCTATTTCATAGAATTTCAAACCTCATTCAAAACTCAGTTCATGGTGTCTATGGGGAGTAAGATTTTTTAAAGAATGAATCAATAGAATTTCCAGAGTTCATTTAGAAATATTGGACTAGATGCATTTAAAAAATGAATTAGTGAGATTCATAGACATCTGAGCAGTATATTATAACTTCCTTTCTGTAAGCGATTTTAATTTATTAAAAATTTCTATATTTTATTGAGTAATATTTGCAAAAATGGGTAATTTTAAAATGATGTCTTATTTTAATTCCTAAATGATCTCCATTTAAGTACTGATAGAAAGTTACCTTGAAATTTTATTTTTAGGAAAACTTGTCTTATGATGTACCATGCAGGAACATAAAACACAATTAACAACTAAATAATTCTATTTGAGTTGGGAGCTTTAGGCCAGTAACACACTAGGTGAGCAAAAACTATTTAAAAAATAGAACTTTCTTTCATGTCGTGCTATTAAATCTTATGTCAAGGCAACCTAGTTTGAGCAAGTAGATGCTAACTCAAGGGAAAAAAAAAGTTTCCTAGTAAAACAAAACTTAGACAATTGTTATTTTACCAAAAATGCTTGCTAGCCTGATATTATAATTCTCTTCTGCTCACGTAAATCACCAGAGATAGAGACATCCTCATAGGAGATGAAATGGTGGGGAACTGATTCTGGGAGAAGCATCTTATATCTGCCTATCACATGAGTAGGGTCAGTATTTTTCCACTGTGGCATTATTTTTCTAGAACAGACCTCTAAAATTTTTACATGGGTGAGGTCTTAAGTCAATGGAAGAGGAAATGAACACAGTCTCATCTTACCAACTCCCAAAGGGAGGAATGAAATGTAGCTTCCTGGCTTTCAGATAATGGTGTGCAGAGAAGTCACTGTCAAACTATGATATGTTGTTGAATGTTAATATAAATATTTTTCAACTATCAAATTTATTGCTGATATTAAATAGCGCTACCTAATTTGTCGTTATCAAATTATTAACTGAGGGATGACACTGATATAAGTATTCAATTAGTTTTTTAAGAACTAATTTTCCAAGAAGACTTGGAGAGACTTGCATCATCATCCAATATGCTTTAATTATGGAAGGCAAATTAGTCTTGTACTATTTAACCAAAATTGAGTTCAATGGATATATGTCCCAAGGAAACAGATTTGACTTCAATATTAGGAAACACTAATAAATCTCCAAATATGGTTGTCTTTGTAGGTAGTAAATAAGTTCATTATAAAGATCATTGAACAGAAGCTGAATGAGCATTAGTTAGGGATATTGTAGACTGTGTTTATGTTTTAAATACAAGTTGGAATAGATGACCTTTTCTAAACATATAATTCCACGATTCAACATTTAACAGACTAGTAGACCACACACACACACACACACACACACACACACACACACACACACACAAAACCCAAAAAAAACAAAAACAGAGAGACAGAGACACACACAGGGAGGCAAAGAGGGGCAGAGACAGAGAGAGATGAGAGAAAGAGAGAGAGGGGGGAGAAGAAGAAGGAGAAAAAGAAGAAGAAGGAGGAGGAGGAGGAGGAAAAAGAGGAGGAGGAGGAGGAGGGAGGGAGGGAAAGAAGGAGGGAAATAACTTTCCTTTCCAAACTCCACCTATTTATATTACAATATTGATTAGATGTGTTTATTACTGAGACAAGAACCAATGGAAAAGGATCTCTTTGAAACAATTAAACTGTTGACTCCTCCTTCTTGAGCTACTCTTTATTCTTGACATCTGTTTGTTGACATGATACTGGTTTTCTCCTTATCTCTCTGACAGCTTCTTTTTCATCTCTGTCAAGTTAAGTCAATTTAACATGTTGGCATAGAAACAACACAATGATCCTAGACAGTGAGAACACATCTGGAGCCAGGAAGTCAGATATTGGAAGTTGGGAGGAAGTAATGGATTAAAGCCAAGTAATCAATCAGTGGAAAAAAAGGGGTGGAAAATGTAGTGATTGCTATTTTCTAAGTTCTTAGTACTAAAATGTGGCTTTCTTATTTACTTTCAATGAATGAATTTTAATAGAAGGCTAATAAGGCAGTGTAATGACTAGAAAGCCAGGTTTGGACATAGAATAATTGGTTTCAATTATCCCTTCTCACATATGATATGTGTATGATCTTGGACAAGTCAATTGAATTTTCAGTACTCTGTCCAACTCAGTAACATTATAAAATGCAGAGAAGATGCAGACTTACATTGGTAGAGCCACAAATTTGACATCTCTGCTTTAGGAAACACAAGGGAAAGAGGAGGCATAGATTTTACATTCATTGAGGCTGTCAATCTAGTTGAATAGGTAAGTGACTCTTCAACCTAGGGCAGCTAGTTGGCAGAGTGGATAGAGTTCTGGGCTTGAACCCAGGAAGACTCGTGTTTTTAAGTTCAAATATGACCTCAGATATTTACTGTTTGTGTGAGCCTCCGTAAGTAATTTAACTTTGTCTACCTCAGTTTCCTCACGTATACAATGATCTGGAGAAGGAAATAGCAAACTATTCAAGTACCTTTGCCAAGAAACCCCCCAAAATGGGGTCACAAAGAATCAGACATGACTGAAACGGATGAACAACAGCTAAAGGCTAATACACACGATTCAATGAAGAATAAAACATAGCTTATGATTAAATGATATCTGCATGTTTATGACTATTAATGGACCAGAGGTTTTGAGAAGGAAAAAATCCATGTGGGCTGGCAGGATGCAAATAGGGAAATGTTCCCACAGGACAAATGTGCAGACATTGATACTGCAGTTAGGAGTAGTTTCTATAGTGCTTGAAAACAGATGAAAAAACTCAACTGAGTTTTAGAACTATGATTATAATGTCTACTCACTCTAAACATTCCCTCTGCATTTTAATTTTTACTTTCTACAACAATAGGATATTACAATGAAGTTAGATGTTAGCCTAAATTTGATCTAGTGCGAAGAAAATTCCTAAATGCTTTTTATGCAAAAATAGACATTTGTTCACTTGTGGAAAATGTATTTCAAAATTACTATGTAGGATAAATCACTTAATCGTTTGACACATAAAATAGTATTCATGCCTATCACCCTCCCCTTTTCCTAGATATTTTCTTATTTCATGATTTTACCTTTTTGTGTGTGTTTTTCCTTTTGTAGTTAAGATCCTTTCTTCAGCCAATTTGTTCCTTATGCCATGATCTTTTCAATTGAACATCTGTTCCAGATACATTCTCTTTCTTTTAATTTTTTTCTCAGCCTGAAAATTGTGAGTTCTTTATTTGGAATCTTTCCTGTGATAAATTATTTTCCTCTTTTCTTTCCCTTGTATTCTCTTTCTTCTTAATGCCTCTTTCTCCCTTAGCCAAAAAAGCAATCAGCTTGATTGTGTTTTTCAATTCTGAAACAACAAAGTCCACAATGGAGTACCTTCTCTTGTAATCTGTGTTTCTTTCACCTGCTCTCAACTCTATCAGGAAGAGATGTCACCTGACTGATAAATGCCAACAGGGATCAAAGACCCAAGGTTTCTGCTTGAACAGTTGGGGGAATCACAGCTGCACAGGAATGACCAGGTAGCCTTATTTGTACTGCTTATTTCTACAAAGGACACAGGCAGGTTTATTGATTCTTGACCTCACTGTGGGGAATTCTTGCAAGCAGCACTGAATTTTATAAACATGGATAGCAAACAGTGTTACATAAATTACCTGAATAAATTCTAAGAATTACATTTATGATCAGGAGCTTGGAGAGTTGTTTGTTCTACTACTCTTAAAAAAAGAAAAAAGAAAGAAAAGAAAAGGGGGAAAATTTTTTTTTACTATTAATTCTTAGAGAAAACAATACACTTGTAGTAGAATTATCATTTTAAATAATATTTTTGTAGTCACTTAAAAAGACAATTTTAAACATTTCTTTTTAAATACTTTTGAGTTCCAGAAATTTTCCATCTCTCTTTCCTCTACCTCCCTCCTCCCTAAGGCAGTAATCAACAGTGTTATATATGCACAATTTTGTACAACATTTACATATTAGTCATGTCATATAAGAAAAAAAAATTGAACAAAAGGGGGAAAGCTACCAAAAAGTAAAAAAGAAATAAAGTTTAAAAAGTATTCTTCAATCTGCATTCAGGCTCCATCAATTCTTTATACAGATTTGGATAACATTTTCCATCATGAGTTGTTTTGGAATTGTCTTGAATCACTTTATTTCTGAGAAGAGTTAAGACAACTATAATCGATCATCACAGAAGGTTCCTGTTACTATGTACAATGTTCTCTTCATTCTGTTCATTTCACTCACCAGTAGTTTATAAAAGTATTTCCAAGTTGTTTTTTTTTTTCTGAATCTGACTGATTGTCATTTCTTATATCAAAATAAAAATATTAGATTACATCCATATGAGATAACTTGTTCAACCATTACCCAATTGATGGGCATCCCCTCAATTTCCAAATCTTTTATACCACAAAAAGAGCTACTATGAATATGTATATGTGGGTTATTTTCCTTTTTAATGATCTCTTTGGTATGTTGACCTAGAATTATCAATTTCAAGAAACTATCTAGAAGTAATTTATAAATAATAATTCCCAATTATTACTGATATTAATAGTTATGAGTTATCATAACCTATTTTATACTCATTAAATAGATTAAATCGTATTCTAAGTAAAATAAGACATAATACTTTCAATTCTGAAGGCTAAGGGAATAATTTTAAAGAATTAAGAAATATCAACATTAATAGTGGCTAGAGTTTGCAAGTAATAATCCTTTCAACATAAGACATTATTGGATCCAAAAGAAATAGCATAATGAATAGCTCACAACTCCTAGAATGCCCATGAAATTTTATCCCTGTTATTTTCTGTGTCGGTGATGGTGAAATAAAAAGATGAAAATATGATCCCCAATTTTTGTATTTGTTGCAGCCTATTTCTTTATTTTGTACATTTAATACCTTCCCTTTTCCATATAATATCTAACATAGTACATGGTCCATTGTAAAAATGTGGCAAATGTTAATTATCCATTTAACTTATTTTCAATAAAAGATTCAAAAGTAGGACATAATGGCTGCTAGACATTCTAAATAGATTAGACATACATTATTCATAATAAATAAGAATTAGTGAGGAAAAGAAGTCTGGTTTAATCTTCCTAATCAACAGCTGATTCACACAAAGAAATTGGGAAATTAAGGCCCATAGAGTAAAAAGATTAGTTCTGGGTCATATAACGTATGATAGAGGTGAAACTTGAACTCTACACGTGGAGAGAGCTGAGCATCATTACTCTAATCTGGTGCAAGAGTAAAAACACTGATAATTGATAGGAAAAAGGAATGGCTTGTCTATGAATATGTTTATTATCTATGAGGCTTTATTCAATCTGTCTATGTCTTAGTTTTCTTATCTTTTAAATAAGGATGGCATAGATATTTCTTGAAATGTCTGCCAAATCTTGTTTTAAGATTATATAGTTGAATATTCCCAGACTTGTCTTATAACAGGAACTTAGATTCTTATTGATTGATTGAATGAAGATCTCATCACTATGGGTTAGTCTTGAGGGATATAAATCAAAAGCTATTCATATTTGGCTTTCTGAGTGATTATTATCCATCTTCTCTTGTAAATACAAAGCCTATACATTCACTCATTCATTTAAATTTATTTACTTAGTTTGGAAATTAAAAAAAAATTAATTTCAAATTTTTCCTCTTCCTTTAGTCCCTTCCTCATCTCTTGAAAAGGGAAGCAATATGATATCAATTTGACAGGTAAAACCATGCAAAACATTTCCATATTAGTCATGTTGTAAAAAATAAAGAAAAGCGAAAAAATACACTTCAATTTTTATTCAATATTCATCAATTATTTCCCTGAAAAAAAAATAGTGTTTTTCATGGGTCCTTTGGAACTGTTTTGGATCATTGTATTGATTGTAGTAGCTAAGCCTTTCACAATTGATTATCAGTTTACTGTTATTGTTATTGTGTATTCTACACTGTGTACTGTACTGGGAATCTTCTGGTTCAATGGTATCATTCTGTATTAGTTCATGTAAGTCTTTCTTGTGTTTTTTTTTTTTTTTTGTCTGAACCCATGCTGTTTATCATTTCTTATAGAACAATAGTATTCAATCACAATCATAAACCACAACTTATTTCACCATTCCCTAACTAAAAGGCATTCCCTTGGTTGCTGCTATAAATATTTCTGTGCATATATGTCCTTTCCCCTTTTATTTGATCTTTTTGGGATACAGACTTAATATTGGAATTACCAGATCAAAATGTATAAATCCTTATATAGTCTTTTGAGCTAGTTCCAAATCATTCTCGAGGGTTATTGGATCAATTCACAATCATCTAAATGATGCATCATTATACCTATTTTTCCACATGCATCTAGCATTTCTCCTTTTCATTTAGCCAATCTGAAAGGTATGAAGTGGTATCTTAGAATTGTTTTAATTTACCTTTTTCTAATAGTTATTTAGAAGATTTTTCATTAGATTATTGAGAGCTTTGGTTTCTTCTTCTAAAAATTGCTCATTCATATTCTTTGGATCATTTATCAATTGAAGAATTTTTTTAAAACAAATTTGGCCCAGTTCCATATAAATTTGAAAAATGAGGCCTCTTTCAGAGAAATGTTTCCCCAATTTCCTGCTTTCCTTCTAAACTTTGTTGCATTGGTTTAGTTTGTATCTTTAAGAATTTGGCTATATATACATACATAATCTATATATCTATATATCAACTTTCTCTTTCTCTCTCTCTATATATATTTATTATTATTATTATTATTCCTTTTCTGTGGTACTTTTTTAAAAGAAAATCTAGGTTCCCTAATAATCACTTTTCATTAGGACAATTTTTGTTTTCCCTTTATCTAAGATTATTATTATGCTTACCTTTTTTTAAGACCTCAATTGAAGCACAATTTTCTTTTCACCCAACCCCATTTTGACTAATCACAGATTTAAAAGATGTTTCTGACATTTCTACAAAAAAAAAAAATACAATGATCAAGAGAACATCATCTACCAAAATTTATGCTATTTTCTTATTTCTACAAAATCCTTAGGAGAATTATTTGCTCAGGTATTATGGGTAATTTTGAGTGAAAAAAGAGAAAAAGATAGGTAAACTTAAGGCTATTTTATAGCATGGAGTCTCTGTCATAGGTAATTCACAATTTTGAAATATTAAGAACTGTGGTAGTCCATGATCTGCATCCATTATTTGGAGAATAGTGGCTACATACGTACATACATACATACACAATCATACACACTCACACACACACACACACACACACACACACACACACACACACAAATTTGCATTAGTCAGGGAACAGACTGGGATTACCCCTTCTTTCCCAAAAAGAAAAATCCCTGCATTATTTTCTAAAAACAATACATATTGCTTTCTTACCACAATTAAATTTTTGGGTTGGCTCATGGTCCATGAATGCCAATCCAGTTTGCACAGAATATCATTCAAAGAAATGAAGAAGAGAAGAGACTGCTTCAATGGATTGACTCAGTTGACTAACCAGACATCTATGAGTCTAGGAAATAGACATTTTTCTTTCCTTGTTAATTTTTGTCCAGTGTAGATTCTGACATATATCTTTTGAGTTGTCATAGATCTCTCTGAGGGGGTCTGTTGATGCTTTGACAATGCAATCAGTTAGTTGTCATCCATGAACAAGAGCATGTTTCATGCACCTGAACTCTAGGTATGATATCCTTCGTGACATGATGAACATTGTCATGGTGAACAAATGCCCTTAGTGGACATATGTCCTTCTCTTTTATGCCTCACTAAATATGAATGAGAATGTTATTTCAAGCATCTTCTAAGTCTGCAATTACTCATCATTTATTGCCTTAACATACAGTTCACCTATCTCTGTCTCTCTCTTTCTCTGTCTCTCTGTTTCTTTCCCTTCCCCTCCCTCTTTCTTCTAAAATACATTGTACTAAATACATTGGAATTCATGGAACAAATTTAAGAAATGAAAGAATCATGGGGGGCAGCTAGGTGGTGCAGTGGATAGAGCACCAGCCCTGAAGTCAGGAGGACCTGAGTTCAAATCTGGTCTCAGACACTTAACACTTCCTAGCTGTGTGACCCTGGGCAAGTCACTTAAAACCAACCTCAAAAAAAAAAAAAAGACGCAAATCTTTTGTGGGGGCAGAGCTATGAGCACAATGTATATCACATAGTAGGTACCAAATAGCTGAATCAATAAAAGTTTCTAGGAGACAAATTTAGACTTGTTATAAGGAAAATCTTTTTAACAATGAGAGACACCTAAATGTCAAGTGGACTGTTTCAAAAAATAAGTTCCTTTCCTTTAGCAGTCATCAAAGACCAGATGAAATTAGATATGTTGAGAAACACATTATTTTGTCTTCTTTCTTTCTTTCCTTCTTTCTTTCTTTCTTTCTTTCTTTCTTTCTTTCTTTCTTTCTTTCTTTCTTTCTTTCTTTCTTTCTTTCTTTCTTTCTTCCTCTTCCTCTTCCTCTTCCTCTTCCTCTTCCTCTTCCTCTTCCTCTTCCTCTTCCTCTTCCTCTTCTTCTTCTTCTTCTTCTTCTTCTTCTTCTTCTTCTTCTTCTTCTTCTTCTTCTTCTTCTTCTTCTTCTTCTTCTTCTTCTTCTTCTTCTTCTTCTTCTTCTTCTTCTTTTCTTTCTTCTTTTTTCTTCTCTTCAAATGGATATAGATTCCTCAATCTATCACTTTGGTTTTGCAAAGTCCTAAAATTCTTCATGTCTGCAGGATGTTAATTAAGTAGACTACCTGTCCACTTCTCTCTCTAAAATTCTGTGAGTCTATTAATCTTTATGTAATTAATGGAATGAGTTGGAAGATAGACAAAAAGGGCAAGAGGAAATTGTAAAGATTCAGAAAATTCTGTCATCCTCATCCTTATCATCATTAGCAATAGCACAAATAATGATATTGTACTTTTTGAACCACTTTAAGGTTTGCAGAGTACTTTGCATATGTGATCTCAATTATGCCATGTTCACAATTGTAGACTTATCAAGTATATGTTAAAATAATAACTGACATTTATATAAAGCCTATTACATTTCAAGTGTTTTTAAAATTTATCTCACTTGATCCTCAAAACAATCCTGAGGGAGAAGGTGATGTTGTTGTCTTCATGTTATAGCAGAAGAAATTTAATTAAATATAAATTAAATGACAAGTCCAGGGTTACACAGCTAAATGCCTGAGGCTGCATTTGAACTTAGGCATCCCTGATTTCAGAATGTGCACCCTATCCACTGAGCCACCTAGTTGCCACCAACACAGGGTAATGTGTACTTGGAACCTATACAGGAAGCATAAAACAAAATTAATTTAGATTGCAGTGGAAGGGATTTATAGTAGATTAGCCATGAGGACAAAGTTATGTTTAGAGACTTCCAAATAAACTCCTACAAAAATCTCTAGAATTTAAATGGTACAATCATGGGTATGGCTCTTATTACCTTGGAGATGGGCAGAAGTCTGACCTATGTGACTCCAAAGGACTCTAGGAGCTTCTCATTATAATTTCAGGAAACGATTAGAGATATCATGAATTACTTTACTGAGCACTGCAGTGTGATGATATTGCTAAGGAGTTTTATAGTCATGACTGGCAAAAATCGTTCCCTTCCAGTTTATGTTTCTCTGCCACATGCACACTCACACAAACTCACACACACATACACACACACCCAAAACATAAGGTATAATCTATTACCTACTAAAATACCTTTCTCTATGTCTCTCTGTCTTTCTCCTCTCCCTTCATCCTATCTTTTTAAATAGACTAAAGTATGATGCATGTATAACACAAACATCTCTGCCCTAGATACAGGGCAGCTGTACATGGATAAGTCAACATAATCCTTTCAATTGCTCAGCACTCAAGAATGGTAAAAGAGATGTGTCTATTTTACATACCCTTTATATTGCTATTCCTCTATATCCTCAGGATGGCATAAAATATAACCTGAAACCAGTTACATAATTAAATCTTGACTTATGATATTGGCAATCATAATTAAATCATTCTTGAATGGTAGGGCTTACCCTGAATCAAACACTTGTCAGGTCAAACATTTAAGCTTCTATTTTAAATATTTTGACTATTTGATTGGCAATAAACTTTAGATTGCCATATTATAGCTCAGAGATAAAGTCAGCAATTTGTTGTAATGATTTTAGTAGAAGTTTTTCTTATTGTATTTCTATAATGAGGCTTAAGTCTGCCCAAAAAGTTTTGAATTCTACATAAGATTCATAAATCTTCAAATGGATATGGATATAGATCCCTTTATCTATCATTTTGGTTTTGCAAAGTTCTAAAATCCTGCATATATGCAGGATGTTAATTGAGTTTATTATACTTCTTCTTTTATAGCTGAGTAGTGGAGAATAAAAACCACAACAAAAATCAAACTTGGTTTCTTACATCAATTACAAGATTGTCCTCTAGAGGGATGTATGTTATTGCTTTTTCAGCTGAGTTTAAACCATTTGTAGAATTCTGTGCCTGACAATGAGAGACATCTGAAGAGAAAATGGAAATCTTGGGTAATATTAAGTTATCTTCAAAAGTTAAGACAAGGAATATTTCATGTCAAGTTATTTGATGAAAAAAGTCAAATTAGTCAAATAAAGGAATTTTAAGGTTTGTTTTGTTTTGTTTTTAGGAGGGAACATAATGGCTATTAGAAAGAGAGCCATCATCACAATTAGCATTACTAATATTAGTTGGAACCCAGTGTTATAATAGAGTAGCAAAAATGAGATGAATTTTTCACTTGAGACCTTTCCAAGAGGCAAATCTCTGAAGTATCTCCTTGAATCTGAGCTAATGAATCCAATATAGTTTTATCTGGGCTCTGCCTGACAAATTGAGGAAGTCTACCCCTTCCAACCCAAGCTAGGACAAATGTCTGAGGTGGGTTGATTTGGCAATGAAGTTTAAGTTGTTATCTTACTTATTATAGTGCTTAAGTTAAGATGGTTTCTATTGTTTAAAATCAATCAATTCACAATCAAAGCATTTTGTTATTGCACCATCAAACAATTTAGATCAAAAGGGTTTGTGACTTCATTTCAGGAATTTTCAGGTAAAGAAGTTCCTTCCATCAATGCAACTTTGCCACTTGATCATTTTGAATTGACGATATTTGATAAAGGTAAACTTAGGTTTGTTATAATTAGAAGCTTATAAAATGAGAGATATCCAAGAATGAAATAGATTATCTCAGGAAGTAGGGATTTTCATTCCATTAGTGGATTTCAATATATTAACATAACTATGCTGTATCATTTTAAAATTTATTTTCTTATTTATTTAACCATGTTTTAATCTGAATCTGGCTTTTCTGGGCATATTCTATCAGAATTGGTAAAACATATTTCCTTTAAAACTATGACCTTTTCTGTTTTGGAGAGTTGGGGTAAAAGTGTTTTTTTTTAATTTTCCCAAAATAATCATTCAAGTGTAGGCTCAGGTTATGTGATTCATCTATGGATTTCTCCTAGATATGCATACTGTTGCTAAAGCTTTAGAATAGGGGTTGTTAAACATGAGTGCCTTTGTGCATGTCTGTGTGTGCATACCTCAACTCTTTTGGAAGTCTAGCATAACCTAATATAAGAGAGATTGTTCTTAAATAATTGAAGAAAATGTTAAATTTCAGTTACTAGTAAGTATAATTAAAACTGTATTTTTTTCCACATCTAAGTCTACCAATTGTTTGACATCTGTGCACAGTCATCTTGGAAATTTGTAAATACCAGACCTTCATTCTAGGGGCTATCCAGTCAGATTCTTGTTTTAATTTGGATATTCTTCATCAACTTTTCTTGTATGGGTGGATTATCTATTTACAGAACTTTTTAAGGAGTCTCTGAAATATTTTCCACCTGAATGCAATCAAATTACTGTCATCTACAAACATGACCTCAATATCCATAGTACAGTGCTTGTAGCCCTGGGTTTTGTGATAAATCTCCATTGAAGTGGCAGATACTGTTGGCAAGCATGTATCTCCCTCATTTATTCCTCCATAAGAAGAAACCTGAATATTTCTTGTTTTTACATTTTCCAAGAAATCCTGAATTATTTTGATAGCTGAGTGGAAGGTACCTTATTGTATAAAGTTGAAGGATGATTTACCTAGTTGAAAGATTATTTTAGGAATATAAATAAGCTTAATGTAATCTCAAGTTCTTTATATCATTCATTCAATTGTGAAATGCTGTCTATTGTTGAATGTTATTTGTAAAAGGCCGCTTGTTCCTTATAATACCCTCTTTGAGGGTTTTGAATGGATGATTTTTATAAAGATTTTTGTGTAGATGGAACAGCAAATATAGATCAGTAGTGATAATATCCATACACACACACATATATATATACACACACACACATATATATACATATATATATATATATATGCAAAAGCATACATGTTTCGATGAAGTAAATCATTTTTTTTCCCAAGATTTGGGTGTGCTCCTCTCCTTTACATACCTTGTAATTTGGTTCCTTAATCGTTTCTCAATTGTATCACTTTAAGCAAAAATTCCTTTTATATAAACTCATTTCAACATGGCTTATTTTTTTCTCTTTTTGTTTTCTTCAGTGTCATTCCCATTTGAATGTAATGCTAGGATTCAAGTGGGGTCGTTGAACTATCTGTCATGAAGAAAGGTTTTTGTTATAATAGTTCTAACGGATACTTTCCATTATTTTCTTGTGCCATTCTCCCCTGCCCCCTATTTTCATCATTTAATATCCTTACAGTGTCTTTATTTAGGCTTTTTATGCAACTTTTAATCCTGCTTCTTTCAGTTTAATGAAGAAATATTACTTAGTCATTCACTAAGTTTGTAAGATTTTGTGTTTTATATTCTAAACTAGTATTCACTTTGGCAGTTATCTCTTTATTTGGCAAATGGTCCTAATGTTTACTGACTAATAAACTTGCTAAACTCTTCTTCAGCAATTAATTTACATTGGTCTAGTCTGAATGACATCATATCTAAGATAAAAAAAAATCAAAATAGTGTGATTACTCATTTGCTATATGTCCTGACTCTTGGAGGTCTTCAAAATATTAATATAATAAATAGAGTTTTTGAACCCAGAATTTCTAGAAAATGTCTGGTTCAATATCCAACAACCTTTTTCTGTAGTGTCTTATCATAAATCATAATTTGCTCAACTAAATCTCCAGCCTTGGTCATTTTCACTGTATGAAAATTTTACATTTCTACCTTTACATTTCTACTCACAATTTCTTACATATTTCTGGACAAAAATTGCCAAATGTGACACTTTGATTCATTAAGAATAAGTTATCTAATTTCAGCTGAGTTCTTCAACTTTCCGAGTCACCATTACTTTCTGCCATTGGAAAAGTAATAGATAATGTGGAGTCAAAAATGCCTTGGTTCAAATTCGATATAGATAGGATCACACACTAGTGTGTGATCATAGGCAAGTTACTTAATCATAATAGGCCTTAATTTCTTCATTTATAAAATTATGCAGTTTAACTAGATTACCTCAAATATCTTTTCTGCTTTAAATCTATGAATCTTTATATTTAATAATGCTCTTTATATTGTGAGTATAATATATATAGTGGCAAGAGTATATGAAACTGAAGTAAGCTCCTCAAAAGTAGGGCCTATCTTTGTATTTTGACTTCCATATTTTATACAAAGTTAGTAATAAATTTTTTCACATTGTACTGAATATAATAAGCAGGTAGTCATAATACCAACTACCAAAACAATACCGTGATGTTTATGTTTTTGATTTGATATATTTTACTCTATTTTCCCTCATTTTTGTATTAAGTTTAATAAAAATATTAAAAAGAAAATAAAAATAGAGGTAAAAATTAGTAAGGTAGCATTCTCTAATATTTTGTGTTTGGTATAATATTAATGATCAGGACAGCATTTCCTTGCTTTTAATTAAATGTTGTTTCAAACACTTTAGAACAGATTCTATATTATGCAGAATTGAAAATTGTTTACAAAGTGAATGGCCCTGCATTGAAGAATGGCTAAAAATAATTCCTATGAAATATGGTTATGATATTTATTAATTAGAGAGTACGTACCCTTTCTAAGGATATTGGCAGAATTGATTTAATCATGGTTCATAGAGATGGGATAGGTAATAAGATTAAATACACATAAATAAGAGGAATAATGAGGAGTTTGGAGAAGATATTTATGGAGAACTTGGTCAATCAAGAGGGAATGAAGTGAAGCATACTATAACTTACTTGAAATAGTGGTCTGGAAAAGGGCAACATCTCTTGGAACTGAGGAAGTCATGGGGCGAAAATTCTTGTAGGGTATAGTCTCTGGTATGGACAGATTAATGGTTAATAGTGGTTAATAAGGCTGTGAAGGAGTTAGAAAAGAAAAACAATGAAAATATAATTCAATAGATTAAGTGAATTCAATGACATTAGCCTCTACAACTAACACCATATTGAAGAAAATCTCCCACATCAATTAGTTTCTGGATGACAAAGTAGAAAAGGGGAAAAACCTTAGCCCTAAAGCAATAATTTCTTATAAAATATAAAAGGAAACTTCATTTCTCACAATGTGTCTGTATGTAAATAAAAACCAAATTTTAATTGATGTATAGAAAAAATCAAATCAAATAGATTAAAATAGTACAAAGTATAAAATAGTATAAGCTCTAGCATGTTTCTTTAAAAAGTGATTTGTAATGAGCAAAAAGTGATTTGATGTTGAGTCTGCTCTTAGATATTCACAATATATTATTTAATCATGCTTATTTAAGAAAAAATGCTTCTTATATTTTCTTATATTTTATCATTTCTTTAATATGATGTTAGTTGTAGAGGCTGATTTCATTAATGTACTTAATCTGTTGAAATTGTATATATTGATTAGTTTTTGTTTAATGGATGCCTGACTATATAATTCTTCTGAAATGAAAATTCTAAACACAATATATTAACCCAGTGATATACCCTATATGCTTTTTTCTTTTTCAAAAACATTTTATATTATTATATCTGGGAAAAGAACCTTTAGCATCCTTTTAGAAAGATAATAGTATGAATTTTGTTGTTGTGCACCTTGAAAACTGCAGAGGTAGTTAAAGAAAAATAGATTGTCTGCAAATTTATGAATTGTGTTATGTAAGGAGTAAATGTACATTGAATGATTTTTAAATACTAGAAAGAAGGAAAATAAATCATATAATCAGCAGTTATTCACACTAATTTATTGATAAAACCTATCAAAATGCTTGAAAAATCATTCATATTTACCAGAAATTGTCAGTGTACTCAGGCATAGATTATATGTGAGACTTATTATACTTCTGATATTCTTCTTGTAATTTACAATGCTTATAATTAGAAATTCATAAAAACTTCTTTCTCCTTATATATGAAAAATATTATTTTATCTCAATGTAGCATTGTCTTGACACTGTTAAGGAAAACAATATATTGGAGCAGGCTGATTTTTGGTTGGGACAGAAACTCTTGAATTTCTCACCATAACCTCAATCTCTGCTAACCCTAGGACTGGCAAGTGCCAACTTTTAGTCTATCAGGCTAGCTCCTCCCATCTTACAAATGATGATAAGAAAAAAAAATCGAAGACACCCATAGGGTAAGAATAGGCAGGATGCACTCCAGTACAAGTCACAAAGACAAAGTTCTGTGAAGAACAAGCACCAGGACAAATAAAAAGAAAATTCAGTTTCCACATAAAGGCTGATGGCTTCTATATCTTCCCTTTCCCCTTTTCCCTTGTTCACTAAGTAAGCACATGTATTTGAGGGAAATGCTTGTCCCACAGGTTAGAAAGCTTACCTTGTTTTCTTAAATCTCTCTCTCTCTCTCTCTCTCTCTCTCTCTCTCTCTCTCTCTCTCTCTCTCTCTCCTCTCTCTCTCTCTCTCTCTCTCTTTCTCTCTCTCCTCTCTCTTTCTCTCTCTCTCTCTCTCTCTCTCTCTCTCTCTCTCTCTCTCTGTCTCTCTCTCTGTCTCTCTCTCTCTGTCTCTCTCTCTCTGTCTCTCTCTCTCTCTCTTCTCTCTCTCTCTCTCTCTCTCTCTCTCTCTCTCTCTCTCTCTCTCTCTTTCTCTGTCTCTGTGTGTCTTTCTCTGTCTCTTTCTTTCTGTCTTTGCCTCTGGCTCTCTCTTTGTTTCTCCCTCATTGTCTCTCCCTGTCTCTCTCTCTATCTCTCTATCTGTCTTTCTCTCTCCTCTGTCTCTGTCTTTGTCTGTTTCTCTTTTTGTCTCTATGTATAACTATATAGATAAGTATAGATTTATGGATAGAAATATAAAATCTTTCAGTATTAAGAATACCATGCCAAAGTCCAATTATAACCACCAAGAAGGCTTAAAACTCAAACAAACCCTGAAAGAAGGCCTTTTAACATGTGTGGAATTGTCCAAATGCACTTTCATCTTCTATGTCACAAACATGAGGAACAAATTGAAGGATATCAGGAGTGACTGGAAGCCCAGCTGTATTTTCTTTGGCAAGAACAAGGTTGTGATAGTAGCTTTGGTATGAGGTTCAGCAGGACAACCTGTCCCAGGTCAAGAAGCTGAGGGAAGTCTGATTCCTCTTCCATAAAAAAATGAAGAAGGAAGTCAGTGAATCATTCATTTAGTATACAGAGATGGATTACACTTGGACTGATGGCAAAAATATTATTTTCAGCATTATCCGGGAACGCTTGATGAGCCTCAGCTGAGACAGCTTGGTCTGCCTACTGCCCACAGAAAAAATGTGGTGACCCTGATCTCTTACTATGCTGACCTTTGAGCAGACCCGATCCTGAAGCAATTTCCACTGGAGATGGCAGAATTCAGGGGTGACATCAAATATCTGTGGCAGGCTGAGTCAGGGAGGTTTGAACATCTTGGAGAAGGATGACCACAATGATAACAGTGGCTCTCCACATGAATCAGAAAGACCAGAGGCTGATAATTGACTGGAGACAGCTCCTCCCAGGAGTCCTCTCTGCAAGGCAAATGACTTCAAGCCAGTCCAGTTTCTCAGAGCTATTTCTTCCTTACTTTAATGGAATTGAGTCTTCTTTTGCAGGACTCTCAGGAGGGAGACTGGTGCAGGTCATGCTTGACTGCTTGTATATAGGATAAGTGTCCTATGTTGTCCTGTGTATATAGGATCAGTGTCCCTGTTTTTTGTTTTGTTTCTTAAACTGTCACTTTTAATAAACACAACTAACTACTGACATTTGCCAATCTATGTGTCCTTCAAATGCAATGCAGAGGTGGACTCTTGGGAAAGATCTTCCCTGTGACATGAACTATATAATGTATTGCAGTGGTTCTTTAATATGTTGGGGCTTAGAACTGTAGAAGATAATTAAGTTTTTGATTGTTTTTAGTCAACTTTGTAGAAAACATAAAAAATAATTCTCATCCTGACTACTATTAGGCAATGAGACAGCAGTTACTGGAGAACTGTGACTCCTGGCTGGCATGGTATTGAGACAGGGCTGCTGCCACATTTCTCCTCTTTGTTTTGACTAGTTTAAGAGGGAAGTTACTCCTTAGGGGTAAGACCTATGGGAAAAGTCATGAACAAGATGCCCCACAACCTTTAGCAAGTAGTTTAGCACACCACCATGAATGCTAGAAATGTTTTTTTCCCCTGACAGTAGGATGAGATTATCAAGATATGATTCTTTAATTGATTTTACTTCTTAACTTTGAAAAGTTCACCATTAACGTGGTCTCTTTTACCCTCCCCCTTCTCCTCTTCCCCTCTTTCTCTCTCCCTCTCTCCTTTGCCCTCCCCTTCTGGTTCTCCATCCCACTCTGGCAATCTCAGTCTATCTCTGTCTCTGTCTGTCTCTTTGTCTCTGTGTATCTCTCTGTCAGTTATACATTTTCCTTGTTATTCCTCATACATGGTACTCCAACTTCCTTCCCTGTGCTTTTGTATTGCTTACTCCATATCCCTAACAGGCTCTTTCTCCTTATCTGTACTCCTTAGCAGGAAGGCTACTTGTCTACTGGAAGCCTTTCTTGATCATCAGCTGATAGTGCTCTTCCTTCAGAATTGTCTTGCATTTTTTTCTTGAAAGAACTGTATATAATTTGAGAGGGAAATGTCACAAAAAGAAATAATTGTATGTGGTAAAAATCTCTCCCTGGAATATAAGATTTATTGTAAAATTGGAAAATTTGGAACTCATGCTAAGAGATTATGTCTCTGAGTCTAAAACTCTCACTACTTTTATTTCTAGAGCAATTTTCAAGACAGGGAAGAACCCAAAGTTCCAGAGAATATTAATCTTTGATCTTTACTGTATGCAGTTTTCCCATATATTTCTCTTTGGAAAGTTCTATGTACCTATAGTTTGCTTCCCTTGGACTATTTCTCCATATATGGCATTAAGCATTTTATGTGAAACATGACAAAAGATGAGGTATACTTCTAGTTTTATGAAGAGAAAAGAGGATGATCATTTTGAGTGTGGGAAAGTAGCAGCAGCTTGTTCATTTATCTCAGCTCATAGCCCTATTAGACAGACTGCTGGCAGAAGGGAAGGCCTTGTCCCAATTCACTGTCTATGAGCAGCCTCCCCCAGGTGCCCAGGGATCAGCTGTGACTGTATGAATAGACATTATGCCAGGGTGAGAAGCCCTCTGTGAATAAATGCCTCCCACAGCATAGAACCCATCTGTGAAAAGGGAGCAGCAGCGATATTGCCCATCCATGAAATGAGTGAAGCTGCAGTAGGTGTGACATCCCATCCTTTAAACCTGCTCACTTCTATCTGCATTTATAGTCTGAGTTTAAGCCTTTGTAGATGGTAGCAGCAATTCAACAAACTTTTAAGTAAATCTTCCTCTATTAGACTCTGGGAAATGATAGGTAATATCTATGTCCTGGAGGACCAGATAATAGGTAACGGAAAAAATACAGACAATCATTCTGTCAGCATGAGGGAGGACCAGAAATGGTTAGGGAAGTAGAACATGGTAGCACAGTGTAGAGAATGGAATATTGGGTTTGGAGTGAGGAAGCTATGGATTCAGATTCCCCTATCAGGACATTTCCCCATCACAGTTTTACACTCGGGAGATGGTCTTGGGGAACAACTTTAGAATTCAATTGGCAAATCATGTCTCATCTCCATTGTCAGAGCCACACAGGCCCTCAAATTTCTGCTCTCACCAATTATTCTTCCACTCAGTTGCCAAGATTATTTTTTATATTTTTATATACTTATATTTTATATATGATATGACATATATTATACATATTTAAATATATTTTATTTAAATCTCACTGCACCTTAGGTCCTTTCTGCCTTTCTAGTATTCTTATTTCTTGATCCCCACTCCCTGTATAATTTAAACACGCTAGTGTACGAATAGTTTTTTAAACACAATGCACTCAATCTCTCATCCCTTTGCCTTTTCAGGATTATCCCTTCTGCCTGGATATACTACTTTTTCACCTCCAATCTTCCTCAGACACAGGCCAAATACCATCTAATGTAGGAACTTTTTCTTTCTTAAGATTTCTTTTTTCAGATTACCTTTTATTTCTTGCAGGGATCTGGTTATGCATGTGTTGTTTTTCTCATTAGTATATATGGTTGTTGAGGGTAGAAACTGATTTTTGACTTTTTTCTGTCTTCTGTAATACCTAGACTAGTGCATGATCTTGGGCCAAAGATTTTTTTAAATGAATGGATTGGATTCAATGACTTCTATAAACCTTTTCAAATATTTCTATTTAAAAAAGAGAACTATCCTATTCAATGTTCCCTTCCTTCTTGTAGTTCTCTTATTTTTTAAATAATATTTTATTTTTACCTGGTTACATGAAAAAAAATTTAAACATTTAAAAAAACTTTGAGTTCTAAATTATTTCCCTTCTTCTCTCCTTACCACCCCCTCATTAAGAAGGCAAGATATAGTTTATACATGTGAAGTCATGCAAAACAGTTCCATATTAGTCATATTGTGAAAGAAAACACAGACCAAAAAACCCTCAAAAATTAAAGAAAAGATGTTCCAATTCTTTCTCTGAGAATGCATAGCACTTTTAACATAACTGTTTAAACATTGTCTTAGATCATTGTATTACTAAGAATAGCTAAATCATTCACAGACGATCATCTTACAGGATTGCTGTTATTTTATACACAGTACACTTCACTTTGCGCCAGCTCATGGAAGTCTTTCCAGGTTTTTCTGACAGTATTTTGCTCATCATTTCTTAGAACACAATACTCTTCCACCATGATCACATGCAACAATTTGTTAGCCATTCTCCATTTGATGAACATTTCTCAACTTCCAGTTCTTTGTCACCAGAAAAATACTGCTATAAATATTTTTGTACATAAAAGTCCATTTTCAAAAAAACATCTTTTAGGATATAGACCTATTTAGTGGTATTGCTGGATCAAAGGGTATGTAATATTTTGATAGTTCCTTTGTCATCTTCCAAATGTGACAGAATGAAAGAATCAGTTCACAACTCCACTAACAATGTGTTAATGTCTCATTCCCCCCACATCCTCTTTAATATTTGATATTTTCCTTTTTTGGTACCAATCTAATAGGTATAAGGTAGTAACTGAGATTTTTTTTCTTTTTCTCATGTGGATATAAATAGCTTTGATTACTTCATCTGAAAACTATTCATATCTTATGATCTTTTTGAGTTGAAGAATGACTTTTACTTTTATAAATTTGACTCAATTCTATGACGCCTTTCAAGAAAATGGAAACTGACAATATGTTCACCAATTGAAGAATGGCTAAGTTATGATATATCAATGTTATGGAATATCATTGTTCTATAAAAGATAATCAGCAGGATGATTTCAGAAAAGCCTGGAGAGACTTGCATGAACTGAGTGCAGTGAACAGAGCCAGAAGGTCATTGTACATGGCAACAACAAGATTATGCAATGATCAATTCTGATGGACATGGCTCTTTCCAACAATGAGATGATTCAAGCCACTTCCAATTGCCTTGTGATGAAGAAAGCCATAAACACCCAGAGAGGACTGTAGGAACTAAGTGTGGATCACCACATAGTATTTTCACTCTTTTTGTTGTGGTTTTCTTGTTTTTTTTTTTTTTCTTTCTCATCATTTCCCTTTTTAATCTGATTTTTCTTGCGAAGCAGGATAACTGTAGAACTATGTATAGAATTGCACATATTTGACATATATTGGAGTAATTTCTATCTAGGGGAGGGGGTCGGAGACAGGGAGTGAAAAAATTTGGAACATGAGGTTTTGCAAGGGTGAATGTTTAAAATTAGCCATGCATATATTTTGAAAATAAAAAAAGTTTTAATTAAAAACAAAACCAAAAAAAAAAAAAAAAAAGAAAAAGAAATGAAGCCTTTATTACAGAGACTTAATGGATTTTTTTTCCAAAATTACTATTGTTAATTGTACATCCTCCCACCCTATCCCTCTCTCATTTATTCTCTTTCTTCTTCTCTCTCCCCTCCCATTTTTACTCCTTTTCCCTCTCTTGCTCTCCCTCGTGCTCTCGCTCTCCCTTTCTTTATCTCTACTTTTATCATTTTCCTTCTCAAAAGTGTGTGTTTGACTACCCTGCTCCTCCAATCTACCCTCCTTTTTATCCCCTTCTCTTATCCCCTTCTCTTATCCCCTTCTAATCCCACTTTTCTGAAATATAATATAGATTTTTACACCCAATTGAGTATGTATGCCATTCCCTCTTTGAGCCAATTCTAAAGAGGGTAAGATTCAATTACTCTCCTTCCCCTAACCCTCTTCTCATCTATCATAAATTCTTTCTCTTCCTTCTTTTATGTGACATAACTTGCCTTAGTATTAACTCTCCTTTCCCTTTCTCTCAGTACATTCCTCTCTCACATCTTAATTTTATTGTCTTAAGTATCATCCTTTCATATTGAACTCACACCTCTGCCTTCTGGCAGCATATACTCCTTCAAACTACTGTATATAATGAGAAATGTCTTATAAGTTAAAAGTATCATCTCACACACAGATCAATCCTATTAAGTTAGCTTTGATTTCCTTTTCTTGTCTACTTTTTATGAGTATGACTATTTTTATAAGACTCTTGAGTCTCCTATTTGAAAGTCAATTCTTTTGCTCAGCTCTGGTCTTTTCATCAAGAATGTTTAAAAGTCCTCTCTTTCATGGAATATCCAATTTTTCTACTGAAGGTTTAACTCAGTTTTTCTGGGTAATCCTAACTCTTTTATCCTCCAGATATCATATCCAATGCCTTCTGATACCTTGATGTAAAAGCTGCTAAATCTTGTCTTATCCTGACTGTGACTCTGTGAAACTTTAATTGTTTCTTTCTGGTTGCTTGCAGAATTTTCTCCTTCACCAGTGAATTCTAGAATTTGGTGGTAATACTTCTAGGAGTTTTCATTTTGAGAACTCTTTTAGGAGGTGATTAGTGGAGTTTTTCAATTTTGATTTTACCCTTTGGTTCTGGAATGTCAGTGTACTTTTCTTGATAATTTCTTGAAAAATTATGTTTAATATATTTTATTTATTCTGACTTTTAGATAGTCCAATAATTACCTCTCTTGGATCGATTTTCCAGGCAGTTGTTTATTCAGAGAGATGTTTCATATTGTCTTCTATTTCTTTCATTTTAAAACATTTTTTCATATTTCTCATAGTTATTAGCTTATATTTGCTCGATTTGAATTTTTAGGAAATTATTTTCTTCAATAAACTATTATAATTCATTTTACATTTGGCCAGTTCAACTTTTTCAGACATTCTTCTCCTCATGGGCTTTTGTACTTCCTTTACTATATGGTCTAGTCTTTTTTTTTTAAGTGTTATTTTCTTCAGCATTTTTTCTCTCCTTTTCCAAGCTGTTGGCTCATTCTTCATGATATTCTTGCATCCCTCTTATTTCTCTTTCCAATTTTTCCTTTACTTCTCTTCTTGATTTTCAAAATTCTTTTTTTTTAGTTCTTCCATGACCTGAGACCAATTTATATTTTTCTCGAAAGCTTTGGATGTAGGAGTTTTTACTTAGTTGTCTTCTGAATGGGTACTTTGATCATCCTTGTCACTATAGTAACTTTCTAAGGTAAGAATCTTTTCTTTTGTTGTTGGTGTTTGCTCATTTCTTTAGTCTGTTACTTGACTTTAACTTTTTGTTAAAGTTGGGCTCCATTTACAGAGAGAAGAGTACATCATCCCAAACTTTAAAGATTTTATGCTGTTTTTAGAAACCTGTATGTTTTCAATCCTTCCAAGTTGGTATGGTCTAAGGAGAAGTGTGTTTGTTACTCTCCTGGCTTTTGCTTTGGTCTGTGAGTGTCCACAAGTACTCTTTTCTGTCCTGGAACTGTGAAGAGGGTCCACAAGCTTTGGTGTGCTGATGTTTGTAGTCAACCTGGGACTGCCACCAAGGGCTGCATCCTAGGTTATGAGCAAACCAACAAAGTCCTGCCTCAGTGGCAGCAAAGAGACCCCTGTTATCTCCTTCTGATCAGCTGTTTGATCCCTCTTGCTATCTGAGAGCTTTAGAAGTGAAAACAGCTGCAGCTGATTCAGTGGCACCCAATAGTCTGCTCTGCTGGAGACTGTTTTTCACTGCCAGAGCCTGTGTTGGATGTGTTTCACTCTAATCCAGGTATAACAGCTCTGTTCTGCTGACCTAAGCTGTGGGCTGGGAAGTTATTTCATCCCGTCTTTTCATAGATTTCTATGGCTCCAGAAATTTATTTTATGGCATTATTTAAGGTATTTGGGGGAAAGCTCAGGTGAAGCACTCTCTTTTCTGTGCCATCTTGGCTCCCTCCCTCTCTCATACATTTTGACTGCTATATCAAAGACTGTTAACCTGTTTTGTGTTGACTTAAACTCTCACATTTTCCAATTGCTATATGTTTTCATTTTGAGCCTTTCCTTGTACTTAGGTATGTGTATTCTTTTAATTTCTTTGCCTTTCTGGCTTCCAAACTGATGTTGCTGTGACTTTTGAGTTTGATAGCACATTCTGAACCTTTAGGACTAGAACGGACCTTGGTCATTACCTTCTTCATTTCCCTCCTTTTTGAAATGAAACCTGAAACTGAGGGACAGACAGTTTAAAATTATTTTCCCAAAACTATACAGAGAAGTAGTTGAGCCAAGATTCAAACTCATTTGTTCATAATTGAAATGCAATGTTTCCCTCACTCTATCACATTGTCTCTCCCAATGGGCTCTGCTTTTTTTGGTTCTTATTCCATTCCCCTATTGCATGACCTGCTGTGGTCTTCAATCCGACTGGAAAGATTGCAAGATGACTTTGGGGATCAGTTACGTGCAATAAATTACCCCATTGGTATTCTCCAAATTTAGCCAAAATCTTGGCAGTAGAATTTGTAGAATCAGACTTTCATTTGGTTCAAGAAATCTCATCTTCTCCATTCAGTCTATAGGAGAGGTTGGAATTCCAGGAGAAAACTTGTTACTTGCCCACCAAGACCCAGGTGAGTGAAATGAAAATAGATGCTGTTATGGGAACCAAGAAACCAGATAAAAAAGGTAATTCCAGAGGACATGAGTTTTGGCTCGTGGTGGTGCTCCAAAACATTGCAACATAAGCAAACTTTGAATTTGTTTGCTCTTATATGGTCTACGTGGTCTTGTTTCACATAACTATTCTGGAAAACGATTATACATTAATCATGACCCAAGTATGTTTATATTGTAGTGGAGGTTTTTCTTACCCAAATCTACTTCCAAAGAAAGAGTAGAGCTGATTTTGTAGGATCACTATCTCCATCCATAGAAGTAAGTACAAATGAGCCTTAATCTTTTTTCTAACATCTCTTTCTGTAAATATAATTGTGTCGGGGGGGCGGAGCCAAGATGGCGGAGAAGAAACACACTACTCAGTGAACGTCCTCACTCCCTCACAACCAATTAGATAAATTAAGTCTCAAAATTAGCTCAGGACTGATAGATACCACAAGGACTGGAAGCACGACTTACCAGCTGAAGAGAATCTGGAGTTTCAACAGGAGAGGTCAGTTCTCAGGGGAGGAATAAGAAAGACCAGCACAGACGGTGGGGTAGGGGCACACTGCGCCCATTGCGCTGGGAGGGGCTCTGGGATCAGAGAAGCCACTGAGGTAAAGGAATCTGGCACAGGCTGTTAGCTCTTCTCTGCTAATTATTTAGCAGTTCAGAAGAGAAAGCCAAAATATTTTAAAACTCAGATTAGATTTCCCCCCCCCCCACCCTGGGGCAGACTCGGCACCAGGGGGTGTGGCCTCAGCTACCTCCTGAGAATAGTTAAGAGACTGACAAGTGGGTGGATACGGCCCAAGGCAACACACAAGGCCTAGCTTAGCTGGAGGGAGTGGAACTCAGCTCCAGGAAGTCCCAGAGAAGCGGAACCTTTGAACTAGGGACCGCGGTTTCTGGAAGACACTTCCAGTTTGAGCACAGGGGCTTCTCACGTCACCTGCTGCAGACGTCCACTCCCCACCCGGACACATAGGCTGAGCTTCTTGCTGTCTTCACTATTCTACGCCCTCAAAGCACAGCAGTGCTAATCACCTCTGAGGCACTTCCAGGGAGGGGGTGGGGAACTCTCTCCCAGAGCTCTCTCTTAGCGCGGGCGCAGGGGCCGCTGCATCCATCCGGTCTGGGAGGAAGCTGGTAAAGAAGTAAATAATTTCCTACCCCAGGGACAGACCCCAAAACATTTTTTAAGTATGAGCAAAAAAGCTAGAAAAACTATAGATTCCTTCTATACAGAGAAAGAGCGGGTATCCAACCCCGAGGAAGTTAACAGCAAAGATTCAGAAGATAACAACCTAAAGGGGAACGATTCCTGCCCCCCATCACATAACTCTCTCCTAGAAGAAGCTCTTAAGAAATTGAGGGAGATTGAAGAAAAATGGGGCAAGGAAAGGGAAGTTATGATAGAAAATAACAACGTCCTGAAATTGGAGTTGGAAAAAATAAAGAATTCACAGGAGATGCAGGGAAACAAAATTAGTGAATTAGAAAAGGTTAAAAAAACACAGGAAAGTAGGATTTCTGAATTGGAAAAGATAAAAAAGTCTCAAGAAAATAGAATTTCTGAATTGGAAAAAGAAAATAATTCTCAAAAAAAAAAAATTAGGGAAATGGAAAAAAATTCAATAGAGCAAAATAATTCATTTAAAAACGAAATTGGGCATTTACAAAAAGAACTAAAAACTGTGAAAGAAGAAAATAACTCCTTAAAAGTCAGGATGGAACAAATAGAAATGAATGATTCACAGAGAACCCAAGAATCAGTCAAACAAAACAAAAAAAATGAGAAGCTGGAGAACAACGTCAAATACTTACTGGGAAAATCTATAGACCTGGAAAATAGATCTAGGAGAGATAATCTGCGGATTATTGGACTTCCAGAAAACTATGACCAAAAAAAGAGCCTAGATTCTATTTTACAGGAAATTATCAAAGAGAACTGTCCAGAGATAATAGAAACAGAAGGGAAAGTAGATGTGGAAAGAATTCATCGAACTCCTTCTGAAATAGACCCTAAAAAAAGAACACCACGGAATATTGTGGCTAAGCTGCAGAATTACCACACAAAGGAGAAAATCCTGCAAGCAGCTAGAAAAAAACAATTTAAATACCAAGGTGCCACAATAAGGGTCACCCAAGATCTGGCTGCCTCCACATTAAAAGATAGAAGGGCCTGGAACCTGATATTCCGTAAGGCAAAAGATCAAGGACTGCAACCAAGAATGAACTACCCAGCTAAGTTTAGCCTCTTTTTCCACGGAAGAAGATGGTCATTCAATGAAACAGAGGAATTCTATATGTTTCTAAGAAAAAAACCAGACTTAAACAAAAAATTTGATCTACATCCACAAGACTGAAGAGAAACAGAAAAAGGTACACAGAACCCTTGAGAACTGTAACTCTGTTGTGGGTATATAAAAAATACTCAAGGATAATTTGATTTTACTGATATAAAAGAAAAAAAGGGGGGTGTAGTAAAGGGAAGGAGGTCGGTTCAGAAAAAGGGGAAGGAGTGATAAAAAGAGGGAAACTACATCCCAGGAAGAGACATAGAAAATACACCATATCTGAGGGAACTTAGTGAGGGGGAGAATCATTGTGTGAATCTTACTCTCATCAGAAGAGGCTCAAAGAGTAAATAATTAACATATTTGTTTTTCAGAGAATTTTCTCTCACCTCATTAAAAGGGGGGAGAGGAAAAGGGAAAAGGAAAAGGGGAATAAGTGAAGGGACTTGGAGGGAGGGGGGAGGGATCCTAAAAAAAAAAAAAGAGGGAGGGTTGCGCGTCACAAGGGGGGTCTGTAAATTAAATATCGGGGAGGGGGATCAGGGGGGTCAAGGGAAAAAAGCATAATCTGGGCATAATACGATGGCAGGAAATACAGAATTAGTAATTTTAACTGTAAATGTAAATGGGATGAATGATCCCATCAAACGGAGACGGATAGTAGATTGGATCAAAAAGCAGAACCCTACAATATGTTGCCTACAGGAAACACACTTAAAGCAGGGAGATACATACAGAGTAAAGGTAAAAGGTTGGAACAGAGCCTATTATGCTTCAGGTAAAGCCAAAAAAGCAGGGGTAGCTATCCTTATCTCAGATCAAGCAAAAGCAGAAGTAGATCTCGTTAAAAAAGATAAGGAAGGAAACTATATCCTGCTGAAAGGTAGCATAAATAATGAAGCCATATCAATACTAAACATATATGCACCAAGTGGTATAGCATCTAACTATCTAAAGGAAAAGTTAAGAGAACTGCAAGAAGAAATAGACAGTAAAACTATAATAGTGGGAGATCTCAACCTTGCACTCTCAGATTTAGACAAATCAAACCACAAAACAAACAAGAAAGAAATTAAAAAAGTAAATAGAACATTAGAAAAACTAGGTATGATAGACCTTTGGAGAAAACTGAATGGCAATAGGAAGGAATATACTTTCTTCTCAGCAGTTCATGGATCCTATACAAAAATTGACCATATACTAGGACATAAAGATCTCAAAATTAAATGTAGGAAGGCAGAAATAATAAATGCCTTCTTCTCAGATCACAATGCAATAAAAGCTACATTCAGTAAAAAGTTAGGGGTAAATAGACCAAAAAGTAATTGGAAACTGAATAATCTCATCTTAAAGAATGACTGGGTGAAAGAGCAAATTATAGAAACAATTAACAATTTCACCCAAGATAATGATAATGATGAGACATCATATCAAAATCTTTGGGATGCAGCTAAAGCGGTAATAAGGGGAAATTTTATATCTTTAGAGGCTTATTTGAAGAAAATTGAGAAAGAGAAGATTAACGAATTGGGCTTACAACTTAAAAGGCTAGAAAAAGACCAAATTATAAACCCCCAACCAAAAATTAAACTCGAAATACAAAAATTAAAAGGAGAAATCAATAAAATTGAAAGTAAAAAAACTATTGAATTAATAAATAAAACCAAGAGTTGGTTTTATGAAAAAGCCAATAAAATAGATAAACCTTTGGTAAATTTGATCAAAAAAAAGAAAGAGGAAAATCAAATTGATAGTCTTACAAATGAAAAGGGGGATCTTTCCACCAATGAAGAGGAAATTAGAGAAATAATAAGGAGTTACTTTGCCCAACTTTATGCCAATAAATTTGATAACTTAAGTGAAATGGATGACTTCCTCCAAAAATATAGGCTCCCTAGATTAACAGAGGAGGAGATAAATTGCTTAAATAGTCCCATTTCAGAAAAAGAAATAGAACAAGCTATTAATCAACTCCCCAGGAAAAAATCCCCAGGGCCAGATGGATTCACATGTGAATTCTACCAAACATTTAAAGAACAATTAGCCCCAATGTTATATAAATTATTTGAAAAAATAGGGGATGAAGGAGTCCTACCAAATTCCTTTTATGACACAGACATGGTACTGATACCTAAACCTGGTAGATCGAAAACTGAGAAAGAAAATTATAGACCAATCTCCTTAATGAATATTGATGCTAAAATCTTAAATAAGATATTAGCAAAAAGACTTCAGAAAATCATCTCCAAGATAATACACTATGATCAAGTAGGATTTATTCCAGGAATGCAGGGCTGGTTTAATATTAGGAAAACTATTAATATAATTGACCATATTAATAATCAAATTAATAAGAACCATATGATCATCTCAATAGATGCAGAAAAAGCATTTGACAAAATCCAACATCCATTCCTACTAAAAACTCTTGAGAGTATAGGAATAAATGGATTATTCCTTAGAATAACCAGGAGTATATATTTAAGACCGTCAGTAAGCATAATATGCAATAGAAATAAACTGCAACCTTTCCCAGTAAGATCAGGAGTGAAACAAGGTTGCCCACTATCACCATTACTATTCAATATAGTACTAGAAACGCTAGCCTCGGCAATAAGAGCCGAGAAAGAGATTCAAGGAATTAGAGTAGGAAATGAGGAAATTAAACTATCACTTTTTGCAGATGACATGATGGTATACTTAGAGAACCCCAAAGACTCTGCTAAAAAGCTACTAGAAATAATTCAAAATTTCAGCAAAGTGGCAGGATACAAAATAAATCCACATAAATCCTCGGCATTTTTATATATCACTAACAAAATGCAACAGCAAGAGATACAAAGAGAAATTCCATTCCAAACAAATGTTGATAGTATAAAATATTTGGGAATCCATCTACCAAAGAAAAGTCAGGAATTATATGAGAAAAATTACAAAACACTTGCCACAAAAATAAAATCAGATTTAAATAATTGGAAAGACATTCAGTGCTCTTGGATAGGCCGAGCGAATATAATAAAGATGACAATACTCCCCAAACTAATCTATTTATTTAGTGCTATACCAATCAGACTCCCAAGAAACTATTTTAATGACCTAGAAAAAATAACAACAAAATTCATATGGAAGAATAAAAGGTCAAGAATTGCAAGGGAACTAATGAAAAAAAACTCAGAGGAAGGTGGTCTAAGTGTACCTGATCTAAAGCTATATTATATAGCAGCAGTCACCAAAACCATTTGGTATTGGCTACGAAATAGACCGGTAGATCAGTGGAACAGATTAGATACAAAGGACAAAAAAGGGTACATCTATAGCAATCTAATCTTTGACAAACCCAAAGATTCCAACATTAGGGATAAAAATTCATTATTCGGAAAAAACTGTTGGGAAAACTGGAAATTAGTATGGCAGAAATTAGATATGGATCCACACTTAACACCATATACCAAGATAAGATCAAAATGGGTCCATGATTTAGGCATAAAGAGGGAGATAATAAATAGATTAGAGGAACAGAGGATAATCTACCTCTCAGACTTGTGGAGGAGGAAGGAATTTATGACCAGAGGAGAACTAGAGATCATTATTGATCACAAAATAGAAGATTTTGATTACATCAAACTAAAAAGTTTCTGTACAAATAATACTAATGCAAACAAGATTAGAAGGGAAGTAACAAATTGGGAAAATATTTTTAAAAACAAAGGTTCTGACAAAGGTCTCATTTCCAAAATATATAGAGAACTGACCATAATTTATAAGAAACCAAACCATTCTCCAATTGATAAATGGTCAAAGGATATGAACAGACAATTCTCAGAGGAAGAAATTGAAACTATATCCACTCACATGAAAGAGTGTTCCAAATCACTACTGATCAGAGAAATGCAAATTAAGACCACTCTGAGATACCACTACACACCTGTCAGATTGGCTAAGATGACAGGAACAAATAATGACAAATGTTGGAGGGGATGTGGGGAAATTGGGACACTAATACATTGCTGGTGGAGTTGTGAAAGAATCCAGCCATTCTGGAGAGCAATCTGGAATTATGCCCAAAAAGTTATCAAACTGTGCATACCCTTTGACCCAGCAGCGCTACTACTGGGATTATATCCCAAAGAAATACTAAAGAGCGGAAAGAGACATATATGTGCCAAAATGTTTGTGGCAGCTCTTTTTGTTGTAGCTAGAAACTGGAAGATGAATGGATGTCCATCAGTTGGAGAATGGTTGGGTAAATTGTGGTATATGAAAGTTATGGAATATTATTGCTCAGTAAGAAATGACCAGCAGGAGGAATACAGAGAGGGTTGGAGAGACTTAAATCAACTGATGCTGAGTGAAATGAGCAGAACCAGAAGATCACTGTATACTTCAACAACGATACTGTATGAGGATGTATTCTGATGGAAGTGGAAATCTTCAACATAAAGAAGATCCAACTCACTTCCAGTTGATCAATGATGGACAGAGGTAGATACACCCAGAGAAGAAACACTGGGAGGGGAATGTAAATTGTTAGCACTAATATCTGTCTGCCCAGGTTGCATGTACCTTCGGATTCTAATGTTTATTGTGCAACAAGAAAATGATATTCACACACATGTATTTTACTTAGACTATATTGTAACACATGTAAAATGTATGGTATTGCCTGTCGTCGGGGGGAGGGAATAAGGGAGGGGGGGTAATTTGGAAAAATGAATACAAGGGATAATATTATAAAATATATATATATATATAATAAAAAAAAAATTAAAAAAAAAAAAAATATAATTGTGTCAAGCTCCATACTGAAAGTAATAGCTTGATTACAAAAGAATACACAGAAGAAAGAGAAAGAGAGGAAAAAGTCTATGCTTAAAACCATAACTTCTCAGCAGGATGCTTCCCACAGCTGAGGAATGGGAACATTTTTTAGCAATATCTTTTACTCATCAGACACATGAGCCAGCTGTGCTTCTGCAATGGATATATTTTCCAATTTAAATGAATATAAGTGAATTTAGCTTTGTAACAATTAATGCAACATGTTTGCACCCTGTCTCTTAAAAGCACAGTTCCTATAACATCTACAAGAGACCTTTAAAGATTCTGCTTTCCCTCCTCCCCTCAGTCATTTGGTGCTTTTACCGTCTAGGAAATGACTTTTCATCCAACTTATGTTTACTTATATATGCATGTGCTATAGATTCTAGGTAGAAATTTCTTCCTTGAGGACAAGGGTGTTATTTTTTTTTGGAGTCTCCAGGACTTATCTCAGGACTCTGAACATTGTAGGTATTTACTTAAAATGTTTTAATGCAATTTTTTGAGGTAATACTGGAGATATGATGTGGCAATGAACTAAAAGCATAGAATCATTCAGAATTCATCTCCTAAGTGAGACAAATAGACAAATGCATCAAATGCTAACATTATTATAGCTGACTTTAATAATAGGTAGCTCAGTGAATAGAGTTCTTGGCATGGAATCCAGAATACCTGAGTTCATTTTGACTTCAGATACTTAACTGTCTATGTAATCTTAACCTCTATCTGACTCATTTAATTCCACTACAAAGTATGAACAATAACACCTACTTCACCAGTTATTTGTGAGGATCAAATGAGGTAATATAGTTTGATTGCTTAGCAAAATGTCTGGCACCTATTAGACAGTTAACACATTCTTCTCTCCCCTTCTGCTAGGATTACAAGGTGAGAACTCAGGTTGTCTGGACAGTTCTCTGGCTAAGAATTCACACCTTTGGTTTGAGCCTTTAAAGGGAGTTTATACCTTTGGAATTCTGAGGGAGAAATTTCATTGGTTGAAGTGTTTCTCACAAGCTCCATTGAGTTCTCACTACAGTCTCTGCTAGGATAAAAGAGGAGGGCAGGAGGGCAAGGAGTTAGTCTACTCTGGGACAGAGTTGGGACGGCACTCTGGAGGAAGAAGAGTCTGACTGGGAGATTGAGTTGAGATGGCAGTCCCGAAGGATAACTTACAGACGACCGGACCTTTACAATTCAAGAACTTTACACCCTTCCATGTTTATAGTTTAGTTTATAAAACATTTCAACTGCTTAATTTTATCTGATTCTTATGTAAAGCTGCTTAGATAGGTAACTTTAGTTATTAATATTTAATATAAATATTAATATTTATTAAAATTTAATTTTTAGATGGAGAAAATTAGGCTGAGTATGCATGTGTAGTATAGTATGGTGGTTAGAATGCTGGAGTTGTTACTCAAGAGACTATAGATATATAACTGTATATATATATATATGTATATATATATATATATACATACATAAATATACATAATACATATATGTAAATACATATAAATGTATAACATAAATATATGCAATATATACATATATGTATGACTTTGTAATGTTATCATGATAAGACGGACAACCAAATATGGCATTCTTATTTCCTAATACCATCTGGGTTCCATTATTTGTCAGCTCTGTAATAGTTACTTTCTCCATGGCCCTACCTACACAATAATCTCTAAAGTACTAACTTAAAAAGGACAAATCATTTGAAAAAGAAGGTATGAAAGTTATTTCAAATTTGCTGTTAGTCCTTCAGGGTGTATTTGTAATCAGTGTTTCACTGACAACATACTATTGGTTTAATTGTCAGGCTTTGTCAAAGAAGAAAGAAAAAAGATGATCTGGTATCAAAGTTCTGTCACTGGAAAAGAATCATAGTGTTTTAAATCATTCTCAAACATAACTGGACCACTGAACTTAGCTCATAAGAATAAAATGGGGATAAAATTATATAGGAGGAAAGATGAAAATTATGCTGACATCCTCAAAATTCCTCTCAACAATTTCCTATAATGTATATCAGGGGTTTTGTACTGAATAATGTAAACTCTGCAGGGATAATTGGTTGTGATATAATTCTTTTGACCCTAGTCTATAATAGATAGTATAAACACTATCCAGGGGAAACCAACTGAAACCTACTCTTTCTTGGATTTGAGAAATCTCAAATTTAAGGAATCTTCTTGGACTCATTTCACTCACATTGCTGATGAGGGAATGTTTCTAAATTGAATAGGCTTAAAATTTAAGCGATGCCATTAAAGCAATAATAAATGATGAAAATGATCTGAACAATGTATTTTAAAGACTTTTTAGAGCATCCAAATATAAATAGGACATGTGATTTAAAAAATGATGTTGCAGCATCCATGAGTGAGTTGGAGATGAAATTTTCTCCAATTCTAATCCATTTCCTAATGGAACTGTCCTGAAGGCATAGTGTTTGTTGATTCAGCACAGATGGCCTGGAGTTGTCTACATTTCACCTTAGACCAAATCTTGGCCATTGGAGGTCACAGCATCCATGTTGTGATATGTTTGAGTTTGAAGCTTTTTATGACATATCATATAATTATGTATATATATATATATATATGCATATAATATATAATGTGATACATATTATATATAAATTATGTGTATATATATATATATATATATATTATATATAAAAAAATGAGATATTACATATCTCATTATTATGGGATTAATGTTGTATAGAATTGTGACGAAATACAAATGGTAGAGAGCTAATGATCTTGGTCTTCCTCTTCAATTTCATTGAAATAGAGATATGGATTGGAAAGGAACCTTAGAGGTCAACAAATCCAACTTCTTTTTATTTTGGAGGAAGAAACTGAGAGCCCCGATAGGCTAAATACTCAAGATCATAATTATGTCAGGTAAGTGGTTAGAAGAATATAATCCCAGGTTCTTTAGTTCTAAAGACTGCCCCAACTTCTCTTTGTTCTCTATTGCTTATATTTATTATATTTTGAATGGGATTTTGTTGAGATAATATTGGAAGATAGGATGTGGGTGATGAACTGAAAACATAGAATTCAAGACAAGATAGAAGTTTCAAGTCTCGTGTGTGTGTGTGTGTGTGTGTGTGTGTGTGTGTGTGTGTGTGTGTGTGTGTATGTAAGAGAGAGACAGAGACAAAGGGAGGAGAGAGAGAGAATGGGGCAGACAGATGGGGCCATAGAGAGAGACAAAAAGGGATAGAGTCAGAGACAAAATAAAGGAAGAAGGGAGAGAAGGAGAAAGGGAGAGAGAGGGAGGGAAAGGGAGGGATATACAAATGACTCATTTTTCCTGCCATTTGTTACCTTTGTTGTCTCTGAGCAATAAAAATGTGGATCCTGGTAATAGTTGACAACTGACATTATCTGCTAAATTGTTCAGGTCATTCTAAACAATAATTTCTCATATGTAGATTATTTACTAAAATTTTTAAATACACCTGAGAATTAGGATGGAAAAAGGTGAGATTATCATTTTCCTCCTTGATTGATGAATCTGAGCCTTAATTTTTAAACTGAACTTTCTTGAGTGAAAAACTCTTTTCAGATTTTCAAAATAATTTTCTTTAAATAACACCATATTTCAGTATATAGGAAGAAGGAAATGTTCAGAAATGAGCATGAGCTTTTGTATATTCCATATAATCAGTTATTTTCCTTCTTTTTTCTTTGTCCTTTTAGTTTTATTATTCCAAATATAGAAACCAGATATTTAGCTCAGGGTGTTACTTTGAAAGAACATCTGTAGGCATTTAACATTTTTTTTTAAATTCATCTGTTCAATTTTAGTTTAAACCCTGCTGGATTTGCTTCTTCAAGAAATGATGCCTACTATATTTTTTCCAGTTTTTAATTGACAATTAGTCTTTTATCTACTATTCACCATCTTAGATTTTAAAATTCTGCTTTAAAATATTTCATTTATTCTAAATTGCATCTATTTAAAAAACATGATAGAATAGGCAGAGAGCCAGTTTTCATGGCAAGCAAAACCTGGATTCCATTCCTGCCTTTAAGAATACTATTTGACCATGGGATAAAGTTTCTTAACTATCAATGATCCCTGTACATGTAGATACCTATAGTAGTGTCTTTATACCCTTATTAATAATGTAAATAATTTCAGAATATTGACAAAATATTTATATTCTTTACATCAACTTTTGAAGTATATAATAATAAGATGTATTATTTGTTTTAAGTACTAAATAAGTGTATAAAATGTAAATCTACTGTAAAGAATATCTACAATGAGAATCTGCTTCTTAAATGAAAACAAAATTTAGGAGCTTATCCACTTAATATTATTTTATAGAATAAATTGAAAAAGACAAACTTTCAAATGTCTAAGGGTAAAAGCCTAATTAAAACTATAATTATAAATACTACATGTGAATATATAACTATTATATCTACATGTAAGCAGTTGGGTGGTACAGTGGATAGAATGTGGATCCAGACTCAGAAAACCTAAAGTTAATTCTGTCCTCAGACAAATTATTAGCTGTAGGATTTTGACCCAATCATTTAATCTTTTAATATCTCATTTTCTTTGTCTGTGAAAGAAAAAGAATAGTAATAATTCCTATCTCCTATGATTGTTGTGAAGAAAAAACTGAGATCATATTTTTTCTTTTTTTATTATAGCTTTTTATTGACAAAACATATGCATGGGTAATTTTTCAATATTGACTATTGCGAAACCTTTTGTTCCAACTTTTTCCCTCCTTCACTCCACCTCCTCCACTCAATGGCAGGTAGTCCCATACAAGTTAAATATGTTAAAGTATATGTTAAATACATGTATGTATTTACTTTGAAGCCTACTTCATTATGAAGTTATTGTTGGTTCTTGTGAGTATTTGCTTTGTGTGAGTATTCCATGATAGTGTCTTTTAGTCAAACATACATTTGGTATTTAAATAATAATTCAAGTACATTGAAGTTACTTTCTTCTCAGAGTTTGAATGTTTGAGCTGGAGAAAGGACTTCAGTGTCTGGGACCTTATCTTGTCAGGCAATCGTTGAGATTTTCTAAGACAATTCATGTGAAAATAATTTAATTTCTTGAAATGGTGCTGCTATGTTATCCAGATTTCACAGGCATACATCTATGAGGAAAACATAATAGCTCTGTACACCTTCAGTTTGGTAAACAGCCTAAAATCTCTTCTTTCCTAAACTTTCCTTTGGAATATCCTAAATAATGAGTTAGCTTTCACAATGGGTCTGTCAGCCTCATCTAAATGTACATTATTTGAAAGCTAACTTAACTTATCCATAGCATGCAAAGTTTCTTTATTTCTATAACTGATGATTCCATGATTCCATGTATGTATGTTTTCTTGGTACTCTTTGTCAGGAACAAAGTAACATAAGTGCCAGAGAATTAATTCATACTCTGTTGCATCTCAGTCTGAGACTACATTTAAGTATACTATCATCTATTCTATCCTAAGACATAGATATAAAAACATTTTTCTTTGAGAATAATGAATTATACAGACACATATGTGATTATATACGATATATATATGTACACACACACACACACACACACACACATATATATAGCTAGTTAAATGATTTTAGAAAAAAAATAGAGCTTTCATTTGAAAGATTTGATGTTATTAGCTAGATGCAAAGCCATGTGGTAATGCATAATTAAGAAAATTTGAAGGGCTAATAACCTAGAATTAATCTTTCTTCAATTGGAACTCTTTTTAGAGAGTATCCACAACAATGATCAAATTATTGTGTGAACATTTATATCTCTGTTTTATGGCTTGATTGGTAAATATCATTATTTTGTTGACCAAAATTTACCTTTGTTACATCTTTCAAGTACTCATGCAATTTAAAAATATGCATATGTGACAGATTTCTTGAAAAGAATTTTAAGGTGGCATTTTACCCATAAATATATGTATATACATATGTAGAGAGTTATCCATGTGTGTATACATACCCATACACAAGGTTATCTTGCATTCTCTCTTTCAGTAAACTCTGAAGAATGGATTCCATGTAGAACTTGGAAAAAAACAGTTTTCTTCCCTTCTACTGTCAGCAAGGATGCCCTTATTAATAATACAGATCATTTTTAGAACTTTGGCAAAATATTTATATTCTTTACATTGACTTTTTGAGGTATATAATGATAAGATGTATTTTTATTAATTTTTATAATTATAACATTTTCTTTGACAGTACATATGCATAGGTAAATTTTTTTTTACAACATTATCCCTAGTACTCCCTTCTGTTCCGAGTTTTTCCCCTCCTTCACTCCACCCCCTCCCCTAGATGTCAGGCATTCCCATACACATTAAATATCTTATAGTATATCCTAGGTACAATATATATGTGCAGAACCGAATTTTGTTGTTGTTGTTGTTGCAAAGGAAGGATTGTATTCGGAAGGTAAAAACAATCTGGGAAGAGAAACAAAACAAAATAAAACAATGCTCACAGTTTACACTCATTTCCCAGTGTTCCTTCTCTGGATGTAGCTGATTCTGTCCATCATTGATCAATTGAAATTGGATTAGCTCTTCGTTATGTTGAAGATATCCATTTCCATCAGAATACATCCTCATACAATATCATTGTTGAAGCGTATAATGATCCCCTAGTTCTGATGGTTTCACTCAGCATCAGTTGATGAAAGTCTCTCCAAGCCTCTCTGTATCCCTCCTGTTGGTCATTTCTTACAGAACAATAATATTCCATAACATTCATATACCATAATTTACCCAACCATTCTCCAATTGATGGACATCCATTCATCTTCCAGCTTCTAGCCACTATGAAAAGGGCTGCCACAAACATTTTGGCACATACAGGTCCCTTTCCCTTTTTTATTATTTTCTTGGGATATAAACCCAGTAGTAGTATGGCTGGGTCAAAGGGTATGCACATTTTGATAACTTTTTGGGCATAATTCCAGATTGCTCTCCAGAATGGCTGGATTCTTTCACAACTCCACCAACAATGTATCAGTGTCCCAGTTTTCTAACAGCCCCTCCAACATTCATCGTTATTTGTTCCTGTCATCTTAGCCAATCTGACAGGTGTGTAATGATATCTCAGAGTTGTCTTAATTTGTATTTCTCTGATCAATAGTGATTTGGAACACTTTTTTATATGTGTGGAAATAGTTTTAATTTCATCATCTGAAAATTGTCTGTTCATATCCTTTGACCATATATCAATTGGAGAATGGCTTGATTTCTTATAAATTAATATCTCTGTATATTTTGGAGATGAGGCCTTTATAAGAACCTTTAACTGTAAAAATGTTTTCCCAATTTGTTACTTCCCTTCTAATCTTGTTTGTATTAGTATTGTTTGTACAGAAACTTTTTAATTTGGTGTAATCAAAATGTTCTATTTTGTGATCAATAATGGTCTCTAGTTCTCCCTTGGATACAAACTCCTTCCTCCTCCACAAGTCCGAGAGGTAAACCATCCCATGTTCCTCCAATTTATTTATGATTTTGTTCTTTATGCCTAAATCTTGGACCCATTTTGATCTTATCTTAGTATGTGGTGTTAAATGTGGGTCCATGCCTAGTTTCTGCCATACTAATTTCCTGTTTTCCCAGCAGTTTTTGTCAAATAATGAATTCTTATCCCAAAATTTGGGATCTTTGGGTTTGTCAAGGATTAGATTGCTATTTTTATTCACTATCTTGCCCTGTGAACCTAACCTATGCCACTGTTCTATTACTCTATTTCTTAGCCAATACCAAATGGTTTTGGTGACAGTTGCTTTATAATATAGTTCGAGATCAGGTGCAGCTAGAGCACCTTCATTTAATTTTTTTTTTCATTACTTCCCTTGAAATTCTCGACCTTTTGTTCTTCCATATGAATTCTGTTGTTATTTTTCCTAGGTCATTAAAATAGTTTCTTGGAAGTCTGATTGGTATAGCACTAAATAAATAGATTAGTTTAGGGAGTATTGTCATCTTAATTATATTCACTCGGCCTATCCAAGAGTACTGAATGTCTTTCCAATTATTTAAATCTGACTTTATTTTTGTGGCAAGTGTTTTGTAATTTTGCTCATAAAATTCCTGACTTTCCTTTGGTAGATATATTCCCAAATATTTTATACTATCGACAGTTATTTTGAATGGAATTTCTCTTTCTATCTCTTGCTGTTGGATTGTGTTGGTAATGTATAAAAATGCTGAGGATTTATGTGCATTTATTTTGTATCCTGCAACTTTGCTAAAATTCTGAATTATTTCTAATAGCTTTTTAGCAGAGTCTTTGGGGTTCTCTAAGTATACCATCATGTCATCTGCAAAGAGTGATAGTTTGAGTTCCTCATTTCCTACTCTAATTCCTTGAATCTTTTTCTCGGCTCTTATTGCTGAGGCTAGCGTTTCTAGTACTATATTGAATAGTAATGGTGATAGTGGGCAACCTTGTTTCACTCCTGATTTTACAGAGAAAGGTTCTAGTTTATCACCATTACATATGATGTTTACTGACAGTTTTAAATATATGCTCGTTATTATTTTAAGGAATAGTTCATTTATTCCTATACTCTCAAGTGTTTTTAGTAGGAATGTTTGTTGGATTTTATCAAATGCTTTTTCTGCATCTATTGAGATGATTATGTTTTTTATTAATTTGATTATTAATATGGTCAATTATACTAATAGTTTTCCTAATATTAAACCAGACCTGCATTCCTGGTATAAATCCCACTTGGCCATAGTGTATTATCCTGGGGATGATTTTCTGAAGTCTTTTTGCTAATATCTTATTTAAGATTTTAGCATCAATATTCATTAAGGAAATTGGTCTATAGTTTTCTTTCTCAGTTTTCGATCTACCTGGTTTAGGTATCAGTACCATGTGTGTGTCATAAAAGGAATTTGGTAGGACTCCTTCAATCCCTATTTTTTCAAATAGTTTATATAGCATTGGAGTTAGTTGTTCTTTAAATGTTTGGTAGAATTCACATGTAAATCCATCTGGTCCTGGGGATTTTTTCTTAGGGAGTTAGTTAATAGCTTGTTCTATTTCTTTTTTTGAGATGGGACTATTTAGACTACTTACTTCTTCCCTTGTTAATCTGGGCAAGCTATATTTTTGAAGGTATTCTTCCATTTCATTTAAGTTATCGAATTTATTGGCATAAAGTTGAGCAAAGTAGCTCCTAACTATTGTTCTAATTTCCTCTTCAATAGTGGTGAGTTCTCCCTTTTCATTTTCAAGACTAACAATTTGCTTTTTCTCTTACCTTTTATAAATCTGGTTTACTAAGGGTTTGTCTATTTTGTTGGTTTTTTCATAGAACTAACTCTTCGTTTTATTAATTAATTCAATAGTTTTTTTTTTTTTTTTTACTTTCAATTTTATTAATCTCACCTTTTATTTTTTGAATTTCAAGTTTTGTGTTTGTTTGGGGATTTTTAATTTGTTCCTTTTCAAGCAATTTCAGTTGTAAGCCCAATTCGTTGGCCCTTTCTTTCTCTATTTTATTCGAATAGGCCTGTAGAGATATAAAACTTCCCCTTATTACTGCTTTGGCTGTATCCCACACATTTTGGTATGATGTCTCATTGTTGTCATTTTCTTGGGTGAAGTTATTAATTATGTCTATGATTTGCTGTTTTACCCAATCATTCTTTAGTATAAGATTATTTAGTTTCCAATTATTTTTTGGTCTATTTTCACCTGGTTTTTATTAAATGTAATTTTGATTGCATTGTGGTCAGAAAAGGATGCATTCACTATTTCTGCCTTACTGCATTTGATTTTGAGGTTTTTATGCCCTAGTATATGATCAATTTTTGTATAGGTTCCATGAACTGCTGAGAAGAAAGTATACTCCTTTCTGTCTCCATTTAGCTTTCGCCAAAGATCTATCACATCAAACTTTTCTAGTATTCTATTTAACTCTTTGACTTCTTTCTTATTTATTTTGTGGTTTGATTTATCTAATTCTGAGAGTGCAAGATTGAGATCTCCCACTATTATAGTTTTGCTGTCTATTTCTTCTTGCAGCTCTCTTAATTTCTCTTTTAAGAATTTAGACGCTGCACCACTTGGTGTGTATATATTTAATATTGATACTGCTTCATTATTGATGATACCCTTTAGCATGATATAATGCCCTTCCTTATCTCTTTTAATTAGATCAATTTTTGTTTTGGCTTGATCTGAGATGAGGATGGCTACCCCTGTTTTTTGGCTTTGCCTGAATCATAGTAGATTCTGCTCCACCCTTTTACTTTGAATGTATCACCCTGTTTCAGGTGTGTTTCCTGTAAACAACATATAGGATTCTGACTTTTAATCCAGTCTGCTAACTGCTTCCTCCTTATGAGGGAGTTTACCCCATTCACATTTATGGTTAGAAGGACTAATTCTATATTGCTTGCCATCCTGTTAACCCCTGCTTATGCTTTTCTCCTTTTCTTCCCTCTTACCCCCCTACCCAGTATTAAACTTGTGAACACCACTTGCTTTTCACAACCCTCCCTTTTTAGTATCCCTCCCCCACTTTAAAGTTCCTCCCCTTATTTTCCCCCTTTTCCTCACAATTCCTGTATTCCCTTCCTCTTAGCTTACTCCTTCCCTCTCACTTTTCAATGAAGTGGAAGAAGTTTCACCATAAATCGAATATGTCTATTGATACACACTATGTTCAGCTCCCTCCTTTCTTTCTCTCAGATATAATAGGTTACCTTTGCTTCTTCATGAGATGTAGTACCACCACTTTACACTTTTTTATGATATAATTTCCTTTCCGCCTCTAGTTTCTAGGACAAATTATACACATGTTCTTTACAGATTTTTATGACAGAAGTATAGTTCTTAAGATTTCTTTTTACCTTTTTAGAAATCTCTTGAGTTCTGTATTTGAAGATCAAACATTTTATGTAGGTCTGGTTTTTTTCATCAAGAATAGATGGAATTCGTTTATTTTGTTAAATGTCCATCTTCTTCCCTGGAAAATGATGCTCATTTTTGCTGGGTAAGTTATTCTTGGCTGCATACCAAGTTCCTTAGCCTTTCGGAATATGTTGTTCCAGGCCCTTTGTTCTTCTAATGTGGACGCTGCTAGATCCTGGGTTATCCTTATTGTGGCTCCTCCATATGTGAATTGCTTTTTTCTAGCAGCTTCCAGTATTTTATACTTTGCCTGATGGTCCTTGAACTTGGCCACTATATTTCTTGGTGTTTTGATCAGTAGGTGATCGATGAATTTTTTCAATGTCTATTTTGCCCTTTGTTTCCAAAACATCTGGGCAGTTCTCTTTGATAATTTCATCACAAATAGTGTCCATGCTCTTTTTTTCCTCACATTTTTCAGGGAGTCTGATTATTCTCAAATTGTCTCTCCTGGATCTGTTTTCCAGGTCTGTTGTCTTTCTAGTAAGGTACTTGACATTCTTTTCACTTGTTTCATTTCTCTGGTTTTGCTCGACTACCTCTTGGTTTCTCCTTGAGTCATTCATTTCTACTTGTTCGCGTCTAATTTTCAATGATGTATTTTCTTCACTCACTTTTTTATATCTTTTTGTAATTGTCCAATTGTGTTTTTAAGTGAGTTTTTTTCTTCTATGGAATTTTTTCCCATTTCATCCATTTTATTTTTTAGAGAGCTGATTTCTTTATCCAGCTCACTTATCCTGTTTTCCTTGGAGTTGTTTACCTTTTCCAGCTCACTAATCCTGTTTTCCTTGGGAGTTGTTTACCTTTTCCAATTCATTATTCCTGTTTTCCTTGGAATTGTTTACCTTTTCCAATTCACTAATTTTGTTTCTCAATGATTTGATCTCTTTAACCACTCTGGATAACTTCTCCAGGCTCTCTTGCCAAGCTTCCCTTTCCTTTTCCCATTTCTCTTCTAGCTCTCTTGTGAAAACCTTTTTGATTTCCTTTATGAGATTCTTTTGTATTGAGGAACAGATCATATCCCCCTTAGGGGATTCCTCTGGGGACAGTCTCTTTTAGTCTCCTCAGTATTTGAAGTCTGCTCTCTCTCCATACAGAAGCTGTCAATGGTTAGAGCCCTTTTGAATTTTTTGTTCATTTTGTCAAGAGCAGAATGGAAGAAAACAAATTGACAAGAGAAACAATTGGTCTGTTTTGGGGGGGATGGGGCTGGATGGTATTAATGGGCTTCCTCTACAGACTGGGTGTAGGGCAGCAGAGAGCCACTAACAGAATAGCGATGGCTGTACTGCGTCTGTGCTCTGAGGCTCTGAGAAGGCTCTGAGTCAATCCAGGTTGGGGTTGGGGGTGGCCGGTTCTGAGAGACTCTAGCTTTCTGGGGTTTTATTCTTTACCTCTGGTGTTTACACCCTCTTTGCTGCTCCTGGCTTGCTGCCAAGATGGAATATTCACACTGGGTTAAAAGTCTTTTTGCAGAAACGGCAGAGATCGTACCCCTCCCCCCTTGGTCTGAGCTGTGTGAGCTGTCTGTCTAGCTCTGGCTTGCCTGCCCTCAGTCTGCGCCCAGTCTGTTTGACCCTCCCCCGAGCAAACACAGACCTTCTCTGGCAAATTTCAAGGATGTTGTCTCTTGGTGATTATTTGTGGGTTTCTTTTCCGGTTAAGCATTAACTCCGAGGCTTTTCATGAAGTAAGTCCTGAGAGAAAACTGGGAGCTCAAGCAGCTGTCTGTCTCTATGCTACCATCTTGGCCGGAAGTCCATGTATTATTTTTTAATGTCCAAGCATTAGATAATCTATATTCTTTCAGGTATCTTGTAAATTGATCTTTGATAAAATGACAGATTTAATATTTTGACTTCAAGTCCATTGTTTATTAGCAGGTAACCTCATATTTATACAATTTATTACATATTATGTTTCAATCAATCATTATTTATTAAATGCCTATTATATGCTAGGCACTGTGCTTAGCAGAAGGGATGACAAAAAGGAGCAAATGACTTAGCCCAGATTTGTTTGTTTTGAAAGTCAGTGTTGATACTTTGCTGCTTCATCATAAATTATACAAAAGAATAGTAATAGGAAGCAATGTGACTAGCTCCTGGACAGATGAGACCTGGTCCCTATCCATAAGGATATTAGAATATAAGTACAATATGTAACGCACAAATATCTATAGCTACTACAATCAATATAAATATATCATTTTAAGTGGTATAATAGCAGTATAGATTTGAAAAAGTTCAAAAGATAATAAGATAAATTCTCAGTGGGTTTATCAAAAAAATCTTTATGAAAGAACTAGATTTTGAGTGGATTAATGTTTTTGTTAGGCTATTGAGTTTAGAGATAATAATATGATATTTTTGATTAAAAAATCAGTCTGTTCTATTTTCATATATAACAGGAGACATCAAATTTGAAATGAATAGAATTTGTTGTTCTTTGAAACTATTTTGCACTTGACTGAATATAAATAACTCATGAGCTATCTTTTATATATCTGCCAATATCTTCTCAAGGTGCCATATTGCTCATATCTTTTATCAACCTTTGATGACTCTCCAACATCAGTAAGATAAAACACAAATGACTTTATCTGCTCTAAAGGTCTTCTTATGTCTGGCTTCAAAAACAGTTTTCTAGTTCTAGAACTGCAGTGGGAAACGTCTAACCTTTGGGCCATATAAAGCCCTCAAAATCATTTACAAAGGTAAATACAGCAGCTGATGATTTGAAGCTAAGTACAACAACCTCTCTCTGTTTAAGTTCTATAAGTTGAGAATTTGATATGGCCAATGAGTGATGTTCTAAATATCCAAATGACCCTTGACCGAAAAAAAAAAAAATTCCCTACCTCTCTTCTAGAGGGTCCAAGTTTTGACTGATTCTTTCTCATCTATATGATCTTGGACAAGATGCTTAAAATTTTAGAACCTTAATTTAAGCATCTGTTCATTGAGGGCATTAGACAAAATGACTTTTGCCCCTTTCAGATTTAGAATATGATTTGTGATCTCATGCAAGAGCCATGAAAAACTAGACTCTATGGTTTTATCTGAGCTCTTCATGCCATCTTTCACCACCTTATGTGAGATGCTCTTCATATCTAAATGTATTACTTCCTCATTTTTCTCCTTCCATAATCCTTTACCTTGAAAGGCCAATATTAGATGCTAACTTGCCCCTGCCTTTTCTACATAAGTATTCTCTTTTTTCTTAAGTGATCCTGGAACATTGTGCCTTGATCTCATATTTGGCCCCTTACTACACTTTACTATGTATAATACGTAACTATGTTGTACACAAATTGCATCGTTGTTGTTTCTCCTGTAGAGTTCAAACTTCTTGAGGGGAGGACTGGTACCAAATATTTAACTTTCTCCCTATTCTTAGAATATGTTTTAAAAGCTGTGCTTATTTTAATTAAGATTACTAAAAACATGCTGACACATGATTAATCCTGTATTCTAAATAATGAAATAAATGACTTTCCAGAGGTGACAAATGGCATAAATATAAAGTTTGGTTTTTTTAGACATGAAGTCTAAATTCCTATTAAGTATATGAAAATGTATATATAAACATATATATATATATATATATGTTTATATATACATTTATATATATATATAAATGTGCAGCATGTATACATATGCTCATGTGAGTATATGTATGTATATATGTAGATACACATATACAAACATACAGATGCAGATGCATATACATACATACATGTTTTAATGTACTTTCAAATTGCCCAACTTTAATAAAGGAAAAAACATCATTTGTGATCTTTATCAGGTTATCAACTTCATTTCATTCACATTGTCTGGACAATGATGAACCTATTTATGCCTGTAATAGCAAGAACTCAACACCATCTTCAAAATCTGTAGCCTTACTACTTTAAAATGCCACAAGATGGCAATGTTGCTTCACAAAAGTGTTTTTTTTTTAATATTTTTCCCCATCCCCTTACCACTGTAAATGACTTATTTTATGTATGTCAGTCTGTCTTCCCTCAATTTCTCATTATGTTAATCTTTTGGTCCCTTTTCTAATACCTTCATTTCCTTTTCTCTCTCTCTTTTCTCTTTCCTTTTCTTGCCCTTTCTTTCCCATATAGTCTCAAAGCTATCAAAGAATAAAATTAAAGATTAGAAACATTTCATTAGAAAATGAAATATCATAAAAGTTCATTCTCTAGATAGATAAAATGTTTTAGTTACGCACTATTTAAAACATTAATTTTAATGGATGCTTTTCTAGATTTATTACATATTACCTTCTTAATCATTGCATATTGAATGTCATTTAACTTATTTCTTGCCAGCTCAAAACCCCCATTATGAATATGTAGTATTATACCTTGCTGCAACACAATGACACTCTGGATATCTATGAAGAATTGTTTAAGGCTATTTGTCCCTACACTAAATGTTCCCATATTTCAGTACTCTTAAAAATAAATTCTTGAGATACAAACATGTAAATGTGTATATTTAAGTGTGTGTATGTATATACAAACACACATAAATTCAGTCTTCTCTTGATGTCAGGCTTCAAATATGACCTGAGCAAGTATACTACCTTTTATTGTTTATTATCGTTTGGTCATGTCAATTGTATCTAATTCTTCATGATCCCATTTAAGGTTTTGCTGGCAAAGATACAGGAGTAGTTTGCCATTTCCTTCTCCTGCTCATTTTACACATGGGGAAACTGAGCCAAACAGTTTGAGTAATTTTCCTGGGGACAGAGACTACATTTGAACTCAGATCTTCTTGACTGCAGATTTAGTGTTATCTCTATTGTGCTACTTAAATGCTAATAGCTCACCTACTCAGGATGAATATTTGATAAGGTTGATGTCATTTAAATTCCCTTTTCTATACATGGAATAGAAGTGGCCAATTTTTTTTTTTTTGAAAGGAAACATAATGTCCATTTTATGTAATATAATATTATAATATGAAGTAGCGCAGGCTGCATCCAGTACATATACCTAGAGAGGGCATTTCAAATGAAACATGAATTATAACCTGAACTGGCTAGATGGAATAGAGATGATCAAATTGTATCTTAGAATCTGTGCTACTGTTTCAACTCTCTCCAGCTTTCCTTGCACTAAAACCAATCTCTCTCCTTCTTTTTCCTTCCTTCCTTCCTTCCTTCCTTCCTTCCTTCCTTCCTTCCTTCCTTCCTTCCTTCCTTCCTTCCTTCCTTCCTTCCTTCCTTCCTTCCTTCCTTCGTTCCTTCGTCCTTCCTTCCTTCGTTTGTTCGTTCCTTCCTTCCTTCCTTCCTTCCTTCTTTTTCTTTTCTTTTTTTCTTCTTTTCTTTCTTTCTGACACATGTTCTCCTATGTCCAAAGGGCTATTAAACTGGGTATACCTTTTAATCCAGCAGTATCACACTGGGCTATATCTCAAAGAGCTAATTAAAAGAGGGGAAGGTCCACATGTGTAAAATGTTCTTTTTGGAGTGGCAAGAAACTGAAAACTGAAGGGATGCCCATCAGTTGGCGAATGGTTGAATAAGTTATGGTATATGAATGTGTTCTGTAAGAAATAATCAGCAAAATTATTTCAGAAAGTCCAGGAGGAACTTATATGAACTGATGGTAAATCGAGTGAGTGGAACTAAGAGACCATTGTGCACAGAAACAGCAAGATAATACAATGATCAATTCTGATGGACTTGGCTCTCTTCAACAATGAGGTGATTTGGGCTAATTCCAAGGGACTTGTGATGGAGAGAGCCATCTGCATCCAGAGAGAAGATTATGGATACTGAGTGTGTATCACAGCATAGATTTTTCACTTTTGTTGTCGATTGCTTTTTGTTTGTTTTTTTTTTCTCTCATTTTTTTTCTTTTTGCTATGATTTTTCTTGTGCAGCATGATAAATGTAGAAATATGTACAGAAGAACTGTACATGTTTAACATATATTGGATTACTTACTGTCTGGGGGAGGGGAGTGGGAGAAGAGAGACAGAAAAATTTGGAACATAAGGTTTTGCCAAGGTGAATGTTGAAAACTGTCACTTGCATGTACATTAAATTAAAAATATTTTTTTCACATAAAGACATGTTTTCCCGACAATTAAAAATTCATGCATGATGTATATGTTATAAAATTTAGAACACAATAATCTGGGGAAATACAAAATTGTGTGTATATACTCAAAGGAGTGTGTAAAAGGAATATGTGATCTCTCTGGTTCCAAAGTCTTCACTATTTCTAAATTATACTCCCCATTCTTTAACCTCTATCGTCTGTATGTCTGTCTATCTATCCTATCTATCTAGCTTTCTGTAAATATACATATACATGCCACAAAAATGATTGTAACATATGAGACCCTAAACAAATTGATTCAGGATACAAAAAAAAGCAGCAGGAGAGCAACAGAAACAATTATGTAAATTAATATGACATTATAAAGTAGCTAAATTTAAATTAAATGCAATAATCTATCTTTGTACATAAGAATAATTATAGAAACCCATTTTCTTTTTCCAGAAAGATAAGTGAATAGGTAACTATGGGGAAGGAACATCATCTATTCTATGAAATGAAATTGTGATGTCAATTTTGCTTAACTGTTGTTTTTGTAATGGGAAAAGATTTTACTTTTTTGAGAGGGGAGGAAGAGGAAAACATTTCCAGAAAGCATTATGATATAAAATAAGAAGACATAAATAAAACTTCCTAGATGATTTCCAAGGTCCTCTAAAATCTAATTATGAAATCTAGATTATATAAAAGAAAACTGAGGGAAGGATGGGAGAAACTATAGTTCAAGTACAGTAGCTAGCATTATATAGCACTTAACAGTTTCCGAAGCACTTTACAATTGCCTCATTTTATTTATATTCTTTTATTAGCTCCATTTTACAGATGAGGAAAATGAGGAAAGTAAAGGGCAATTGAGTAACCCAGGGTTACAACTATTAGGTGTCTGTGATGGGATTTGAACTCCTAGTTTCCTGACTCCATGTCCAGCGCTCTGTTCTCTGTAATAAAGCAGTCTCTCTATCTATGAAACTCCTAGAAATTTTGCCATTTGGATAATTATACTTTTTACTGCTAAACTCATAAACTTTAATAATCTCTTTAAAGTAAAACATCCCTTTAGTTTTTGTTTTTGAGACAAATTAAATATTTCATTTTAAGGAATTTAATGTGAATTTCAAAATTTCCTGGCTACCAATTTCCATGTAACACTTAAAAAAAAACAAAAATACATTAAATCAGAATTATCTCTCTTCAACTTTCAAGGTAATTTCACTTCTGAAACTCTCTGAGCAATCAGATTATAATAAACCACTAAAAATTAGATATGGAAAGGGTAAGTCAAGAGGGCAAAATAGAGGCAACATTAATTTAAAGTATGTATAGGAATATAAAATTTGAAAGGGTAAAGGCATGTTTATGTAGGAAAGTGAGAAATAACAAATGGGTGGAATTAGTGCTGCTTTGGTACCATTAGAATGGAAAATGACTAAAAGAAAATTTTTCCAATGGGCTGCATTGATTTGGCATCCTCATCATAACTAACTTTTATATTGAACTTTGATATTTATATAGCATTTTACAAATATAGTCTTATCATGTTTTCATACTAATCCTTGAAATAGTTGCTATTACTATCCTTTTACAGATTAAAAAAAAAATGGTAGGCAGAGATTAAATGCCTTGCCCAAGGTCGCACAGTTAGTACATGTAAAAGGTTAGAGTTTTAAATCAGGTTTGTTTGACCTCGGCCCAGATTTTGATACCAGACCATTTAGTAAGAGGATCTATGAGAGAAAAAAGATAAGTATGAGAAGTTATAGGTTATTGAAAATATTCATTGATGAAGCACATAATCGCAGGGTAAGATCATACGCGTATTGAAATTTTTTTTTTTTTTTTAAGCAAAGAAGTTAAAATCAGTTTAAGGATTTTAGAATTATAGAGACTTGGAGATCACCTACTTCTACCTTGTCATTTTACCAATGAAGATGAGATGCGTGGGAAGTGGAAGTATAATAGCATGCTATAAAAAGGCAGAACTTTTGACATTTATAAAGGGCTGAATGTAGAGAAGGGAGAAAGTGTGCTTAGGAAGCAAATGTTTTGTTTTTACTTTTATGTGGGATTTAGTGAATAGCTCCTGAAAGTTTATTTCCCCTTACTATTAAATATATCTCCAAGTTTGCTATTCATAACTTGGGTACTCACACAAATCTAAATGTAAAAGTAAAACTGATAAGAAAGGCCTACATGAGAGATAACTCTAGTGACTTCCTAGAGCAACATGTTTAATACTGTCATCTTTTAATTTTTTGTTTGTTTCTGCAGAACCTTTTCTGGGCTATTTCCTCAATTCACATGTGCATTGTTGGATTGGCTCCCTAGAGGATAGTTGACTCCTTCTCCCTTCAAGGTCCAATCATTAGATCACTGAAAGACCAGATTTTCTAAAATGGAACTCACAAACTTCCATCTGATCCCTATCTCCCATAGATAAAGGACAGAAGTAACAAAAATACTCTTTAACAGTGTTCCAAATCACTATTGATCAGAGAAATGCAAATTAAGACAACTCTGAGATATCATTACACCCCTGTCAGATTGGCTAAGATGATAGGAAAAAATAATGATGAATGTTGGAGGGGATGTGGGAAAACTGGGACACTGATACATTGTTGGTGGAGTTGTGAAAGAATCCAGCCATTCTGGAGAGCAATCTGGAACTATGCCCCAAAAGTTATCAAACTATGCATACCCTTTGATCCAGCAGCGCTACTACTGGGAAATACTAAAGAAGGGAAAGGGACCTGTATGTGCCAAAATGTTTGTGGCAGCCCTTTTTGTAGTGGCTAGAAACTGGAAAATGAATGGATGTCCATCAATTGGAGAATGGTTGGGTAAATTGTGGTACATGAATGTTATGGAATATTATTGTTCTGTATGAAATGACCAGCAGCATGAATACAGAGAGGCTTGGAGAGACTTACATCATCTGATGCTGAGTGAAATGAGTAGAACCAGGAGATCACTATACACTTCAACAACGATACTATATGAGGATGTATTCTGATGGAAGTGGATATCTTCGAAAAAGAGAAGATCTAATTCAGTTCCAATTGATCAATAATGGACAAAATCAGCCACACCCAGAGAAACTGTTTGCATTTTTGTTTTTCTTTGCAGGATATTTTTACCTTTTGAATTCAATTCTTCCTGTGCAACAAGAAACTTGGTTCTGCACACATATATTGTATCTAAGATATACTATAACATATATAACATGTATAAGACTGCCTGTCATGTAGGGGAAGGGGTGGAGGGAAGCAAGGGAAAAATAAGAACAAATGTGAGTGCAAGGGATAATGTTGTAAAAAAATTTTTTTGTGTGGATCTTCCAATAAAATTTACTGGTTTCTTTTTTTTTTAATTAATTTTTTATAATTGTAACATTTTCTTTGACAGTACATATGTATAGGTAGTTTATTTTACACCATTATCCCTTGTACTCCGTTCTGTTCCGAGTTTTTCCCCTCCTTCCCTCCACCCCCTCCCCTAGATGGTAGGCATTCCCATACATATTAAATATCTTATAGTATATTTTAGGTACAATATATATATATATATATATATATATATATATATATATATATATATATATATATATATATATATGCAGAATTGGAATTTGTTGTTGTTGTTGCAAAGGAAGGATTGTATTCGAAAGGTAAAAATAATCTGGGAAGAGAAACAAAACAAAACAAAACAAAACAAACAAACAAAAACAACAACAACAACAAAAAAAAAAAAAACAAAAAAAAAAACAAACAAACAATGCTCTCAGTTTACACTCATTTCCCAGTGTCCCTTTTCTGGGTATAACTGATTCTGTCCATCATTGATCAATTGGAATTGGATTAGCTCTTCTCTATGTTGAAGATATCCACTTCCATCAGAATACATCCTCATACAGTATCATTGTTGAAGTGTATAATGATCCCCTAGTTCTATTCATTTCACTCAGCATCAGTTGATGTAAGTCTCTCCAAGCCTCTCTGTATTCCTCCTGCTGGTCATTTCTTACAGAACAATAATATTCCATAACCTTCATATACCATAATTTACCCAACCATTCTCCAAATGATGGACATCCATTCATCTTCCAGTTTCTAGCCACTACAAAAAGGGCTACCACAAACATTTTGGCACATACAGGTCCCTTTCCCTTCTTTAGTATTTCCTTGCGATATAAGCCCAGGAGTAGCATTGCTGGGTCAAAGGGTATGCACATTTTGATAACTTTTTGGGCATAATTCCAGATTGCTCTCCAGAATGGTTGGATTCTTTCTTTCACAACTCCACCAACAATGCATCAGTGTTAAAAAAAAAAAAAAAAAAAAAAAGAAAAAAAGAAAAAAAAAGAAAATTACCCATGCAATGTATTGTTAAAAAAAAGTCATAATTATAAAATAATAAAAAAATACTCTTTAAACCGGGAATTAACTTCTTCATCAAAATGTGATTACTGAGGAAAGTAGGTACAAATGTAATATTTGTATGATGAATATATAGGTTCAGGGAAGATGGTTTGATTTTTAGCTCTGTAAACACTTTTTCTCCCCTGCAGAATTTCTACCAATACACATGACATGTTAATGATGAGGTTTTTTTAATTTTTTTTTTTTTTTTTTACTCAGGCTGATTCCTTCCAACATATGTTGCATTGACTTTTGGCTTATCACAGTGACTATCACATAGTAGGCACTTTATACATGTTTATTGAATAAGTGAATGATAATTCAATATACTCCCGAAATGGGTTATGCAAGTCCCTTTTAGACTATGTTGATTCTTCCCTAGATTTAGATACTACTTCTATCAATTTCCCTGATTTTTGCTACCATTTCTACTTATCATTACTACTTACTACCATTTGTAATGGCTGAGAGTCTCTCTTATGGCTTTTCTAACCTTTCAAAAATAAAAGAGTAAAAATCAAATAATTATGACTAATTTATATGCCATTATATTTTATATATATGTTATTAATTTAAGATTTGGAAAGCATAAACACCAAAGAGACCAAAAAAAAAAACAAAAAACACCACAACTTAAACCAAAACAGTAGCATGATGACTTTGCATATCTATATATAGTGGGTAGGGAAGAAATTAGGATAAGGTTTATTGTTGCTCCTGAACCCTGCAACACCTTGGCATTTTACGACAGGCTTTCTCACTGGAAAGCTGCCAAGGAAAAGGGAGAGAAATATACTGAGTTCCAGATCAATGTCTGAAATCCTTCTGGCTCATCAGTCAAACAGAAGATTTTTTTCCCTCCAAATTGAACCTTTTTGTTAATCAGAGGCAGAAGAAATCTCATCAAGTCTCCACATGTTGGGTTGAAATCAAACAGGAATCATCAAGCATGATTTAAAGGAAAGGGAAATGCTCAGAATTAAGTCCATGCCATGCTTTCATTCACTAACCTGCCATGATAACCGGACATTACTTGAGGTGGATAGATGAGTTTGGAGGGGATATTATACTACTAATTTACTGCTAGGAAATTACATAAATGATTCTATTAAAATTAAATCTAAAATAATAGTTAATAGTCTCTAAGTGGGACCTTGAGAGGCACTTTTCTGATCATAGAGGATGGACTTTGTAATATACATTTTACATATTTATATATTTTAGTTTTCTATATCTTTTTAATTAGGAATAAGTGATACTTTGCATATTTTCATTTATTGTTTTTAAAGAGTTTTCTAGTTTTAATTTTAAACACAAATGAGTAGAGCATTTTAAATATCTCTTAGAAATAAATGTAAAGGTAATTTTTAACTTACAGGACTAATTTTGTTCATGGAGGGGAGTGATTATGCCAAGGATAATGGGGAGGCACATGATGAAAGTTGGCAGGCTGAACTATATTACAAATGAAAAATGCATAAGGAAGCTGTATAAAGCTTGATATTGGAAACACATGTGACCAGAAGGAAAAAAATAAAAAAAAAAAGGTCTGTAAAATAAAGTGATAGCTATTGGATATCTAGAATGTATCACTGCTATCTTTACAAGGTCAAAAGAAGAAATATCATTGAAGCACTGATCAGGATCCTTTGTGGTGAATTTATAGGAAGGCATGGATCAAAGTTACCTGGGATGAGTGGGCATAGAGAGATTGTGTTTGATAGTTGTCTTTTGCTCTCCGAGAGGACATATTAGAGTCAAGTTACTATGTCTGATTGTGACTGATCAGATCAATATGAGCTCATTAATTCTCTGCCACAGGTTGGAAAAAAGAGTCTATGTGCATATTTGGGTAGATTATCTAACTCATTGCATATCGTGTTACTTCTGAGCTAATGCAATTCTGCTTTGCTCATAGAGCACAGCCCCTTGTCTGATGAGGGCACTCCATGCTGGGTGGTCCTGTGCCAGTATTTACCATGTTGTATAATAAATTCTAAAATTCTTGAGAAACATCTTAAGAGTATCCTTATATCACTTGATATGAGCTCTCCCTTTGTGTGAGTTCTCCATAAAAGTAAAAAGCCCAATGAAGTTTTGCTCTATATGGAAGAATTGGAATGATTGGCAGTTTAGTTTGTGAAAAGACCCCCATATCTGGTACCTTATCCTGCCAGATCATCTTCAGAATTCATCTTCAGAATCTTCCTAAGATAGTTCAATGGAAAATATTCAGTTTCCCCGCATGACACTGGTATATTGTCCAGATTGCACAAGCATACAACAATAAGATTAATATAGCAGCTCTTGTAGACTTTGTCTGTTGGTCAGTCTAATAACTCTCCTCTATCATACTTTTCTTCCATAGCCTCCCAAACACTGAGCTAGCTCTGGCAATGCATGTGCCAACTTCATTGTCAATAGATATCTCTGGAAAATATAATGCCAAAAAGCGCACTTCTTGTGCATTCCAAACTTCTCTAGTGGCTGGAATCAGTGGTTCCACCTATGGAAAGTGTGGTGCTGGCTGATGGAGAACCTTTATGTTTTAGTGTTAATTATTAGGCCTACTTAATTAGGACATCAAGCTAAGAACTGACCCATGCTTTTTTTTTTTTTTTTTTTTTTTTTTTTTTTTTTTTTTTTGCATCTCAACTTTGGAGACTGCATTGATTACACAATAATTTGCAAATAAATAAAAAAAAAAACTCACACCAATACTTTCTCCACTTTGTCTTGTAGCCTTTTTTAGTTACAGAATTTAGCTGTTCATATCCTCACTGGAGGAATTTCATGCAATGACTGAAAGCATCATTCTTTAAAGCATGGGAGGAAGCACACAGCCTTGATTCACTCAATACAATTGAAAACTCAACAATTGGAAATCTCAAGATCCATTGCCCAGAATCTTTACAACATGTACTGATGGCAACACATTTTGACATAATTTTTTATAACTCCTCCTTACTGAGAGTATCAAAGACCTTGGTCAGATCTACAAATGTGATATCTTTTCTGCTCCTGACATTTTTTTTTGGAATTGTCAGGCAGCAAATACCATATTGACTGTTCCTCAACCACTTCTGAAGCCACACTGGCTCTTAGGTAGATGACCTTCTTTTAGGTTTAAGGATTAGCTTATTAAGGAGGATGCTGATACAATTTTTGTGGGCAATGACTAAAACAGAGACATTTTTGCAAGACAATTTATTCCCTTTATCTTTATGAAGGTAGGAAATGGAGTCATCTTTGAACTCCTGGGGCATAACTTCCTCTTGCCATATAATCCAGAAAATTTTAGTCAGCTTTTGTATGAGCAATGGATTCCCCACCTTGTAAATCTCAGCTGGAATACAATCAGCACCAGGTACTTTGCCACCCCCATGCCTCCTCAAAAAGGAGTTTAGTGACATTTGAGCCATTTTATTCAGTGGAAACTACAGCTAGAGAGGGATTGATTTCAACCTGACTAATAAATGGTCAATGGCTTCAGTATTGATCATGACAATCTGCTGAGAATACTTATGGACATGCTCAGACCATCTCTTATAGATCAAGTACTTATAACTAATCAGTGTGGGTCCATTAGCATAGACTAGTTCAGATACACCCAAAATTTTTGGCCAATAAATAGCCTTCAGTGCATCATAAAGACACTTTGAATTGTTACTATCAGCATAAAGCTGAGTTTCATCTGCCTTCTTACTGAACCAAGAATCCTGCATCTCTAAGTTTTGCTTGTACTTTACTTTTCATGGAATTGAGCGTTATCTTCTTAGAGATGCATGAATTATCCTGCTAGTACATACTGTGGAGTTCTCAGTTTTTATGTAGCAGCTTTTGAAGCTCACCATCATTTTCATCACACCAGTCTTGATGTTTGTGAGGATTCTGAATCAGATGAACAAACTCAGTACTGTAAATCAGATTTCTGAAAGCTGCCTATTCCTTTTCTGTTCCCTTGTTGCCAATTGTGTGTTGGCTCAACTTATTCTCCGAGTTAGCAACGAACTGTTCCTTCTCAGAAAATGCTTTATTCTGTTGATATTGATTCTTCTGGTAGTTTTTTTTTTTTTTTGATGTGGGGAATGCCACTTTTTTGAATGTGAATATTCAGCTTAGAGAGGATAAATATATGATCCATCTAGCAGTCTGCAACACACATTGCCTTTGCAATCTAATATCTTGTTTGTCTGTTTTCTTTACAGTCATATAGTCTATTAAATGTCAATGTTTGTTCTGAGAGTGAATTCATGAAATTTTATTTCTTTTAGGTAAAATGTAGTGGAAGACAACATTGCTGATGGGAATGTCAGAGATGCAGAAGACTTCAGTGGTAAGTGACCAGAAAGTTGCTGTTTCTAACTTCATTCTCCCAAGGATTCCCATGTCTGCCACTCTGTACCAATTCTGGCATTAAAGTCACCTAAAATTGTATTGCCTGTTCTCCTTCTTACCCATATCTTTTCCATCCAATCTATCCCAACCATTCAAGCTTTGGTTTTATTTCTGTATTCAACACAATTTGGTGTCTTTGTTGTTTGTGTAGGTTGGGAAATATTGCCAGTTTAACTGAAGGAAGATGGTAACTCATCAACTATCGATGAAAAGGCTATTCAAGTCTTCATAAGTGTTTTCTTTGATCTCATCAGGGTTCATCATGGTGGGAGGATAGATACTATTGATGATTGCATATGGTTTTTCTACAAGGGACATTGCATTTTCATGAGCCTATCATTTTTTTTTTTTTGTTAGGCATCCAAGTTTGTTGACTAAATTAGTTTTTATTGCAAAACCTATGCTAGCTTTATAACACTTTCTTTCACTATTGTCACTCTAGAAAAATATTCATTGAATTCCCACTTCATCTGTCTGGCCTTTATTTGCCAGCGTTGGTTCACTTGGGTCTGCTATTTGGATGGGATATCTGTTGAGTTCTCTGACAACAAGAGCTGTTCATATTTCATACTGGATTTTGTATTGTCTAGAAGTGTGTGCACATTTCTTGTAGCAATGGTATGGGGAATCATCTTTGAAGAAATTTTTGAATTTTTTTTTCTTTTGTATTTTGAAAGCAAGTTGGGATCCCTGTGTATTGTGGTCATCAGGCCAGATTTGAGTAAACAGATGATTTTGAGGGTGCTTTTTCTATCCCCTTCCTCACACCCAAAGTTGAGCTCATGATTCTTTTTTTTTTTTTTTGACATGTGTTTTTTTCTCCAGACAAGCTTTTTTTTTTTAATTATATATATATATATATTTTATAATATTATCCCTTGTATTCATTTTTCCAAATTACCCCTCCTCCCTCTATTCCCTCCCCCCGACGACAGGCAATACCATACATTTTACATGTGTTACAATATAGTCTAGGTACAATACATGTGTGTGAAAATCATTTTCTTGTTGCACAATAAACATTAGAATCCGAAGGTACATGCAACATGGGCAGACAGATATTAGTGCTAACAATTTTCATTCCCCTCCCAGTGTTTCTTCTCTGGGTGTAGCTACCTCTGTCCATCATTGATCAACTGGAAGTGAGTTGGATCTTCTTTATGTTGAAGATTTCCACTTCCATCAGAATACATCCTCATACAGTATTGTTGTTGAAGTATACAGTGATCTTCTGGTTCTGCTCATTTCACTCAGCATCAGTTGATGTAAGTCTCTCCAAGCCTCTCTGTATTCCTCCTGCTGGTCATTTCTTACAGAGCAATAATATTCCATAACCTTCATATACCACAATTTACCCAACCATTCTCCAACTGATGGACATCCATTCATCTTCCAGTTTCTAGCTACAACAAAAAGAGCTGCCACAAACATTTTGGCACATACAGGTCCCTTTCTGCTCTTTAGTATTTCTTTGGGATATAATCCCAGTAGTAGCGCTGCTGGGTCAAAGGGTATGCACAGTTTGATAACTTTTTGGGCATAATTCCAGATTGCTCTCCAGAATGGCTGGATTCTTTCACAAATCCACCAGCAATGTATTAGTGTCCCAATTTCCCCACATCCCCTCCAACATTTGTCATTATTTGTTCCTGTCATCTTAGCCAATCTGACAGGTGTGTAGTGGTATCTCAGAGTGGTCTTAATTTGCATTTCTCTGATCAGTAGTGATTTGGAACACTCTTTCATGTGAGTGGATATAGTTTCAATTTCTTCCTCTGAGAATTGTCTGTTCATATCCTTTGACCATTTATCAATTGGAGAATGGTTCGGTTTCTTATAAATTATGGTCAGTTCTCTATATATTTTGGAAACGAGACCTTTGTCAGAACCTTTGTTTTTAAAAATATTTTCCCAATTTGTTACTTCCCTTCTAATCTTGTTTGCATTAGTATTATTTGTACAGAAACTTTTTAGTTTGATGTAATCAAAATCTTTTATTTTGTGATCAATAATGATCTCTAGTTCTCCTCTGGTCATAAATTCCTTCCTCCTCCACAAGTCTGAGAGGTAGATTATCCTCTGTTCCTCTAATCTATTTATTATCTCCCTCTTTATGCCTAAATCATGGACCCATTTTGATCTTATCTTGGTATATGGTGTTAAGTGTGGATCCATATCTAATTTCTGCCATACTAATTTCCAGTTTTCCCAACAGTTTTTTCTGAATAATGAATTTTTATCCCTAATGTTGGAATCTTTGGGTTTGTCAAAGATTAGATTGCTATAGATGTACCCTTTTTTGTCCTTTGTATCTAATCTGTTCCACTGATCTACCGGTCTATTTCTTAGCCAATACCAAATGGTTTTGGTGACTGCTGCTATATAATATAGCTTTAGATCAGGTACACTTAGACCACCTTCCTCTGAGTTTTTTTTCATTAGTTCCCTTGCAATTCTTGACCTTTTATTCTTCCATATGAATTTTGTTGTTATTTTTTCTAGGTCATTAAAATAGTTTCTTGGGAGTCTGATTGGTATAGCACTAAATAAATAGATTAGTTTGGGGAGTATTGTCATCTTTATTATATTCGCTCGGCCTATCCAAGAGCACTGAATGTCTTTCCAATTATTTAAATCTGATTTTATTTTTGTGGCAAGTGTTTTGTAATTTTTCTCATATAATTCCTGACTTTTCTTTGGTAGATGGATTCCCAAATATTTTATACTCTCAACATTTGTTTGGAATGGAATTTCTCTTTGTATCTCTTGCTGTTGCATTTTGTTAGTGATATATAAAAATGCCGAGGATTTATGTGGATTTATTTTGTATCCTGCCACTTTGCTGAAATTTTGAATTATTTCTAGTAGCTTTTTAGCAGAGTCTTTGGGGTTCTCTAAGTATACCATCATGTCATCTGCAAAAAGTGATAGTTTAATTTCCTCATTTCCTACTCTAATTCCTTGAATCTCTTTCTCGGCTCTTATTGCCGAGGCTAGCGTTTCTAGTACTATATTGAATAGTAATGGTGATAGTGGGCAACCTTGTTTCACTCCTGATCTTACTGGGAAAGGTTGCAGTTTATTTCTATTGCATATTATGCTTACTGACGGTCTTAAATATATGCTCCTGATTATTCTAAGGAATAGTCCATTTATTCCTATACTCTCAAGAGTTTTTAGTAGGAATGGATGTTGGATTTTGTCAAATGCTTTTTCTGCATCTATTGAGATGATCATATGGTTCTTATTAATTTGATTATTAATATGGTCAATTACATTAATAGTTTTCCTAATATTAAACCAGCCCTGCATTCCTGGAATAAATCCTACTTGATCATAGTGTATTATCTTGGAGATGATTTTCTGAAGTCTTTTTGCTAATATCTTATTTAAGATTTTAGCATCAATATTCATTAAGGAGATTGGTCTATAATTTTCTTTCTCAGTTTTCGATTTACCAGGTTTAGGTATCAGTACCATGTCTGTGTCATAAAAGGAGTTTGGTAGGACTCCTTCATCCCCTATTTTTTCAAATAATTTATATAACATTGGGGCTAATTGTTCTTTAAATGTTTGGTAGAATTCACATGTGAATCCATCTGGCCCTGGGGATTTTTTCCTGGGGAGTTGATTAATAGCTTGTTCTATTTCTTTTTCTGAAATGGGACTATTTAAGCAATTTATCTCCTCCTCTGTTAATCTAGGGAGCCTATATTTTTGGAGAAAGTCATCCATTTCACTTAAGTTATCAAATTTATTGGCATAAAGTTGGGCAAAGTAACTCCTTGTTATTTCTCTAATTTCCTCTTCATTGGTGGAAAGATCCCCCTTTTCATTTGTAAGACTATCAATTTGATTTTCCTCTTTCTTTTTTTTGATCAAATTTACCAAAGGTTTATCTATTTTATTGGCTTTTTCATAAAACCAACTCTTGGTTTTATTTATTAATTCAATAGTTTTTTTACTTTCAATTTTATTGATTTCTCCTTTTAATTTTTGTATTTCGAGTTTAATTTTTGGTTGGGGGTTTATAATTTGGTCTTTTTCTAGCCTTTTAAGTTGTAAGCCCAATTCGTTAATCTTCTCTTTCTCAATTTTCTTCAAATAAGCCTCTAAAGATATAAAATTTCCCCTTATTACTGCTTTAGCTGCATCCCAAAGATTTTGATATGATGTCTCATCATTATCATTATCTTGGGTGAAATTGTTAATTGTTTCTCTAATTTGCTCTTTCACCCAGTCATTCTTTAAGATGAGATTATTCAGTTTCCAATTACTTTTTGGTCTATTTACCCCTAACTTTTTACTGAATGTAGCTTTTATTGCATTGTGATCTGAGAAGAAGGCATTTATTATTTCTGCCTTCCTACATTTAATTTTGAGATCTTTATGTCCTAGTATATGGTCAATTTTTGTATAGGATCCATGAACTGCTGAGAAGAAAGTATATTCCTTCCTATTGCCATTCAGTTTTCTCCAAAGGTCTATCATACCTAGTTTTTCTAATGTTCTATTTACTTTTTTAATTTCTTTCTTGTTTGTTTTGTGGTTTGATTTGTCTAAATCTGAGAGTGCAAGGTTGAGATCTCCCACTATTATAGTTTTACTGTCTATTTCTTCTTGCAGTTCTCCTAACTTTTCCTTTAGAAAGTTAGATGCTATACCACTTGGTGCATATATGTTTAGTATTGATATGGCTTCATTATTTATGCTACCTTTCAGCAGGATATAGTTTCCTTCCTTATCTTTTTTAACAAGATCTACTTCTGCTTTTGCTTGATCTGAGATAAGGATAGCTACCCCTGCTTTTTTGGCTTTACCTGAAGCATAATAGGCTCTGTTCCAACCTTTTACCTTTACTCTGTATGTATCTCCCTGCTTTAAGTGTGTTTCCTGTAGGCAACATATTGTAGGGTTCTGCTTTTTGATCCAATCTACTATCCGTCTCCGTTTGATGGGATCGTTCATCCCATTTACATTTACAGTTAAAATTACTAATTCTGTATTTCCTGCCATCGTATTATCCCCAGATTATGCTTTTTTCCCTTGACCCCCCTGATCCCCCTCCACGATATTTAATTTACAGACCCCCCTTGTGACGCACAACCCTCCCTCTTTTTTTTTTTTTTTTTAGGATCCCTCCCCCCTCCCTCCAAGTCCCTTCACTTATTCTCCTTTTCCTTTTCCCTTTTCCTCTCCCCCCTTTTAATGAGGTGAGAGAAAATTCTCTGAAAAACAAATATGTTAATTATTTACTCTTTGAGCCTCTTCTGATGAGAGTAAGATTCACACAATGATTCTCCCCCTCACTAAGTTCCCTCAGATATGGTGTATTTTCTATGTCTCTTCCTGGGATGTAGTTTCCCTCTTTTTATCACTCCTTCCCCTTTTTCTGAACCGACCTCCTTCCCTTTAGTACACCCCCCTTTTTTTCTTTTATATCAGTAAAATCAAATTATCCTTGAGTATTTTTTATATACCCACAACAGAGTTATAGTTCTCAAGGGTTCTGTGTACCTTTTTCTGTTTCTCTTCAATCTTGTGGATGTAGATCAAATTTTTTGTTTAAGTCTGGTTTTTTTCTTAGAAACATATAGAATTCCTCTGTTTCATTGAATGACCATCTTCTTCCATGGAAAAAGATGCTAAACTTAGCTGGGTAGTTCATTCTTGGTTGCAGTCCTTGATCTTTTGCCTTACGGAATATCAGGTTCCAGGCCCTTCTATCTTTTAATGTGGAGGCAGCCAGATCTTGGGTGACCCTTATTGTGGCACCTTGGTATTTAAATTGTTTTTTTCTAGCTGCTTGCAGGATTTTCTCCTTTGTGTGGTAATTCTGCAGCTTAGCCACAATATTCCGTGGTGTTCTTTTTTTAGGGTCTATTTCAGAAGGAGTTCGATGAATTCTTTCCACATCTACTTTCCCTTCTGTTTCTATTATCTCTGGACAGTTCTCTTTGATAATTTCCTGTAAAATAGAATCTAGGCTCTTTTTTTGGTCATAGTTTTCTGGAAGTCCAATAATCCGCAGATTATCTCTCCTAGATCTATTTTCCAGGTCTATAGATTTTCCCAGTAAGTATTTCACGTTGTTCTCCAGCTTCTCATTTTTTTTGTTTTGTTTGACTGATTCTTGGGTTCTCTGTGAATCATTCATTTCTATTTGTTCCATCCTGACTTTTAAGGAGTTATTTTCTTCTTTCACAGTTTTTAGTTCTTTTTGTAAATGCCCAATTTCGTTTTTAAATGAGTTATTTTTCTCTATTGAATTTTTTTCCATTTCCCTAATTTTTTTTTTTGAGAATTATTTTCTTTTTCCAATTCAGAAATTCTATTTTCTTGAGACTTTTTTATCTTTTCCAATTCAGAAATCCTACTTTCCTGTATTTTTTTAACCTTTTCTAATTCACTAATTTTGTTTCCCTGCATCTCCTGTGAATTCTTTATTTTTTCCAACTCCAATTTCAGGACGTTGTTATTCTCTATCATAACTTCCCTTTCCTTTCCCCATTTTTCTTCGATCTCCCTCAATTTTTTAAGAGCTTCTTCTAGGAGAGAGTTATGTGATGGGGGGCAGGAATCGTTCCCCTTTAGGTTGTTATCTTCTGAATCTTTGCTGTTAACTTCCTCGGGGTTGGATACCCGCTCTTTCTCTGTATAGAAGGAATCTATAGTTTTTCTAGCTTTTTTGTTCATATTTAAAAAAATCTTTTGGGGTCTGTCCCTGGGGTAGGAAATTATTTACTTCTTTACCAGCTTCCTCCCAGACCGGATGGATGCAGCGGCCCCTGCGCCTGAGCTAAGATAGAGCTCTGGGAGAGAGTTCCCCACCCCCTCCCTGGAAGTGCCTCAGAGGTGATTAGCACTACTGTGCTTCGAGGGCGTAGAATAGTGAAGACAGCAGCCCAGACTATGTGTCCGGGTGGGGAGTGGATGTCTGCAGCAGGTGACGTGAGAAGCCCCTGTGCTCAAACTGGAAGTGTCTGCCAGAAACCGCGGTCCCTAGTTCAAAGGTTCCGCTTCTCTGGGACTTCCTGGAGCTGAGTTCCACTCCCTCCAGCTAAGCTAGGCAGTGTGTGTTGCCTTGGGCCGTATCCACCCACTTGTCAGTCTCTTAACTATTCTCAGGAGGTAGCTGAGGCCACACTCCCTGGTGCCGATTCTCTGCTGAGTCACCCCCCAGGGTCGGGGAAAATCTAATCTGAGTTTTAAAATATTTTGGCTTTCTCTTCTGAACTGCTAAATAATTAGCAGAGAAGAGCTAACAGCCTGTGCCAGATTCCTTTACCTCAGTGGCTTCTCTGATCCCAGAGCCCTTCCCAGCGCAATGGGCGCAGTGTGCCCCTACCCCACCGTCTGTGCTGGTCTTTCTTATTCCTCCCCTGAGAACTGACCTTTCCTGTTGAAACTCCAGATCCTCTTCAGCTGGTAAGTCGTGCTTCCAGTCCTTGTGGTATCTATGAGTCCTGAGCTAATTCTGAGACTTAATTTATCTAATTGGTTGTGAGGGAGTGAGGACGTTCACTGAGTCGTGTGTTTCTTCTCCGCCATCTAGAAGAAGAAATTCTATTTTCTTGAGACTTTTTTATCTTCTCCAATTCAGAAATCCTACTTTCCTGTGTTTTTTTAACCTTTTCTAATTCACTAATTTTGTTTCCCTGCATCTCCTGTGAATTCTTTATTTTTTCCAACTCCAATTTCAGGATGTTGTTATTCTCTATCATAGCTTCCCTTTCCTTTCCCCATTTTTCTTCAAGCTTTCTTAACTTTTTAATAGTCTCATCTAGGAGAGAGTTATGTGATGGGGGGCAGGAACCGTTCCCCTTTAGGTTGTTATCTTCTGAATCTTTGCTGTTAACTTCCTCGGGGTTGGATACCCGCTCTTTCTCTGTGTAGAAGGAATCTATGGTTTTTCTGGCTTTTTTGTTCTTATTTAAAATATCTTTTGGGGTGTGTCCCTGGGGTAGGAAATTATTTATTTACTTCTTTACCAGCTTCCTCCCAGACCGGATGGATGCAGCGGCTCTTGTGCCTGAGCTAAGAGAGAGCTCTGGGAGAGAGTTCCCCACCCCCTCCCTGGAAGTGCCTCAGAGGTGATTAGCACTGCTGTGCCCCGAGGGCGCTGTGTTTTAGTGGCTTCCTTGAGGTTGAGATTGAACAGTAAATACGGCACAAAGCCTAGCCTATGAGTCAAGGTGGGGTGTGGATGTCTGCAGCAGGTGACGTGAGAAGCCCCTGTGCTCAAACTAGAAGTGTCTGCCAGTAACCGAGGTCCCTAGTTCAAAGGTTCCGCTTCTCTGTTACTTCCGGATCTGAGTTCCACTCCCTCCAGCTAAGCTAGGCAATGTGTGTTGCCTTGGGCCGTATCCACCCACGTGTCAATCTCTTAACTATTCTCAGGTGGTAGCTGAGGCCACACCCCCTGTTGCCAAGATCTCCTGAGTCACCCCCAGGGTCCGGGGAAAATCTAATCTCTCTGAGTTTTTTTTAAAGTATTTTAGCTTTCTCTTCTGAACTGCTATATGATAAGCAGAGAAGAGCTAACGGCCTGTGCCAGATTCCTTTATCTCAGTGGCTTCTCTGATCCCAGAGCCCTTCCCACCTCGATTGGTGCAGTATGCTAGCACCCAGCCGTCTGTGCTGGCCTCTCTTCTTCCTCCCCTGGGAACTGACCTTTTCTGTAGAAACTCCAGATTCTCTTCAGCTGGTAAGTCCTGCTTCCTGTCCTTGTGATATCTATCAGTCCAGGGCTATTTGTGAGGCTGATTTATCTAATTGGTTGTGAGGGAGTGAGGACGTTCACAGAGTCGTTTGTTTCTTCTCCGCCATCTTGGCTCCGCCCCCCAGAAACTATTTTTCAAGGAGTTATTTTCTTTTCCTATTTTGTCAAATCTATTTTGTAAGGTATTATAGGCTTTTACCATTTCATTAAATCTATTTGGTAAATAGTTTTCTTTAGATAATGTTTCTTTTTGAAACCCTCTTGCAAAATTTTCATTTCCTTTCCTTATCTTTCTTCTCGTTTCAAGTTCCTTTTTGAATTCTTCCAAGAGAGGCTTGTGAGATGGGGACGAATTCCTATCATCCTTTGGGATCTCATCTGGAGATGACCTGCTTTTAGTGTCCTCAGAGTTTGAAATCTCTTCTTCTCTTTCTCCATAAAAAACTATGCTGAGAGTTCTTTTTGCTTATTGTTTTTTTAAGATTTAGGTCTGTTTTAGATAAAGGGGGGATTGTCCAAGCTTCCTCTATTAGGCTAAGTTGGGTCAGTGCTGACTAACTTCTGGTGCTAGTTGGGCATGGCCAGGGCCCAAGATATTCTGGGGTTTAGCGGCTGATTTGCCTTTTGCATTTGTGTTGGATGTTTTCCAGCTAATATGCTGATTTATCGGCTTGTAACAAGGACAGAGGAGCCAGCACTGCTATAGATTCCTCCTGCTAGATTCCTTGGTGCCTGAAGCCCACACCACCCTGGAGGGGGGGGAGGTCTGCATTACCAGTGCTTGGCCTACTTCCCACAGTGGTCAATTGAAGCAGACCTTTTCTGGAGATCTTTAAAATTATCTTCTGGCGGAAATATGTCACACTGCAAATACTTGTGGGTTCTGTCACTTCAAAACCAGATCAAAGGCTCGATTTGCTGTTAATTTGAGGGATATGTGAGAGAGCTCTGATAAAGTCATGTCTCCTCTCTTGCCATCTTGGCTCTTCCACCCCCAGGACAATTTTCCTAAATTACTTCTTGCATTTTTGTTTCAAGGTTCTTTTTTAGGTCACAATTGTCAGGCAGTCCAATTTTCTCTTCTTAAATCTGTTCTCCAGATCTGTTTTTTAACTTTTATTTCACATTTGGTTCTCTTTGTTTTGAATCTCTAAAATCTATCCTTTCTGTTATTTCCTGGTTTGTCTTAACTTTTTTGTCTTGTACTTGCTCCATCCTCATTATCAAAGAATTATTTTCATCTTGAGACTATTTCTCCTTTCCAAGTTGGTTTCCTTTTTTGTTTCATAAGCTTTTGGTTTTCCTTGCACGGATTTTTATTTTTTTTTTTATTTTGGTTAGTTTTTCCTTAGTGTCTCTCATTTGACTTTTAAATTCTTGTTTGAGTTGTATACTTTCTCTTTGGGTTTGGGGCCATTTCAGGTTACTCTTTGAGATAAAAGCTCTTTTACTTAAGTGTCCTCTTAAGATGAACTCTAGGCTTTGCTGTTCCCATAATGTTCCTATGGTGGGATTCTTCTTAGCTGGTGCATTTTTAAAAAAAGATTTAATACTATTTTAAGGACCTCTACTTGTGTTGTGAAGGGATGGTTCCTCATGCTTCCTCTTCAGATGTGCCCTCTGTCCAGAAACCCCAAACTCTCTGACCCAGAAGCACAAACCAAGAGCATCCCCTCTTGGGTGTACCAGCACTCTGTACTGGCAGCCAATAGCATCCCAGCCCCTGCCTCTGCTCCCACCAGGGTGTGGTTCCTTCTTGTCAGGGCCACTTCCTCAGGTCCTCAGTGGCCCAGCTGTTGCCATCCTAAACAGCCCAGCTTCACTTATTCTCCAGGAGGCTCACAACTTCAACTTGATTTGACTGTGAGATAAAAGTTTCTGTGGTTTTTGCTGAAGCTCCAGCCAATACCTAGCCAGGCCAAAGGTCCCCACTTCTTGTTTCAGTGGATTTAGCCCAGTGATGATAGTTCAGACAGGTCCATCCTCAGTCCAATGGCTTTCTTCCCATCTTTGGGGCTGTCTGAAGGACCTCCATTCTACCCCAATTTTTTTTTTTATTTTAATGTCTAAATTTGATCAGCAGCATAATTTTGTCAAGCCTGTGGGCAAAATAGGCAGTGCTGTAAGTTAGCATATTTTTGATGATACTTCTAGACTCCTCCATTTAAAGAAAGAAACTTTTTAAAGAAACCCCAAAAGGGGCATTATTAGCCAGAATGGCCTCCCTGGGTTGTTTGGGAGGAATGGGAGTGGATGACAAAGACAGGGTTCACTTTACCCCTCCTCTTTTGAGTTGTAATGAGTTTGGCAAGGCGGGATAGGGTGGATTTTTGTTGTTTGGAGCATTCTCCTAGTATCATTTCTGAGTCATCTTTGTAGCTACACTCTGGAATAGTGCTGGAGTCAGGGTTGGAGATAGGCTGTACTTTAGGTCTTATATTAATGGCACTGGTTCTGACAGGGCTGGGGGGATTAGCATTTTCTGGACAAGACCATTCTTCTTGGAGCATTTCTGCAGCAAGTTTCTGAACACATTTTGGTGTACTGGTGTCCCGAGGGCGAAAGACAGGGTCCAGTGGGGTACTGTTGGAGAGAGGGCTAAGGGCAGTTTCCACTTTAGATCTTAGTTTCTTAAATGCACTGAATTTTTCAGGGTGGTTGGGACCGGCTTTTTCAGAGCATAATTCCTGAGGCCTGATGGTGGAGGTGAGGGCCTTGGGGACAGCCTTGGGTGAAGTTTCTGATTCATTTGTGAAAATAGGATGGACTTTGCTGTTCCTGTTTGGAGCTCTGTGTGTTGTTTCAGCACGGGATGCAGAACGAGGGGGTGGATTAAGCAAAATCAAAAGAAGAGCCAGGGCCTTAGGAGGAATGTCAAAGCCTAAATGTCTCATCCACCAAGGGCCCCCAGCGTTCCTCTCCTTCCTTGGTGAGCTCACACGAATATTGTCCCCCTGGCTCCTGAGGTCGGAGGGTTGCTGAATATTTTCCAAATACAAGGCAAAAATACGGTGACGGGGACCTGAGCGTCTCATTGCTTTTGCCTGTTGCTCCTCGACCAAGTCTGTGAATGAAGAAGGGACCATATGAGCAAAGGTGAAGGAATCAGGAATTGTGGGTAGCAAAGAGCAGCAGCTCTGAGATTATGATTGGCCAAGGAGTGATTCCTGGCCTTTGGTGGGCAACTGGACCTTTATCAATGTGCTCTTGCCTATGCTCTCCCTTATCACACACTTGGAGGAACCCCAAGAGACAACTTCATTACTTCCAATTTTTTCTGGTAAACCACTTATTTGTACAGAGTTGTTTGTATGGAATCACCACCTTATACTGGAAACTCCTTCAAACCAGGGCCCGGCTTGGGCAATTCTTGTTTCCCCCCACTGCTTACTATGGAGCTTGACCCACTCTAGATAAGAAATGTTTATTGACTGTGGCCTCTACTTATTCTTTCCCCTTTCTCTCTCCTAAACTCTCTGTACTCTGATTTCTCACATTCTCATTGGATTGAGTTTTACTAAGTGAAATGCAAAGTTACTATGATAACCTCCAAAGGACAAAAGTGAATGATCCCTTTTTGAATATAATTTCAATTAATTTAATATTGAGCCCAAGTTACATTTTAAAATTTTTCTTTTACATTTTTTTTAATGTAAAGATTTTTAAAGATGTTTGCTTTGTAGGTTCTTTCCCCATCCACAAATTAAGAAACCACATATGAAATTATCCAAAACATTTTCATAAATTTGTGAAAAAACATAGACCTCCCACCTTAATGAAAATAGAACACTGAAGAGAAATTATTTTAAAAATAGAGAGATTAAGAATAAAATGAGAATGCTTCAATCTGTATTCACACATAATCAGTCCTTCTCTGTGAATGAATAAGATTTTTTATCATAAGTCCTTTAGAGTAGTTGTACAAGATTTTGTGAGAACCATTAAAATCCTTTACTCCTGATCTCCCAAGAACCTTGCTATCATTTCATATACAGCATGTTTTGCTTTGTTCGTGGAGTACTTTTCAGGTTTTTTCCCCCCCATGGGAACATTCAGCTCATCATTTCCCAGAGAACAATGATATTCCAATAGATAAACACTTCAAAAATTGCTTTTACTATTACTATTGCTTTCCCCTCATTTATTCTCTCTCTCCTTTCACTCTCTCTTCAAACATGTTTTGCTATTGACCACTGACTCTCTTCTTTTATTACCCCTCTCCCATATTCTATTGCCCTCCCATTTTCCTGCAGGCTAAGATAGATTTCCATACACCTATTGAGTATTTATGATGTCTCTTATTTGAGCCACTTCTGATGAGAGTAATGTTCTCTCAATCTCTCCTCTCCTTCTTCAATGAAAAAGCCTTTTTTTTTTCTTTTTCTTATGGCACATAATTTGTAGCACTCCACTTTTTCCTTTCCCTTTTCCCAGTACATTCCTGTCTCACTCCCTGTCATCATTTTTAAAAAAAGATATTATTCCTTCATACTTCACGCACATTCGTTATCCCCTGGCCATGTATATTCCGTCTAACAGCCAGAATATTGGGAATGTCCTAAGGAGTTACAAGTATCATTCTTCTATGTCGGGATACAAACATATACAGGTTAAACCACGGCCAGGGATATTCATCCTGCCTCAATCTCTCTTGAGCTCTTTCCCCCAATTCCCATGTAATATCTAATGGACATTTTGAACCAGATGGCCAATTGCACTGGATCCTCAAGATGTCCAAAACAGAATCTGTTCTTTTTCTCCTACCCTCTGTTCTCTTCTGAAATTCCCTTTTTTGTCACCCAGGTTTGCAGGCTCAGTCATCCACTACTCTTCCCTTAGCTCAGCCCACATGTCTTCCAACGACTTAGTCATCTTTTAATTCCTTACTAGGTGACATTTTTACTATAGTAGTTTTTTGGTTTGTTTTTTGTTTTTGTTTTTTCCCTTCTTTTCTCCCATAGATATCAGCCTGGTGACCGTGTACACCTCTGTCCTAAACTCTTCTGATAGCCTCATTGTTCCATTAGGATTATGCCTTCTGACATTTTTTATATACTCTGTATTTACTTGGCATATTCTAGTTTGTGTACTTCTGGCCCTCTCTCTTAAGATGAATTTGGGGGGAGGTGTCTTATTGAATACAGTGACTGACATAAGAATAATCATTGCTATTTATTTAGTGATTGACCCTCAGCCTGAGGAAATAATTTGGTTTCTTTGCACCATGATGAATTCCAGGAATTTCCTGAGGAAAAATACTGTCATCAGTATACTGAGGACTCTGCTTCCAACATCCCATCTTCCCAGCTAAAGGAGTATCAAGCAGCTCAAAAAAGACTTAATCTCTCATTGGACACAAGTCAGTTATTGCTTTTCATTGTCCAATACGTTTTGATAAAAAATGATCCATTTCTAGAGGTCCCTTTCCCTGTTTCCTCCTTTTCCCATTCCATCTCTCCCCTCTCCTCCCCATTAAAAGTAATCCAAAGTCAGCAACTGAGAAATTCCTTTTAACAACTATGGAAGAAATAGAGGTTGAAACTTTGTAGGCAAATTGTCAGTATAAAGAAGAATTTTTAAATTTCGAAAAATAAAGAAGAAAGCTTTAAAGCTCAAAAACAAGGGCACAAAATTTCTGAAAATTCTAATATTCTTTGAATTGACAATATCCTACATACTAGTCAGGCCTACAGTCCACGGGTTCCCATCCCTGCTTCTTCTTTCCCCTTAACATTTACTCATAGTCTTTTACTCAAATCCACAAGATCTAAGGGGACAAAGTAGTAACTACAATGTGGGCCTGAAGGGCAAGATTGAGCAACTTGAAAGCCCTAACCTTGAAAGCTTCTACCCTGGAATAGCCTTTCTTAACCCTTTCAGTGCCTTGAAACATACCAGCTCTAAGAAGAAATGACAGATTGGCTACCCAAGCACAGGGAGAAAAGGATTTTCCATACCTACCTGGGATATCTACAAGTAGGATAAACAATCTTTTCCACCCCCCCTTCCAATTAAAACAAGCAATGGAATATATATTCCTTTTGAGATTTGCAGAGAACTTTTTCTATGAATTTAAAATATGGTTTGGAGTTTTGTGGGATAGGTAGGCTCCAGTACTTGTCTGAAGGTTAATTGTCAGAAAAAAAGTTAAAATCTTTGATACTGCTCTGCCTCATCTCATCTCTAGCTAAGGGGATCCCCACATCTCTCATGGCATGATAAGATATAAGGGGCTTAAATCTGTGATTTATGTAATGATTGTTACTCACATCTTTTAAAGAAAGTCATAAAGGTTATGGGGTTGACTTGAAATCAATTCTTTGGGGGTTCGATTCCTTCCTTTCTCATTTAGGCTTTAATGAACACAGGTTGCTCAAATGTATGAAAACTTGAATCCCCCCAATGGGGGGCTATTGCTCTAAATGAAGACCTGGAGGCAGTCTCAGGGTCACATCAGGGAGAGAGAGAGCAAACCTCTCCCTTGTGCCACCTGCACTGCACTCCATAGCCTTTCCCCCTATACATCTCCTTTGATCCTTACATCAACCCTGTGAGGAAACAGAGGCAAATGGGAAATGGTTTGCCTCAGGGACACTGAGTTTGAAACGCAGTCATCCAGACTCCCAGGCCCACATCATTCTTAAGAACCGAGGAGCTTCTTCAGATTAACAACAAACAAAAAGCCATTTTCTTTGTGGTGAGTCTCAGATGGTTTGAGTAATCTCCTCAGAGTCTATAGAAGAGTTGTCTCCCTTAAGTTCTCCCATGTATCCCAGCTGCTCCCCCAATGAGGACAGACCACAAGCATCTTGTCCAGCTCCTATTGCTGTCACAAGCAATGTCTCTCTCATTCATCTCTACTCCCAGTGGCTTCCTACAAACATACATACTTTCCCCCAATACAAACTCCCTCACTCTTCTTCCTACACATATTCGGCTGTCCCCACTCCAGAATAGTGAGTATCATGGAGTCTCTTACCTGAAAGAGCTTCTCCGAGATGCAAAACCCAAGGCAGCCCCTTAGGTGGTGAAGTTTGAGGTGATACCTCTCTGTCCCTCTGTCTGTCTCTGTCTCTCCCTTTCTCTCTCTTTCCCACTCTCTTTCTCTCTCTCCTCTTTCCCTCCCTCTCTCCTCTCTTGCTCTTTCTATCCCTCTCTCTCTCCCTTTCCCTCTCCCTCTCTCTCCCTTTTTCCACACTCTCTCACAACCTTTCTCAGTTTTCTCTCACACTTTTTATTCACTGTTTCTCTCTCCCCACTCTCTCTTTCCCTCACCCTCTCTTTCCCTCACTCTCTCTCCTCTCTTAACTCTATTTTCTACACCGCACTCTCTCCTCTCCCTCTCCTCTCCCTTTCCTCCTCCTCACTCTCTCCCTCTCCTCCGCCTCTCTCCTCTCTATCTATCCCTGTCTCCTGTCTGGGCTCTGGTGCTCTCTCTCTCCGCTCAATCTCTCACTCTCACACTCTCTATCTCACCTGCTCTCTCTCTCGCACAGAGCATGGCTCTTGGGCCTCCTGGTCTTTTATCCCCATAATGCTTTGTGAGGTCATCATGACATCACATACCATTTTCCTATGATATCATTTCCCTCCCTCCAATCAGCTCTCTCATTGCAGATAGGATTCTTCATGCAGAGACAGGAAGCTTGTTCCTGACTTACTTTCCTGAACCCAAGCCCCTGAGCCTTCATTGGGTTTCAAACGATTTCCCACTAATTCTCAATAAACAGTTTTGCCATTTTCCCCCTAGCGTGCATCTTTACCAAACATGAGAAACATCGCCGACTCTGAAATTTTCAAATTCTAGTCTGAGTATCCATTAGGAAGAAAATACATTTCTTCCTAATAGATAGATAGATAGATAAGGGGAATTTAATAGTTTGAATGTAAAATTTTTCACATCAGCTTTTTTTTCTTTCCCTCTATGGTTCATGTCCAATCAAGGAGAGATAATGTGGCTTTTTTATTGATAGGGCAAAGAATTTTTCATCTTCCCCCTCTTCTTCTTAACACTCCTTACCTCCATCCACACCTTTTTCTCAAACATCATTTTTGTTAGGATTCTTACAAGGTGCTAAGTCATTGGAATGGATATCATCCAATGGTTCAGTAGGATTGCTCTGATCCTACAAGGAGATGTTATGAGCCAGAACTTGAGACCAAGTATTTATGTACTCAAGTACTTAGTTCACACCTTTAAAGGAGTTCTCTCATTGGTTCACACATTAGAGTTCATGTCTTTAGAGACCACAGAAAAGGACAGGCCCACTCTCTGAGAGGAGATTCAGAGCCAGGATTCAGTGGCGAGATTCAGAATTCCTGGAGATTCACAAGTCCAGGAGATTCACAAGTCTAAAGAAACAGCCTGCTCATGGACTTCCAGGACATTCAGAAGTAGCATTGAGTTCCCAGAGATTCAGAAGGTAGAAGCCCACAATTCCATACTCTTGGAGGCCGAGTCTGATTCATTCCCATTTTGACATTTGTGCTGGCTGTAGATATTTGGACAAGAGCTCTCGGGAATCAAGGAGAGAGATAGGGCTCTAAGAAAGTGAAGTGGACACAGAAAAAGATTCAGGATTTGGAAGGGTACAATAAAGGATCCGGACTGTAACTCTTGGCTGCAAGAGGTGATTATTGGCACTTAACTGAAAGCAAGGCTGCCTCCAGAACCTCCCCAACAAATCCGAGCCCAGAGAACGATTACCATTTAAAGAACAGAAAATGACATGTTGGGGCCTAATTTGGGGCAGACAGGATCCTGAGTTCGGTGGAAAAAACCTCTGATCTGGATCCAATGGAAAAGTCTCTCTGCCCCAGAAATTAGGGTGAGTACAACTAGGAAACTTGGCTAAAGAGCTAATGTAGAATTTCAACTCAATGGGGCAGATGTTTAGAAAATAGCCTTCTGTTTCTGTTCAAGGAAAATGTTTAGAGAGCATTGTCAAGTTATAAAAAGCCAAGCACTGATTATAATTTTGAAGGAGATCGCAGAACTTTTAGAAACTGTGCTGGTCATATGCCCTTGTTTTTCTATGGAAAAAAATTGGATCTAGATGAATGGGAATTAGTAGGAGAGCAAGTAGGTGAACACTGCAATTCCAATCCAAAGTCTATTTCGAAAGATATACTTCATACATACAATTTAATTCAAGTGGCTTTACAAAGTGTTAGACTAAAGAAAAGGAAGAAAGAACAGGAGGAGGATCATCCAACTAAACTAGGTGAAAAGGATGAGTCAGGTAACAATGGAGTTAAGTACAATGCTGAGCAACAGGAGCATTTCCCATCTCCTCCTCCCTCAATTAACCCTTCATGGGTGGAGGAAGGAGGAGGAGGGGAAGAGGCAGTGACACAAACAGAATTGCCTGTGAAGCAGCCTATGACAAAATTAGAAAAAGCAATGGTTAAGGCTAAGGGAGAAGGACAGAATATATGGGATGTTATAGATGCATTCCCTGTGATGAGAGCTTGACTCCTCAGGTCAAAAACGGAGAAGATACACTCCTTCTGATGTGGATAAAATTAAGGATTTGAAGAAAGATATCACTCTTTATGGGGCCCCATCATCTTATGTTAAGATGTTACTAGATAATTTTTCTTATGAAATCCTAACCCCTAATGATTGGAAATCCATAGCTAGGACATGTTTAGAACTTAGACAAACTTGTTGTGGCTTTTGGAGTATCATGAATTATGTAGGATTCAAGTCAGTGCAATAGGGAAACAGGAGTTAATACACAATTGACTTTTGTCCAACTAGCAAGTGAAGGTCAGTATGGAGAGAATAGATCCAGTGACTTCCCACAAACATACATATCTCCCCCCCGCCCCAAATACAAACTCCCTCATTCCTTCTCCTAGACATATTCGGCTGTCCCCCCTCCAGAATAGTGAGTATGATGGAGTCTCTTACCTGAAAGAGCTTCTCCGAGATGCAAAACCCAAGGCAGTCCCTTAGGTGGTGAAGTATGAGGTGATACCTCTCTGTCCCTCTCTCCTCTCTATCTATCGCTCTCTCCTCTCCTCCGCCTCTCTCCTCTCCTCCGTCTCTCTCCTCTCCTCTGCCTCTCTCCTCTCCTCCGCCTCTCTCCTCTCCTCCGCCTCTCTCCTCTCCTCCGCCTCTCTCTTCTCTATCTATCGCTGTCTCTTGTTTGGGCTCTGGCGCTCTCTATCTCCGCTCAATATCGCACTCTCACACTCTCTATCTCGCCTGCTCTCTCTCCCGCACAGAACACGGCTCTTGGGACTCCTGGTCTTTTATCCCCATAATGCTTTGTGAGGTCATCATGACATCACATACCATTTTCCTATGATATCATTTCCTTCCCTCCAATCAGCTCTCTCATTGCAGATAGGATTCTTCATGCAGAGACAGGAAGCTTGTTCCTGACTTACTTAACTGAACCCAAGCCCCTGAGCCTTCATTGGGTTTCAAACGATTTCCCACTAATTCTCAATAAACAGTTTTGCCATTTTCCCCCTAGCGTGCATCTTTACCAAACATGAGAAACATCGCCGACTCTGAAATTGTAAAATTCTAGTCTGAGTATCCATTAGGAAGAAAATACATTTCTTCCTAATAGATAGATAGATAGATAGATAAGGGGAATTTAATATGTTTGAATGTAAAATTTTTCAATTCTTTTTTTTTTTTTTTCCCCTCTATGGTTCATGTCCAATCAAGGAGAGATAATATGGCTTTTTTATTGATAGAGCAAAGAAATTTCCCATCTTCCTCCTCTTCTTCTTAACTTCTTTAACACTCCTTACCTCCATCCACACCTTTTTCTCAAACATCCTTTTGTTAGGATTCTTACAAGGTGCTAAGTCATTGGAATGGATATCATCCAATGGTTCAGTAGGATTGCTCTGATCCTACAAGGAGATGTTATGAGCCAGAACTTGAGACCAAGCATTTATGTACTCATGTACTTAGTTCACACCTTTAAAGGCTTTAAAGCCGTCTGTGCTGGCCTCTCTTCTTCCTCCCCTGGGAACTGACCTTTTCTGCTGAAACTCCAGACTCCAGATTCTCTTCAGCTGGTAAGTCGTGCTTCCAGTCTTGTTGTATCTATCAGTCCTGGGCTTTTTCTGAAGCTGATTTATTTAATTGGTTGTGAGGGAGTGAGGACGTTCACAGAGTCGTGTGTTTCTTCTCTGCCATCTTGGCTCCGCCCTCCTTATTCTATATAATTCTCTATCTTACTGACAATTGTTCAGTTTTACATTTATTCAGAGCAATGAGCAGCTGCTTAAAGACAATTAAGAGACGGAAAAACATAACAAGTGACAAATGAATTTTTCCATTCTTTCATTATTTATTACTGAAATAAACAGTTTCTCTTCATTGAAATCAATAGCATTTGTAATTAAGCTGTATTCTCCTAAACACATGCAGTACTGGCTAAATTTCTTCTATTGATGGTCTTCATCTAATTATTCCTGAGGATTTCTGAGATTCTGTCTATGAAGCTTCAGGTTTTCTAACAAGAATGAATGTTTACCTAAATCCTTAAATATTGACAGCTAAATGTCAATTGCCAAATCTTGAAGGGGAACATGTCATCTATTTCCTTCCTTTCCCTAGTTCCATTTGTTTCCCAAAGTTGCCACTTTGTAAAAAATGGTTTAATTTTGAAATGAAGGACTAACTTAAGCTTTATTATTATAATAACAACCAATATTAAAGTTGCTAGAAGTTAAACAAGAGAAACAAGAAGGTAACTATTGTAAAGGATTGCATGGCAAGAATGGCAGGACAACTGAACCAAAGTAAAGACTAGATTCCTGTATCATACATAGAAATAATCTGTTTAGGATTATCTGGAAATTTTTTTGTTGTTTTTTATTGTTTGTCTGATTTAGAGTTTTTTTGTGTTTTTTTTTTCTTTATGTGTATGTATGTATGTGTATGTGTATGTGTGTTTATCTTAAGAAATATGGCCCCAGACTTAATAAGCTCTTGAAACTTGAATTTTTTCCATGGAAATAATTAGTTTCAAAAGGAGATAGAAAGGTAAGAGAGGAGACATTGTTTAGGAGGCCAAAGAATTGCCTAAAGAACAAAAAACAGGTCAAGACAAATAAGAAATGAAAAAAGAAATAAAATACAAAATGCTAATTAGACTAGCAAAAAGATTTCAGAGAAATACATTCACTGAACCTTGAAGTGGGCATTTATTAAACAATACTCATGTGATGATAATGATGATAAACAACAACACAGGTCAATATAAAAAGCAATATGGCTGTGGATACAAATAGATCAAAAAGTGTTATCAGATTCAGGAAGATCTGTATTTCAGTTCCAGTTCTGGCACATAAGGGGTATTTGACCCTGTCCATTTTTACATGAAAATTTCCCTTGAGATTTCTAAAAATCTTAAAGTCATGTAACTTCTCAGTATTATAGACAACTTTCTAAGAGTATAACTTCCAGAGAATATGCTATTCTAAATTTGTAGAAGTTTCTGCACCTGGGAAGTTCTTATAACAATGAAATTGTGGGTTTAGCAATTCTATTTTCACTTGTTCTATTTATGGAAATTTTGTTTATATATTTGCTTAACCATATGTATGTTATTTATGTAGGAAAACCTGAAGCATAAAGATTCAGATACATACATACATACGTATGTATATATAAAGAGATAGAGAGAGAGATATAGATATAAAGACATATAGATATAGATATATGTGCATATATATGCATGTTTATGTTTCTAGATAGATAGATGATAGATAGATAGAGAGTGGAATATAGAGTAGTTTGAGCAAAGTGAATACGAAGATATTGTTTCTGTCTCAGTAAATCATGAGTTCAAATTTAGCCTAAAATTTAACTGTGAAATCCTGGGAAAGAAACTTAATCGTTTTTGCCTCTGGTCCTTCATATATAAAATGAGGTGGAGAAAGTAACCTTTCCTAGGACAATGCAGGTCATAGTTTGGGGAAGAAAAAAAAAAAGGTTTCTAAGACATTAGGGTGCTATGGGTACATGATTAAAAGTGGATACTACATCAAATCTATATTTACTATTTAATTAATTATACCAATTTATCTTAAGAAGTCATGCTATATATAATATCAGGATAATTATATTTTCTCCTATTGTGTTTAAATCCCACCACCACAAGAGTAAATTGCTCTTTTCTGATATGAAGTATGAACTTCATTAAAGAACTTAATTGTTTCAATAGATGACCAGCTGCCTTTATATAACATAAATTACTTTTGTTGTTCAGTCATTCTTGCTATTACTGTGTACAATGTATTCCTGGTTCTGCTTATTTTGCTCAGCATTAATTCATATAAATCCTTCCAGGCCTTTCTAAAATTAGCTTGTTCCTCATTTTTTAAAGAAAAATACTATTCAGTTACTTACATATATCATACCTTATTCAGCCATTCCCCAATTGATGGGCATCTACTCATTTTCCAATTTTTTACCACCACAAAAAGAGCTGCTACAAACATTTTTGCACATATGTGTCCTTTTCCCTCTGCTGTGATTTCCTTGGGATATAGACTCGGTGATGGTACTGCTGGGTCAAAGGATATGCACACTTTTGCATAATTCCAAATTTTTCTCCAAAATGGTTGGATCATGTCACAACTCCACCAATAATGCATTAGTGTCCCAGTTTTCCCACATAAACTACAACATTTATCATGATCTTTTCCTGTCATCTTAGCCAATCTGAGAGTTATAAGATGGTACTCAGAGTTGTTATAATTTGCATTTCTCTAGACAATAGTGATTTGGAGAATTTTTTTTTCATATGATTATAAATGACATTTTTTCATATGATTTTCATTACCTGAAAATTGTTCATATCCATTTATCAACTGCGGAATGACTTGTATTCTTAAAAAATTGATGTAGTTCTTTATATATTTTAGAAATGAAGCTTTTATCATAAACACTGGCTGTAAAATTTTTTTCCCAGCTTCAGCTTTGTACTTCTCTTTTAATCTTCATTGTGTTGGTTTTGTTTGTGCAAAAACTTTAATTAATGTAATCAAATTTCATAATATTCTGTAATTCTTCATGGGTCATATATTCCTTTCTTCTACAAAGTTCTGAAAGATAAACTAACTCTTGATCTCCTAATTTGTGTATGGTATCTCTTTTATCCAAATCACATAACTATTTTGCACTTATTTTGGTATGAGGTGAGCATTTGATCTTCTAGTGAATAGATTGAATTAATTTAGCTATGTAAGTGTTTCCTGATATGTTCTTGCTGTCCAAGGAACTCTCAAAAGTCTTTTCTAGCTTCACAAATTGAAAGCATCTGTTTTCTGTGGCACTCAACTTTCCTGATGTTCCAATTCTCAGTTATAAATTGCTTTTGGAAAACAAACAAACAAAACATAGTTTGGATTATACAGACCTTGGTCAGCAAAGGAGTATCTGTGCTTTTTAGTACACTGTTCTTATTTGCCTTAGTCCTTTCCAAGGACTAAGCATTTTTGTTTTTGTTTTTTTGTCTCCTTACCCCTCAGGGATGCAGTTATCTACAGTGATCTTTAATCCTAAGAATGTAAATTCTAATGTTACTTCCATATCCTCTCCACCCATTTGCCAGGAAGTGATGGGATTAGCTCACAAGTCCTTAACTATTTTTTGTTTGTTTGTTTGTTTTGATGTTAAGTTTTAAGGCAGCTTTTGCATTCTACTCTTTCAACCTCATCAAGAGACTTCTTAATTGCTCTTCATTTTTTGCCATTGGAGTGGAAACATCTGCACAATTTGAGGTTTTTATTTCTCCCAGGAACTTCAATCCTGATTCCCATTTCACATAATATACTCTGCATATAAGTTAAACACATAAGGTGACAATATACAGTCTTGTCTTAGTCTTTTTCCAATTCTAAATCATTTTGTTATTCCAAATCTAACTGTGACTTCTTTGCCCACACACAGGTTCCTTGAGAAACCAGTCAGATGCTTTGTTACTACCATCTCTTTGAGGATATGTAATATATTTTTTTAAATATTTTTTTATTATATATATATTTTTATAATATTATCCCTTGTGTTCATTTTTCCAAATTATCCCCCCCCTCCCTCTATTCCCTCCCCCCGATGACAGGCAATCCCATACATTTTACATGTGTTACAGTATAGTCTAGGTACAATACATGTGTGTAAATACCATTTTCTTGTTGCACAATAAACTTTAGATTCCGAAGGTACATGCAACCTGGGCAGACAGATATTAGTGCTAACAATTTACATTCACTTCCCAGTGTTTCTTCTCTGGGTGTAGCTACCTCTGTCCATCATTGATCAACTGGAAGTGAGTTGGCTTTTCTTTATGTTGAAGATTTCCACTTCCATCCGAATACATCCTCATACAGTATTGTTGTTGAAGTGTATAGTGATCTTCTGGTTCTGCTCATTTCACTCAGCATCAGTTGATGTAAGTCTCTCCAAGCCTCTCTGTATTCCTCCTGTTGGTCATTTCTTACCGAGCAATAATATTCCATAACCTTCATATACCACAATTTACCCAACCATTCTCCAACTGATGGACATCCATTCATCTTCCAGTTTCTAGCTACAACAAAAAGAGCTGCCACAAACATTTTGGCACATATATGTCTCTTTCCGCTCTTTAGTATTTCTTTGGGATATAAGCCCAGTAGTAGCACTGCTGGGTCAAAGGGTATGCACAGTTTGATAGCTTTTTGGGCATAGTTCCAAATTGCTCTCCAGAATAGCTGGATTCTTTCACAACTCCACCAACAATGCATTAGTGTCCCAGTTTTCCAACATCCTCTCCAACATTCATCATTATTTGTTCCTGTCATCTTAGCCAATCTGACAGGTGTGTAGTGGTATCTCAGAGTTGTCTTAATTTGCATTTCTCTGATCAGTAGTGATTTGGAACACTCTTTCATGTGAGTGGATATAGTTTCAGTTTCTTCCTCTGAGAATTGTCTGTTCATATCCTTTGACCATTTATCAATTGGAGAATGGTTCGGTTTCTTATAAATTATGGTCAGTTCTCTATATATTTTGGAAATGAGACCTTTGTCAACTTTTGCTTTTAAAAATATTTTCCCAATTTGTTACTTCCCTTCTAATCTTGTTTGCATTAGTATTATGTGTACAGAAACTTTTAAGTTTGATGTAATCGAAATCTTCTATTTTGTGATCAATAATGATCTCTAGTTCTCCTCTGGTCATAAATTCCTTCCTCCTCCACAGTTCTGATAGGTAGATTATCTTCTGTTCCTCTAATCTATTTATTATCTCCCTCTTTATGCCTAAATCATGGACCCATTTTGATCTTATCTTGGTATATGGTGTTAAGTGTGGATCCATATCTAATTTCTGCCATACTAATTTCCAGTTTTCCCAACAGTTTTTTCCAAATAATGGATTTTTGTCCCTAATGTTGGTTTCTTTGGGTTTGTCAAAGATTAGATTGCTATAGATGTACCCTTTTTTGTCCTTTGTATCTAATCTGTTCCACTGATCTACCGGTCTATTTCTTAGCCAATACCAAATGGTTTTGGTGACTGCTGCTATATAATATAGCTTTAGATCAGGTACACTTAGACCACCTTCCTCTGAGTTTTTTATCATTAGTTCCCTTGTAATTCTCTACCTTTTATTCTTCCATATGAATTTTGTTATTTTTTCTAGGTCATTGAAATAGTTTCTTGGGAGTCTGATTGGTATAGCACTAAATAAATGGATTAGTTTGGGGAGTATTGTCATCTTTATTATATTCACTCGGCCTATCCAAGAGCACTGAATGTCTTTCCAATTATTTAAATCTGACTTTATATTTTGTGGCAAGTGTTTTGTAATTTTTCTCATATAATTCCTGACTTTTCTTTGGTAGATGGATTCCCAAATACTTTATACTCTCAACATTTGTTTGGAATGGAATTTCTCTTTGTATCTCTTGCTGTTGCATTTTGTTAGTGATATATAAAAATGCCAAGGATTTATGTGGATTTATTTTGTATCCTGCCACTTTGCTGAAATTTTGAATTATTTCTAGTAGCTTTTTAGCAGAGTCTTTGGGGTTCTCTAAGTATACCATCATGTCATCTGGAAAAAGTGATAGTTTGATTTCCTCATATCCTACTCTAATTCCTTGAATCTCTTTCTCGGCTCTTATTGCCGAGGCTAGCGTTTCTAGTACTATATTGAATAGTAATGGTGATAGTGGGCAACCTTGTTTCACTCCTGATCTTACTGGGAAAGGTTGTAGTTTATTTCTATTGCATATTATGCTTACTGACGGTCTTAAATATATGCTCCTGATTATTCTAAGGAATAGTCCATTTATTCCTATACTCTCAAGAGTTTTTAGTAGGAATGGATGTTGGATTTTGTCAAATGCTTTTTCTGCATCTATTGAGATGATCATATGGTTCTTATTAATTTGATTATTAATATGGTCAATTATATTAATAGTTTTCCTAATATTAAACCAGCCCTGCATTCCTGGAATAAATCCTACTTGATCATAGTGTATTATCCTGGAGATGATTTTCTGAAGTCTTTTTGCTAATATCTTATTTAAGATTTTAGCATCAATATTCATTAAGGAAATTGGTCTATAATTTTCTTTCTCAGTTTTCGATCGACCTGGTTTAGGTATCAGTACCATGTCTGTGTCATAAAAGGAGTTTGGTAGGACTCCTTCATCCCCTATTTTTTCAAATAATTTATATAACATTGGGGCTAATTTTTCTTTAAATGTTTGGTAGAATTCACATGTGAATCCATCTGGTCTTGGGGATTTTTTCCTGGGGAGTTGATTAATAGCTTGTTCTATTTCTTTTTCTGAAATGGGACTATTTAAGCAATTTATTTCCTCCTCTGTTAATCTAGGGAGCCTATATTTTTGGAGGAAATCATCCATTTCACTTAAGTTATCAAATTTATTGGCATAAAGTTGGGCAAAGTAACTCCTTATTTCTCTAATTTCCTCTTCATTGGTGGAAAGATCCCCCTTTTCATTTGTAAGACTAACAATTTGATTTTCCTCTTTCTTTTTTCTGATCAGATTTACGAAAGTTTTATCTATTTTATTGGCTTTTTCATAAAACCAACTCTTGGTTTTATTTATTAATTCAATAGTTTTTTTTACTTTCAATATTATTGATTTCTCCTTTTAATTTTTGTATTTCAAGTTTAATATTTGGTTGGGGGTTTCTTTTTCTAGCCTTTTAAGTTGTAAGCCCAATTCGTTAATCTTCTCTTTCTCTATTTTCTTCAAATAAGCCTCTAAAGATATAAAATTTCCCCTTATTACTGCTTTAGATGCATCCCAATGATTTTGGTATGATGTCTCATCATTGTCATTATCTTGGGTGAAATTATTGTTTCTATAATTTGCTCTTTCACCCAGTCATTCTTTAAGATGAGATTATTCAGTTTCCAATTACTTTTTGGTCTATTTACCCCTAACTTTTTACTGAATGTAGCTTTTATTGCATTGTGATCTGAGAAGAAGGCATTTATTATTTCTGCCTTCCTACATTTAATTTTGAGATCTTTATGTCCTAATATATGGTCTATTTTTGTATAGGATCCATGAACTGCTGAGAAGAAAGTATATTCCTTTCTATTGCCATTCAGTTTTCTCCAAAGGTCTATCATACCTAGTTTTTCTAATGTTCTATTTACTTTTTAAATTTCTTTCTTGTTTGTTTTGTGGTTTGATTTGTCTAAATCTGAGAGTGCAAGGTTCAGATCTCCCACTATTATAGTTTTACTGTCTATTTCTTCTTGCAATTCTCTTAAATTTTCCTTTAGAAAGTTAGATGCTATACCACTTGGTGCATATATGTTTAGTATTGATATGGCTTCATTATTTATGCTACCTTTCAGCAGGATATAGTTTCCTTCCTTATCTTTTTTAACGAGATCTACTTCTGCTTTTGCTTGATCTGAGATAAGGATAGCTACCCCTGCTTTTTTTGCTTTACCTGAAGCATAATAAGCTCTGTTCCAACCTTTTACCTTTATTCTGTATGTATCTCCCTGCTTTAAGTGTGTTTCCTGTAGGCAACATATTGTAGGGTTCTGCTTTTTGATCCAATCTGCTATCCGTCTCCGTTTGATGGGATCGTTCATCCCATTTACATTTACAGTTAAATTTACTAATTCTATATTTCCTGCCATCATATTATGCCCAGATTATGCTTTTTCCCTTGACCCCCTGATTCCCCTCCCCAATATTTAATTTACAGACCCCCCTTGTGATGCGCAACCCTCCCCCCTTTTTTTTTTTTTTAGTATCCCTCCCCACTCCCTCCAAGTCCCTTCACTTATTCTCCTTTTCCTTTTCCTTTTTCCTCTCCCCCCTTTTAATGAGGTGAGAGAAAATTCTCTGAAAAATAAATATGTTAATTATTTACTCTTTGAGCCTCTCCTGATGAGAGTAAGATTCACACAATGATTCTCCCCCTCACTAAATTCCCTCAGGTATGGTGTATTTTCTATGCCTCTTCCTGGGATGTAGTTTCCCTCTTTTTATCATTCCTTCCCCTTTTTCTGAAATGACCTACTTCTCTTTACTACCCACCCCTTTTTTTCTTTTATATCAGTAAAATAAAATTATCCTTGAGTACTTTTTATATACCCACAACAGAGTTACAGTTCTCAAGGGTTCTGTGTACCTTTTTCTGTTTCTCTTCAGTCTTGTGGATATAGATCAAATTTTTTGTTTAAGTCTGTTTTTTTTTTTCTTAGAAACATATAGAATTCCTCTATTTCATTGAATGACCATCTTCTTCCATGGAAAAAGATGCTAAACTTAGCTGGGTAGTTCATTCTTGGTTGCAGTCCTTGATCTTTTGCCTTACGGAATATCAGGTTCCAGGCCCTTCTATCTTTTAATGTGGAGGCAGCCAGATCTTGGGTGACCCTTATTGTGGCACCTTGGTATTTAAATTGTTTTTTTCTAGCTGCTTGCAGGATTTTCTCCTTTGTGTGGTAATTCTGCAGCTTAGCCACAATATTCCGTGGTGTTCTTTTTTTAGGGTCTATTTCAGAAGGAGTTCGATGAATTCTTTCCACATCTACTTTCCCTTCTGTTTCTATTATCTCTGGACAGTTCTCTTTGATAATTTCCTGTAAAATAGAATCTAGGCTCTTTTTTTGGTCATAGTTTTCTGGAAGTCCAATGATCCACAGATTATCTCTCCTAGATCGATTTTCCAGGTCTATAGATTTTCCCAGTAAGTATTTGACGTTGTTCTCCAGCTTCTCATTTTTTTTTTTTTTTTTTTTTTTTTTTTGTTTTGTTTGACTGATTCTTGGGTTCTCTGTGAATCATTCATTTCTATTTGTTCCATCCTGACTTTTAAGGAGTTATTTTCTTCTTTCACAGTTTTTAGTTCTTTTTGTAAATGCCCAATTTCGTTTTTAAATGAATTATTTTGCTCTATTGAATTTTTTTCCATTTCCCTAATTTTTTTTTTGAGAATTATTTTCTTTTTCCAATTCAGAAATTCTATTTTCTTGAGACTTTTTTATCTTTTCCAATTCAGAAATCCTACTTTCCTGTGTTTTTTTAACCTTTTCTAATTCACTAATTTTGTTTCCCTGCATCTCCTGTGAATTCTTTATTTTTTCCAACTCCAATTTCAGGACGTTGTTATTCTCTATCATAACTTCCCTTTCCTTTCCCCATTTTTCTTCGATCTCCCTCAATTTTTTAAGAGCTTCTTTTAGGAGAGAGTTATGTGATGGGGGGCAGGAATCGTTCCCCTTTAGGTTGTTGTCTGCTGATTCTCTGCTGTCAACTTCCTCGGGGTTGGATACCCGCTCTTTCTCTGTATAGAAGGAATCTATAGTTTTTCTAGCTTTTTTGCTCATACTTAAAAAAATGTTTTGGTGTCTGTCCCTGGGGTAGGAAATTATTTACTTCTTTACCAGCTTCCTCCCAGACTGGATGGATGCAGTGGCCCCTGCGCCTGAGCTAAGAGAGAGCTCTGGGAGAGAGTTCCCCACCCCCTCCCTGGAAGTGCCTCAGAGGTGATTAGCACTACTGTGCTTCGAGGGCATAGAATAGTGAAGACAGCAGGAAGCCCAGCCTATGTGTCCGGGTGGGGAGTGGATGTCTGCAGCAGGTGACGTGAGAAGCTCCTGTGCTCAAACTGGAAGTGTCTGCCAGGAACCGAGGTCCCTAGTTCAAAGGTTCTGCTTCTCTGGGACTTCCTGGAGCTGAGTTCCACTCCCTCCAGCTAAGCTAGGCAGTGTGTGTTGCCTTGGGCCGTATCCACCCACTTGTCAGTCTCTTAACTATTCTCAGGATGTAGCTGAGGCCTCACCCCCTGGTGCCGAGATTTCTGCTGAGTCACCCCCAGGATCGGGGAAAATCTAATTTGAGTTTTAAAATATTTTGGCTTTCTCCTCTGAACTGCTAAATAATTAGCAGAGAAGAGCTAACAGCCTGTGCCAGATTCCTTTACCTCAGTGGCTTCTCTGATCCCAGAGCCCTTCCCAGCGCAATGGGCGCAGTGTGCCCCTACCCCACTGTCTGTGCTGGTCTTTCTTATTCCTCCCCTGCAGAACTGACCTTTCCTGTTGAAACTCCAGATTCTCTTCAGCTGGTAAGTCGTGCTTCCAGTCCTTGTGGTATCTATCAGTCCTGAGCTAATTCTGAGACTTAATTTATCTAATTGGTTGTGAGGGAGTGAGGACGTTCACTGAGTCGTGTGTTTCTTCTCCGCCATCTTGGCTCCGCCCCCCCGAGCTCATGATTCTTAAAAGCCTTTTCAGACTCCCAGGAGACTGCTGAATCCTACAGCTGCTTTCTTTTTTTTTTTAAACTGATGCAATTGGGCTTAAGTGACTTGCCCAGAGTAACACAGCTAGGAAGTGTTAAGTATCTGAGATCTGATTTGAACTCGGGTCCTCCTGACTTTAAGGCTGGTGCTCTATCCACTTTGCCACCTAGCTGCCCCATAGAGCTGCTTCCAATGAGAAGATGACTCCATGATAGCTTCCAGTGTATTTGCACCTGCTGCTTTATCACTCACCAGTTTCTATTGGATAGAGATAGAAAATGGATAGGTAGAAATGGCAAAATGGCATTGTGATATCTTTTTGATTTGTGCATAAATTGGATTTAAATGAGGCAGAGTTGTACACAATCATTACCCTCACTCTATTTTCCAGTCATCACTGTCCAATGGAAGGACAAAGTCAACATAATTAGTGATGGCTGCAACTGCAGTGGATGACCTTAGTACCTTCTATGTCTAGTGCTCCATACTATTGGCTTCAGCTGTCTCAATAGTCATTAGAGCATACTCTTCTGATATTGTTCTCATCTGCCTATGGGAGTAGAGACTCCCCTAGCTCACTGTTTGACATCCCCTAGTTACCCTCAACTTGGATTAATCAGTCTGCCTGAATGGTTTACCCAAGGATAACCATTGTACATACTACAGCTTCTTTGAACTACAGGTGAGAGTAGGTAGATTAGGCAGACTCCAAAGGTGAGAAACAACCTTAAAAAGGATTCAGCAGCCTTTACTAATCTTCCCTAAACACACCACACCCCTCAGAGATTATGAAATGTATCATTGGAGAGAGTTCCCACTTTGATGAAATGGCAGAATCATAACTACTAAAGTGAGGGAAGCATTGAGAAGTCGGAGGTCTTTGTCAGAATAAAGTTTCATTCTGTGTATATGGGACTTTTCTTAATATTTATTAAAATGCAGGCAAATTTGTTGCCATTAGATTTAAATGATCTAATCCAATAAACTCCCAGAAAGATCTTTGTGAGACTAACCAATTTTTTTAAAAAGTGTTTTTTGCCCTAGTAACCAGGACAGTACCTGACACATATTATATGCTTAATAAAGGTTGAAATAAATGTCCAAATCAACATGACAAATTGCATAACACTAACAATAAAAAGAACAAAAAAAAGAGAGAGAGAGATGGATTACTCATCTTTAGCATAAGTGCTCTGGGGGACCAATGTAAAAATGACTTGAATGTAACTAATTATAGCAGCTTTATCTGCAATGGCATTAATGCATTAATGTCTTCCTTGACTCAGGCTTAGAATTTTAAAGTTTTGAAATACTTAGAAAAACCTGAAGATGCTCACATGCCCTCATTATTCCTTCACCTAGCTTGCTGTTTTGGGCTAGGGATTAGCATATTTCATATTTTATCCATCCAATGGAGCTCTATCCCAGCTGTTCAAAGCTTTGGTTTTATTTCTGTATTCAGCACAATTTGGTGTCTTTGTTGTTTTTGTAGGTTGAGAAAGGTTGTCAGTTTAACTGAAGGAAGATGGTAACTCATCAAAATGCAAAAGCTGACTGCGCTTCCCCACTCCCAACCCACATCCTTTCCCCAGGTTTTTGCTCATGCCTATTAAATACAGGATCAATGACTCTTTCAAATTCTAGGGACTTCATGCTTCAGAGGTACCCTGAAGTTGCCTCAATGTCTATTCTAACTAAGCAATAGGAACAGATGTTTTATGTAGCTCTCCATCAGATGTCACATTATTTCCATAACAGCCATTGTACCATGAGGTAAGAAGAACACTAAAATTAGATTTTTTAATTTGAAAGGAAAGAAATTTTGACAGTAAATATACTGTACAAGTCACAAAAGCAGAACAGGAAAGGGCATCGTCTTTTAGTAAATCTTGTGCAATGTCTATCATTGCTGGCATACTACAGATTAACTGGGAGGGCAATTATAATAAAATCTTGGCTTTGTTCTTTCATTTATAAGAGGGGGAAGCCAATGAATTTAGCATTGTGTGACCAGAACAAAAAGAGGGGTGCCAGTTCTGTAGCTAGAATGGGGTTAAATGGTATCTAGACAAGATGAAGAGCTTTAGAATAAGGTCCTCCACATATTAGATAGATGCCCTGCATGAAATCTATTGGGAAAAAAAATTATGGATACAAGTGGTACAGAATGGAAGTATGAATGAGAAAAAATTATTGAACACTATATGCAAAGCATGGTATCAAACTCAGGGGACACAAATAGAAAAGTGCACAGTCCCTAATCTTAAGGAAATCATATTCTAGTGGAAGAGACATCACATTAGCCTGCAAGTCAAATGGAAAAGATACATTGTCTTTTAGATTTCAATAGCAGAATGGTTATACATCATCTTTAATGCTTTTCAGTAATAAAATTATATCAGTTTTCATGTTGAATCATTAGACAGCATTAAGGATTTTAGAGGATATTTACCAGGCCAAATATCAATAAGGGTGCTTCCCAAAAATGACAGTTATGTAAATAGAATAACGGGTTGGACTGGTGATTTAGGGAACATCTTCACTCCCAAGGGTATTTGGGTTTTTCTACCTGTTTGTGGCGTTAGTCAGCAGTTGGAATTGGCAGTGGGAGGAAGGCAAGTCCTTATTCCACAGTGATTTCTTCCTTAATGACATCTGGAGGTCTTGAGCTGGAAGCAGTCTGTATTATGCAGGGCATTTTTATCATGGTGCTTTACTGTTTTATTATTATGAAGTAGTTGATGGTACAGTGATTAAAATACTGTGCCTAGAGGTAGAAAGAGCTGAGTTTTAGTTCATCTCAGTCGCTTACTAACATGATAATCTTGGGCAAATGATTCAGTTTGCCTCATGTACTTCAATTGGAAAATGTAGCTAATATTAGCACCTAAATTTTAGGGTTGATGTATTAAATGGGATAATGCACTTTTTAAAAGTGTTTAACAATGTTCCTGGCACATGGTAGGTGTGAGATAAATACCTAATCCCTTCCCTTTCCTCACCTTTTCTTTTCAGGCAGATTAACTGAAAAGGTCAGAGGGTTATGATGTTATTGTTGGAAAGATTGCCATCAATGTTATTACAGAGACATCTCAGTGTTAGTTGTGAGTGAGGAGCCTAAAAGTAACAGATAGTTATATAGGATGATTTTTTTCCTCAGGGAGGGATTATGAAAGTTTTTTTTTTTTTTTCCAAGCAATCAGAATACAGATGGATTCCATTGTAAAATCTAGCTTTACCTTGACCCCTGAGTTGAGAAAATAAGGGAGAAAAAGTATATCCAGGATAAAAATAAAATAAGATAGCAAATAAATAAAAGAATGAATAATTGATAAAAACTCACTGAAAACACTTTCCATTCAGATCTAAATAAAATTGTATCCTAGTTTTATGGAAAGTTCTCTCAGATGACTGATCTCTGACTAGGGTAAGTCTCAGGTAACAGATTTTCTGATGCTAATTTCCAATTTCATTCCTCAATTCACAGTGTGAAGCCTCTTGAGAGTGGGGAGATGATTGTGGACTTGCAAAAGCAACTAACTCTAGCAGAAATCACTTGCTGGAAACCCCAATAAATTTGGGAGGGCTTTGCTTGTAGATCGAACTTTATTCCTACCTCCTGAAAAATAGCTTAGTTTGGGACTCATCATTAATTTTGTTGCAGGATAATATATGTATTCATTGTATCAATTCTTAAAGATCGTAGCTTGAATTTTAGGGTAGTTTTCATCTGTGTATCTCTTACCATAGATGTATTGAGGGAAATAATGTCAATCAATTTATCAATGAATATTAATTAAATTCTTTCCCTGTGTCAGATTTTGTGCGGGGCCCTGGAGATACAAATTTAAAGGATAAACAATCTTTCCTTTCACATTTTAAAAGGGAAGGCAAGCCATGGCAAAATGGCAAAAATCACAGAACTGTGAGCCACTGAAATCATTTGAAAAAGTATGTGATTTATAGAATCCAAAATTTTTTTCTCCTATATTTATTTTTGGAACATTTTAATTTCTAGGTAATTCCTTCATGAAAATATTTCTTATATGAAACCATTTTTTCCATGACATCTCATATCAGGTTATTCTATAAGATCCTTTGAATTAATTTGCAAATTAGTATTAAGTCAGTAATAGAAAACATTATGGAGTATGACTCCAACTGACATTTATTAAATACCTACTAGTTATAAAGATCTATGATAAATCTTAGGAATCCAAGATGAAGTAAAAAATGAATAAAAAGAAAACACATTCATAAACTTACCTTTTGGGGGGATAACATAGCATGTAAACCAATTAAATATATATGACTTTGAAAAGAAAAAAATAATATTTGCAACTAGAAAGTTTAGGAGAAACTATATCAACAGTTTTATAAAAAGCGAATGAAATCCAATCCTTTGAGCTAATGCCACTCATTTAAAAGGCATAATTCATATAGTAGTTCCCCACATGCTATTTTTAATTTAACCCAGTTGTAGTTCACACATTCAGTACATTCAGGGCCTGAATATTGTTTTAAAAACACTTTTTCTTTTAAATTAAAAAAAAAAACTAATAAGTCAATACTTTCTAGGTTGTACAGCTTCACCTCAATAGATCTAACTTATTTTTCAGCACATGGGAACCAAACAATGTGTAAATCACCAGTTAAAAACCAATATTGCCAAACTGAGAGACTTAGTTCTTTTGTAGCCTGACAGTTTAATTTGTTTCAATGCAATGCAATAATTTCTCATAAAACTCACATAACTGAAAACTATATTTGTGTAGCATTCACCTCCTGATCAATATTGAATTACTTTGAATGAAGTCAGGGACAACACAATATAAGCCTTGCATTCCATTCTGATCAGGGTGAAGTTTTCTTGTTTTCAAGTGCATCAGTTCATATCTTGAAGGTCGACATTGGCTTCAGTCATTTAAAATATAGTCTTTCTAGACAGATGAGTTGTATTTCATTTTCAAAGTTGCTGGTTGTTATCTCCATGTGCAGAAGTAGCTGAAAGACCAAAATGGGATCAAGCAGTGCTTTTCCATACCAGTTATTAGAAAAGTGCCCTTGAATAATGGCTTGTAGCCATTATATAAATTGGAAACCATTGTTAGAGTGTCTGTGGTATAAAAAAAAAAGAACATCTTCGTTTATTACTGGTAGCTGTCCACAAAAAGCAGCTGGCTTATTTCACATTTATCCTTCTTGTTAACTTTTAGATGACCACAAGGAATAGTGTTCTGGATTTGGAGTTAGGGGAAGTCAAGAGAAAAAGGGCAAGTTCTCATTCATATTATGTGTGGCCCTGGGAAAGACAATTAGTTATCTCAGTTACTTTTGCCTTTCCTGTGAAATTGTAAAGATTAACTTCTTAATCTTCAACTCCAAATTTATTATTCTATTCAAAGCATTTCAAATATTTTCTCAATTAACTAGGATTAATTTTCTCTCCTTTCTGCCATTTCTAAAAACAAATCAAATAATATGTAGAATATAACTTAATATTATAAAATTATTATAAGTCACATATAATTATTTATGTATAAAGTTATCTGTAATTCTTATAATTATAAGATAATTATATAATGATATATAATATATGTATTATGTTATAGCAAAACAAATTATTTTATTAGCCATATCCAAAAATATTTGTCATTCTGACAATTTCATCTGTCACCATTGTATTCAGGAAATCATTAGTATTCTCCATCATAAGTTCTGTGGAATCATGATCTTTGTTTGCAGTGTTGTTATTATAGTATAAATTATTTTACTGGTTCTGCTTAATTCATTCATAAATTCTTCCCAAGTTTCTCTCAAGCTTTCACCTTCATCATTTCTAAGTTGTGGGAGCAAGAGGATAACATCTTTTTTAGACCTATGGATTTAGAAATAGCATAGGACAAAATAAGGAGTAGAGAGAATTGCATGAATTAAAACTGGACAATTTTGATTACACAATGTTTTACAAATTTCTTCTACAAACAAAACCAGCATAGTTTATACCATAAGGGAAGTAGTTATTTGGGGAAAATTATTACAACAAATTTCTCTAATAAAGGTTTTATTTCTAAGACATATAAGTGACATTCAAAGATGTAGGAATGTGAATTATTTGCTATTTTATAGGTGGTCAAAGGATATGATAATGCATTTATCAGGGGAAGAAATATGAAGCAATAATGTCAATTATTAGTTGTTTTTTGTCCTAGTTCTCACCTTAACACAATAAGAATTTTTTTAAATGAGGAAATAATCTTAGTCGAAGAGAAAACAAAATCACCACTCCTTATATATGATATGCAGATGATATAATTTCTTAGAGAAGCTTAGTGAGGCAACTAAATAACTAAATCAATCTCAATAAATTTGTAGGATGAAAATAAACCCACATATATCATTAGCTTTTCTGAATTTTACCCACAAACTCTAGCAGGAAAAATATAAAAATAAATGTTACTTGATAGTACTATGCAAAATAAAATATATTTTGGAGTCTACCTGTTAAAACATGCACAGGAATTATATGGACACAATTACAAAACATACTATTGACAAATGAAGACAACTAAGCAATTGAAGAAATATGAATGGATGATCAGATCTAGTATAATATCATGGCAATGTTAAATTAATGATTGCTAAATTAATTTATTTACTGTCATAACAATTAAATTACTAAAATATTATTTTATGAAACTAGAAAAATTCCATATTTTATTTACAAGAACAAAATACCAAGAATATAAAAATATTAATGAAAAATAAAAATGGAAAAAGGGGACTACAATACAAAGTTTCAGAATAAGATAAAACATATTGCTATTTTTCAATCATATCTGATTTTTCATGATCCCACTGACCACAGTGTACCAGATCCTTTTATTCTCTACTATATCTTTATCCTGTAAAAGCTCATGTTTGTTGCTTCTGTGAAACCCTCTATCCCATCATCCTCTGCTATTCCTTTCTTTTTTTTTTTTTTGCTTTTAATCTTTCCTCGAATAAAAGTGAATTTTGTCGTCTCATTATGTAACTAAAGTATATAAGTTTCAGTTTCAGTACTTATTTTTCAAATAAGTAGACAGAATCAGTTTTTTAAGTACTGTTGAATCTGGTGTCTCCAATGGATTCTCAGAAGTCTTCTCTAATACCACAATTTGAAAACATTAAATATTTTAAACTGTATTCTCTTTGACCCAATGATATCACTCTACATAGAGTTGAAAGGAAAAAAAATCCATATATTAAAAATATTTATTATAACCCTTTTTGTCTTTAGAAACTGATGGGATACTAATTGTTCCCGGAATGACTTGACAAATTATAATGGAATATTACTATGCTACCAAAATGAAAGGGAATGGTTTTAGAGAAATAAGTGAGGGCTTGTATCTGCTAAGGCAGAATAAAGTGGGTAGAATCAAAAGAACAATTTAAATAAAATCAACAATATTGTAAAAAATAAATACTTTCAAAAATTTAGGAAATCTGATCAATATAATTATTAATCACAATATAAGATAATTCAAAATGAAACGTACTACTTACCTTCTAATAAGAGGGCTTAGTACAGAGGGATATATGATGATGAGGTGATACATGGCCAGTATAGAAAATAATTTTGTTTCTACATATATGTTTATAACAGAAATTTTGTTTTTCTTCATTTCTTAGTAGGGGCAGGAGAGTGGAAGATCTGAATGCAGATCTGAAAATAGAATAAAATATAAATAAAAAATGTAATATTAGCTTCTTTAGTCTATTTTGTATCTAGACATCTCACCATCCTGATACAATTTCTCTATATACATGGTAGATGTGGAGGTGGAAAATTTTAGAAATGAATTAGTTCTTCTTTCACCCTTAAATTTAATTTTTCATTTGTTATACACTTCCATAAATGTGTTTAGAGTTTTCATTTCCTTACTATCTATTCTCTTCTCCCGTCTCAGTGCCCTGTAACAGTGTTTCTGATCCCTCATTCCAGAGAAGTCTCTTAAAAGTCATGAAACATTTTTAGATGATAGATCAAGAGTGTCTTCTTATATTTTCTCCTCCTGAACTCTGTATAGTTTCTGAATCTGTAAACCATCTCTCTTTCTGGATATGTGGTGTTTTTCAATCATCTTTAATATCAAGTAAGTTTATCATGTTTGTTTGTTAGTTGATACTACTAACTTCTGATGAGTAACCTAAGTGATGTCATGATGTGGTCATCTGGTCAAGTTAGAACTGGAAAGACCAAGGAGGTGGCCTAGAAGGGCAAATTTGAAGTCTAAAACAATTGAAACTTAGATTCCAGATGGAGAAAACAATCCTTACATGAGATTGCTATATATTGTCACACTTTAGGAGAGCAACACAGGCCTTGCTTGGTAGCCTTCTCATTTCAGGTGTTAACAAACCTACATTATCCTGTGATGTCTGTCTCTAAAAGGGTATACTATCACAAAATTCAAAGTTTTGCAAGACCATAGAGGTCATCTGGTTTAACCTACACATCAAGAAGATACCTTTCTATAACATAGTTGATGAGGAGATTATTCATTTTTAGTTTGTAAGAATTCTAATGATGAAAGACCCATTATTTGTAAAGATAACTTCTTCCATATTTATCTTATTCCAATTAGAAATTATCTAAGTTAGATGCAGTAACCACAAGCATTGTCCTCTTAATAGACAGAAGTCCTGTTAGGCTTCTGGGGACTTTGGATTTATCACTGTCCAATTCACTTATTTGAGGAAAGGTCTAAGATTCCTTTGGTGGCACATTTGCCTGAGGCTTAAATATCTAGTTATCTATGTAATCATTTGGCCCAGTTAAAATACATGTGTTCCCAAAAAGCCTTAAGGAACATGTCAAATGTTGCAAATTTTAATGTCATATACTGCAGAAACATCAGAGGAAAAAAAAACTAGAAAATGCTATATTATTTGGTTATTACAAGGTTATTGGAAACCTTCTTAAAATCAATTTAATGTTTTAATCTTTATATTAATGTATTTTCTCTCCCTCTAACATCTTCCCATAATTGAACAACTACCAAAAAAAGTCTCATAAGAAATATGCATAGTTAAGGGAAACAGATTCCATACAATTCATCTATTAAAAATGGTTTTCATTCTGCAAATGTAGTATAAAAACTGTCTGTGAGGTGGTGAACAGCAAGCTTCATTATTATTTCCTCTAAATTATGATTGTCATTTTCCATTTCATAAGCATTTCTTTAATTTTCACTTTTTCTAATTGTTGAATTTGGCTTTCATTCAGTGATCACTAATAGCCCCCAACTCAGGCAGCTCTGATTTCTTTAATGGTTCTAAAAGAGTTTAAATGCAATTGTTTTCTGTTCTGGCTAGAAACTCTGAGAGACAGCCCCTCTCAGACTGATGTTGTTGTGATGAAAAATTGAGTCATTATTTGCCTAGTCTTAAACCCAGCCCTTAGTAGGGCGGGACTAGAAGAATAGTAATCTGGAACAGTTTTTTTCCTGTATGTTTTTTCTATATAATTGTAACCTTTCCCTAGCTACCTATTAATATCTTTATCTATTTTATCTATTTGCGAGTAGTCACTGGAAGATGTTTAAGGAGGGGAGGGACGGTTTCTATTTAGAAATAGGAAAATAATTGAGTAAGAAGGAGAAGTATAAAAAGAAATGACTCTTTCAAGGTATTTGTTTGTAAAGAAAAACTGCTTGGATGCAGTCTCTTTAAAGATGAGCAAAAGCTTCAAGTCAAGGATGATTTTAGGATAGCTTATTTTTCAGAGAGAATTATAGTGGTATGATAATATGGGTATATTTTAAGATGGAATTATTCCCTTTGGTTAAACTTGTTTTCTTAATAAAATCAGAAACCAGTTACTTGCTTAAATTCAGGGAAAATGGGAATGTATAGAAAACAGTGTGAGGAGATTAGAAAACAGTTTAGGGAAAACAAAAACAAAAACAAAAACAAAAACAAAAACAACATTGTGCTAAACGAAATCAATGTACCCAAAATTAGAAGCAAGGCAGAAAACTGGGATTTTTTTTAAATAGAAAAGTAACTCTGAGAAAAGCCTTATCTCTCAAATATATATATATATATATATATATATATATATATATATATATATATATATATATATATATATATATATATATATATAGCACTGAGGCAAATTTTTTAAGAATAAAAATCTGATAAAAGTCAGTTGATAAATGATCAAAGGATATGAACAATAGTCTTCAGATGAAAGAATAAGTTATTTATATTCATATGAAAACATGCTCCAACTCAATATTGATTAGAGAAATGCACATTAAAGCAACCCTTAGGTTCTCCCTCACACCCATTGGTTAATGTGACAAAAAGAGGAAATTATAAATGCTGGAGAGGATAAGGGGAAGCCAGGAAACTAATACACTGTTAATGGAATTGGAAACTGATGGAACCATGCTGGAGACCATTTGGGGACTATGCCCAAATTGCTACAAAAGTGTCCATACTCTTTGATCCATCAATACCACAGTAGGTATGTATCCCAAAAAAGATAAAAAAGGAGAAGGGAGAACATATTTGTGCCAGAATGTTCATAGCAACTCCTTTTTTTTTTTTTTTTTTTTTTTAAATTTATTTTTTTATTTTATAATTATAACATTTTTGACAGTACATATGCATGGGTAATTTTTTACAACATTATCCCTTGCACTTACTTCTATTCAGATTTTTTCCCTTCCTCCCCCAACCCCCTCCCCCAGATGGCAAGCAGTCTTATATATGTTAAATATATTACAGTATAATTTAGAGACAATATATGTGTGTAGAACCGAATTTTTTGTTGCACAGGAAGAATTGGATTCAGAAGGTAAAAATAACAGTTTACATTCATTTCCCAGTGTTCCTTTTCTGGGTGTAGCTGGTTCTGTCCATCATTAATCAATTGGAATTGGATTAGCTCTTCTCTATGTTGAAGAAATCCACTTCCATCAGCATACATCCTCGTACAGTATCATTGTTGAAGTGTATAATGATCTTCTGGTTCTGCTCGTTTCACTCAGCATCAGTTGATGTAAGTCTCTCCAAGCCTCTCTGTATTTCTCCTGTTGGTCATTTCTTATAGAACAATAATATTCCATAACATTCATATACCATAGTTTACCCAACCATTCTCCAATTGATGGACATCCATTCATCTTCCAGCTTCTAGCCACTATGAAAAGGGCTGCCACAAACATTTTGGCACATACAGGACCCTTTCCCTTCTTTAGTAGTTCCTTGGGGTATAAGCCCAGTAGTAGTATGGCTGGGTCAAAGGGTATGCACATTTTGATAACTTTTTGGGCATAATTCCAGATTGCTCTCCAGAATGGTTGGATTCTTTCACAACTCCACCAACAATGCATCAGTGTCCCAGTTTTCCCACAGCCCCTCCAACATTCATCGTTATTTGTTCCTGTCATCTTAGCCAATCTGACAGGTGTGTAATGATACCTCAGAGTTGTCTTAATTTGCATTTCTCTGATCAATAGTGATTTGGAACACTCTTTCATATGAGTGGAAATAGTTTTAATTTCATCATCTGAAAATTGTCTGTTCATATCCTTTGACCATTTATCAATTGGAGAATGGCTTGATTTCTTATAAATTAAAGTCAATTCTCTGTATATTTTGGAGATGAGGCCTTTATCAGAACCTTTAACTGTAAAAATTTTTTCCCAGTTTGTTACTTCCCTTCTAATCTTGTTTGCATTAGTTTTGTTTGTGCAGAAACTTTTTAATTTGGTGTAATCAAAATGTTCTATTTTGTGATCAATAATGGTCTCTAGTTCTCCCTTGGACACAAACTCCTTCCTCCTCCACAAGTCTGAGAGGTAAACCATCCCATGTTCCTCCAATTTACTTATGATTTCGTTCTTTATGCCTAAATCTTGGACCCATTTTGATCTAATCTTAGTATGTGGTGTTAAATGTGGGTCCATGCCTAGTTTCTGCCATACTAATTTCCAGTTTTCCCAGCAGTTTTTGTCAAATAATGAATTCTAATCCCAAAATTTGGGATCTTTGGGTTTGTCAAAGATTAGATATAGCAACTCCTTTTATAGTGACTAGGAATTTCAACTTAAGGGGATGGCTATCAATTGAGGAATAACTGAACAAGGTGTGGTATATAATTGTAATGAAATATTATTGTGCTACAATAAAGGACAAGTAGGATGATCTCAGAAAAAAAGAAAAATATGGAAAGACTTACATGAGTGGATGCAAAGTGAAAACAGTGGAACCAGGAAAACATTGTTCATAGTAACAGGAATATTGACTGATAAAACATTGTGAATGATTTAGCTATTTGCAGCAATAATGCCAAGGAACCATGATGAAAAGTGTTTTTGTCTCCAGAGAAAGAACTAATGATGTCTGACTATAGATTCAAACATTTTCTTTTTTTTTTCTTTCTCTCTATCTTTCTTTCTTTCTTTCCTGAAGCCCATCAGAATTGGTCATCTTATAATTTTGTTGTTGCTGTGGACAATGTTCTCCAGGTTCTACTCACTTCACTTAGCATCAGTTCATGTAACTCTCTCCTAGACTATCTGAAATCATCCTCCTGATTGTTTCTTATAAAACAATAATGTTCTATAACATTCATAAACCATAACATTCAGCCATTCTCCAACTGATGGGCATCCACTCAGTTTCCAGTGTCTTGCCACTACAAAAAAAGCTGCAACAAACATTTTTGCACACATAGGTCCTTTTCCTTTTTTATTATTTCATTAGGATATAGATCCAGTGAGACACTGCTGGATCAAACATATGCACAGTTTGATAGCCCTTAGGGCATAGTTACTAATTGTGTTCTAGAGTGGTTAGATTAGTTCACAAATCTAGGAATAATATGTTTGTGACCCACTTTTTCCATTTGCCCTCACACATGCATTATTATCTTTTCCTGTCATCTCAGCCAATTTGGGAGATGTATAGTGCAAACTCAGTTGTCTTAATTAGCTTGTCTCTGATCAATAATGATTTAGAGCATTTTTTTCATATGACTATAAATGGTTTTAATTTCTTCATCTGAAAATTCATCTGTTCATGTCCTTTGATCATTTATCAATTGAAGAATGATTTGTATTCTTGTAAATTTGAGTCCATTCTCCATGCATTCTAGAAATGAGACCTTTATCAGAATCCTTGGGTGTAAAAATTTTCCCCATTTTATTGCTTCCCTTCTAATCTTGTCTTTCCCTCATTTGTACAAAACATTTTTAATGTAGCATAATCAAACCTATCCATTTTGCATTCTATAATGTGCTCTAGTTCTTCTTTGGCTACACATTCCTTTCCTCTTAACAAATCTGAGAGTAGACAATGCTTTATTCTTCTAATTTGCTTACAGTATCATTCCTTATGTTTAAATCATGAACTTATTTCAACGTTATCTTGGTATAGGGTGTTAGGTGTATTTTAATACCAAGTTTCTGCCATATAAATTTCCAATTTTCCGAGCAAGTTTTGTCAGATGATGATTTTTTTATCCCAGAAGTTGGGGTCTTTAGGTTTATCAAACACTGGATTACTATAGTCATTGATTATTAGTGTCTTGTGAACCTAATCCATTCCATAGATGGACTACTCTCTATTTCTAGGCCAGTACCAAACAATTTGGATGATTGATGCTTTATAATATAGCTTTACTTCTGCTACAACTATTTTGTCTAGAGCTTTGCATCTCCCTCTCAATGTGTTTTTGCCTTATAAAGTGCTTAAGAAACATTTGTTGAATTGAATGATTTTCGTTTAGTGCCACTTCCCTCAAATGTTATGCTCTAGTGTTTTCCTGGTTAATTTATCTGGAATATTTTTCTTCAATCAATCAACAATCATTTATTAAGTATATAGCAGACACTTTGCTAAGCAGTAGGGATAGACAAAGAAGCCAAAGGCCTGACACACAAGCAGCTTACAATCTGATATAGGCACTGCTGCTTTTTCTGTCTTTCCTCCATTTCTGAACTCCCCTAATTTAGTTTATCTCTCTCTATTTCCCATTCCTGAGTTCTTTATGGTGAAGTATTGTTAACACCCATGGATGAAGTTTTAACAAAGACAGGCTCAGATGTGGCTAAAATCCAGAATTATTGTTATTTTTATGATTCCCCACTAAATGTGTAATCAAAAAAGAAAATCACTTCCATCTCCAATGAACCTTTTTAGAATTTTATGGGAAGCTGTTATTCAAATGAGAGTTTAATAACTCTGCACTTAGGTTTTCAGGTAATATAATTGTATGCAGATATTTTGCTTAATAGGAAAAGGCATGAACAGTGTTTGTGAAAAGGTTTATTTCTTGTCTTTATGTCATTTTCCAAAACAGCCTCCAGGCAGAGCTTAGAGATGATTTTAGACACATAAAAAGAATAACAATTTCTTCTTTTGGATCACAAAAGGATATGAAATTTTAATTGTGTGTGTGTGTGTGTGTGTGTGTGTGTGTGTATTATTTCTGGGCTAATTTCATACAGTAGATATCAAATCCTTATTTTGTCCATCTGGGAGCAGCAGAAATTTGGGGAAAGGAGTCAGTAGATTTATTTAAGAGGTAGCCTGGAAGAGTGGGGTGAGAGTAAGCTTTGGAATGGTGATATCTTGGTTTAGATTCTCTCTTTTGCATGATCTATGTGACTTCTATATTTGAGTCAACTTGCTAAGACTATAGGTTATCGTTTCGTGACAGTTGTCTGTCATATGGGACTTCTTCCTGCAAGGTTGTAGGATTCCCTCTTTATCCATTCTCTCTCCAGCTATGCTCACAGTGCCATATGCCCTCAATGGCAGCACTTCTGTCAAGAGGTTAGGTCCTTATAGACCTACCTAGTGTATGGCTAAGACAGGATTCATAGGCTAACCAATGATGTCTGGGTTACCATCCTGATAATGAGTTTGAATGCTCAGAATAACCCATAAAAATACATAAAACACATACAAATGGGAATCAGTCCAATGAAAAGTTTCTAACAGAGGGAAGGGAGAAAGAAGGGAGGAAGTAAGAAAGAAAATGAGAACCTACAGATAGTTCAGTCATACCCAACAATGTGGAATATAATTATGTTATGGTAATTCTGTTGGGGAACACTGACATAAACGTCCATTTAGCATAAAGAGAGTGTTCCAAGATAACTTTCTCATTGTGGGACTCTTATATTTTAGTTTTAGGTGCTCCCCTCTTCCTGAGCTGGATGGTTTGTCTATTAGGTGTCAGAGCAAAATGATATTTTGGAAGCTTGCATGTTGGAGAAAAAAAAAAACAGGCTGGGGCAGCTAGGTGGCAGAATGGATAGAGCACTAGTCCTGAAGTTAGGAGGACCTCAGTTGAAATCTGACCTCAGAGACTTAACAGCTCCTAGTTGTGTGACTCTGGCAAGTCATGTAACCCCAATTGCCTCAGGGGAAAAACCATTTACATCCACGTTTAAGGGAAGAAGACTCTCATGATGGCCTTAAGACCAGACTGATTTTCTAACAGTAAGAATATAATTTTTATGAAGACTGCAATGCTAGTCACAAAATCATGAGACTCAATCTTTTAAGTGATATGAGTTTTTCATCTGAATCTACATTTGAAGTTCTCTATACTCTCAGTTATTTTTATAGGAAATGTTGATTACTGAATCTTAACTGTAAAATTTAAGTTAGCCCTTTATAAAATGTCTTACTATTAAATACTGCTTTGTCTTGTCTGTCAAGACTATTTTATTATTTTGAAACCTGACTCTGTGGATCAAACTATTAGTTCTCACTCCTGCCCTAGTGGTACCTGTAAAATTCCAAACTATTCTGTATGAGGGGATAAGGAAAATGTTTAACAACTGACTCCTCTCAGTCTTAGAATATAACTTTATTGTTATATTATCATTTTTGTTGCTATTTGCACATTTTGCATTATTTTAACAATTTTCAAGCCAAACAAGTTTCTCAATACTTCCCCAAGACAAATATTTATATTCCTGTTTTACAAAAAGGTATAAGTTGTGAAAAAAAATAATTTCTTATCCAAGCCACAAAGATTAAATCATTGCTAGTCATCTATAAAAAGAGAGCAAAAAAAGTATTTTATTAGACTAGTAAATTGTATGTATAAACTGTACTTGTAAATATAATACTAAGGCAGCTGATTGTTTAGAATAAAACTAGCCCACTAAGTTGCCATCACTTGATTCTTAAAACGATCCAATCATTTGACATCTTGGAAAATAACATTAGACCTATACATTGATTGATAAATGATAGCATTCTACCTTAAAAAGAAATAATCTGATTCAATAAGTCTAGTTATAGGCTTGCCTTGTCTAATCAGATTTTTTGTAAATGGAAAATTCTGGGAAGAATTATCCAGTGCAATAAAAATCCATTCATATTATTGTCTTGTTTTGTAGAATATATATTTTTGTGATTGCATATGTGATGATTAATGAAATAATATGAATTTCAAGTGTTATTTCAGTTATTTAATTCCTCTTATGTATTGGATAATTTACTTAAAATAATGGAATTCTGGAGCTTAAAGAAAGAGATTATAAATCTAAACCATAAATCAAATAAATCTAAAATAAAGAGGCATTGGAGTCTATTGTCATTGCCTCACGAATGTGGAACTGAAAATCCAGAAAGTTTTAGACTTGTTAAAGGACTCACAGGTAGGAATTGGCAGAGCTGAGATTCCAATTCATATTTGATTCCAGTGTTATCTCCACAACTTGGATTATTTAGTACAATCCTCTCGTTTTACTATTTGAAATGGAGAGCTAGAACCAGAAAATTGCTGGGCTTATCGTCAGGAATTTGTGATTTGGATCCTCTTGACCCTCATGACCACTATGGGTAAGCCCCACACACTATCTATCTAAAGTATATACTTTTGAGAGTATAAATTATTTTCAATGGCTGTTAATGTTTATAAATAGTCTAAAATGTGTGATTATTCCTGTCACCTGTGTTTTCATCCCCCTCTGGATTGATTCCTATCTAAGCTCTGCTCCTGACTCTGAACTTTCTCTAGAAGTCCATGACAACCATTATTATTATTATCAAAGTTCACTCAGCCCCTATGACCACCTCATCCTGTAAGTTTACTGTGTCTATTGCTTTCACATGCTCACAATTTCTCCCTCTTCAGCAAGTCCCTTCACAGGTCCTTCCCAGAGATTCCTGTTTGATTCCCCCAAAAACCTTTATTTAAAAAAATGTCCAAACTGACTGTATCTTCATTCTTCTCCATCCTTCACTCTTTGGATTTTCTCCAGTATACTTTCTTGTGATATTCTTCTTCTCTAAATTGTAATCGTTCTCTTGAGCAGGTTTCTTGAGGAGGCTTCTGGAGGCAGCCTTAGTTTCAGTTCAGTTCCAATAATCACCAAATGCAGCCACGAGTTAAAGTCCAGATCCTTTTTTGTGTCCTTCAAAATCCTGAAACTTTTCCTGGGCGCGGTTAGCTTTCTTAGAGGCCTATCTCTCTCTTTGGTTCCCGAGAGCTCTTGTCCGAGTGTCTCCAGCCAACAGGAAGGTTGAAGTGGGAATGAATCAGTCTCCACCTCCAAGAGTGTGGGATTGTGGGTTTCTGCCTTGTGAATCTCCCTGAAGTCAATCCTAGTTGTGAATCTCCCAAAGTCCCTGAAGTTTTCTCCTTGACTGAATCCTGAATCTGAATCTCCTCCCAGTGAGCTTGTCCTTTTATATGCTCTCTAAATGTATGAAGTCTAATATGTGAAGCAATGAGCAAACTCCTTTAAAGGTGTGAACTAAGTATATAAGTACCTTGTAAGAATCCTAACACTTTCTAATACCTTCTTCTTATCTTTCTCCTGCTTTCTGTGTGTCATATCTCTTTTATGTATTGTTTCATTAATTAGTATGTAAATTCATGGAGGGTAAGAATTAACTTTCTTTCTGCTTGCATTTTTATTGCCAGTATTTAGCTTAATTCCTGGTGCATAGAACATACTTAATAAATGGGTATTGACTTGTTCTGATCCTTCCATCAATGATGATTAAGCAAAAAGAAGCCCACAAAGGACTAAGAACAATTTCATAGGTTTTTCTTTATTATTTCATTTATGCTCCCCTAGCTAAAGAACTCATATTGTAGCTACCCACATCTATAAGTACATAAATGATATATATATTTTAAAATAATGTATTCCATAATTGAGAACTACTTAACACGTTAACAAAATGCTTGTAGAGTGACCTTGATACTTGCAGTTAGCTGGCATAGTGGATTGAGCACCAGTCTTGGGACAAGGAACACTCATCTTCATGACTTCAAATCTAGCCTCAGAGACACATTAACTGTATGTTCTTGTACAAGTCACTTAACACTTTTTGCCCCAGTTTTCTCATCCTTGGAATGAGCTGGAGGAAAATATTTCATATTTATCTTTGTTTCATGTGCTGCCATAACCAGACAATTCACAGCTTAGTATGTTTCTTGCAGATGATGAACATTTATATAGTTAGCTAAGCTGCTTTTATAGGAAGTACAAATCACTTGAATTATATTATAATTGTATTATATCATATGTCATTGTATCATATCGTATCATGTAAGGTTGTGAGATTTTTGCATCATGCAGCATTTGCTACCACTGCTGAAACTGCAGACATTTAGGGTGTATACCTCCTCCACCTTTTGCCTTACCTTGACCTAAAGCTACTATACAGGTTTCATTGTCTTTCTTTTTAATACGATGCTTCCTCTCTTGTCATTCATCATACTTATAATGTCTCCACCTCACATTTGCCAAAACCTCTCACTGCATTTATCAAATCCCACCACAATTCTATTAATTCTGCATTAAGGGGAATCAACTAAGGGGGTAAAGAATGAAAAATATTAGAATATGATTTTTTAAAAGGGAGGGACTCCTTTCTGGGATAAATTGGGAAATTTTTATAATGTGAAATAAAAAATGTATTTTTAATAAAAGAAAATACCTTTAAAGCTAGAAGAAATCTTAAAGGTGAAGCTAAGTTCCTCTTTTCACATATGAATCAACTGAAGCTGAGAGGTTAAGTGACTTCTCTAAAGTTATACAGTAAGTGACATCACATTTTCTCTGGAGGAGGCAGAAATTCAAACTTGGTTGGCTGTGTGGATAGATATTAGAATGTTAAGCTATGTAATAAGGGATGTCATGAAGCAGATTTATGTTCTCATTAGGGCATTTATGATTTCCCACTCTCAGTTGATAAGTTAGAATTGCCTTTTTTGTTTTGCTTCACTTTGCTGTGATGAGAAATTTGGCCCTAAGAGCTGATTTCCCTGGACAACAACTGGCAAGCCTCCCTGTGGACTGCACATAACCACTGTGAATTTCCTTGGACAGTCATACCATAACGGATGCTGATTGCTACACACCTGCTGCATGAATCTCTGAGTAGAAGATGTTTCATTGTTCTTTTGTCCTGGGGCATGAGCATTAAATACTCTACTGAACAGCAAGTTTTTAGCCTTCCTATAATTTAGACTATATAAATCACAAGAAATAGACCATATCACTTTGAGGAATTTGAATTGCCAATAAAAATGAAAAACCTCCAAATATATTTAGTAAGAAAAATACTTTAAGAAAAAAAATAATAACCATGGCTATCGGGGGAAAAACCACCCATAACTTCATCATTTTTTTCAGAACAATTGACTTTTTAACTCACTTGCATTTCAATATAACATATATTCATTGATCAACAATTTGTACTTTCAGGGCATTCAAAAATACAAAAATAATCAAGACATAGCTCTTGTCCCTCCCATCCCCGATTGCTTATGGACTAACTAGTGAGTAACAGACAGCACACACACACACACACACACACACACACACACACATACATATTATGTAACATCTATTGTGATAAGCTCAGAGGAGAGGGCTGAAAATTGACTAAGATCACTTAGAGCTATTTGGGTCTGGAAGATCAGTGGAGGATTTGAGGAAATGGGACCTGAACTTGGATTTTTGATAGAAGAACCTGAATATCATAGATAGGAATGTGGAAAGGAGCCCAGTCCAGAAATTGAAAACAAATAAACACAAAATAAATAAAACATGGAATCAGGAAAAGGTATGATGAAATCAGGGAGTAGATATAAGGTATATGTTTGTGTGTGTGTGTGTGTGTGTGTGTGTGTGTGTGTGTGTGTACACACACATATCCACCCCCCCCACAAGACATAAGATAAAAGGTATATAAAAGGTATAAGGTGGATACACCATTGGAATTAAGTTTTAAAGAAACTTAAATATAAGATTAATGTATTTGTATTTTATTTTTAGGAAAAGATAGTGAACTAGTCAGATATATTGTCAGGACGGTTGTTTTGGCTGTTAATTTTAAGACAGTAGATGACAGTAGGGAGATACTTCAGGCAGGGAGATGAATGAGCAGGTCATGATAGGAGATCAGGGCAGAGATGATTAACAACCAAATAAAAATGGTTGACAGTGTGATTGTACAAGGAGGGGGAGGGATGGATACAAAATATATTCTGGACATTGCTGACAGGATTTAACTGGTGAAAGAAATGGAAGAATCTAAAAAGCCATGGAAATTTCAAGGCCAAATGATTAAGATGATCAGGGCACTGTAAATAGAAGTGAGGAAATCAGGGTAGATATACTGAAGGAAAGATGATGAGTTGTTTTAGGCATGTTAAGATTAAGGTTCTCTTGGAGATGTGGATATATAGCTGGTTGTTGAAAATAAAATAAAAATTGAACTCCAGGGAGATCTCAAATCTTGCTTCCATATAAATGTGTACATTAGCTATATATAGGTAATAATAAAAAGAATGAGGGATGAGTGAGATTGTCAAAAACAAATATTAGCTCTCATTTTATAGTGCACTTATAAAGCACTTTCCTTACAGCAATCTTTTGAGGTAGGAAATATTTAATAAAACATTTTGTTCATGACATGATCTTAAAAAATGGAAAAAAGTAGCAAAAACTTTCTAATTTCCTCTTTTCCATTGGATCAAGTCCAAAACCATAGGCCCCAAATCTAGATTTTCCCTTTGCTTGTAAACATCTAGACTAGTGCAATCATTTTGTTTGTTTGTTTATTTTTGTGTGTTTATGTGTGTTTTTAAAATGAAAACTGGATTTTTCTCTTTTCCCAGAGATTCCATATTCATTTCTAATTTTGAAGTTTAGATTTTTTACCAAATTCAAAATCAAAATAAAAAAAATCCTTACAAATCTGGATTGTATACTTTCAGACAGATCCTTAAATTCCCTATTTATTTTTCTCTGACTTCCTTTGCCCTCAAGAATTTGTTTTTTTTTTCTTCTCTGAAATTATATATTGTTTTCTTTAGTCAATGTTCCATAATTACAATTCTCATTTCCAGGGCAACATCATGCAATCAAAGCAAACCAAGATAGTCCCAAACCAAAAGCAGCCAGCTTTCTCAAATTTCTCTTTGGAATACTTCTAAGATTAGGGGGATATTTAATAACCCCAGAGACTGTTGTTTTCTTTGAAGATTGAGAATATCTATTTTGCAGTGCTGAAACTAACAAAAAACAAACAATAAAAAACTTATGTGTTTTAGAAATGACATTAATTTTGCTATATGATGACTGCCAACTGACTTATTTTGTTAAGCCTTGTTTTCATTGAATAGATTCAGTTTTATTGAATTGTTAAATTTCTTTTCATCAATGTCATCTGCTGAAAATGGCTCAAATGATGGCTTGAATAATATAAAGGATATCTTGGTAAATGTGTTTCATACGGAATTTAGAAAGATAGAAAAATAATCCACTATTCTTAAAAATGTGCCTGGAAAGTGCTATACCAATCAGACTCCCAAGAAACTATTTTAATGACCTAGAAAAAAATAACAACAAAATTCATATGGAAGAATAAAAGGTCAAGAATTTCAAGGGAACTAATGAAAAAAAAGTCAGAGGAAAGTGGTCTAGGTATACTTGATCTAAAGCTATATTATATAGTAGCAGTCACCAAAACCATTTGGTATTGGCTAAGAAATAGACCAGTAGATCAGTGGAACAGATTAGTTACAAAGGAGAAAAAAGGGTACATCTATATCAATATAGTCTTTGACAAACCCAAAGATACCAACATTTGGGATAAAAATTCATTATTTGAAAAAACCTGTTGGGAAAACTGGAAATTAATATGGCAGAAATTAGATATGGATCCACACTTAACACCATATACCAAAATAAGACCAAAATGGGTCCATGATTTAGGCATAAAGAATGAGATCATAAATAGATTAGAGGAACAGAGGATAGTCTACCTCTCAGACCTGTGGAGGAGGAAGGAATTTATGACCAGAGGAGAACTAGAGATCATTATTGATCACAAAATAGAAGATTTTGATTACATCAAACTAAAAAGTTTCTGTACAAACAATACTAATGCAAACAAGATTAGAAGGGAAGTAACAAATTGGGAAAATATTTTTACAGTTAAAGGTTCTGACAAAGGTCTCATTTCCAAAATATATAGAGAACTGACCCTGATTTATAGGAAACCAAACCATTTTCCAATTGATAAATGGTCAAAGGATATGAACAGACAATTCTCAGATGATGAAATTGAAATTATATCAGTTCATATGAAAGAATGTTCCAAATCACTATTGATCAGAGAAATGCAAATTAAGACAACTCCGAGATACCACTACACACCTGTCAGATTGGCTAAGGTGACAAGAACAAATAACGGTGAATGTTGGAGGGGATGTGGGAAAACTGGGACACTAATACATTGGTGGTGGAGTTGTGAAAGAATCCAGCCATTCTGGAGAGCAATTTAGAACTATGCCCAAAAAATTATCAAACTGTGCATACCCTTTGATCCAGCATTGCTGCTATTGGGCTTATATCCCAAAGAAATACTAAAGAGTGGAAAGGGACCTGTATGTGCCAAAATGTTAGTGGCAGCTCTTTTCGTAGTGGCTAGAAACTGGAAGATGAATGGATGTCCATGAATTGGAGAATGATTGGGTAAATTATGGTATATGAAGGTTATGGAATATTATTGCTCTGTAAGAAATGACCAGCAGGAGGAATACAAAGAGACTTGGAGAGACTTACATCAACTGATGCTGAGTGAAATGAATAGAACCAGAAGATCGCTGCACACTTCAACGATACTGTATGAGGATGTATTCTGATGGAAGTGGAAATCCTCAACATAAAGAAGATCCAACTCACTTTCAGTTGATCAGTGATGGACAGAAACAACTACACCCAGAGAAGGAACACTGGGAAGTGAATGTAAACTGTTAGCACTACTGTCTATCTACCCAGGTTACTTATACCTTCGGAATCTAATACTTAATGTGCAACAAGAAAATGGGATTTACACACATATATTGTATCTAGGTTATATTTTAACACATTTATTATGTATGGGATTGCCTGTCATTGGGGGAGGGAGGGGAAAATTTGGAAAAATGAATACAAGGGATAATGTTATAAAAAATTACTCATGCATATATGTCAAAAAATTTATAATTAATAAAAAAAATCAAGTACAAATCAAGGACAGGAAGAATTTCACCAAGTTTTCTAAGTGGTAGAAAAAATGTAGATTAAAAAATTCGATATAGTGTCATCAATATTTATTAATCTAGGCATATTCTTTGACCTATTGATACTACTACTGAGCTTGTACTTTTTAAGATAAAAAGGACTCCTATAGATAGCATAACAGTTCTTTTACTAGTAGTAAATGAAAAAAGGTAGAAACTGAAAAGGTACTCACCAATTGTGGAACAAATATATTTTGCAATATTAATATAATTTAATATGTAATCATGACATAAGAAATGACAAAATGGAAAGCTTCAGAACTGGGAAAATACTTATGCTCTGATGTTTCTAATGATTGTCACAGTGACAGGCACATACTAGGTGTTTAATAAATGTTTGCTATTGATTGAGACAAAATGAAGTGAGTAGAGGTAAAAGAACAATTTATTACTTGACAATAACATTACAGAGAAAATAACTTGGAAATACTTTAGAACTATGTTTAATGCCAACATCAACCACAAGTTTAAAGACTAAAATGAGTCATACTTCCTATTTCCTTCCAGATATAAACTAAAAATCCAAAATGAGACATGTACCTTTTTAAAAATTTGGTCAATGTGGATTATTATTTTTTTGGATTTTTTCCCTATTTGTTTAATTGATCAATTTAAGGAAACAGTAGGGGGAAGAGAATGGTTATCTTTAAACAGAAAAATAAATAAATAAAAATCTAATATTCTCTTTGAATAGCATCTGTTAAAATAAACAATCATTGATAGGATTTATTATTATTTTGAATTCCATATAAAAACAAGGTAATCAATAAAGTATCCAGTAAATCAATTATTGAGCTTCTGCTATTTGTGTTTTTATTATTTCTGGTCTTATAGAGAGATTCAAGAGCAATACTGCATTCTCTCAGCAATGGAGGGAGAACTTAATAATATTATATGAATAACTTCAACCTTAAAAAAAAATCAAAAGCAAATCCCTTAAGATGAGACAAGTGATAGACTGAGGAGCAGAAAAGTTGGACTCTTTTTTTCTAGGTAATGCTATACAAAATAACTTTCACACCATCAAGAAGCATCAAAATTGATACACAAAATATTTTGTTCCAACTGTTGCTATTGTGACCAAAGAAAGTTTCATCTAGCCTTTTGTTCTTTTTGTTGAACTAGATCAGGGGATCAGAAGTTTAGTTTGAACTGAGTAAAGAGCTAATTAGTCCCAGGCTGCCTTCTCCTACTTCCTTGGCATAGAGGAAGAAAAGAATGTAATGATTGTCCTCATGGAAGTTTATCCTAGAGTACTTCTAAGAACTAAGATACCAGATGATGTCTGCCTTCAGAGAAAAGAAACAGTTAATGAAATAATCTATTTGTATGAGCTTTTGAATATCCAAAACTTGTAGGAATAAGTAGCTCACGAAGATTACAGGTAGGGTGAGGAGTTAGTCTCAAAAACAAGCTTCAAAAAAAGTTGCATTTTCATTATAGTATGAAAGACTATATAATTATGAAGTATGTAGTCCTGCCCCTATACTGTATGTAAAAAATATTTCAGGAAAATATTATCCCTTACTGAAAGAGTTGGCTTTCTTTCAAGCACTTAGAAATCCTGAATCACCAATTCACAAGTAATTTATTTTCTTCTGATGCATAAAGTATGGACCTTAGTCTTTACATGATTAAAATCTACCAAACACAATATTGTTAGTGAATACTTTTTAACCCCAATGACAGTGACTCACTTTTGCAGTAACAATTGGTAGTTACTGCCTTATTCTTCACTACCCTATTTTTCTGAAGCTTTAATCAGCTACAGCCCATTATTATAATTAGCTTAATTTAAATTATTGGTTATGAGTATAATCATAATTGTTCAGAGTCCCAGTTTTGGAAAATTCCTAACATTCACACAGATCTATGGTATTCTATCTTAGTTTACTTTTATGCTTATCTTTTCTTATCCCCTAGTTGAAGCAAAATGCAGAATACTGGAAACATTTGGGAAAAGAAATGATCAGAATATGCTACAGTGAATTAACAGTGGGAGAAGAAATTGATTAAAGAAAAGAGCACATTTTATTTTCCCCTCTATTAAAGCATGCATTATTTTTACTGTGAACATTCAATAAATACTTGCTGGATGATTTATTTTTTACTGTGAACATTCAATAAATACTTGCTGAATGATTTATTTTTAATTCAATTTCACTTTTTCAATCAATGAAAGTCTACCTCCTTTCCCTTTCATTTTTGCCATCTCAACTCCACCCCATTGAGAAAGAAGGCAAAACAAAATCCCTCTTATAAGTGAGTATAATCAAGCACAACAAATTCCTACTGTGGCCAAGCCCCCACTCCTGCCACCCCAAACAATTCTTAAATAAATACTCTGAAGTCATCATCTTTCTGTAGGGTAGTGAGAAACATTTTTCATTATGATTTATCTGAAATTGTAGTTCATCATGGTGTTGCTAAGAGTTCTTAAATTTTCCAAAATTGCTTGTCTTGTCAATATTTCTATTGTTTAAATTATTTTCTTGATTCATCTCACTTTACTTTGTGTCAATTCATAGAACTCTCTCCAGGCTTCTTTGAAACCATTCCTTTTGTAAATTCTCATGGTGCAGAAAATACGATTACATTTCTCTTCTGTGTTTTGTCTAGTCATTCCCTCAATGATAAGTTTCTAGTTGTGTTTTTTTTTTTTTGCTAAAGAAGAATTGTTACAAATATTTCTGTGTGTATTCAGAGTTTTTAATACCTCCCTTAATCAACTATTTTTCTTGATTTCCCTCTCTCTCTTTTCTCAATTATCTATTTAGTCAAATAAAGTTATTTGTACATGTTTTAGAATCATACTTTGTTTTAGACAATTAGGATTAAGTGCCTTTTATAAGTTTTAATGGCTAGTAAGTATTAAGTGTCTGTGGCAGGAGTTGAACTCAGGTTCTCCTAACCACAGTGCCAGTGCTTCATCCACTGTACCATGCAGTGTCTCTTGTGCATCTTTCTTGAGCATGTGTGTCACCATATTTGCTTTTAATACTATGATTAAAAAAAACTTTCTCCTTCTTTTAGTTTCCTATTTTAAAACTTTCTGTTAGGTCCAGGATTTGTTGTTTCTTGACAGAATGTCAGAGTTGAGATTTTGTCCTTTAAAATTCTGCTGTGGCTATTTGGGGTATTTTAGTTTAATTTAATTTTAACTCAAAATAAAGACCTTGCACACAAAATAGTCTTTTCCAGAGCAAACACTGATTATTCTTCCCCTTGTCTGATATCTTCAAATTCCTGCTGTAGATTTAGGTCTGAGCTATGCCCTTCTGAAATTGCTGTGGTTTGAGGTCCATTACACTTTGTTTAGAGATAGCCATTATCAACCAGTTGACTTTTAGTGACAAAATTTCAGGTTTCCTTTTGTTCTAGGATTCCTGCTCTGATTATACTGCTTCGGTCTTCAGACTGGACTGAAAAGTGAAACCAAGATACCACTTGACTGTTGAAGAAAGAACTGCATGATTACTTCTTTCTGAACTTGCTTCTTGTTCTTTATGTAGCCTATGACCATTGTTTGCCCTGGAATCCGTCCTTTTTTTCCTCATTCTTCCCTAAATCTATGACCCAAAGATAGATTATACTTTCCTGGTGAAATCTGTTCCTTCATGCTGCACAGTGTCAAGACCTTTTTATTTCTGACAAGATGTCTTCTTGCTCTAGGAGACAGCTTTTCCTTTCCATTGTCCTTATAGGACCATCCTACTGACCAGTACTTTCTTTCTCCAGCTGCTCATGAGGCCTGAGAGAAGAGAAAGAGGAAAAATGCTGTGGGACCATGGATCAACTGTCATTTTTTGCAATATGAGTGTGATTTTTGTGGGTGCCTTCTACCTGATCTCTAGCTTCCTTTAGGGAAAAAACATAAAGGAACTCTTAAGGATGAACAGTCTCACATTGTTCTACCCCACACCTTTCTGTGATTGTGAATCCTTACAGGTCATCATCTAAATCCCTTTTCCATTACTCATACCTTTATACCATTCCTTATTTCAGTCACCTACTCCAAAATTGCCACCCACCATGCCTTCTTGAATGTCTCTTATGTAGACAAAAACACTTGGTTTCATCTTCAAACTTTTCCCTTTCATTCCTTCTATCTTCTGAGCAATCACTGAAACCTGGCTCTCTTTGAAGACATGTAATTCCTGGCTATACTTTCCAGTATTGACTGAACTCATTCCCTTCCACTCATTAATCTAGATAAGAGAATTTTATTATTTCTTCCTCTCCATTATCACCTTAACTTCTCCCCTACCACCATCACTCAATAACCTTTGTTCCTTTGAAGTCCATGCAGTCCATACCTTCTACCTAATATAAAATCCTAGTAATTGTTATCTATGGAATTTCATAATCCTCCTCTGTTTTTTTTTTCAATGAATTCAGTAACTGCCTTATAATCTTCCTCTCAACTATATCTCATACTCTCATGCTACGGGTCTTCAACATACTCTTTTTTAAACATCCCAACAATTCAACTCATCAGTCTATTTACTTTCCATGACCAACTCCTCAACCCAATTTCAGCCACACACAAAGATAAGTCTTAAGTCACTCAAAAACAGCATCTCCATGTTCAAGGACTGATAAATTGTTTTATCTGATCAGTCTATTGCCTTTCCATCCTTTCCTCTGCTTTCTATATCAAACCCTACTCTTTAGTCATGATAAGACTTCTAATTTCTTGACTCCTCAATTCTTTCCCAAATTATCACCCCATACTAGTCACTCTCTCCCTTTTTCCTCATTTTAAACCCTTAGTAAACCTATTAAACACTAACCTGTCCTCTTCTAATGAGTCCCTGGGCCCCATGTTATATTACCAATTTGCAAAGCCCCAGCAATGCTCTTGCCATACACTCCTACATGTGCTACTGAATGAAGTTGGAGAAACCATGACCATTCTGACTACATCCAGTACAAATGTATAATATAAAACCTCCACAGAAGCCTCACTACTAGGCAATTTTTCTATATCTTCCTTATCAACTAACTCTATTCTCTATAACAGCTCTTTCAATTTTTTTTTCATCGCAATTCAAATCTCCTATGAGCTTCTCTTCCTTCACTCTTAATATTTCTACAAACTTTACCATTATAGATCATTCCCTCCTCCTTGATACTTTCTTCTCTCAAAGTTTTTGAGATACTACTTTCTCTTGATTCTCCTCTTGCTTACCTGATTACTCCATTACTTTGCTGAATCTTTATCCAGGTCCAACTATTTGTCAGATATCAGGAACTAGATATCAGATAGCTTTCTTAAACTCAAATATCTCTAAAAGCTGGATTCATCATCTTTCCCTCTAAAATCTCCTCTTTCCAAATTTACTGTTAAGTAACTGCGTTACTATAACCCATTCCCCCAGGCTCACAATCTAGGTATCATGTTAAATTCCTCATTATCTTTTATATCCCATATTTAATTTTTGGTCACTGTCTGTGGATTTCATCTGTATAAAATATTTTGAATATATTTTATTTTGTCCTCATGGTATAGACCATCATTATTTCACATTTAGACTATCACTATTTCCTGATGGTGGGCTGACCTGTCAAAAATTTCTCCCTCCTACAATTTGTTCTCCATTTGGTATGCCAAAATGATTTTCCTAAAACACAAGTCTAAACATTACCACTCTACTCAATGCTACTAAGGTGCAATGGCTATTGATGGACCTAAACCATTAGTGATCAGCATAGACCTGTTATGCTTTCAATCTGGACCATTTAGTCCCTTCTTAGTTAACCTGATGGCCTCCTGCTCCCAAAAAAATCATCATATTGATTCCAAATTAGTTCAGATACTCATTTGAAATGTTTTAATTCTATTGCAACTAACAACTCAGAATTCAAGTGCCTCAATAACTTCAGAGTTCCAGTAGCAAGCACCACAGGACTACATAACTGTTCCTCATTGATGATCTCTTCCTTGACAAATCCAGTGGTTTTTTTTTCTCCCCAATTCATCCTCCTTGACCTTTCTGCAAACTTTGTCTCTTTTAATCAACTATTTCTCCTCAATACTCTAGGTTTTTGTGACAATGTTCTCTCCTTGTTATCTGCTTATAATGACAGATTTTGACTTTGCTTTACTGAATGTCCAATAGATTTCTTCAATATATCCTCTACTCTCTTCTGACATTATCGCCACCTAGGAGCAGTCATTACCTTCTTCCTGGACAGTTTCAGTAGCCTGGTAGTTTATTTCTCTGCTCAAATCTCTCCCCACTACAAACCATTTTTTTCATTCAGCAGTCAAATTGGTCGTTCTACAGCACAGGTGTAACCCTGTCACTCAGTTATTCCACTCATTCCAGTCATTCCCTGTTGCCATCTAATTGGTCTTTGTTTCGAGTACAATCTTACTCCAATCCATCCTCCACACAGTTGCTAAAATGACTTTCCAGAACAGAGTTCTGACAATTTTTTTTTTGTAAATTATTATATTGTAGTTCCTTATTAATTTAAAGAAAAATGATAAACTATTCTTTTGTAATGTTTTTATTATTGTTTTCTTTAAAAATTTTCTACAACTTGACATTTTCATCTCTGTTATGCCTTTTTCTTCTTGTTATCTTGGTCCAAATAAGCTGAATCATTGTGCTATACTTTAATATATTTTTATCACTACTATGTTTTTATAGTGACTGTTCTCTTTGCCTGAAATTTCTTTCTTTTTCAATTCTACTACTTATAACCCCTAATTTCTTAAAATAAAGAAACTTCAAATACTGCCTTCTTCATTAAGCCTTTTCTGATTTCCCCCTCTGCAACTAATGACCCCCCACAAATAATTGTCATATATGTAAGTTATATACTATTTAATATGCACTTCCTTGTTCTTTGGAAATTTTACCATTTCTGTTTCTTGGGCTAGGAAAGTATATTCTCAAGACTCCAGATTTCTAACCTTCCTTAAATAAGACAGTTTTAACTCATCTTTGTCCTTATTGCTTTATTAGTTCAAAGGGAATAGAGGCTGTGTACACTCATCCTTCTTTCTTTATATGTCTTAGATTCACCATGCTATACTCTAGTCTGCCTTCTAAATAAAAAAGGAAATGAAAAAGTTAACCAGATGCCTATGTACCCAGTTCTTGGCATATAGTAAATGCTTAATAAGCTTAATCATTCATTTATTCATTCGTTCATCCATCCATCCATCCATCCATGCATCTCTCTTGAGACCAGTCTCTAGATAAGTTGTGTCAATTTTCTTCTTTAAAATGGTCAATATACATTTCCTTTTTGTAAGGGGGATGCTTTTTGGCCCCAGATAAAATCTGAGACCATGCAAACTCCTTAAAGTCATCAAGAACTCCTATGATTGATCACTTCCTTCGTCTTTCCACTCTTTATTTTAGGGTAATATTAGGTTACTCAGCAGATAGAACACTGAATTTTGGGTCAGGAAGATCTGACTTCAGATACTTTCTCGCTATGTAATTCTGGACAAGTTACTTAAACTCTGTTTGGCTCAGTTTCCTCATCTGTAAGATAGAGACAATAATAAAATATATTTCCTTTAGTTGTTATCAGGATCCAAGAAGTTATCTCCTTGTAACTATACTTAGAATAGTATGTAATATGTAGTAAGCACTTTGTAAATATTTGGTGTAGTTAGGTGGTACAATGCTTGGCCTGGAGTCAAAAAGACTTTTCTTCCTGAGTTCCAATAAAGCCTCAGATAATTGCTAGTTGAGTGACCCTGGGCAAGTCACTTAAACCTGTTTGCTTCAATTTCATTATCTGTAAAATGAATTGGAGAAGTAAATGGCAAATTCCTCTAGTTTCTTTGCAAAGAAAATCTCAAATGGGATCATAGAGTCAGAGAAGACTAAACTGACAAAAAATGATAAATAAAAAGATGTTAATTTTTGAATTATATCTATTCCAAAACACTTGATCAAATTCCTTGACTTATACAATCTAATACAGAAAATTTATTGCCTAGACCAGTAAGCTCAAATTGAGGTAACCCTTTTATCAATTTTGAAATCATATTATTCAGATCTCTTTTCCATTATTCTACTTGAACATAAAATTGCATTAACATATCTAGTAATGGGGACCAAGATATGATTACTTATATAATAATTTTTTTTTAATTTGGGGGCACCCAGGTAGGTTGTGCTGGAATTGGAATGACCTTTGTTTTCACGAGTGTAGAAAACTCCTGGCTTGTGAAACCTCTTAGCAAGTGGTCTGCAACCGATGGCATTATGGAGTTGGCAGCAGCACTGGAAGCTTCAGTGATTTGCTTCTGATCTCGTTATCTTTTAGCAGCAGGATGTGGTCTCAGGTCTTCATGATTCTCAGATTAATGCCCTTTCCATTTTGTCACTCTGTTTTTCTATCAGTCACAAAAAGATTAGTGCTAAAATTTGAAAAAATATGTGCGGCATGAATTTGAGACTGTTTGTCTAGAAAATGTTTCCAAGGTTTGCTCCACCATCTCTGAAATTGAGACATTTGGAGGATTTGAATTTTAAAAGTTAGTTCCTTCACTTTATCAACAATAGAGTATTTAATTCATAAGTTAGCATTTTCCTGTGTTCTTGCTTATAAAGTTGGAAATGAAGAGGTTTCTAGCTCCTCATCACATATGCCATTGTCTAGAAAATCCATATCATTTTACTAATAGATTGAAGTAGAAAAATGCCTGAGAGGGTTAATAGTCATATAATTATTCTTTTTTTGTTGATTCCATACAATTAAAACTGAAAATCTGTAGATAGAGTGTGATAGTAATTGAAGCTTGGAATGCTACTGTCACAAAACTGGTTACAGATTTATTATCCCCTTTGAAATAAGGTTAAATCTTCTCTTCAAAGAAATGAATAATATGGCAAATTATAAGTTAAAAATGTATACTAATTTTGTAGTATGACATTGGAAAGCACCTTTCTGATTTCAGGGAAAACTCCTTCATTTCTCCAATCCCAAATGGTCCTTTTGATTTCCATACAGATTCTTCTATTGGTCTCTCTGGAATCTATGCTTTGTTATAAACTATACAGTATCCTGATCTTTTTTTTTCAATGACTTCCATTTCCTAGAATTGAACAAAATTGGCAATGCCTTGAGGACACCATATGCATGTCCCCTTCAAACCACTTTCTTTTACTCTCAGGGATGGAGAAATCATAGATAATACCGTTGAAGATGAAAATAGTCCTAAAGGTGCTATGATTTTCATAGATAAAGACATGAAGACTTTAAAACACAAAGCAACACCTAAATCACACAAATAGTAAATGGCCAAGTTGTTATTTAAATTTAGATTCTCTAATTCATATATAGGACACTTTATATTGTTGCATGCTGGGTTCAGAAAACTAAATGGAGGCATTAGTCCAGATCTGAGGTGATTAGAACAAGCCCCAGAGAGGTATCAGTACCAGAAGAGATAAGAGATAAAACGATGAGGATGGGGACACAAGTTATTAATTTGCAATTAATGAAATTCATTTTTAATATTAATAATTGCATTTAATATAATTACATTTTGATGTAATTGACGTCTTTTTATATTGTTGTTCCATCATTTCAGTTTTGTCCAATATGAGTATATCTTTCTTCAGGTTCATCACTCTTTCTATTGCACCACTTAGCTACCCTGTATTCCTTTGTAGGACCATGTATTTTATTTTATGAATTAAAAATACTATTTTGAATAGGAGGCCTTTTGGTGAGGTACTGCTCATGACCATCACTGCATGAAGACTAAACTTTATTTATGCTAACTTTCTAATTTTCATTCACTGGATTTTTTTTTATTACTGTGCATCATTATTGTCTTTGATACATCTATTACTTTTCAGAACATTTCTTCTTCCTCCCTCCCTCCCAGCCTCCTACCCTCCTTCCTAACTTCTTTCCCTTCCTTCCCTCTCTTCCTCTTTCCCTCCCTCTTTCCCTCCTTCTCTCCTTCCCTCCTTCCTTCCCTCTTTCCCTCTCTCCCGTCTTTTCCCTCTCTTTCTTTCTTTTCCTCCTTCCCTCCTCCCTTCTTTATTCCTTCCTCCCTTCCTTTCTCTCCTTTTCATCTCTTCTTCCCTCCCTTCCTCCTTTTTCCTTCCTCTCTCTCCTCCTTCCTCCCTATATATATATACATGTCATTAAATTTCCATAAAGGGCCATAAACACCTTATAATTACATACATAACAGATGGTTAGGAATACATGGTTAAATATCTTTCTAACTGTAAGGAGAGGTTGAATTCCACATGATTTTGTCATTGTGGCTATTTCTTTCTTTTTTACATAGACCACAATTTCTCTACCTATTCATAAATAAACTTTAAAATAATCAATGAGTGAAATTTTACTTCATTTCCAAGTAGACAATTTTAGGAACTTTCCAGACTTACTCAGATTTCTTCCCAAACATTATTTCAGTTTTCCATGCTGGTCTATCCTTAAAGACTTTTCTATTGATTAAACCTTATGGGCTGCTCCCATAGTCTACAAGAGCTAAAAGTGTACTTCCTGCCAAGAGATGACAGGATGTAAATAGATACATTAATTCAACTGCATGAAAAAAAAACAAAAATGTCTAATAACAAAATCTTAAAGGGAGATTATCATCTTGCTGTTTGGTTCTTTTAAATTTGCAGTTTGGTTTTCCATAAATTAGGAGGTTACATTTGAATTCAAATTTTAAAATGTGTTTTGACTGAGACTCTTTCCCTTTGAAAATGTGACTTTGACAGTACAAAACGTGTTTATAAGAAAAATAATTTTAATGAGTGCATTAATTTGCTGCAATTAACACTCAGGCAACTCTTCAATAATGTAAAAAAGTAGTTATAAATGTTGCTTGGTGAGCTTAGATCATAGTTACTGGAAACAAATTGTCAAAATGTTCATTAAAATATAGAAGATTATAGTATAGATTGGAATTTTAACAACATAATTGACTTCATTTAAATAGTGCTTAAGATAACATTTTTGTATTCTTTGCAATTTACTTGAAAATGCATTTTTTAAAATCTACCATGAGTTTGACTATAATTAAATTTTGTAATGAACAACAACGACAAAAAGAGATGACAAAAACACTATCATTCTGGAAAACACAGACATGTTATTTATTCTGAAATGTAATTGACTTTAGTCATATATATATTTGTTCATATATAGATCAGCAATATTCAAATATATACCGTGTTTCCCCGATAATAAGACACTGTCTTATTATTTTTTTGGGACTAAAAAACACCAGAGGGCTTATTTTCAGGGGAGGGCTTATTTTATCCTCCATCATGCCCCTTTTATCCTCCATCATGCCCATTTTAGCCTCCATCATGCCCCTTTTATCCTCCATCATGCCCATTTTAGCCTCCATCATGCCCCTTTTAGCCTCCATCATGCCCCCTGAGTGCTTATTTTATTCTCCATCGCTTACTGAACTTACCGAGTTTTTAGATGGTCCTGTCTCAGCTCTACTCCGCGGCGCTGCTCTCAGTAGCGCCAGCAAGCAAATCACCAGGGAAGAAGAGGATGACGCGCTCACTGCTGCAGCTCTGATTGGATGCAGCTCGGAGCGCGACATGCGTTTCACCCGGGAGGGGAGGGCGGCGCTGCTTACTGAAGGTACCGCTACGCAGCATATAGCGCAGGGGATCACCATGATGACCGTTTTCATAGTAAGTTCGATAGGGCTTATTTTCGGGGGAGGGCTTATTTTAGCGGAATATTAAAGAGTATGTGGGTGTCTTATTTTCAGGATAGGTCTTATTATCGGGGAAACACGGTATATATGTATATACCATACAACCACAATAATAATGAATAAATATGAATACTATTGATACTACAAAATATGGACATGTGTATGTCTTATTAAATATGGAATAAATATGATTAATAAATAGATGCATAAATCAATGAACAATTTGCATTTGGATGTTATGGGGTGGTAAATGATTTTATTACACATAATCACAAAGTCAAGCAAAAAGTTGGGTCTGATATTTGAACCTAATACCACCAATTTCATATGTAAAAGGATGTATACTTATATGTAGATAAGTATGTGCATGTGTATATGCATATACATATAGATATTTGTAAAGTGTGTCATATATATGACCTCTGACCATTTCACATATAGCTGACTATCAGAGTAAGCCAGACAATTCAGCAAAAAAGGAAATCAAGGCATGTTTTAAAGGCATTTTTACCTTCCCCTTCCTCCTTTTTTTTCTCCTTTCATTTTCTAACCAACAAAAAAGTCATCAGCCAACTGATAGATATACTGGTAGAGTATAATAATAACAATTCATAAATAAAATTGCGAGAGATTGAATTACTTGTTCAGATTTACAAAACTAGTAGGAGTTTGAGGCAGGATTTGAACTCAAATCATTTTGATGCTGAGTCTAACAGTCTATGCATTATGCCAACTAGTTGCCTAAGAGAAATCTGTCTTTTCATACTTATTGGTTTTTATGGTAACATAATATTTAATTACATTCACAACTCACAGTTTATTCAGTTATTCCCCAAGCAATGCGGATCGACTGGGTCCCTTAGTTATTTTGCTACCAAAAATGACCACTGAATTTATATTTAGAGGATCTGGTTTCCAGTTTTATCTGTTATCTCTGTTTATAACTTTAGTCAGGTTAATTAAAAATTCTGGATCTCAGTTTCCTTTACTTTAAAATTAAGTAGCTAGATCTAGTAACTTCTACAAACAATTCTATGTTTTTACTTGCAATTAGTGATAAAATGAAAGATATCTAGAATGTGGAATCATTGCTATCAGGTTCAAATACTGGACTGACTATTGTTTACCTTTGTAATTGTGTGAAAATAGATCCTTTTACAACTCTATACCACCTAAATGCAAGCCATTTATTTATTTATTCTTCTATTTATTTATTGTTATTGTGATTATTACTGACAAGTATCAGAATTGGTAATGTTGTAAATTACATTTCCAATAACTACTGAAAATAATTATAAATTTTGAAAGTGTTATCAAGGCTTTTTTTTTATTTAATTTTACATCATTGTAATTTCCACTTATCCTCTGCCTGGCTCTTTTGTCATCACAGTCCTACCCCAATTGCACAATGAGTTTCCCTTGCAACAACAACATCAACAATAAGCTTATTTAATCAAAACCAACCACTGTGACCAACATACATGACACTGTAGATAATAAGTGTTACAAAACCCAAAATTTGCTCAATGGAAGGAAGGAGCTATATTTTTTAATCTCCCTGGAAATAAGATTGGTCATTATAATTACATAGCATTTAGGTTTGTTTTGTTGTTGTTTGTTTGCTTGCTTTTTTAAGCATGCTTTTAAATTTTTCATTTTAATAATTATGTGTGCTCCTGGTATTGCTTTTTCACTCTATGAATTTAAACAATAATTCAAACACTTTTCTAAATTCTTTGTATTTATTGTTTCTCATAAAGCAATCACTGTCAATTATACACACACACACACGTGTGTATATATATATATATATATATATATATATATATATATATATATATATATATGCCATTATTTATTCAGCCCTTCCCCTATTAAACAATCATTCATTAGGTCTTTCAGTTTTTTGTTTTGTTCCTAAATTTTCAATGGTATTTAATTTTTCCAAATATATGTAAAGATAGTTTTCAACATTCATTTATGCAAGACTTTTGTGTTCCAATTTTTTCTCCCTCCTTCCCTTACCTCTCCCTCTCCAAGACAGCAAGACATCTGATATAGGTTAATATGTGCAGTTCTTTAAAATGAATTTCTATATTTGTCACATTGTGCAAGAAAGAACAGACCAAGAGGGGGAAAAACCTTGAGAAAGAAAAAATCAATTATGTCTCCATAGTTCTCTTTCTGAATGCAGATGGCATTTTCTATCCCAAGTCTATTGGAACTGTCTTAACAGTTTTGTTTTGTTTTTAATACCACAAAAATGCAAAATGGATGTACATGGGATCATTCTATCTTTGACCTAGGAATATTAGCCTAGAACTTAGGTTTCTAGTCATGTGACATGAATTGTTATATAAATGTTAGTCTAAGGATATAATTAATTGAGAGGTACTATACATATATCTATATCTATATCTATGTATACTTACACATATATGATGAGTAGCTAGATGGCACAGTGAATAATAAGACTTGCCTTCATGAGTAAAAATATAGTCTCAGATCCTGCCTGTGTTACTCTGGGCAACTAGTTTTACCCTGTTTGCCTCAGTTTCTTCATCTGTAAAATGAGCTGGAGAAGAAAATGTCAAAATATTCCAGTATCTTTCCCAAGACAATCCCAAATTAAGTCATAAATAGACAAAACTGGAAAAAAACTGCTGAGAAAACATGTATAACATACATAGATGTACAGCATATATGCTACATAGGTATGTATGTTATATGTATATCACAGTCCTTATCATATAGTAGGTGCTTAATGTTTATTGAATGACTTTAGAAAGTTAGGAAAGAAAGTTATGGCAGATAGCAGTGGTGAGCTATCATTAATAATGATGACTATGGGCAATTTAAATTAAATCAGTGTGTAGCACTTTACATTCTGAATAGGTAGGGTCTATAAGTGATTTTCAATATCTTTTCTGTACAATGTGCAGAAACAGATCAGATAAACAAAGATCATCTCATATTTTTTTTTCTTTTTTCCCAAGGTAGTGACTTGATTTCATCCCAAACAAACAAATCAGAGCTTCTGCATTCTGTAAAATGTCTAGCCTTTCCCCACATGCAGTGACACTACAACACATTCTGCTTATTATTCCTGTATTGCCTACACTATGCTTGTCTATTTTAATGATGTATGGGCTTGCCTTGGTGGCAGTTAATCTAATGATGGAATAACTCCCTGGAGGTTAGAGGTACCATTTTCTGAGCTTCTTGCCTGCAGGCGGAATCACAAGGTGATTGATGCTTTGACTGGGTTTTTGTCCCCCTCCCCTACTGAAATGTATGTGCATTTAGAGTAATAGAAACTTATAACCATGATCCTAATAAGATCCCTTTCTGGGTAAGCTTGCTTTTCACCTCACCACCCAACACTGTTTATTCTATAATTAAATTTCTTTAATGTCATTCAGTACACTCAAGAAGACAGCCAAATAACAGTAAACAGAAATGTCAGAGGCAGATATATTCGGATTCCTTGGCTGATTTTGAAATTGGCATCTAAATTTTTATGTATGACTATTTAAATTCATATTAGTAAATATATTTAAATACATGTAAAGAAAATGTAAGCATCAAAAGCCGAAAATCAGTAAGAAAATCACTTCATTTAATTAAAATCTGAGATAGTATCTAAGTAATTAGATGTATAAAACATTTCAGTCACGCAGATTGATGAGGTAAATGTAATAGAATATTAATGTTTAAATGTAAAGTCATAAACTTAGGTTAAAAGAAAATCAATTGAACAAACTTTGATGAAGATAAATATGCTTATCAGTCCATGTGAAAGAGACATAACATTTTAATTGACTGAAGGGATACTTCATAGTTTTATGTGACTTCCTCACCATAATCTCCCTTCACTGTCCTCATCTGCACTGTGAATGGTATCCCCTGGGCCAGAATTAGATTCCGCATGGAGCACTATTCTCAGTTCAGTTTGCCATCTTTTATAGGAGTATTGACAATGGCCATATGGGATGAGAATAGTCTGGACTTAGGGAAGAACAACAGAGATGCAAGTCTCACTTTTGACAAAAATGATCCCGGCCAAATCATTTCCACACTGGACACAGTTGCCTAAAACTATAAGATGTAGAGGAGAGAGTGATCTATATTGGGAATGGAACTTTTCTCATTGTTATTTTCAAAACCAATGGATCATAAACTCAATAAAAAGTGTCAGAAATTGACAAACTGGACCTCTTCTGGGGTCCATTACCAGAAGGGTGATGAGATTTGAAACTATACATGCCATAGGACTAGGTGGAACTATGCAAGCATTTAAGGATTGAATGAAGAAAAGGAGAATGTTTCACCTGGAAAATCAAAGGGGTGTGTGTATGTGTGGATGTGTGTGTGTGTCTGTCTATATGTATGTATCTATGTATGTGTGTGTGTGAGAGAGAGGGGGGGAGGGAGAGAGGGAGAGAAGCAGAGAAGGAGAGAAGGAGAGAGGGAGAAGTGAGAGTGAGGGAATAAGAGAAGGAGGGAAGAGAGAGAGAGGGGAGGAAGGAGAGAGATCTTCATAGAGCTGCCAAATTCCAATTTTGATTTATCTTGCTTGGCCCCAGAGGATCTCAGCACTATGCATGAGTACAAGTTACAAGACATTAGGTTTGAACTCATTGTAAAGAATTTCAAAGAAATAGCATGAATAGATGAGTGAAAAATCACTTAATTAAGTACACACTGTATACCTGACTCTGTACCTTAAGAACTGGGGATATAAATATGAAAGTCTGACACTCTCTTCTCTCAAGCTCACACTCTTATAAGGGGAAATAAAACACAAGAGGTCTCAGATGTAAGTCAGAAGGCTAAGTATGGTCCCTAAGTGTAACTGCAAATAATGGGTTTTCTTTAATATTCTTTCCACTAAAAAAACCCTAAAATATTTCTCTTGTTGAACCATTTGATGAATGTCAATGACCTTTATGGTGAGAAGATTCTTTCTTGATCTTGAGTATCTGTAGCTACTGAGGAGGCAGCATTGTAAAATGTGCAAATGGAGGTTGGTAATTCATATTTTCACAAGTGCTGATTTTATGAACATAAATTGTTCAATGGCTGAATGTGTGACCATTGGTCTAGAGGACTCTGCATTTACTCCTAATTTTTGTGGGCTCACCCATCTATAAGTGATAGCTGGTGGTATTGGGGTAGGGCCAATGGGGATCCTTTCTCCACAAGTTGCTTTTCTCAAAGATAGCTACAAAGGATAAATGAGAAGCAGTGTAGGTAGTCTAGGAAATGTTTCTATTCTTAGGAATGGTGATGATGAAGATGAAGAAGAAGAAGAAAAGTAAGAAAGGAGAAGAAAAAGAAGAAAGAAAAAGAAGAAACAATGAGAAGAAAAAGAAAAAGAAGAAAGAAGAAGAAAGGAGAAGGAGGAGGAGAAGAGGAGGAGGATAGCAATAGCTAACATTTTTAATGCTTACTATGTGTCAGGCACTATGTGTCCTCAGAGCTTTATGATATTTCATTTGATGCTCATAGCAATCCTGGGAAATAGGCAATATTATTATCTCCATTCTACAGTGGATAAAACTTAGCAAATTGCAGTTAAATGAATCGCCTATAGACACACTGGACTTAGATCTTCATGATTCCAGGCTCCACATCCTATCTAATATGCCATCTACATACGATGCCTTGTTCTCTTGGGTCCAGGATCTTTCTGTCCTTTCACGTCTAAAGAGAGAGGGTGACAATTATTTGAGTCTATTGGCACAGGTTGCCTCCTATTTTACCCTCTTTACAACTGATGTATTACAGAGTTGGGAGATACCAGAATCCGCCATCCATTAGGCATCTATCTCCTCTGATCCTCAGTTTGCCCATCTGCAGAATGAGGATAATGATATTTATTCCATGTATACTTCAGAGTGCCATTGGGAATTATCAAGCATGCTTTGTAAGCCTTAAAGGACTCTAAGAATGGCATCTATTACGTTAAATTACTGATGAAACCAACAGCTGTCTCTTCACAAAGCAGCACCTGGAGTATCAAGAGTTTTACAGAGGCAGTTCTACTTCTGAAGAGATCAATCTGGATCACACCTAAGTTCCTTTCCAGCTCCAATGATTGCATAAAACTAAGTGGCCACACGAGCTTAGGAAGTGACTTTGAACTTCTGGCACTTATTTTATTTTCTTTTGTAACACAAGGAAATTTGATTAATTTATTTCTGAGATCCTTTTCTCACATTCTATGAGTATCCATAGTTCCACCTTATTCATTCATTCATTTATTTTACTTTGTTTAAGTCACATAAAATGTTTGACTTTCAATAGATTGTTTACAAAGTGATTATGCAATCAATGACAGGTAGAATATTACAATGGCCAGCAGTGGTATCATATGCTACTATTAAAACAACTCAGACCAACAAAGGTACAATTCAGCCCAATGGTTATTCCATGCTGTGTTAAGTAAAACCATAAGTCTGGTTGTGGAATCAAGATGATTTGGGCTCAAGTCTCACATCTCATGTCTGCTAGCTATGTGTCCAAGGCAAATCACTTAGCTTAACTGTGCTCCAAACTAGTCCTTAAAATTTTACACTATAGTAGAGCTTCTAGTCTTTTCTTCATTAAGGGAGTTTCCTTAACATGAGTTCCTCATATGGAAGAAGTCAAAGATCTTGACTTTAAAAATGAAGTTTGTTATAGAATTATAGATTGAGAGCTAGAAAGGATCTCAGAAACTATTTCATTTTTATATTTTAAGATGAATCAAAGATACAATAACAACAATACTATGGATTTTGGTTAGAGAAATAAAAAATAACTTATCCAACATTTCACAAATAGTAAGCAATGGAGACGGGATTTGAACCCGGGTTCTCTGGCCAGAGTCAATGTTTATTATGCTATGTTGTTTCCCTTGTGTGTCCCAAACAAAATGAATTGTAACACATAACATATCAATAACACGATTGATAGCAAATTAAATTAAAACAATGAAACCAAAACAAACTAAATTTTAAAAAGAAATACATTTGGAGTCAATAAATTAGATTAATCAGAATTATAATTTAGATGAGTAGGTCAAGGTTCTGTCAGGTGCTCAAGACTAAATGCCTTTGTTGTTCATTTGTTTCATTAATATTCAATTCTTTATGGCCTAATTTGGAGTTTTATTGAGAGAAATACTGCCATGGTTTGCTATTTCCTTTTCCAGCTCATTTTATATATAAGGAAACTGAGACAAACAAGATTTAGCAACTTATTGAGGATCACACAGGTAGTTGTGTCTGACACTAGATTTAAACTCATAAAGATTAGTCTTCCTGATGCTTTCTCGCACTCTAGCCATTGTATCAGCTAGATATCTAAATGACTATTACCATATATTAGAACAATTTCATTACTAACAAGAGTCTCTAATGGGATGACTGTACACTATATATTTCTATTGCCAAAGTCTTTGTTCTCATTGACTTTGCAGAAAGACTCATAGAATGGGTACTTTGTTCAATTTCTTTCTGACTAATTATAATTATTGTTCCACCCTAAATGCCAGGACCAAATATGTTTCCTTTCCCACAAGCACCATTATTTAACTAGCTAGGATAGTGTTTAGAACAGAGTAGCTGCTTAATACATATTTGGTGAATTATTGAGCATGAGTTTATTAAACACGTATTATTGCCCATGAGCTATGCTAAAAGTTCAAGGTTGTTAGAAACAGAATTCATTTATTAGGCTACACATGCCCACTTCCCAATATTCTAAATATTTTGTTTTTTTTCGTGGCATCTAAGGAACAAAAGAATATCCCTTAATCATATGTTATTCTAACTTCTCTGAACTAATATTTTTTCTGCTCCTTAAATTCAAGTCCACATCTAGTTATTAAGGGACTATTATGTGCAAAGACACTGTTCTAGGCACTTGATACACCAATAGGTAAAGGCTGGCTTTATGTGGCAATTTTCTTTTTGAGAAATCACTTTACAAGCATTGTTCTATGGAACTCAGCAAATATTTACTAAATACATTTATCTATCTTCCAGGCACTCCAATGGACTTCTTTTTGGGGAAAAAGAACCCTCCCACTTCTTAAAATTAAATTGTTCTTGCCCTCAAGTTGTTTACATTCTATATTATCTCTTTTAAACTCCATAAGAGAACCATGAGATAGTATGAAATTGTCAGATTTTGTCTCCATTTCACAGATGAAAAAACTGAGGGAAGTCAAGGATATTAAGTAACTTGAATAAATTATTGAAGCAAGCATCAGTACTGATGTTTGCACTATTCTATCACTAGAAAAATAAAAACTAAAACAATCCTTATCCTATCATTATAATACATATAAACACATATGGCTACAAGGAATGCCTTATCAGGAGGCAAAGAATAACAAACCCTGAGATACTTTTAGGAGAAGGGTACATAGAGTAAGTCAAAGCCTGTAATGAAAAACATCGGTTGCTCATCTAATTTTCATATGCAAGTCTGTGCCCACTTATCACATTTATATTGTAGGTCTGATTTACAGAAGTTTTTCTGATTTTCCTCTGGCAATTCTGTGGCTGGGCACAGATTTGACTAGATTTTTCTTTGCCAGTTCTATGACCTGCAATAAAGAAAATCTTCCCTAGTCTGGCAAATTTCTGAAAATCTCCACAAATTGGTGACTAATTTCTGTACATTAATACATTGTCTTCAGAAGTTTCTGTCTCAAGCATGAATACCACTATGTGGAATTACATATTCTTATTCATTAATATGTTAATTATTATTATAATTATTTTATAATTATTAATTATAATTAACATATCAGCATGATTTTTTTTCAAATGTTGAAAGCAAATGACATCAACTATCTAATAATTGATAAATATAAAGATCCAAAATATTAGGACAAGAATAAGTACATGAAAAAATATGGAGGCAGCATGGTAGAAGTTAGTTATTGGTCAAGGTCTCACACTGTATGTAAGTTCAAAAATAGGTAAATGATTTAGACATAAAAAGTCATATAAGCAAATTAGAGAAACATGAAAAAAAATTACTTGCCAATACTATGGATGAGAAAGATCCATGACCAAAAAAAAAAAAAAAAAAGATATGGAGAGATAAAATACCCATACTTAGAAATACAAAAAGAGAATAATTCCTATACAAATAATAGCTTTGTTGTGTTCAACTATTGCTGCATACTTTCAGAGTTGAAAAGGATATTGATATCTTACATGACTAGTAACTCTCTATATAACTACTTTAAGTTTTAAGACCACTTATTGAACCCTGTCAGATTTTTGATAATCCCATAGACCATAGCTTGCCAGTACTATTCATAAAGTTTTTGTTTGTTTATTTTTGGTAAAGACACTGGATTGGTTTTCCATTTCTTTCTGCAGATAATTTTACAGATGAGGAAACTGAGGCAAACCGAGGTAAGTGATTTACCAAAAGTAACCCAGCTACTAAGTTTCTGAGGCCAAATTTGAACCAAAATCTCTCTGGTTCCATCACTAGCACTTCACCATCTAGCTTCCTAATAAAGACCACTAGGTATACAGCTATCACTTCTTTAGGCTTATTCTCATCTTCCTTTGTTTAACAGCTTTAACTATTCACTTTCCCCTTTATATCTACCAGTGCTCATCCCTCAAGGACACAGGGTCATAAATTTTAAATTGAAATGGATCTTTCTTCTGATTGTCACTGAGTACATTGGAAGATATTTAGGTATTTTGAGGAAAATCAAGCAAAGATAACTCTTTCCACTCAACAAAATCCGTCCATGAGAAACATAAAGAAAGCAGAATGTTGGTAAGGAGCTTTTTGTTCTCCCTAATTTCTTCATTAGACAGAAAAGAGGGAATATGAACAAGGGATCTTGGGAATGCTCAAAGCTGTGCATACACTCTTTGTGAAGCTAGATTTGTCTAAAAGTTCTTAAAGCCATAATAAAAAGAGGGAAGGGAAAGTCTGTAGCCATTGAGTACCCCATCCTATGTGGCAGTGGTGCGAGTGTAGTTCTAAAAAGTCATCTTCCAGGTGCAATTTCTTATTCTTAGTCAACCCTTCACCCTGATTTTTAATTTGTTCCTCATTGAAAGGGGAAAGATACAAAGAACAGAGGGGAAATATTCTATTGTCTTAAATCAAAATGATCACATGATTGAAATATTCATGTTTGTTCTGTCTCACCATAGATTGGGAGGGGTGTGTGCTGGTGATAGCCAAGATCTTCCAGGGCTGTAGAAACTTCAAGCTCTCTGTGTCCTTTTGAGATAGAATTCTAGAGGTCTAAAGGGAATCTTCTTTCTCTATCATTTTCCTGTCACCTTTTCCACTCTCTAGCCAATTTCAGGGCTGCTTAGTTTGGCTATATTACATTAAAAGTGTTTATACTTCTAATGGTGAGCTGTAAAACATTTTACCTAATTGCCCTGCACCATGATAACAGTCATCTCTATTTTTAAATATGTATTGGATAACTGTTATTAAAATGATATTTTCTTAAAAGTATGAACTTTAAAAATTTTGGTTCTGTTTTTATGTATTTGCTAAATCTTATAGCTAAAATTTAAAAATGAGAAGGCTGCCAAGGGCTAGCCTCAACCAACTAATCTGTAAATCGTGTGTCTCCCATTTGTAAGTTCTCATTAATTAGCAGTATATTTTATATACAGCTCTAATAAACACCTATAAAATAAATTGTATTTCCCTTTATAATTTCAGGGAAAGCAATGGATCTCTCTGCTAGTCAGCTGATACTACAGTATAACAGGGGCAGTCAACCACCAGTAGCAAGACTATTGAGGGCCAAATTTTTAACATTTTCTTTCATTTTGGTAATACAATTTTGACTTCTATAATTAATTCCACATATAAAACTGCACACACACCTAATTATGCCTGTAGGTGGTTAATTACAAGTCCATTTAATCACTTGCATCTTATTTTGAGGGCACTAGTTATAATTATCCAGTTATAGGTAGAATGCCATTTTGTCTGCCAAACTAATTGTGTCTGAACAACGAGACTAGTGAAGGCCAAGATGGGGGAGGGAAAACTGGTATGAGAGAAAAAAGAATACAGCCCATGATTTTTAGCTATGCTGATGAATCTAGTTCCTATACTGCGTGCCAATGCTGATGGCAAGGAGCTAGTGGCTTGAGCCAGATTCTGCTGGTATGATTCTCTATGGCAGTAAATTAGGCTCTTTGGGAGACACATTATGTGTTGGAGGTATAAGGATGCAATTAGTAATTGCTGGTTCCAAGGTCTTCAGTGATATTTCAGGAAGCTACTGCATCCCCCAAAGTGCCTAGTGACTTACAGGGTAAATCTCAAATAAGGAGAAATCTGTTTGCCTCTTCCTTTTGTTGTAAGCATTTTCTCTCTATTTTTTTCTTTTTCTTCTTTTTAAAAATTATTATTATGTAGCCAGCAGAACTTCTGGCAGAATTCAAAATACATAACAAATTTCCAGTTTAAGAAAGGAAATGTAATAGTAGAAGAAATTATTACATTCATGAGCATGCATCTTTGTTTCCTTGTAGATTGTCCTTTTGTTCTCTGCTGTTTTTACTTTATCCTTTTCCTCCTTTCATCCCTAATCATCTAGCTATAGATGCTATATTTAACCAGGCTATAATTAAGTAGAGATATGTTTAATAGACACATACACATATACATATGCCTTCACACCAAACCACAAATACACATACATATAAATATGTCTATCTACACATATACATACGCATCATGCATACATATCTATATATATTCAGATACACACATATTTACCCAATGTAAACATCCATCTAATTTAACTATCTAATAATCTAAATATTAATATGGCTAACATATAATGTAAACTCTTTTGATTAAATCTTTTTTTTTTCTTTTTTGCTGAGACAATTGGGGTTAAGTGACTTGCCCAGGATCACACAGCTAGGAAATGTTAAATATCTGAGCAGATTTGAACTCAGGTCTTCCTGACTTCAGGGCTGCTGCTCTATCCACTGTGCCACCTAGCTGCCCTCTTGATTGAATTTTTAAGTTTGACTTTGTCAAATAAATGATTACTAGCTGTACTTTTTTTTTTGATAAATCCTTCTCCTGATCCTTGTTGCAGTGTTTGTTTATTTCTCTTTTTTTTCTATCTCTGTTGACTCTTCTACTTTAATTTTGCTCCCTAATTTGCCTTATTATTTAAACTTCCCCTACCCATGATCCCCTTTTTGTCTTCCCCCACCTTTGCTTTTCCCTCTTTCTCTCTCTCCTCTTCCCCTTATTTCTTTTAAGATTTTGGAGAGTGCTATAATCTCCATGTTATATATGTAGTGTTGCCTATTTAGCCAACCCACTCTTAATGTGAGTAGGTTTTCAGAATTATGAGCCATCCTTCTCTAATGGCTTTATATCTATTCTTTCTTTGCACTTCTATTTATAAATCTTTCTTTTGTGCCACCTATTTACTTATATAAATCTTAAACATATGATATCCATTTCCATATTTAAAAAACCCAAACTAAACACTCTGTCTATATGAAGTTTCTTGAAATTAATTTTGGATTATTGATTCTTATATGTTAAATTTTCTCTTGAGTTCTGGTTTGATTGAAAGTCTCGAAAAATCTGCAAATTCATTGATGGTCAATTTTTATTCAATATTATGGATAATTGTGCTGTATGTTGATATTTCTGATCCCATATCTAGTATTTGGATTACTGGATTAATGATTCCAGCATCTGTTCCTGTTCAGTCCTGTAAAATTGTGATTGTAGCTCCAGCATATGTGAATTTTTTTTCATTTTTTTCTTGCAATTTTTTCTGTGATTTGGGGATTTTAAAATTCAGCAATAATATTCCTATATGATTTTTACAAAGGATCTCTTTGAGGTGATGTTCATGAATTTTTTTTCTATTTTTCCCCTCATGTTCTATCATTACAGGATATTTTCTGGGATTATTTCTTGTATTATTATGTCAAAATTCTTTTGGGGGGGGGGTCAAAGCTTTCTGGTTATTTGATTATTTTGTTTTTTATCTCCTTGATCTCTTTTTCTGATATTTTTCTTATAAGATATTTAGGATTCTGTTTACTTTTTTTAATTATTTTTGTCATTTTGTTATTTCTTTGTCTCAAAGCTTCAGTGGCTTGCCAAACTCTAATTTTCAAAGAATTATTTTTATATTTGAGACTCCATATTTCCTTTTCTAATTGGTTCACTTTTATCTATAATCTTCTTATGAATTTTTTGGATGGTTTTAATTTTTTTAAAAGTTTTTCCTCAAAGTTTCTCATTTGATTTTTAAATTATTTTTTTAATATTTCTATAAAATCTCTCTTAGCAGGAAACTACTTAATATTACTCTTTGGAGTAAATAAAGTTTTTTTTAATTTTAATGTCCTGCTCTGAAGATGAATCCTGATCTTCCCTGTTTCCATAATAAGTTTTTATGGCTGGATTCTTTCTCCTTTCCTAGTCCATTTTTAATGGGAAGAATTAATGTAAACACCTTAATTGTGGTGGTGGGGGTGCAATGGTGCCTCTAGCTTCACTTTAACTCTCCTCACTGTCCTGGAACCCCAAACCAAGAGCCCTATACTCCTACAAGTGTTGGCAGCAGTATCCCTAGCCCACTATCTCTGCATTTCTGGTATGCTGGTTCTTTCTTACCCAGAGCCTCATCTCAGCAGCACAGCTGCATATGACATTCTTAATCAGCAGATATTCCCTCAGTCTTCCCAGATTCAGACCTCCAATTCCCCTTGAAGTCCTGGAGGTGAAAGTCTCTGTGGCCCCTGCCAAGTCTCCTGCCAAACCCAGCTAATCCCAGGGTCCCAAATTGGTATTTCTGTTGAGCTAGCTTGGAAGACTTTTCACTTAATGTTGGTTAATCCCTGGCCTGGGAGCTTTCTTCAGGTCTTCTAGGGTTGTCTCCATCTTCTTGATTTTTCACCAGTCTAAATTCACACAATATTTTCCATTTGGGGAAAATCTGAAGAGCTTGAAATTTGCTCACCTACTCTACCCATCTTCCTATAATCCTCCCTTTCCCTCTTGCTTTAAAAATGTTATTAATTTCTTATTTGTAGTTTTATACAAAGTAGGAAGATACTTTAAATATAGGTGTCCTTATAGAAAAATCCACAGATCTACTTATATTCCTTAAAGACAGGATCATAAACTTAAGTGAAACAGAAACAATTGAAAAATTCTAAAAATATTAAAGGGTAAAATTTTTATTAATTTTACAATTATAATTTTTGAGAGTACATATCCATGAATAATTTTTATAACATTATCCCTTGTATTCATTTTTCCAAATTTTCCCCTCCTTCCCTCTACTCCCTCCCCTAGATGACAGACAATCAAAGGGTAAATTTTTTTAAAAATTTCTGAAAAAATAATCTACATTACACTTGAGTATATGGACATTTTAGATCTTAGAAATGAATAGGCATGGCACCTAAAGCTGTGATTTTTTTTTCTTATAAAGAACTCCCATGTGAGAAAACTCTGCCTTATAGTGAATATTGTCACCTCTTCTCTAAATTCTAGTCATGAGTTGTCTACAGCTACTGAGAAGATATTTGATTTTGCCAAGGATATAGCAGCTTTATGTATACAGCAAGGGACATATTTGGTAAAGAGAGAGTTGAGAGGAAGTATTATAATAAAAGAGAAAAATAATATTTGAATTGTACTTTATTTTAAAATATAAGAATTATCTTTAGCAGAAAAATAAAATTCAAATGGTATTAAGTTTGTGGACATGAAAACAATGGCTCTAATAGTTTTAGGTCTTTCAGTACTGGGTAAATTATCATCCTTGTGTGCTTCAATATAATGCCACCTAAAGACAGGAAAAGGGGCTATGATTTTTTAGCATGCAATTTCACGATTTTAATCTTTAAAGTATTCTCCAACCCTTCTTCTGCATTTCACTTTGAGTTCGTGAAATATTTTCCAGGTTTTTCTGAAAACATCTTGCACATCATTTCCCATAAAATAATAATGTTGCATCATAATCATATAATACAATTTATTCAGTCATTCCCCTATTGATGTATATCCCCTTAATTTCTGATTCTTTGCTATGAGAAGAGAACTGCTACAAATATCTTGGTACATATAGGTCATTTACATTTTTTATTTAATTTCTTTTGGGATTCTTGCCTAGTATTGGTATTGTAGGTCAAAGATTATGAATGATTTTATAGCCCTTTTGAAACAGTTCATATTTTTTGATCATTTATCAGTTGTAGAATGGCTCTTTTTCTTTTTTTTATTTGACTCAGTTCCCTATACATTTGAGAAATGAGGCCTTCACCAGAGAACTTGGCTTCAAAATGGTTTTCTTAGCTACTGTTGCTAACTGTATCCCCCCATTTATTCTATTTTTATCTCTTTTCATTTTGACCCTCCCCAAATTTTTTCTACCGATTCTCCTACCCCAATATTCCCTCTTTTATCACCCTTCCCTCTTCTTACATCCCTTTCTCCTCCTATTTTTATTCAGGGTAAGAAAGATTTCTATAACCATCCTGAGTGTGTGCCATTTCTTCTTTGAGGCAATTCTGATGAGAGAAAGGTCACTCCATCTGCTCTCTTCCTCTTCTGCTCCATTGTAAAAAAACTTTTTCTTACCTCATTTATAACAGATAATTAATGCCATTTTACCTATCCTTTTTTCATTCTCCCTGTACATTTCTCTCACATCCTTTAGTTTTTAATTTCTTTATTTTAGATATTATCATTTCCTATTCCACTCATAAGTTCTCACTCTCTCTATAATTTCTTTTAATTGAAATAATAATGGCAAAGTTCTAATGATTTGCAAGTATCATCTTCCCATATAGGTATATAAACAGACAAACTTTATTAAGTCCCTTATGAAATCTCTTTCCTGATTATGTCCTTTTGCTTCTCCTAAGTCTTATTTATGAAAATTAATTTTTACATTCAGTTCTGGTCTTTTCATTTTGAATGCTTGAAAGTCCTCTATCTAGTTTGGAGAGACTTACATGAACTGATGCTGAGTGAAATGAGCAGAACCAGAAGATCATATACACTTCAACAACAATACTGTATGAGGATGTATTCTGATGGAAGTGGATATCTTCAACATAAAGAAGATCCAACTCACTTCCAGTTGATCAATGATGGACAGCAACAACTACACCCAGAGAAGGAACACTGGGAATTGAATGTAAATTGTTAGCACTACTGTCTATCTACCCAGGTTACTTATACCTTCGGAATCCAATACTTAATATGCAACAAGAAAATTGGATTTGCACACATATATTGTATCTAGGTTATACTGTAACACATGTAAAATGTACGGGATTGCCTGTCATCTAGGGGAGAAAGTAGAGGGAGGGAGGGGAAAATTTGGAAAAAATGAATACAAGGGATAATGTTATAAAAAAATTACTCATGCATATGTACTGTCAAAATTTTATAATTATAAAAATTAATAAAAATTTTTAAAAAGAAAGTCCTCTATCTAATTGTATATTCACCATTTCCCCTGAAGAATTATATTCAGTTTTGCTTAGGAGGTGATTATTGGTTGTAATCCTAGCTCCACTTCTCTCCAAAATATCATATCTCAAGCTTTTTGTTTCTTTAATGCAGAGGTTGCTAAATTTTGTGTTTTCATGACTATTGCTATACTCTTAATTGATTTGTTTCTTTCTGGTTGCTTGCAATATTTTTCCCTTGATTTGCAAGTTCTGGAAGTTAGCTATAATAATACAAGGTGTTTTCATCTTGGGATTTCTTTCAGGAAGTGATTGGTTGATTCTTTCAATTTCTATTTTACCCTCTGGTTCTAGAACATCAGGACAATTTTCCCTCAATATTTCTTGAAAAATGATGTTCAGGTTCTTATTTTGATCATAGTTTTCAGGTAGACTAATATTTTTTAAATTATTTCTCCCAGATCCATTTCTAGGTCAGTTTTTTTTTTCTTAATGAGATATTTCACCTATTTTTCAAACTTTTGGTTTTGTTTTATTCTTTCTTGATTTTTCATGTTTCCTCAATTCTAATTTTCAAGAAATTTTTTCAGTGAACTTTTGTACCTCCTTTTCCATCTGACCATTTTTGCTTTTAAAAGCATTCTTTTTCTCATTAACTTTTTGTATTTCCTTTTGCACCTCTTTCAAATCTATTCCTATTTTTGCCTCTATTTCTCTGACTTGATTTTCAAAATACCTTTTGAACTGTTCCATGGCCTGAGATCAAAACTAACTATTCTTGAAACCTTTGGATGTAGTAGTTTTGATTTTGTTATCTTTTTTTATGTGTGATCTTTGATCTTCCTTGTCACCATAATAACTTTCTAACCAGAATCTTAACTTTTAATTTTTTTTTTTTTTGGTGGAGGGTTTAATGTCCCAAACTGTTTTGAGAGATTCTTCTAGGGACCTTACCTGTGACAAGTACTCTTTTCTGTCCCAGAAGTGTGAGGAGTATTCCTGCTCTAGCGTGGCTGTAAGTTTAAAGTGCTAAAGCAACAGTGCTAGTAAAGTAGTTTCTTCAGTGCTACTTAAGAGACTTCCTGGGAACTGAGGCCTCAAGAAGCTGCTACTATTTTTGCCCATGCCCAATGATTGTTTGCTGGTTTCCCAAGGCCCTCTCACCCTACTGACAAATATTCCCTGCTGATCTTCCAAGTTGTCTTTGATGTCTCTGGAATGTGAAATATGGAAGCCATCAGTACACTGATTCAAAGTGCTCAAACCCTAGTCCTGATTTGCTATCAAGAGTCTGTGTCAACACAGCCTGTTCTGGGACTGGGCATTGAACTCCCCTTCTGGTGGCACAAGCCTTTCCTACTTAACTTCTAAGTTGTCTTTGAGTGGAAAATGTTCTACTCTTTTTTTCTGTGTTCTGATGCTCTAAATTTGTTTGGAATCATTATTTAAAGAAATTTGGAGCACTTTGGGGGAGAGCATGGTGAATCCCTGCTGGTTCTGTCTCACAAGCTTTTTGTAATAGGCACTTTATACCATAGTGGAAATTAATCTAAGAAGATATCATGACCTAATGAAAGATAATTTAATAAAGAGTTTGAGAACTCCACTCTAATCCTTAATGTCATATGAATGATGGTGATAATTATAAACATTTATGTTGTGTTTTAGAGCTTGCAAAGTAATCTTTTATGTTTACATAATTATTATTTCCAAATTTTATCCCTTCCTCCATCTCCTATTCATTAGGATTGGGAGAAATACAATATCCATTATGCATATAAAGTAATATGCTACCTCCAAAAGAAGAAGAAAGAAGAAGAGAAAGATGAAGAGAAGAAAAAGAGGAGCAGGAGGAAGAAAAAGAAATATGGTTCAGTCTTTACTCTAGGTCTGTCATTATCATTTTTGTCATGAATCCTTTATAGTTGTAGTGGATGATTTTATTGATCAGTTATTTAGTCTTTCACAATTGATTATTTTTTATAATGTTGTTACTGTGTAGATTGTTCTCTTGGTTCTGCTTTTTTTACTTTTGCAAAATACTGTAAATGATAATCTCATTTGTACCTCACAGCATAATCTGAGGCAAGGGCCATTGTTACCTACAATTTAGAGATGATACCATTAAAATTCAGATGACTCACACATAGTCACAAAGCTTGTAGATGTCAGAGGTGGAACTATAATAGAGACCCTTAATTTTTAAACCTGGCAACTTATCTGTTATATTATGTTGTCTTTATGTGACCATTGGCAAACCATTTAATCAACCAGGAACTCAATTTTTTTTCAAAATGTAAACTTAGGTAATTGGAACAAAAATTTCCAAGATTTTTTCAAGCACTTGTCCATTCAAAAGATTACAGAGCCATTTCATTTTATATTTCAAATTTCAATTTCAAAATGCAAATGAAGGTCCCAAAACAAAGTAAGTAACAAGTATGAGCCAAGTATGGTTTGAGGATTTCTCTATTTCAATAAGAGACATTTCATTAGTGTTAGTGAATTAATGAAGTAGTCAATCAATCCTCTTGAAAAGATACATTTGACAGTTTTATCAGGATGAACATGAAATATAATAGTACAAATTTCCTTGTCATATTGATGTTGCATTATTGAATTTGCAAAAGGACACTTAGTGAAATCAGCAAAACTGGATAATATCCTAGATTCTTCTATTTTATTAGTTATTCAGTCATTTCAGTCAAGTCTATCTTTTCATGATCCCCTTTGGGGTTATCTTGGCCAAGATTGGTTTGTCATTTCTTTCTCTAGCTTGTTTTACAAATGAGGCAATTGAAACAAATAAGGTTAAAAATTTTGTTTAGGGTCACACTGTTAATAAGTTTCTGAGGACTTATTTGACCTCAGGTTTTCCTAACTGCAATCCTGGCACTCTATTCACTGTATCACCTAGCTGCTCAAATTATTAAAGATTTTAAAAGATCATTGATCTCCTGATTGCTGGTACTTAGTGCTATGCATAAGTTAAGTAAACTTTTCTAGCTTTTCATGATTTGTGGTCACAAATCCTCATAAATCTACCATAAATATATATATTCAGTGCAATGGAGACTTTTTTATGTTTTTAGTTATTAATGAAATATTTTGCCTATTTACCTATTGCTACTTACTAGAGGATGGGCCCTTATTTTCTGATCACACATCTTCTGTATAGTTTTTTTTTTATTTTAGTTCTTGCTTGAAGATCAACAGTAATACACTGCAACCAACTCACGTTGATTAAGAAACTAGTATACTCACTGAAATTGTCAGTCTTAGGAGATTGTATTATTCCTCGACTCACAGAGAGAAAAAAAAATAATGACTGGAAGAACATGCAAATATATGGAGTGCAAATATATGGAGTGGATTTGTACTCTATTTAATATATGTAATTCTTGTTTCAATGGATCTCAGAAGCCAAAAAGTTCTTATTTTGTGAGTACTTTGTTTTTCCATAGATCATTTATGTTCAAAATATTTATAATTCCTCTTTTCCCCTTAGCCTAGTACAGTTGAGTCAGCCTGTACTTCTTGTTGTTCTTCACACATTATTTTTACCTTTTGTTACTATTCATTGACAGGCTCTGATGTCTAGAAGGCACTCCCTCTTCAGTTTCATTTCTTAAAATCTATTTCTTCAAACTTAAATTGAAGCATCATCATTTTCTACATGAAGATGTATTGATTATCTTCACTAAATTTTATAAATATCATTTCTCTACATAGGCAGCATAAGCATACTTCTATAACAAAAGTAATTGAAATAAGGTGATGTTTAATGTTTCTCTTTGAATCACTTGTACCTACCACCTGAGAATTGGGAAGGTACCTGATTCAAAATGATCCTCAATGAATAATGTTTTTCCATTATCCTTAACATTTTTATCTTTCTAACCTGTTTTACTTTCCAATAGTGTACTTGTTTAATGATATTTTTTAATTCTGTGATATTTAAGATAAAAAAATCAATAGTATTTTAATTTTCCAGTTACTTGTAAATATAGTTTTCAAAATTCATTTTTATAAGATTTTGATGGTTCCATTTTTTTCCTCTGAGTTCCATTACTTTGCTCTTTCCCCAGACAAGAAACATTCTGACATAGTTTATACATGTACAATCATTTTAAACATATTACCATATTGTCATGTCATAAAAGAAAAATCAGAACAAAAGGAGAAAACCACAATAAAACAAACTAACAAAAAAGGGTCAAAACTCAGTCCCCATAGTTCTCCCTTTGGATACAGATGACATTTTCTAAATGATATTTTTCAGTACATCTTTTATTATAAGGTTATCATTGAAAATTTGCCAAAGCCAACTTGTATCTAAAATATCTTTTTCAGCAGGGGTAGCCATCCTTATTTCAGATCAAGCAAAAGCAAAAATTGGTCTAATTAAAAGAGATAGGGAAGGAAACTATATCTTCCTAAAGGGTAGCATTGACAATGAAGCAATATCAATACTAAGCATATATACACCAAGTGGTATAGCATCTAACTTTCTAAAGGAGAAGTTAAGAGAGTGGCAAGAAGAAATAGACAGCAAAACCATAATAGTGGGAGATCTCAAACTTGCACTCTCAGAATTAGATAAATCAAACCACATAACAAATAAGAAAGAAGTTAAAGTGGTAAATAGAATATTAGAAAAGTTAGATATGATAGGTCTTTAGAGAAAACTGAATGGAGACAGAAAGTAGTACACTTTCTTCTCAGTAGTCCATAGACTATATACAAATATACAAATATAATATAATAATATAGAAATATTGACCACATATTAGGACATAAATAAATGCATAAAATTAAATGCAGAAAGGCAGAAATAGTAAATGCATTCTTTTCAGATCAAGATGTAATAAAAACTACATTCAACAAAAACTAGGGGTAAATAGACAAAAAAGTTATTGGAAACTAAATAATCTCATCCTAAAAAATGATTGGGTGAAACAGCAAATCATAAACACAGTTAATAATTTCACCCAAGAGAATAACAATAGTGAGACAATATACCAAAATTTGTGGGATGCAGCCAAAGCAGTAATAAGGGGAAATTTTATATCCTTAGAGGCTTACTCTAACATATATCTTTATATAAAGGCTTTAGAGGCTTACTTGAATAAAATAGAGAAAGAGAAGATCAATGAATTAAAAAGCTAGAAAAAGACCAAATTAAAACCCGCAAATCAAATACTAAACATGAAATACTAAAATTAAAAAGAGAAATTAATAAAATTGAAAGTAAAAAAATATTGAATTAATAAATAAAATTAAGAGTTGGTTTTATGAAAAAAAACAATAAAATAGACAAACCTTTGGTAAATCTGATTAGAAAAAGGAAAGAGGAAAATGAAATTGTTAGTCTTAAAAATGAAAAGAGAGAACTTTTCACCAATGAAGAGGAAATTAGAGCAATAATAAGGAATTATTTTGTTCAACTTTATGCCAATAAATTTGATAACCTAAATGAAATGGATGACTACCTTCAAAAATAGAGGCTTCCCAGATTAAGAGAGGAGGAAGTAAATTGCTTAAATAGTACCATTTTAGAAAAAGAAATAGAATAAGCTATTAATCAACTCCCTAAGAAAACATCCCCAGGACCAGATGGATTTACATGTAAATTTTACCAAACATTTAAAGAACAATTAACTCCAATGTTATATAAACTATTTGAAAAAAATTAGGAATGAAGTATTCCTACCAAATTCTTTTTATGACACAGACATGGTACTGATACCTAAACCAGGTAGATTGAAAGCAGAGAAAGAAAATTATAAACCAATCTCTCAAATGAATATTGATGCTAAAATCTTAAATAAAATATTAGCAAAAAGATTACAGAAAATCATCCCCAGGATAATACACCATGACCAAGTAAGTTTTATACCAGGAATGTAGGGCTAGTTCAATATTAGGAAAAACTATTAGCATAATTGGCTATATCAATAATCAAATTAACAAAAACCATATGATCGTCTCAATAGATGCAGAAAATGAATTTGATATTAAAAATTTCTATTAAAAACACTTGAGAATATAGGAATAAATGAACTTTTACTTAAAATAATCAGTAGCATCTCTTTAAACCCATCAGGAAGCATCATATGCAATGGGGATAAACTAGAACCATTCCTAATAAGATCAGAAGTGAAACAAGGTTGCCCACTGTCACCATTACTATTCAATATTGTATTAGAAATACTAGCCTTGGCAATAAGAATTGAGAAAGAGATTAAAGGAGTAGGTAACAAGGAAACCAAATTATCACTCTTTGCAGATGATATGATGATATACTTAGAGAACTACAGAGAATCTACTAATAAGCTATTAGAAATAACTCACACCTTTAGCAAAGTTGCAGGATACAAAATAAACCCACATAAGTCATTAGCATTCTAACATAGATCACTAACAAAATCCAACAGTTAGAGTTACAAAGAGAAGTTTCATTTAAAGTAACTGCTGATAGTATAAAATATTTAGGAATCTACTGCTTAGGGAAACTGTGTTATAAAATATCCTAGATATTAGTAAAATGGCCTGGATTCAAATCCAGACCATGAACACTATGAGTATTGTCAAATAACTTAACTTTGCCTCAATTTCTCCTTGTAAAAAAATAAAGAAATTGTACTAGCTGGCCCTGAGGCCCTTTCTAATTCCAGATCTAATATGCAAAAAATCAATAACTGCTATTATTTACTTTCCTCTATAAAAGAAAACCAAGTATGACACCAGTTAGTTATTTAGAAAATCTTATATATAATATGTATATGTAATATACATAAACATGCATATGTATACACACCCTCATACAATATATTATCTTGTATTTTCTAATACTGAATGATCATCAAGTCACTATGTTTTTCTGACTATAAGTTTCTTCTAATTATAAATGGAATTGGAAACTAACTCATGGTTGTTGATGATAATAAAAATTCAATAAGATTATATTTGTGCAATGTCTTCCCAAACTTTTAGTGATGTATAAATATAATCATTATCATTGTCATTATTTGTTCAATAATTTATATAGCCCTTTGCCTATTTTTTTCACTTCAGGGTATACTTCTTAGAAGATGTCTAGCAGGCCCAATTCTAAGGATGCCACTTCATATTAGGTCTCAAACAACAACAACAAAAAAAGTAAATATCAGTAAAAATGTAAATATAAGTAAATAACATATAAGTAAAATGTTTAAACTTTTTATTATAAATCAAACAGCCTACCATTCAGATAAGTCTTTATTGCTTAATAATAATAATAGTTAAATTTTTATAGTATCAGAGTTTGTAAAGTATTTTTCATACATTCTTTCACACCTTCAAAAAATTTCTGTGAAGCAGGTGTTTACTATACCCATTTTATAGTTGAGGAAATTGAGACAGGTAAAGATTAAGGTGTCTGTTCGGGGTCACACAAATTGGAAATATCTGAGGCAGGATTTGACCTTATGTTTTCCTGACACTAAATTCAGTATTTGATTTACTAAGCCACAGAGTTCCCTAAATATGTTTATGTATTTTCCCCTGAAATATATTGAGATATATTTGGCATACTTTCTCTGGTAAGTTAAAATTCATTGTACCAGCAAACATATTCATCTAAAATCCATAATAATTCAAGATCTATGATTTTAGTTCTGAGTATAAAGGGTTTGATTTATTTATCCAAACTCCCTTTTATTGTTGTATGTGGAAACAACAGAAGGAATGCATTGGGAGTTAACTCCAAGGCAATTGCCATCTCAAAACTCATTTTATTGTTTACTTCATATAGCCTCCATCATCCAATTTTCTAGCATTGCCCTTGAACAGCAAATTTGATTCATCATCCTTTCTCCACCTGCCCCCTGGTGGTAAATCTAATGAACTGAAATAGATAAAGTGGGAATTTGAAGTTAGAAGTGCATTTTCCACCATAATTCAAAGTATTTGGTGATTTTTAGGATTTAGCAATTACCAAGAAAAAAGGACAAAAATAAATAATGACTAAAGAAATTATACAAAAGACACCAGAAAGAACTAGATGTGTTACATAATCTAATCTTATCTATTGTGATGCAATCTACTCTGAATCCTAGCCTATCAATATATTCTAATACTTAAAAGATCATTCATGTAATTAGAAATGAAGATCCATTTCATTTCTTATCTATATGCTAGGCCTTCAAACTACAGCCCCTTTTCAGATTCATAAAATGATAGAATTAGCATCAAAATATTTCTCAGAAGTCTTTTAATCCAACCTTCTCATTTTCCCAATGAAGAGTTAAGAAGGAACACAGGCCATAATGGGAATAATCAGGATCTGAATCTGGATCTTTGAAGATAAAATCAGAATCCTTTCCATTCAAAAAAATAATATCATTCACTTATTGATCCACTAAGAAGTCAATTACTGATTGCTTATTGTACACGAAATCTTGTATTCTATCCATCTGAAAAAATGAAATGCTTGAATTAAACTACTTTTCTTGCTCCTTTTGGGAGTTATGTGTCACACTGGATAGAACAATGGACTTGGAATCAGGAAGACTGATTCAGTTCAAATCTGCCATGGATCCTTAACAGTGTTAGAGGTACTTTTCCATATTGTGAATTTTAGTAGAAATTTTGTCTGACTATCAGTTAGTCCTTCCTTTCTTGGTCTTCTATTCTGATTACATAGTTTCTTTTCATAATTCCTTTTGTTGATTTTTGACTATAGGACACCACTAGAGTAAAGCTTCTTCTCACTTCTCCCATGTTCCTCTCTATTGTTTCTGAGTATACTCCGAGTATGCTGAGTATACTCCCTATTTGATTGTTCTTAGATTTTGATTACAATTATATAACATATCCGGGATAATTTCCATTTCAAAAAATTGGGTCAGTAGGGGAAAGAAGCTTGAGAACATTCCAATTAGGATAGTTTTCCAAATGAATAAAAAAATTATTGAGGTTATACTTTAATAAAAATACAAATGAAATATTTGTTCACAAAATATTAAAATCTAAAAAAGTTATCTTTGAATATGACTTAAAATTTTTGAAAAATAACCTATGACTATATTGAAGTATAAATTGACACCAAACTTTAAATTCCTTCTGATAAAGGTTTCTGGTTGCTATCTAACTATGGATGTTTCAAGTAATTAAATTCCAAAAGATGCTTACTTTTTCATCATTTAATTTTATTAAAAATATTTCCTCTCTTCTTTCCAGTTAAAGAGGTTTTGCTTTGAATTGGCTTAATATCAATTTTACATGTAATAGACCATAATGAGATTTCCCTGTCAAAACTGGCTAGCTTTATAGCCTTAACCACAAGGGCATTGAGCAAAATTGTGGTCCTTATTGGCTTGAGAATGCATGAATTCTGACCCAGAATTCTAATTTTCTTATGCTGTGTAGGTGAATAAACAGAAATACATTTTAGCTATTGGAGAGAGAAAGGACCCTCAATAAGTTCTTCTAATGAAACAGATCATGCAGAGAAGACTTTGAAACTCACTGCTAAAGCAATAAAGGTTTCTGTCAGATTGCAGTAACCTCATTTGACAGGCATAATATCTCTACTTTGTCTTCATTTGGATCAGCATTGCTCCAGTGACTATGACAATGAATTGTAACAGTAAGTGGTTCAAACTACCTTTCTAAACTAAATCTTGAAATAGGGTTAATAGTCATTTGCAATATGAGAAAAATTAATAAATTATTTCCCCAATCTCTCTTTTCTATTGATATATGCCTATGATAGTCTTTTATTGAAGGCCTTAGAAATAATTTGTGATCATTTTGGGAAAATTATGAACTAATGTTGAATGAAATAGGATTAGCAATCTAAGGTTAGGTTATTTATTCATTCAAAATGCATTTGAAAGCATTTATTAAGCATGAAGTTTATAAGTCAGTATTCTGGATACTAGAAAGAGACAAAATGAAAATAAACAAAATCAGAAAAAAACAAAACAAAACTGATCTCTGCTCTCTAGAAGTATGCATCTCACTGGGCAATATGCAATCTGCCTTTTTTTTTTTTTAAACAAAGTATTATATGTTTTTTTTTTTTTTTTTTTTTTTTTTTTTTAGAAATCATAGCATCTATGATTTATAAATCAAAGAAAGAATATCTAGAATTTAATCTTGACCCTGGCAAATCTCAGTTATGCAACCTTGGCAATTCTCTTAGATACTCAGTGCTCTAGACAACTCTCTAAGACAAAAAATTGAAGAGGAAGTACTACCCTTTCTTAATAAAAGAGGGCATTTGTTCACTTGGTAGTTGTCCATATTAAATGAAACCACAAATCTCATTCTTCTATTCATATTCTTACTAATTGATGGCAGGCTCTTTAAATATACCAGCTTTATTTGTTTATGATAAGGAATCATATGATGAAGGGAATCATAGAAAAATAGAACATCAATCTCAAACTTATTACAAATACTATGATATCTAAATTAATAAAGGAAAAATGAATTGAATTAAAATACATAGAAAACAATGAAATAATTGTAGCATGCATTATTGTTCCTCTTTCAGAGTATGACAAATCTAACAAAATATCAATAATATCTTTTTTTTATTTTGCTTTTGAGTTGTGGTTGTGTTTCTTGCAAGTCATAAAGAAAAATCCTTAGAGTAACCAGTGCATCTGGATATAAAAACATGGTCTATGACCATTCCCATAATGTACATGATTCAAAAAAACATTCTGAATGTATCATGGAAAATGATATGATATATTAGTTTTACCCTAATTACTCCCATACTATTTTATTATTATTATTATTATTATTATTATTATTATTATTTATTATTAAATGAGTGCTTTCCTAAGTTATATATGTTTTCAGATTTATTTAAAACTGTGTTAAGTTCTATTATTCCTGTTTGGTTTGTTCTACTGATTATTTTTTAACTAATATCAGATTGTTTAATGATTGTTGTTTTAGAATGTTGTTTGAAGTATTAAAGTGTTATTTTCCTTTCATTATTCTATTTAAAATATGTTGTTATATTCTGGGTATTGTTCCTGAAATGAATTTTAATATTATTTATTTAAGTCATGTAAAATAATTGTTTTGATAGTTTGGTTGACATAGCATTAAAATATAAATTTTGCCTTGGTAATTTAGTTATTTTTATTATATTGGAAGAGCCCAACTAAATGGGCATATTCTACTAATTGTTTATATTTTTCTTTTTTCTTAACTTAAAATATGAATGTATTCAGTATGCTTTTGTAGATTGACTCAATATATTATAATATTTTGAAAAGTATTTGCTTTTATATTATGGCCTCAACATTTTATGTAATTATTAATTTTCCTATTATTTTTGATTTCCTTATTATTTATTATATCCAATTGGGATTTTGTTCTTTTGGGGTGCTGTATGAATAAATAATACTTTGCATATGATCTTAGAAAGATAAATTTACTATTTCTGCCATTTATTTATGAATTTATTTTGCAATATATCTGTATTCCAATATATGATTAGTTTGTGAACAATTTTAAGGAAGTGCCAAGAAATATGGAGATTTGTTAAAGGTCTCACTTTGTAGATAACAAAATTCTTCTAGCTCTTATTTTCCAAAAATTTATTTCATTATGTATTTTACAGACTTATTATTTGATTGTTTTCTTGATATTTTTGTTAGATTTATCATACTTTGAAAGCATGCTACAATTATTTCATGTTTTCTATGTATTTTAATTCAATTCATTTTTCCTTTATTTATAATAAATAAGTTTAAGATTGATGTTCTATTTTTCTATGATTCCCTTCATCATATGATTCCTTATCATATACAAGCAGCTATATGGGTTATATGGGTCTTATAAATTAATTTAAATTTGTTTATATTGTGTGTGGATTCTAGCTCCAGTAGTGAAATAAGGGTGAATCAGTCAGTCTCTCTAGCTGAGACTTCATGTAGAAATAATTCAATATAAACTCTTCAAATTTTATTGGTCAGAGAGTCAAATCTATATCTATATTTATATCTATGTCTATATCTATATTTCTAATATTTATGGACTTGTTAAAAAATACAGAGAAAAATTCTTTGATATTCCTATATCTTTTCTAACAAGCACATTTACTGAAATTCAAATGGTTAAACCAGGATTTTTGATACTTCAGCAAAGCTATAAATAGGTGAGATAAACATCAGAGTAAAATTATCATACCAGTATCCTCAAGTACCTTTCTTCCAAATGCCTTTAGTTTCTAGTGTGGGGTGCTTTTTCTGTCCCAAGTTCTAAGGTGTGCCTTTGGTACATTATATAGCTGAGTTGTATTTTGCTTCAGTTGCCAGGTTTCTTATCAATGCAAAGTATGTCTCTTCTATTGAATAAGAAAAGGGAAGTTGTTGAGCCAAGTTACAGTAAAATTCAAGACCTAGGATGGATTCTTACCTCCTGGCCCTCTACAATTGTGGATGTTTGTTTTAACTTTGTTTGATGGTATGATTGTAACTCACTTTTTGTGGGGGAGAGAATTCACTTGATGAATTTTATTTTTTTGCCAGTAATGATGAGTAAGTCCCCCCCACTTTCAGTTTAATTCTATGTGTATATTTGCTTTTGAGTTGTTTTTTGTTAGTCATAAATTGTGATAGTTCATTTTCTTATACAATCTCTCTCTCTCTCTCTCTCTCTCTCTCTCTCTCTCTCTCTCTCTCTCTCTCTCTCTCTCTCTCTCTCTCTCTCTTTCTCTCACAGGGTTCTCTTTAAATACTCAAAACTATTTTATCTTCCTTCTTCCCTTGCTCCTTTCTTCTCTTTTCAAAACTATCTTCCTTCCTCCTTTCTTTTTTCTATCTTTCTTTTTTCTTTTTCTTTCTTTCCCTTCCTTCCTTCCTTCCTTCCTTCCTTCCTTCCTTCCTTCCTTCCTTCCTTCCTTCCTTCCTTCCTTCCTTCCTTCCTTCCTTCCTTCCTTCCTTCCTTCCTTCCTTCCTTCCTTCCTTCCTTCCTTCCTTTATAATTATATTTACTTTAACTCTTTTAAGTCCATTTGATTTCCAGGCTCTTGTTTGCTCATTCTCAACTCTCTTTCAAATTCTTGTATTTTGCTACATTCTCCTGGTTTACTTAAACATATTTATTTCATATTCTTTTTCCTGATAAAATTGAGTTATCTCCCCTCTCTTTTAAACCCCTCCTTTTTCTTGATCTGTCTCTCAAAGAAGTGATCAATCCAAAGTTTCCGCTCTTCTTTTCCCTATAAATTATTTTGTTTATTTTTTCATTTAGTGTACCTTTTTTATTTTATATGATTTTTACTTTGTTTTATTCCATTTATTTATTTTATGTACCCTTATCTGGAAAACATTTCTTTTTGATCCTTTTATCAACTCTTCTCTTTTTAGTGTAAATTATTTTATTTTAAGAGCTATGTTTGTATATGTATTTATTCATTTTTATACTTTTAATTTTTTCACAAAATTAATAATTCTATATTACAAGTTTGAATTGTCTCTTCTAAACAAATTTTGTTGCACACACACAGTTGCGTGTCCGTCTGTCTATCTATCACCTAGCTATGCTTTTATCTCATTGTTTTTTTTTTTAATTAAATCTTTTTATTTTTCAAAAACTATGAATTGGCAATTCTTCAACGTTAGACCTTGAAAAACCTTGTGGTCCAATTCCCCCCCCCCCTCCACACCCTCCACTAGATGGTAAGTAGTCCAATATGTTAAACATGGTAGAAATATACATTAAATTCAATACATGCATATATATTTATACAATTATCATGCTGCACAAGAAAAAATCAAAGTATACTAGTAAAAGAAAAAAGAAAAGAAAAGAAAAAGTAAAGCAAAATAAAATGCAACCAAGCAACAACAAAAAGAGTGATAATTCTATGTTGTGGTCCACACACAGTTCCCACTGTCCTCTCTCTGGGTGTAGATGGCTCCCTTCATCACTGAACAATTGGAATTGGTTTGAATCATCTCATTGTTAAAGAAAGCTACATCCATCAAAATTAATCATCCTACAATCTTCTTGTTGCTCCTATATGTATGCATATATTGTGCCAACAAAGAGGGCTGCCACAAACATTTTTGCACATACAGGTCCCTTTCCCAAAGGAATTAGACAATTAGACAATACCACTACATACCTCTCATATTGGCTAAGATGACAGGAAAAGATAATGATGAATGTTGGAGGGGATGTGGGAAAACTGGGACACTGATACATTGTTGGTGAAATTGTGAATGGATCCAACCATTCTGGAGAGCAATTTGGAACTATGCCCAAAAAGTTATCAAACTGTGCTTACCCTTTGATCCAGCGGTTACATTATATCCATGATACAAGACATACTTATATATAGCGGTATGATATATACATGAAATGCTAAGTGAAATGTTTGTAAGTCTCTCCACTCAGTTTCCAGTTTCCATGAGCTGAATATGATAGAGAATATATATATATATATATATATATATATATATATATATATATATATATCAGAACCAAAATATCATTATATTATTATATTATATACTTCAACAATAAGACTATATGATGATCAATTCTTCAACAATGAGATGATCCAAATCAGTTCCAATTTTTCAGTAATGAAAAGAACAAGCTATATCCAGCAAAAGAATTATGGGAAATGAGTGTGGACCACAACATAACATTTCCACTCTTTCTGTTATTGTCTACTTGCATTTTTATATGCCTTTTCAGGTTATTTTCACCTTTTTTCTAAATCTGATTTTTCTTGTACAGCAAGATAACTGTATAACTATGTATACTATGTTATATTTAACATATACTTTAACACATTTAACATATATTGGACTACCTGCCATCTAGGGGAGGGAGTAGGGGAAAGAACAATAGGATTTGCAAAGGTCAAAGTTGAAAATGCATATGTTGCATATGTTTTGTAAATAAAAAGCTACAATAAAAAGAAAAGATCTCTTTGGGATATAAGCCCAGTAGAAACACTGCTGGGTCAAAGGGTATGCACAGTTTGATAATTTTTTGAGCATAGTTCCAAATTACTTGCCAGAATGGTTGTATTCATTCACAGTTCCACCAACAATGTATTAGTGTTCCAGTTTTCCCATATCCCCTCCAACATTCATCATTATCTTTTCCTGTCATTTTAGCCAATCTGAGAGATATGTTGTGGTATTTAAGAGCTGTCTAATTCCCTAGGGAAAGGGACCCATATGTGCAAAAATGTTTGTGGCAGCCCTCTTTGTAGTGGCAACATTGGGCAAAATAACTCCTACTTATTGCTCTAATTTCCTCTTTGTTGGTGGAAAGTTCTCCCTTTTCAATTTTGAGAATAACAATTTGATTTTCCTCTTTCCTTTTTCCAATCAAATTAACTAAATGTTTATCTATTTTGTTGAGTTTTTTCATAAAACTAACTCTAAGTTTTAGTTATTAATTCAATAGTTGTTTTTTTTTTTACTTTCAATTTTGTTAATCTCTCCTTTTATTTTTAAATTTTCAAGTTTGGTATTTGATTGGGGGCTTTTAATTTGTTCTTTTTCTAGGTTTTTTTAGTTGCAAGCCCAATTCATTGACCTTCTCTTTTTCTATTTTATGCAAATAAGCAACTAGAAATATAAAACTTCCCTTTATTACCCCTTTGGCTGCATCCTACAAATTTTGGCATGTTGTCTTATTATTGTCATTCTCTTGGAAGAAATTGTTAATTGCATCTATGATTTGCTGTTTCACCCATTCATTCCTTGGGATGAGATCATTTAGTTTCCAATTACTTTTTGGCCTTTTATTGAATATAATTTTTATTGCATCATTATCTGAAAAAAATGCTTTTACTACTTCTACCTTTTACTACTTTCTACCTTGATTTTGAGGTCTTTATGTCCTAGTATATAGTCAATTTTTATATAGGTTCCATGAACTGCTGAGAAGAAAGTGTACTCCTTTCTGGCTCCATTCAATTCTCTCTAAAGATCTATCATACCTAACTTTCCTAGTATTCTGTCTACCTCCTTAACATCTTTCTTATTTATTTTGTGGTTGAATTTATCTAGTTCTGAGAGAGAGCAAGGTTGAGATCCCACACAAGTATAGGTTTGCTATCTATTTCTTCTTGTAGCTGTACTTTAGGAATTTAGATTATATATATATATATATATTATATATATATATATATATATATATATATATATATATATGTTTAGAATTGATATTGCTTGATTATCTGTGGTACCCTTTAGTAAAATGTAGTTTCCTTTCTTATCTTTTTTTAATTAGATCTATTTTTCTTTTGCTTGATCTGAGATCAAGATCATTGCCCCTGCTTTTTTTTTTTTTTACTTCAATTGAAGCATAATAGAGTTTGCTTCAGTCTTTTACCTTTATGCTGTATGTATCACTCTGCTTTAAATGTTTTTGTTCTAAACAACATATTGTAAGATCCTGACTTTTAATCATCGGCTATCAGCTTCTGCTTTGTGGGAGAGTTCACCCCATTCACATTTATTGTTAAAACTACTAATTCTGTATTTCCTGCCATCTTATTTATCCCTAATTAAACTTTTCTCTTTCCTTTTTCCCCTTTCCCTCCTCCCCAGTATTTTACTTATAAGCACCACTTGCCTCAAGTGGCCCTCCCCCTTTAGAGTCTCTCACACTTTCTTATACCTTTTTCCCTACTATTTTCGTTTTCCCTTCTGTTGGCCTACCAATTCCCTTTTCCCTTTTACTCTCCCACTTTCCTATAAGGTGAGAGAAGTTTCTCTGTAAACCAAATATGTCTAATATTCTCTCCTTAAGTCAAATCTGATGAGAGTATCATTCATGCATTGTTCATTCCCCTCCCTTCTTTCCCTCAATTATAATAGGTTTCCTTTGCCTCTTTGTGAGATATAATTTCCCTCATTTTATCTCCACTTTCCCCTTTTTTCTGATACATTCCTCTTTCCACCTGTTTTTATAACTTTTTATAACAGTAAAATCAAAATATACATGCACTCTCTATGTATATCTGTATCTGAAATAAAGTTTTCAAGCATTCTTTTCTTTTTTACCTTTTTATGCTTTTCTTGAATTCTATATTTGGAGGTTAATTTTTTTTGTTTATTTGTGGTCTTTTCATCAGAAATAAATGGAACTCACCTGCTTTGTTGAATGTCTATCTTCTTCCCTGAAAGTAAATGCTCAGTTTAGCAGGGTAGTTTATTCTTGGATGCATTGCAAATCCCTTTGCCTTTTGGAATATCAGAGTCCAAGCCCTTCCATCCTTTGAGGGAGAAACCTCTAGTTACTAGGTAATTCTTTTATGGCTCCTTGGTATTTGAATTTTTTTTCCTGGCTACTTGCAATATTTTTCCTTGGTTCAGTAATTCTGAAATTCAACCAAAATAATCCTTGGAGTTTTAATTTTGGGGTCTCTTTTGGGAGGTGTTCTGTGAATTCTTTGAATAGCTATTTTGCTTACTGTTTCTATGATATCAGGACAGTTCTCTTTGATGATTTCCTAAAAAAATAATGTCTAGGCTCTTTTCTCTCATCATGTTTTTCAGGAAGTCCAGTGATCCTTAGATTGTCTCTCCATCAGTTATTTTCCCAAGGAGGTATTTTACATTTTCTTTTCTTTTCTTTTTTTGTGTTTTGATTGACTGGTTCTTGATGTCTCATTGAGTCATTCATTTCCATTTGTTCAATTCTGAATTTTAGTGAATTATTTTCTTCTTATTTTTTTTAGTTCTTTTTGTATTTGCCCAATTGAATTTTTAAATGAGTTGTTTTGTTCTATGAATTTTTCCCCATTTTACAACTTCTGTTTTTTAGGGAATTATTTTCTTTTTCCATTTCATAAGTTCTGTTTTTCTGGGGGTTGTTTTCTTTTTCCATTTTGTCAAATCTATTTTTTATGGAGTTATATGCTTTTTCCATTTCACTAAATCTATTTTCTAATAAGTTTTCTTCAGATAATTTCTGTTTCCTTTTCCAAACCTTCTTGCAAAGTTACCATTTCCTTTCCTTGTTTTTCTCCTAGTTCTCTTTTAAGATCCTTATTTAATTTACTCTAGGAGAGCCTTGTGTGATTGGGACCAATTTATATTATTCTTTGTGGCTTCATATGGAGACAATCTACTTTTAATCTCCTCAGGGTTTGGAATGTATTCTTCTCTTTCACCATAAAAATTGTCTATGGTCAGAGTTCTCTTTGTTTTTTAATTTTTTTTTAATGTTAAGGTCTGCTTTTAGGGGAGGAGAGGTTTCCCAAGCTTCCTCTACAAGCAGCGGCTTTATCTATTGAGTGCCTTGGCTGCTCTGGGTCAGTGCTAATTATCTCTCAGTGCTGGATGGGCATGGCCACATCCCATGAAATTCTGGCGTTTTGAACTTCACTATTTACCTTTTGTATTTGTGTTGGATGCTTAATAACTTCTCTGTTGATCTACTAGCTTACAACCAGGGCAGAGTTGCCAACACTGCTGTAGATTCCTCCCCACAGATTCTCCACCATGTGGAGTCCATACTGCAGCATGGAGTCTGCTTTACCGAGACTCCAACGCCCCAGGACTCTGAGCTGTCTGTGCTTGTGTATGTACTCAACTGCTTGTGCTTTGCTGACTCCCTCCTTATTTAAATTGAAACAGACTTTTTCTGGTGATCTTCAAAATTACCTTCTGCTGGTAATTTGTTACACTCCCAATATTTCTGGATTTTGCTAGTCCAGAGCTAAGTCAGAGGCTGGATTTCTTAATTAGTGTGAGGCTTGTAGGAGAAGATCAGAAAGAACCATGCATTGTCTCCCCATCTTGGCTCCACTCCCATTTTATCTCATTCTTAAAAGTATCTATTTATGAGGCAAGTTATGAGGAAAAAAATATTGCTACTAAACAAGATATCTTCCTATGTCCCAATAGAGAGTCCAATTATAGTTTCTTGTTGTGATTCTTTTGTTTCCCATTTACCTATTCTAAGTCCTCTCACATTCTCAAATATTTATTAGCCCTAAAAGGTGCTATTTCTTTTCTTGTGGGGAAAAAATGTTATATATTTTATTCACAAAATTCAGAGATAGTGGACTCTTGGAACTTGGCTCAGATTAAGATTTAGTTTCCTCACTCCCCAGATTAAATTCACTTTATAGTCTCCATCTTTCTTTATATAATATAGCATTCTTTCATGGGATTCTTCTTCAGTGGGTTGCTCTCCAGTTAGTAAGTCAAATCCATCCCCCAGTTCCACCTGTTTCAGTTCTTCCCTTTACCATCTCTTCCATTCTTCTGTGACTCCCCCTTTTTTTGCTAAAAGTTTAGAAGAGATATCTATTGTTTACCATGAATTTGATTGAGGTACACTATGCATTCCTTCTTTTATCTGTTCTCTTCTCTCTTATATAGCCTCTAATTCTGCAGTCTGGTAATGTAAAATATATTGAGTAACTTGTTGGAGTGGGGGGGGTGATCTGCTGTATCTAATTCATGTGTTTCAGCTACTAAAAGTAACTCCTTTCCACTTTCATCTTTTTGTTCTAGGGAACTTTTAAAAATGGAAATCTCAGAATTATGGAGATGGAATATGGATTGAAGCATATTATTTTCAGTTTTTACTTCTTATGATTTTTCCCTTTTGGTCTTTTTTTTGCATAGCATGACAGACATGGAAACATATTAAAAGGAATTGCACACATCTGATAGATATCAGATTACTTGTTGTCTTGGGAAGATAGGAGGTGAGAAAAGGAAGGAGAAAAAAATAGAACATAAAATCTTGCAAAAATGAATTTTGAAAACTATTTTTACATGTTTTTGTTTACATGTTTTACTATTGAAAATGTAAATTAAAAATCCCAAAATGTTCTCTTTGTGATTATTTTACAATACAAAGTGTCTTTGTATATTTTAATTATTATTTAAAAGACTTATTATTAGTGATATATTCATTTATTTTTTCATTTGTGCTTTCTTTGGTGATTTTCTTCTGTTTCTGTTTCTGTTTATGAATACAGTATATGCCTTTGGAGTCAGGATTGCCTGAGTTTGAATCTTGCTGCCAAGCCTTACTTCCACTGTGATCATAAGAAAGGAACTTAATATTTTTTTTCCTGCCTCAGTGCCCTCATTTGTACAATTGGGATAATAAAAGGACATAAAAACATAAATACATAATAACACATGAACATAATAAAATATATGTTTATAATAATAAACATAAAATATGAAAATAAAAGATAAAAGAGATTAACATATGTAAAATATTTTGCAAATCTTTTGTTTTGTAAATGCTAGCCTTTCACACATTAAAACTTTTTTTTTCCTTTCTTCGAAGTACATCAAAATCCTTTCTTTTATTAAACATTTATATATTTTCAGCCATAATAAAAGTTTAATGTTGATAAATGGTCAAAGAATATGAACAAACAATTTTCAGATGATGAAATTGAAACTATTTCCACTCATATGAAAGTGTTCCAAATCATTATTGATCAGAGAAATGCAAATTAAGACAATGCTGAGATACCACTACACACCTGTCAGATTGGCTAGGATGACAGGAAAGGATAATGATGAATGTTGGAGGGGATGTGGGAAAACTGGAACACTGATGCATTGTTGGTGGAGTTGTGAAAGAATCCAACCATTCTGGAGAGCAATCTGGAATTATGCCCAAAAAGTTATCAAAATGTGCATACCCTTTGATCCAGAAGTGCTACTACTGAGCTTATATCCCAAGGAAATACTAAAGAAGGGAAAGGGACCTGTATGTGCCAAAATGTTTGTGGCAGCCATTTTTGTAGTGGCTAGAAACTGGAAGATGAATGGATGTCCATCAATTGGAGAATGATTGGGTACATTATGGTATATGAATGTTATGGAATATTATTGTTCTGTAAGAAATGACCAGCAGGATGAATACAGAGAGGCTTGGAGAGACTTACATCAACTGATGCTGAGTGAAATGAGCAGAACTAGGAGATCATTATACACTTCAACAATGATACTGTATGAGGATGTATTCTGATGGAAGTGGATATCTTCAACATAGAGAAGATCTAATCCAGTTCCAGTTGATCAATGATGGACAGAATCAGCTACACCCAGAGAAGGAACCCTGGGAAATTAGTGTAAACTGTTTGCATTTTTGTTTTTCTTCCCAGGTTATTTTTACCTTCTGAATCCAATTTTTCCTGTGCAACAAGAAATTCAGTTCTGCACACATATATTGTATCTAGGATATACTATAACATATTTAACATGTATGGGAATGCCTGCCCTCTAGGGGAGGGGGTGGAAGGAAGGAGGGGAAAATTCGGAACAGAAGTGAGTGCAAGGGATAATATTGTAAAAAAGTACCCATGCATATGTACTGTCATAAAAAGTTATAATTATAAAATTAATTTTAAAAATTAAAATTATAATTACAAAATTTTTTTTAAAACCTTAAAAGATTAACTTGTATATGTCTCCACATAAATATATTTTGCCTTCTTTCAAGCTCTTTTTGCACAGACTCAACTTTAAAATAATGTGGTTTCTTGTATGAGTCATGCTGTAAAATTTTGCTACCAAAATAAAATTTGTGGTCACCTTAAAAAAAAAGTTTAATGTTAAGGATAGGCCATTTTGAGCACCTTAGTTTTTCAGAATGTGTTCTGTGATTTTGGGTGAGTATAGAATAGTTTTGTGTTATTTCAATTTCTTAAACTTTATTTTTAAAGGTTAGTCTTCTGGTTGTCTAAAAAATATTTTCATGTTGAAATTGTTCAAATTAATTCCTGTGTCTTAGTGTTTGAAACATATACTCATCTGGATAAATTCAAGTTTTTCTATTATGCTAATGACTCCTGTGTAGGTTATACATTTTTGTCATTTCTTCAAGTCTAAATTCTCTAAAAAGCTAATTTCTTTCTTGAACCATTCTGGACTGATAAGGATTCATGTAATCTTAACTAAGCTCTTTCCTCTTATCCCTCTCCCAGTATTCTTTTGAATCATAGATGGTAAATTATTGTCTTTAAAAAAAAAACATAATGCTATTACAATTACTGTATAACAAAATGGAAAATCAAATGAAGCTGTTTCAAAGCCTGAGGAAAATGTCTAGCAAGCACCATATTGGGAAAATAATAAATTCAAAGCAGAAAGGAAAATTGAGCCCAAATAATTTTTTGAAAAAGTTTTGGAAAGAATCTGTTTGGTATTTACTGGCTTTCAGGAACAAGAGAAGAAAGAACATTTATGGCTATTATCTCCATTATTATAAAATATTCAAAATACAAGAATTATCTCTCAAAACCTATACATTTGTAAATATACTAGTGAAGGCAAGTTGGGATATTAAGATTTTTGTTAGAATCTGCATATTAGTGAATATGAGTTGTGTTTTTGTTCATTTTGCTCCTAAAAATAGTATAGGGATAAAGTTGAATGATAAGCATTTGTATACACAGTGTTATATATGTGAGAAAACAATACAACTATGCTTTTGTTAAATGAACAGATGGTCATGGATTCAATGCTAAATTATAAGTTTAAGAATATTGCTATAATGCAATGTGTGTGTGAGTCCATATATGTGTGTATTTCAAACTGTCTATCACTGTATCAATCTAATTAACTGTCATTGCCCACCCCTGCCTCCACCCCCACCAAAGCTTAAAACCTCCACAACCAACATGAAAAAAACATAAGACTCTAATTAGATCAAGTGATCACTAATGTAATCATTGTCATTTCATTGCTTAAAGATTTTTTGATGATCATGATATGTACATGAATAATGTCTTATTGGAGAACATTGAAAGCTGCATTTTTTTAACCTAGAGAACTTCAAACTTGTTTGTTTCCCTTAGGAACAAATATTAATAGAACCAAATAAAGGTAAACTGAATTTAGTTCAATAATATCCAAGTATTATATCCATAGTCTCAATATGTAAAAGCAGTTTTAGATTATAAAATGAATAAAATGTTTATTTTAATAAAGGCTTTTATTTTAAGTAATATAATAAAGATTATGCATATGCACTGATTATGAATATTTGTTTATTATTTACTTTGATTTATTTAAAATGTTCAATTGTTTTATTGCAGCTTCCAGATTATTTGATTTTTTGATTCTCTATTTTATTTTTAGTTACTTGACACAAAATTTTAACATTCTACATTTTTCAACATTATGTTGCCAATCTTGGGATTGTTAGAGGCCAAAGCTTTCATTTTCTGTTAAGGTTCAAGAAAGCTGTGTTATACATGAGTCAATTTTTCATTGACACATGAAAAAAGTCTGAGGCAAGGGTAGTGCTGCTAAGCTATAACCTTAATTACCTGTGGAAGTTATTCATTCAAGGGTAAAACAATTTATTAATTAATCTTTCATTGATGTAATTTTAGAAATACATCTCTTGGGTTAGCTATGTGGCACTAGCCCTGAAGTCAGGAGGACCTGAGTTCAAATGTGACCTAAGACATTTAGTACTTCCTAACTGTGTGACCCTGGGCAATTCACTTAACCCCAATTGCCTTAGAAAAAAGCAAAAGAAAAAGAAAGAAAGAAATGCATCCCATTTCAAAATATGGATCCCAAATTTAATGACTAAAATATTAACATATAGAGAGGAAGGTCTATTGAAAAAAGAAAGTCAAAAATGTACCTAATAATTTTAGTTAAGCAAACTAGTGCATAAAGTTAGAGAGGTCATCAATCCATCCAGAGTCACCAGTATTTCTCTATTGCCTTGGGATATGTAAGAGCAATGAAAACTTATTCTATGACTTCAAGTGGATCATAGTTCTAACAAACCAGAAACTACAGGAATACAATTAAGTGTGAAAATTATGACTTTAAGTATAATAATTGAAAGGAAGAAATGAATGTGTGCTTGCATAGTCAATGGAAACTTCTTATAGCTGTTAAGACATGGAAGATTTTTTTTTGTAAAGTAAGAGAATGATCTGCAGCAAAATTATAGAGTTAGGAATGAACAGTTGGAGAAAATTGGGTGGAATAAGGAGAAAGGAATGACTGAAAAAGAAATCCCATTTTAAAGAAAAGTAAATGGAAGATAATCAAGGATCTATTTTCTTTCACTGAAACATTATAATCAAGGTCTAATTCTGTAGTTCAAGTCTTGATTTGATATTTGAAAGATCAAATTAATTACCTGTAGCCAGGCATCTAATAATGTAGAAATAGGGGAACTATTGATTTTGAGGTAACAGAATCTGTTTTCAAATCCTGCCACTTATCTGTGTAATCATTAACAACTCACTTTAGCTACTGAACTTCAATTATCTTTTCAGTAAAGATTAGTTGTCTTTTGAGATCTCTAGATCTATGACATGATTATATGACTTCATTCCAGTTTTCTATCTACCTAGAGTACATGAAACTTGTCAGGGAGATATGAAGAATATTTCATCAAATAATGAAAATGCATATATTATTATAAGCAATATTTTTAAAACTCTAAATTTCCCCAATCAATTAAGTTATACAAGATTTGTATTTGTCAATGTAAGGTAAAACTTATTATATTTGATATTTGTAGTTGAGCAAAATTACTGAAAATCTAAAGTAGGGGAGGCAAAAAAAAAATGGTGGCTAGCATTTTAGAAACCTCTGTGCTATGTGATTTGTGGGACATGAGGTTTGATGAATGGGTCAGGACTGTTTTGAAGAACCTAGGAGGCAAAACAGAGAATTTGGATATGATAGGGCAAATAAGGAGAAGAACTTATGTACCCTTGAGTAGTAAAGATATCTAATAAAAATGGAAAATTGGGAAAGTTATTCCAGTGATTGGGAATAGAATGAGTCAAAATGAGTCAGGAGCAGAGATGGTTGTGGTAGCAATTGAAGCATGCATCAGTAAAGGCCTGGTTCAGCATGCTGATAGAGGAAAAGAGAAATAAAGGTACACTTGGAAATATTTTGACAAATGTAATAATATTTGGTGGTAGTTTAGATTAAAAAGAAGACTGAGTCATAGATGAATTCAAGGTTATCCTGTTTCTATTACCATCTTGTTTCAATACATTTCTGTATATAAAAAGCAAAAACACCAGAAGTACATAAAAATGAGAGATATTTAAAAAAATATTATAAGTAGTGAAGCAGCTGCTAGCTATTTGTTTTAGACAAAACTTAAAAGATTCAAGTTATACATTAGTTAATTTTTTCATCTAATTTAAGAAAGCAAATTTTTATAGGTTGAGATTATTATAGCATATGAATTCCAAAGGGATCATGACTTAAGAAAACATAAGTGGTGTGACCAAATCAGAGCTAAAATGATAATTATGAATCATGCAAAGTAATACTCAGTCAAATAGATATACTTTATTTCAGGTTGGTTTGTTCTTCCCAAGCTTCCATCTTGGGTTTTTTCTACTCTGGTTTCCAAATCCAGAGGATTTGACCCAACCTCAAAAACTTTTTGTCTTACTCTTACCATCTCCATTATTACTGAGATTTAGTACTATTTAAAATAGTTCCTAGCTGTATGATCCTAGATCACTAATTTTCTCAGCTTCAGTTTCCTCATATTTCAATGGGAATAATAATAGTACCTACCTTATAAGAAATATTATAAGGATCAAAAGAGAAATGCAAAGCTCTTTGCAAAGTATAATACATTTATAAACATTGTCCTCTGCACCATAGACCTAAGCAGAAAAGAATTTCTACTAAGCATTTGACATGTACATAAACTAAAAATGTAGGTTGGTTAAAATACACATACACATAAATGTGTATTCAAAGTAAAAATATAATAAAAAATAAGTTGAAGTGGATGAAGAAGACAATTTCTGAAAAAGAAGGATGTTTTTCCTGAAGTCCTTGTTTATGCTTCTTTGTGGAGTTATGTTTAATAGTATTTGCATGCTTCCAACTATCTGAATTCCTATTGGCAAAGCTAGGCCCTAGGCCCTACTTTAATGTACAAGGAGTAATTGTTTACCAGAAAATATAACTTCTGAAATACTATAGCATTTATATATGCTCAGAAATAAACCCTAGTTGACATTCAAGCTTTCTCTTATTCAATCTTGACTAAAAAACCAAAACAGACAAAAAACAATAAAAACAAAACTAAAACAAACAAAAACAAACAAAAAACCTATCCTAGTGCACTAAGTTACAATTTGTGTCTCTATCTCTCTATGAACCACTTAGAAATTTGGGTTCTTTGCCTTGCACAAAACTCAATTTCCAGGCAATTCTGTAGTTGGAATAGTTCATCATTTCAGCAGATCTTTTTTTATTATTATTATTAACAGAAGACAGGATGCATGCTCTACCGCTAACTGGATGGAGGACCTTGGTCATTTTACTTAAACTCCTTCTGACTCTTGTCTGAAATGAAAGAGCAGCATTAAATTATTGTTAATATTTCTTCCACAAGCTCCTTCAGGGTAGGGATTTTTTTTCCCAGGTCCATTTTTCTCTTTGTATTTCCAGTTCCAAGTTCAGTATTTTGCATAAAATAGATGTTTAATATATTTTAATTGAATAGAATGTATATATTTTGCAAAAAGTAAAACATGGAGGCTAGGCACTGAGCCATGATGGATCTGTGAGCAAGTACTATCTTTGTGTCACAATACCTTGTGTCATTAATTAGGGAGAGGGAAGGAAAGTTGTGCTCATGTTATGGATTTGGAATTGAATAGGATCAAAGTCTATCATCAGATTCACCTATTTAATTTTATAACTAAGTAAACTAAGTTTTAAAGAAGTTGTATATCTTGCTCAAGGTTTTAAGCAATAATTATATTTCATAGCTCTATCTGAGGTATAATGGGATCCTGGTAAAAATGCCAAGACAATTTAAGATTATTACTGGAGAAGTACCCAAAGAAGAGAGCAGGAAAGAGACCATTCCAGGGTCATTCAGTAGCTCCAAAATTGAACAACTTTTCTCTGTAATTATGTGCTATATTTACACATTACTACTTGCAGAAGGATTGCTGTCAACAATTTTCTTTTTCTTTTCCATGGATTGTAGTAAAGTATTCATTATCTCACTATAGTTTGGATTTTGGATTGATATCCCACCAAGAAACTTGAAATGTTGTTTCCACTAGACAACTCAACTGACTTTTGTCTCTTAGATGAAAAGGACCCTATGGATACAATCTATTATTCAACAATTAAGCAACTCTTACTCTTGATGGTAAGAATTATTGATAAAATTATAATTAAACTAGACTTTCCCTTAAACACAACCTTGAGATTCTAAAATGTTATTTTAAGAAGTTGTTTATCCTAAACATCTTAGATCTTGATATAATAAAAATTCAAATAATTTAGGACAGTTGAAACATCTTTGATAACTCCCAATGTATTCTTTTTTTCTCTACAGTCTGTAAATTCTTTTAGTTGATGAATATTTTGTAATTTTTGTATGTAAGACATAAAGAGCTTTGTGAGAAAATTACTGTGTGAAAGAAATACAAGTCTAAATTTTGTCTGTGAGCTTTTCATCTCCCCTATAATTGCAGTAAAACTTGTTTTCTGATCACAGTTCCCTTGTTAGGAGATAATTCCTCCCTTTATACTATGCAGTTTTTCATTTTTTTTTATTCCAAGTATTTAAAGAGTATTTTGCCTCTAACATGTGATAAAAAAATCTATTGACTTGAATTCAAAGCCACAAAGTAATAACTACTGGCATTTACATAAGCACTCTCAGATATACAAACTGCTTCTCATTGAATTGGATTGCAGGTATTATATGTATTATCTTCATTTTACCATTGAAAAACCAAGAGCTTTTGGGGTTAAGTGTCTGAAAAGGGTTTCAAAACCAGAAAAGTGTCTGCTCGCTCTTATTTTAGTACTCTTTCCAATAGACCAGAGTTTATTCACTGAATAGCAACTAGGATCAAATATCCTTTCATGTTTCTATCTCCTTTTCTCAACTTTTCATAGAGAGTTTGCTAAACTAGTCTACTAGTCTGTGTACCCTGCAGAAAAAAAAATTGCTTTATTTCTCTCTTTTCATCTGGAATCTCTTGACTTACACTCAAAAAGGTCGACATTAGACCCTCTGATTAATTGTATTAGTCTTTATTACAGGAGCATAGCCTAATGGAATGGGCTTTGGGCTTGGATTGACAACATCTGCATCTGAGTATTGACTTTGCTATGAGAATTTTTCTTTTCTCAATTTTCTCACCTATAAAATGATCATTTTTCCTACTTATTTGAAGTTTCTTGTGAAGAAATCACTTTGTAAACCTTAAAGTTCCACAAAGTATGGATTATTATAGTTATTTTCTGCAGAACTTGGGTTTTAAGTAGGGAAGTGACAGATTTTTTTTTATACTGATGAGCTCTCATCTCCTTTCCCACAGCTAAGAGACTCGAAATCTTGCTTCTCTTGATTGTCCATTCTATTGTTACACCAGAGGGGCTGAGAAAAGAGAGAGGGTAAATTCTTAGGTACTACTAGATGGGCATAACATAGACATCTCAGTTGTGCAGGGAATAGAACACTTGACCTATAGTCAGGAAGACCTATATTCAAGTCCAAATTCAGACATGTGCTGAGTATAAGCTTAGGACAGGTCACTTATCCACTGTTGTCTCGTTTTACTCAACTGGGGATAATAATGGCATCTACCTCACAGTCTGTGAGAGCTGTTGTTTTAAAGTACTTAGCATAGTGTCTGGTGTAGTAGATCTTTGGTAAATGCTTATTACCTTTTCTTATTTCTTTCCTACTTCAAGGCTACCAAAAATTGGTAAATTTATTAACCCATGATAGTTCTCTCTGCCCAACCCCCATACAAAAAAATTAATTGCTAGAGGATTCTGTTTTCTCAGGTTTTCAGAACCTTGAATCAATGTATATAACTGTAGTCTGTGGTGACAAAGACTTGAAAATATCAATGAACATTTATAAACTTGTTATAAGAAAAGTAATAGGAGCCCTGAGTCTGAAGTACTTTGTAGTTAAGTAATTTTAAAAGGTAGTATATGAGAGAGAGAGGAGGAGGAGGAGGAGGAGGAGGAGGAGGAGGAGGAGGAGGAGGAGGAGGAGGAGGAAGAGGAGGAGGAGGAGGAGAAGGAAGAGGAGGAGGAGGAGGAGGAGGAAAAGGAGGAGGAGGAGGAGGAAGAGGAGGAGGAAGAGGAGGAGGAAGAGGAGGAGAAGGAAGAAGAGGAGGAGGAGGAAGAGGAGGAGGAGAGGGGGAAGGAGGAGGAGCAGGAGAGGGGGGAGGAGGAGGAGGAGGAGGTGGAAGAGAAGGAGGAGAAAGAGAGGGGGGGAGGAAAGGAGGGAGGGAAAGGGAGTTGATATGATTTAACAGTTACCCAGATAGTAAATATATGAAAAAAGGATTCTAACTCTGCTTTTCCTAACTAGATTCTATACACTTCCTAGCTGATTACTTATTGATGCTATGGAATACCTTATTTTCTCTATCCCTCAAATTTCTCATCTATAAATATGAGATGTTAATATATGGAAGCAGAGATGATTAAGAGGCGAGTTAAAATAACAATACAAAATACTAAAAGACTTTGAATTGACACATATCAAATAGACCTGAGAAATGACAACTCTTTTTTTTTCCCTTTCCATATCTTTGGCAGAGGACCTATTCACTATTCTCCTTTTGTAGAGCTGCTGCCATCCCTTTGAATCACTCTGTCTGGAATGGGAAGAAAAAAATCACCACCTTTGAATGAAGCAGAGGAGAGCAAATGCTTCTTTTGCTGCTTAACCCTGATAACTGCATATGAGCATCCAGGGCTGCTGTGATGTTTTTCATCACTTCAGTTATGTGTCAGGAGTAAAACTGAAGGCTGTGGATGATTGGGATCCAAATAATAAAAACATTTTCAAATCATCATCCATCTGAAATAATTGCATTTAACTATTCACTGTGCCTAGATGCATTGCTTTTGAATCATCAGAAGTGGGGAAAAAACATAAAAGGATACTGCAGGAAAGCAAAAACAAAAACAAAAACAAAAACAAAACCAACTTTGGGTTTTAAATGTGTCCTTTTTATTGCCCTATAAATAAATTGAATTATCATGGTAATTATCAAATGCTACCAGGATGGTGTTGTTTTAATCTTTGATGCCCCCTGACCATCCTCAGCACAAATATCCTTTGTTCTCAGTCCTGCCTCCTTTTAGCTATCAGGTGCTTTGACTAAGAGGATGTGTTAAGTAAGTGAGCATTTTTATCTACATAGAAGAAAACAGAAGTCCATGGTTATATGTTTAAATGGAATCTACTTGAATAAAACAACAGGAGACATTTCTTTCAAGTCCCTCATTACTCAAATACATTTTTCTTCTTAATCCTAACCTTTGTTTCAATAAGATAAACCACTGTGATATATAAAAGACATTTCAATTATCTCAAACATGGTGAACAGAACTAGGGATGTATGAGACCGAGCTGGAGAAATGAGATGAAACAGGGGAAGCAGGTGCTCCTGTGAGATGGTAGAGGAAGGTGTTGTTAAATAATTGACCTTTACAAAAAATGTGTGCTTATTGTTAAGTCTGCATAATGTGTTAGAAAAATATAAGGCCTTTTACTGAAGTTGGAGATCATTTTCATGGAACTGTTTGACAAGCATATTGACAGAATATATAATCTAAAATCCTGCCTTTAGGAAGGACTCTGCAATAACTAGATTAAGTTCATTTTGGGGGGAAAGAGGATGCTATTTGAAAATTTTTCGTTATTTTAGGTGGAAAATTCTGATTTTTTTGCTAATATGACAGAGGTATATGAAAATCATGCTTGGGGCTTAGAAATTCTGAAGTGAAATTCAGGCGTTCACAGATACAGAGTTATAAAAGACCATGTGGTCCAATCTCTAATTTATAGGCAAGGGAACTGAAGTCCAGAAACAGATTTACTCCCAAGAAGTCTCTGTTTCCAAAACTAGAGACTTTTAAATTTATTTTTCCCCACAAAAACTTCTTGATATTTCAAACGTAAACTAAGACTGTGATGATAATAATGAAGAAGGGGTGAACTAATTCTTGTGACAATTTGGTGATAGACCATTGTAGGCAAATAGAGATGATACCAATGTAGTATACATGTGGAAGATTGAAGTTGCACTTTCTGATGATGGAGGAGTTTGTCAGTGGCAAAGTGGAAAAATAAAAAAAAGAACAAGCTTTGCTTCACTAATGTTTACTTAGCTTAAGCAGTGGGGCTTAAAATTGATGCTATATGAATGTTCATTTCTGACATCTTCGTTCTTTGTAAGATTTTCTGGAGAAAGAAAGTAATTTTCTTCTTCAATGGTATTGCTAAATCAGTGCCTTCAATGTAATCAATGGGCTCCAGTGAAACAAAAGGTTTCTTTTATAATAGTATGACACATGAAATTATTTGAGATAGGGATATCATCCAGAAAAATTTCATTTCTACCAAAATGTGATTATCAGAAAGGAAGACATTTTATCAAACTCAGTTTTGCTTCTTCCTGGTGCTTTGATATTATATAAATGCATTGTGTCATGTCCAGATACCAGTAGATGATGGTGTCTATGCATTTTCACATTAGCCATTTAATACTTGTCAGAATCTATTCACACAGAATTCTAAGAAAGTTTATTTATATCTGACTGGACATCATCCAGCCTGTTGTCAGATAGTTATTATTTACCTAATGGTTGTATTGATTGTTTTTCCATCTCCATTCTGTCAAAAGTAGATAATTGAATGTTTTGTGAGAACAAAATTTAGTTATTAATAATGAAATCTCAAGTATATTTTATACTTACACATGGGAACAATGAAAGTACTTAGAAAAAATGAAAATTGTGCATTCTAGCAGAATTAATTATTTACTAATTTTATAACAAAATATCAAAATAGCAATGACCTAAATCTATCTTTTACAGAAAATTAATTTTTATCATTCCCCTAAAAATGATAAATGATTGGTATGGGCAAAGATGCCGACTTAAGTAGGCTTCTAGAAAGGGGAGATTTGATCAAGTAGCAAGGTGAATATGTTGGGGTTCAGTATGCACGTTTATCTTTAGCACAAACCAATCACCTTCAATAAATGGAACAACAGTTTTATAGACTGAAAATGTAAGACATTTTAAAGTAGAAGAGCAGCTGCAGGATAAAATGTGCCTAACAGAAGCTTGGGGAAGAACTACAAAAATGGACAGTTAAATAATTACTAAATAGCAGAATTAGAGAAACTTAGAGGTATCTATATCATTCTTACTCAAATAAGAATCTCCTCTCCAACATAGTAACCCATGACAATGATTTCCTTGCTTGAAGCTACCAAGTGAAAGGGAACAATATATTGCTTGAGGCATTTGCATTCTTCGATAACTCTTAATTGTTTCCCCCAAATTTACTTTTTGCCACTTCAATCCATTGCTCCTGGTCTTCCCTTGAAAATAAAATAAAATGAGTAAAAATCTCTTTTTACTGTAATAGCCTCTCACATTAATTATTTAATCAAAAGGCACCCTTAATTTTCTCTTCTCCAGTGTCATACTTGTTTGCCAACTTACTTTTAGTATAAATGATCAGTAGCAAAAATATGTGAATGATCAAGTTACCTTAGCGAGATCTATTCAGATTTATTCTTGAGTTCAGAGAAATTTCATGAGGAAAAGATATAAAAAAGAGAGCTTATCTCGAAAAAAAGTTAAAATGGCAAAATCAACGTAATTTATATAGACACAAATATCACACAAGATAAAATGCATAACTTCGATCATATAATTTAAATTAATATCCACATATATCTAATATAATTTAAATTATATAAAATATGTAAATTGGGGAAACCTTTTTCCCATTAAAGCTTTCCCACTAAAAGTCTTATTATATCCAAGGGAAAAGGAATTTCTTAAAAATATGTAATAAGAGTCTTTCCCTAATAGATAAATGATTAAAGGATATAATTTTACAGTTTGTAATATATAAAAGCTAAACTACAAGAAACCATATAAAATCCTCTATATCAGTAATAAATAAATAAAATGATTAATTTTGAAATGTATCAGATTGACCAATATGGAATTGTTGATGGCATTGAATATTGAGCTAGAAATTTTGGATGCACTGAACTATTACTACCATGTCTATCCAACAGTCATCAAAGGAAAAATTTTTAAGAATTTAATGTATAAAATACAAAAAAATTGCATTTTTTAATATCACCAAATAGGAAACTAAAGGAGTGCTATCCTTGGGAAATATGTATGAATACTTCGCAATAAGAAATTATGAAATAATTTCAGAACAAACTAGGAAATCCTTTATTGTATGATACAGAACATAGTGAACAGTTTCTAAGGGATATTACAATAGAAACATTCTAATGAGGAAAACAACTCTAAAAGACTTTAGATTTCTGATCAATGTAATAAGAAATCATGGGGCCAAAAAAATGAAGATAAAACATCCTTCTAACCTCCTGTCAGAGAGTTGATGAATTTAAAATAAAGAGCCAGAAATCTGCTGGCCATGGTCAATGTAGGAATTTTTTGTTTGCTGTACTATGCAATTAATGATGAAGCTTATATTTTCTTTTTCTTTGATCCATGGAGAACAGTTGAAGAGTGACATATAAATGCTAATAAAATAAATATGCTGATGTTTTTAAAAGATGCACATATAAATGTAACAAACTGGAATATTCTATAATTTATAAAATAAGAAAAGAATAAAATTTTATTAAGAGAAAAGACCACATATTCCAGATGGATAATAATGGAACACCAAATTAAAACCAGATACCTTTGCTTCTTCTTTCCAGGACTCTCAACTTTGGCAAGAAATTTATAGCAATGGAGTTACTCCCATTGTTTATCTTTAATACTTATTATAGTACCTGGCACATAGAAAAGATATAAAGAATATATAGAAAAGATATAATAATAATAGCTATTACAGATAAAAAGATAGATACATAGAAAGATATGAGTGCAAAAATGTTTAAAATATGTAAATTTTTTCATAATCTCTTTTTATCCTCATAACACCTTTGTCATGATACTCATGTTATTGATTAGGAAACTGAAGTAAAAAGAAGTTAAATGAACTTATCTGAGATGTAAGACATGTAAGGCAGGATTAAATTGTGCTTTTCAAATTCTGAAATTTTGAAAATTAATTATTCACCAGGGAATATAAAGATTCATCAAGAATCCACTTACTAGTAATTGCCTAACAAAGGGTTTGATGGTGAGAGTCTCCAAATATCTCTTTCTGTGACTGGTTTTATGCTGAATGGATCAAGGTCTGGGACACTCTAGTAGATCCTTGTTGCTATGTATGATCACTTGAAATAGACCAGATTCACTGTTAACAACAGAAAAATAGAGGCAGTAAATAATGCATATTTTTCAAATAGTGTTACTTACTTACTCAATTGAGTTAGTTAATATAGTTATTTTTCTCAGACTGGTGCTGCAGGTATATAGCTAACTTTGGTCCAGGATTTAAGAGGCAAAGGGTAAGTTGGATTGAAAATAATACATCTAATAGATTTTATTAATACCAAGTTACCAATACCACAAAAGTATATCTTTTAAAAAATCAACAATATTCTCCAGTTAATACTATATAACTTTAGTCATAAAATACAAATATGCTGAGAAAATCAAATTTGAATATGACCAATATACATTGTGTCTATTGCGAAATTGATATTTATACAGTAGGTTTAAGTAAGTCTCAATATTTGATTTATTATGATCAATACATCAAAAGTGGCAGATATAATCAATAGCATAGAATGTATATTATGTATGTGCGTATGTGTGCAACTCAAAAAAGAATTGGACTGATCGTACAAGTGATATGAATGGTAAAGAGTCGGTTTGAGTTTTATACAGGTATTTCTGTAAAATGAAAAGCAAGGTTACAATATATCTCATATATTTTTGATGGTTGGAAAGCTATGAATAAGAATCACCTGTGATATAGTTTAGATAGGTTTTGATTCATACTAGTGCTGAAAATCCTCACATCAATAAGGTCATAGATCCATCGAAGTAAGCTATCTTACTTAACTATCAGTTAAGCTTTCAATTCCCAGATATCACAGGTAAAGATTTTAGTCTGCTTACCAGGAATCTGATAGAGCTGTACATAGCAGATTCCTTTCCACAAATCGGGTCTTTGAATCTGAATTTTGGAGCAGTTTTATTCATTTTTTGAATTGAAGATTTCAGATATGTACTTTTAAATTTATTTTATGGTTTTTTTTTTTGGTCTTAATCTCCCCAACAATTCCAAGGTTCACAATATGATCTGCTTCTTTTGGATGTTAATAAGTATATTGCTGTGTATATGACTTTTTAGCAAAGAAATCAGTCAAAAGTAGAACTTATACATTTCAAATTACATGGGTAAGAGAAAAAAAGAGAGAGAGAACTCTGTCAGAGTAAACAGCAAAATTTTTGTTTTACCTGTGAAGATGTTGAAATCTTTACTTTAAAAAGTAACTGAGATAATTTTTCTTATAGATTTTTTTTCAGAAAACATTTTTCATTATAAACTAGTAATGTTACAATGTTACAGAGATAGGAGGGGGGAAAATATGGAGAAAAAGATAGAATTCACAAAGGTATGGCATCTTTTGGTATAATAGAAAGAGTTATACCTACTGAAAAATGTTAATGTTCCAGTAAGATAAAGCAATGAATAATGGAACAAATTAGATTAACTTAGATACAATATACATAAAAACTTCAAACTCAAAGGGAAGAAGATGATTGTTGAGCAGAATTTTGGGGAAAACTAGAAAACGATTTAGCACAAATTAGGTTTAAAGCAATGGTCTATACCACATACTACTTTAAACTCCAAATAAACAAGCAATCTAATTAGAAGTTATAAAAAATAATAAATTACTATACAAAACTCCTTTCATAATTAGATTGATATTTCTTAAAGCAAATAAGAATTTCTTTAAATAAAGACAGTAATGAAGATAAGAAACCAAAATTTAAGAGAAAGATTGTGTTTAAGTGGTTCAGACAGAGGATGTTAATAAATTTCAGCAGTAACTATATCCAATAAGGGCAGCTAAGTCGTATAGTGGACAAAGGTTCAGACTTGGAACTAGGAAGACTTCTCTTCCTTAAGGTCATAGATGTCATAGTCACGTGTTCTCAAACACATACTTTCTGTGTGAGCTTGAGCAAGCAACTTTATCCTGTTTGCTGCAGTTTACTCATCTTTAAAATGAGCCACATAAAGAAATTGCAAATTATTCTAGTACATTTGTCAAGAAAACTTTTTAAAAATTTATGAAGAAACAGACATGACTAAAAAATTACTGGACAAAAGAAAGTATTAGGAAACATGATATCTAAACTATCTAGAAACTTTATTGGAAATTGAAACAAAGTCTCAAGAGTCAAGAGACCTAGTTGATAATTTTAAATTATGAAATTATTAAGTATGATCCCATTAATCATATTTATAAAAGTATTAAATAACTCCAACAATAAAATAGATCACATAGTAGATAGGAAATTGACTTCCGTTTCAAGAAAGCTATAGTTTAAGCCTTATATTTGATATATGAGGAAGTCTCATAATCTCTCAGTGACGTCTGATAGCTGTCTCAAAGTATCAGTTGCAGAATTGTTTAATAGCAAAAATTTCCTTGCCAGGAATTCATTATAACTGGACCAAAAATAAATATAAATTTACATTTTAAAACTCAATTTTTACCTCAGAAATATTGAATTAACATATAAAATTGGGGTAATAACTTAGGGAAGCATCGCTATGTTACAGATAGTACTGTAAAATGAACCAACTATTTTGGGCCATAATTTGAAACTATGCAAAAAAAAAATCAAAAAATTATGTGGAGCCTTTAACAAACAATCCCAATACCAGATCAAGAATATGAAATATAGGAAGAAAAGTGCTAAATGTAGCACACATTCATATCATCACTCTTTTACAGTAGTGAAACAAAAACCCCATGCAAAGAGAGTACCATTGATCAGAAAATGAATGAAAAAATTGGAGTATATGAATAGGATGGATACGATTGTACTGTAATAAATCGCAAAAATGGATATTAGAGAAACATTGGAAGATGGGTGAATACAAAGAAAATAGAATCAAGACAGTGGTACAATAATTAAAATAATGTAAATAAACAAAGCTTAAAAGTAGCTGAATTCACAATTGATTTATAATGAATCATTTTTTGTTCTAGAGAACAAATTATGAAGATGAAAAATATATCTCTGTGTTCACTAGGAAAGTAGGGATACAATGCCAGATTTCTCCTATGCTGGCAAAATAAAAGGCTTTGTCTATTAGTTTTATTCAGCTCTTGCTTTGTTTTGTTTCAATGGAGTGTTCCATGTTCAGAAGGGGTTCTATAGATATATTTATAGATACATCTATCAGGAAATACCTGATGAAAAATCAATTAATTTGAGTGAAAAAAGAAAGTACATAGACTGCAATCTATTTTTCCCTTAACTTTAAATTTATATTCATTATATTTAGTAGCTTCTACAGTAAAGAAGAAGCAAATTCTCAAATTAATTCTGAACATTTTACATGGATCATAATACTATTTAAAGACTATTAAATGAAAAGTAGGAATTTTTTCTGCAGGCAAAATGCCATAGGAGAAACTTTAAAAAAAGTGGAATTTATGTAAATGCTTTGAATATCAGAAGAGAGAACTCTTGACAATCTGCTAAATATAGGGATTAAACTAGGGTGACTAAAGGGAGAGTAAGTGTGGCAGAGGAGGATAAAATTATTTTTTCCCTTGGAACAAGCTGAAGAAAGACTAAAGAAAAGAAGAAAAGAATATTAATTGTATCTAGTTTTAATGAATTTAATCTAAATGACTGGCCTCAGATATAATGAACATCTCTTCAATGGAGGCAGTTATGATGATATTGTATGGGAAATTGACCATGATGCTGTGATGATAATAACTCAGGGTGGGAACATAGATTAGATGGCTTTTTAAATGACTTCATTTAAAAAATTCTGTAGTAACGTTATTTGGATGGAAACAGTCATTTATTCATGAGACTGCTAGAGAAAAAAATATTGAATTATTATGAGACACATATACATAAGGAGCTTCCAGTCAAACAGTATTTGTGATGATGATAATGACGATGATGATGATAAGGACAATGACAACAATGACTCATATTTGGAGAGTACATTGAGATTTGCATGTACTATATAATTTGATACCTGCAATAAATTGGAAGGCTAGTTGTGCAAGTGACCAATTAATTGTCCTAACTTTAAAAATTCTTGTGATTTTAATGAATTGATATGAAACAATAGATTTAATGGATTACTATGAAGCAGTAGCCACAGAAGCCAATTTGATCTTGATCTATATGAATAAAAACAGTGTCAAAAACAAGGGATTTGATAATCACATAATATTCAGCTGTAGCCAGGCAACATCTGGATTATAGCTGGCTTCCAATTCATGTGGATAATGAATCCCATGAAATAGTCTCCTTATTTGAAATCATGCTGTATATCTTCATTGGACTGGAACCAATTGCAGTATTTTCTACTATTATATCCTTCAAAGAGTGCACATTTGAATACATGTAAAAATTCATGAGATGCAACTAATTGGGATCTAGCTATATTTTGATCAGTTCTGAGTACATATTTTAAAAGGGTATTGACATACTTCAGGGCCTTCCAGATAAGGACAACCAAGTCATATAAGGGGAAAAACACTAATGCATAAGCTATCCATGAACCATTTAAAGAAAAGTGGAAAAATATAGTCTATGAAGAGAAGACTTTGGGTGGGACATGAAAGATGACTTCTGGTATTGGAAAGGTTTTCATGTACAAGAAGGATTTGACTTAACTTTTCCTGGGAGGATTAAGAATTATGAATTGTTGGTTAGAAGATGGAGAGGAACAGAGTTCTAATTAACACAATGGAAAAAAAACCCTAAAATATCAAAGACTAGTAAGAGGATAATGACTATTCAGGATTGTTTCTATCTAACTCCATTAAAATATGAGAAAAATGGAATATATAATAAAGAATAATTAAAGCTGAGAAGTCTGTTGAAAAACACTTTTCATAGAAGCTCGCTCATTTGATGTATACAAGTTTGTAGAGTAGCTACAATAACTATTGTCTCTAGCTTAAATATAGTCCAGGCAATTTTCTAAAACAATGTTTCATTTGAGTTACTTGTGTGATTTAGTAGGAATTTTCACACCACCTGTTTCCCCACACAGATGGTCCATTCTTACCCTCAACTCTACCACAAAATAAAAAAGAAAAAAAGAATAAAAAAAAGTCCAATGGAGCTGAAAGTGTGGGGAGGAAATGCAACAACTCTGAGCTCAAAGATGTGGAATCACTTCAAAAAATGACTTATTGGTGGGAAAAGGACTGATTGTAGTGCCATCAGATCATAGATTTTGATTTACAACCTTTTCAATTATAGATAAGAAAAATGAAACCTAGAGAGTTTAAGTGAATCAATCAATGTCACACATGGCCCCAGTGATCCGATGACTTCCTTTTTATCTCTCTTATAAGATAATATTTGACCTTCATCTTATACCCCATACTAAAATAAGGTCAAACGGATACATTATTTGGACATAAGGGATGATACCATAAATAAATTAGGAGAACAAGGTATAATTTACGTATCAGATATTTGGAGATGGGAGGAATTTATGATGAAAGAAGAACTAGAAAACAGTATGAAAGGTAAAATAGACATCCCTGATTACATTAAATTAAAAAGTTTTGGGGGCAGCTAGTTAGTACAGTGGTTAGAGCACCAGCTCTGAAGTCAGGAGGACCTGAATTCAAATCTGGTCTCAGACATTTAACACTTTCTAATTGGGCAAATCACTTAACCCCAATTGCCTCAGCAAAAATTAAAAAAAAAAAAAAAGAATTTTTTTGCACCAAAAAACCCCCCAAAAACTAATAGAAACAAGATTTAAAGGTAAGTACAAAGTTGAGAAAAAATCTTTACACCCAGTATTTCTTATAAAAGTCCCATTTCTAAAAATTATAAAGAAACTGTGTCAAATTTATAAGAATAAAAGTCATTCCCTAAATGATAAATGGTCAAAGGATATGAAAAGACAATTTCTGATGATGAAATTAAAGTCATCTATAGTTATATGAAAAAATGCTCTAAATCACTATTGATTAGAAAAGTGAAAATGAAAACAACTCTGAGGTACTACATTAACTTCTCAGATGGGCTAAGATGACAGGAAAAGATAATAATACATATTGGAGGGGATGTGGGAAAACTGGGACACCAGTGCATTGTTGGTGGAGTTGAGAAATGATCCAACTATTCTGGAGAGCAATTGGTCTATAAAACTGCACATTTCCTTTACCCCAGCAGTGCCATTACTGGGTCTGAATCCCAAGGAAATCATAAATGAGGGAAAGGAGACCACATGTAAAAAAAATGTTTGCAGGAGTTTTTTTTTTTTTTTTTTTTTTGATAGCAAGAAATCAGAAAATGAGTAATGTTCATCAACCAGTAATGGCTAAACAAGTTGAATATATGAAGACAATGGAATATTATTATTCTATAAAAATGATGAACGAAGCTGATTATAAAAAGGCCTGGAAAGATTTACATAAACTGATGCTGAGTAATGTGTGATGATCAACTATGAAACACTTGGTTCTTCTTAGTGGTTCAGTGATCCAAAGCAATCCCAGTAGTCTTTGGACAGAAAATCCATCTGCATCCAAAAAAAAAAAAAAAAAAAAAAAGAGACTGAATGTAAATCAACACATGCTAAGTTTACTTCTTTTTTTCTGTTTTTTTTTTAATCTCTCCTATTTTTTCCTTTTGTTTTGATTTTTCTCTCCCAACATGATTCATAAAATAATGCAATGTGTGTGAAAAATAAATAAAATTTTAAATTAAATTTAAAAAAGAAACTATCTCCTAGATTGGTTTCATTTTGGTGGTTGTTTGTTTTATTGTTGTTGTTTTCCTGAGTGTCTTGTAGGCATGGAATACTCTCCTTCTTCATCACTGTATCCTAACTACCTCAGCTTTCTTCAAGCCTCAAACAATAATCTACATTCTGCAAAATAGCCTTTCTCAGTCCTTCCTTATGAACCTATCCCAATTTATCCTATTTATAGCTCACTTGTACATACTTATTTGCTTGTTGTCTCCTCCAATTAGATTTCAATCTCCTCAAGTATAGGGATGTCTTTTGTCTTTCTTTGTATTCCAAGTACTTCCTGCAGTGCTTAGAATATTAATTAATACTAGCTGACTTGCATAAATAGTGAAAGAGATAAGATTTGAACTCAGATCCTTTTGGATATAAAGTCTCATGCCTTCTCCATTTCTCTATTCAGCAACAGACAGTGATTTCTCACATAATCAGCTTTATTCTTTTCTTTAAAAAAAAAAAAATCTGATACAATGAGAAAGACACTGGTTTACATAAAGATTAACTAAATTTCCATTTAATACTTACATGCATATCCATGTCCATATGTATTACATATGGTGTTTACAAATATACATATTTATTTTTTTAGAAATTGTTTAACCCTCTTTATTTTGTCTTTATGTCTCTTCCTATCTCTGTATATCTGTCTCTTTGTTTCTTAGTCTCTCTCTTCATCTATCTCTGTGTCTGTTTCTTTTTCTCTGTCTCTATCCCTCCCTGTCTCTCTTTGTCTCTGTCTGTTTGTATATTTGTGTCTCTCTTTCTCTTCCTATTTTTTTCTCTTCTTTTCTCTGTCTCTGCTTTTTTGTCTCCCTGTGCATCTGTCTGTTATGCCACAGTTCTCTTTTATTGTCCTGATTCAGTTTTCCTAATTATCTGACTCAGTTTCCCTAATTTGTCCTGCCTTGGTTTCCCTAATTGTTCTGCCTCAGTTTATAATTGTTCTGCTCAATCCTGCAAAACCACCCCTCCCTCTTAATCAGAATATTTGATAAGGATAAAAGATCTTATATTTTTAAATATCAGAATGGCTCTCCCCATCCCAAGCTATTGGAATATAAGATATTGTCTTATCTAGATGCCTCTCCCCATTTCCAGGGTTCCTCCCCCATTACATCATCCCATCTCCAGTGGTTTGCCCCACCCTGTCAGAGTCCTGTTCCTGCTCTCAGCATCTTGACTCCGCCCCTGCTGCAGTCTACCCCATAAGTCTGAGCCATGTGTATATATGTTATTGAGAACTCACATTATTTGCTGGATTCTTGGAGAAGATAGTCTCATTCAGCCCTGGGACCAAACCATAGATCCATTTGGTCCCAGTAAATATCTCTTTTTAATAAATTATTGAATTGTTCTCTAATCTCTATCTTGCCTCAGTTTCTCTGGCATTACATCTCTTCCTATTTCTGTCTCTTCACTTCGCTGTCTCTCTTTGTCTCTGTATCTCCCTTTCCTTTTCCTTTCCCTCTTTGATTATTTTACTGGAGGCCTGCTTTCAGATCTTGGCTTTTAGCTATTACCTTTATGATTCTGAGCAAGTCATTTAATATCCCTTACTCTTAATTTTGTAAAATGAAGAAGTAAGAAACAATGACTTCTAAGGTCTCTGTGAGTCCTAATTTTAAGGGCCAAAGGGCCAGATCTTTTGTGGTAGTCTAGTGGCTTTTCCACTTAACTATGTAACAAAATCAAATTTATTGTTATTCTTCAGGAAGGTCTTTTATGGAGAGGATTAAAAAAAAAACAAAAAAAACCTCAGTTTCTTGTTCTTAAGGAGAAGCAAATGAGAGCCATTATTTAAAATGTGACAATTTTTAGGGGAAAAAATCACCCAGATTCTGTTTTCAAACATACATTTATTTAGAATATTGACCAAATAAAATCTGGGCAATAGAGATCTATTATATTAATTTAACATGGCCTTGAATATGGTGGGAGGTTTTTCCACGTTTTTGAAGCAGATAAATGAATGGTCATAGCTATTATTTCACAAACATTCACATAGATGAAGAGTTTTATATACATACATACACATGTTCATATAGTATACATATACCATACCATAGTATCAACAATTTGAGATTTTACAGGTCATTTCCTTTGAATAGTTAAATATTCCCCAAGTGCCTTTCAAGAACATATATTATCTAGATTAATGAGATAATATTCAGATAGAATTAAATAGAATTTCTATTTGCTGCCTTCAGACTTCAGGGTCTTTAAAAAGCTCTGAACTACACCTTTCTGTGCTTATATTTCAATAGGACATGACGATACCCACTCTGATCTTATGCTTCTTTCCTTCTGATAATATGCCTTTAAAAACAATGTCCTTTAGGGTTCATTGGACCATGAAATAGTCTCTGCTGAAGTACCATTGGTGCCAGTGCTGAAACCAACATTCATTTTGGCTGTCAGCTCTAAGAACTGGAAAGAAATGAAGCACATTTATTATGTACTGATGTATTCTGACTAGATAATCCTTTTCAGTTGGAGGGACTATAAAAGCAAGTGCAGATTACTGTTGGCAAAAGACTAGAAAAAAATAAAAATCATCTGGGCGCCAATAGTTGTATTTCCAATTTCACAACTGGATAATTTTCTTTATAAACTTCCATTATAAAAGTTTGATTGGCAATGTGTATGTTATTAAATAAACTATGTAAAATATAGTAAAGACTCAGGTGACCTAGTAGAGATTTGAGAATCATATTTTCCATTATTAATGTCATATGATACAGTTTTAGGTAAGATATTTTCACATTCTAAGAAAATAGCTAATTTTGGCAAATACCATATTTTTATTAACATATAAATATAGATGTTGCAAAATTACTAGAAGGGAAATTGTTATAAATCTAGAACACGGTGATAAATATTAACCCCTTCTATTACTGAAGGAACATAAAGACAATTATTTTTAAACAAAAATATCTAAGTTGGTCATTTAATTGTATAAAAAGCTGAAATATTGTGACATGAAATTGGCAGGTATATAGAAGATTGGAATGATTCATCTGGAATGATTAAAGTCAGTTTTTAAAGTTGTTCATTTTAAAGATAGTAAGTTAGGTGGATCAAGTATAAAGATTCTTGTGTTCTATTTTGAGGTATTAGTCAACAGAAACAGAGTGATTCAGTGAAATCAATAGATTTGGAGTTAAAGGAGAAGCTGAATTAAATTTACTGCTTTGATTATCTTCATAGGTGACTTTGGAGAAGTCACTTCAGTTTAGTTCAATTCAGTCTAGTGATTCTATTTCCTTATCAGTATAATAAAGGAGGACTAGAAGATCTCTAAGAATCTTTCTAGCTCTGAAGTTATGATTCTTTGATCCTTTAGAACCATACATCATTCGAGATTTTGTAGTCCAATTCTTTAATCTTACTAATGTTCAAAATGAGACCAGAAAGATGAATTGTCATGCTCAGTATTAAATAGATAGTAAATAATAGTGTGAAGATTTGTCACATGTTTCCAAGTTCAGCACTCTTATTTGCACCTGTCTGGCTAATTTTACTTAACATTACTCTTCACATAATTTCTGCTCCAGACAAATGATCTAGTTGCTTTTCTCCAGATAAAGCATTATTTTCCAGCTGTTCCAAGAAGTGCCTGAAATATATTTCCTTGCCATTATCTTTTACATTTCATAGCTTCCCTCAAAGCAAAGTTCAGGTAACCATAAAGCCTTTGTAAATGAAGCCTTTCCTAATGCCCGCAAACTCAAATGATTAATTATTTATTTTCATGTTTTGGAGTTTCCTGAAGAATGGTAATGCTCTGAATAGATAAAGGAACACAAATAAATTATATGTATATGCCTGAGTATAGGTCATTATTTAAAAGTGAAGCCATGCCTATGAATGTAATGAAATATGTATTAATATTGCTCCTAGAATGTTATACATGGATACATGTATATGTGTATATTATATATATATATATATTATAAAATAGGCATATATAATTGCATAAATATGTGCAAAGCTATTGGTCTATCCAACCCTCCATCTATCCATCTGTTCCTGTATCTATTTATTTATTTTTACTTAATTTATATCAATATTAAACTAAGCCCAGTACTAGATATGTAGTAGCTCTTTATTGAAATGAATTCCATTTCCACTCCACAACACAATACCCACTGCCTTTCCCATACATACCAGTTATTCATTTACTAAAATTTTATGTAGAAATGTGCAAGATAGAATTCAAAGTATCTTTTAAGAATTTACTTTGAATTAAAAGATACTTTGAATTCTATCTTGCACATTTTGTTTTTAATTTATAAATATAGATAAATTTAAATTTATGCTCTTTGTCAATATCACTTTATTTCTTCCCTAAGTTGCTGACTTCTAGTATGGATATGACAGATATTTCAACTCAAGGTAGTCTTCATCCTGGAAGCTTTTGATGGTTTGATTTTTCTTTTGTGCTCAACTGGACCCTTTATATGTAACTTCACATTGCAGATAACTGCTCAGGATGGAACTAATTCCTTTCATTTAAACAAGAAACACTCCTTATTTTTATTTAATGGCCATAGCATTATACTCTTTCCAAAATTATAAAGAAATTGTTCATAAGCCACTTTCTTTACCTTTTAAAAATATTTTGAATTGATTCAGTCAGAGAAATCTGGACTAACAGAGTTTAAGTGAAGAGCAGTAGACTCCCATTCTTCTTTTTATAATTGTTTTTCTCCTTTCTTCCATCTTTCGAAATTTGTGATTCCTTTCTCTGCAAGTATGACTATGTTTTAGGAGGAATGCGTATCTCTTTTTGAGCAACTGAAAAGTGTAGCTCTCCTTCAAAAGCTGAGCCTTATCTTGGACTTTCATCTATTGCATACTTCTGTTCCTCAATTCTCAATCAAGATTTTGTAAGGCTAAAATTATCCTCCACTGGACACTTACTATCTAATCTCAGGAGGTTCTTAAATTAGTTTCCAAAAGAAAATGAAAGGATCTAACACATTTAATTCCATCCATTGTAGCTGGCATAGTTCTATGTGGTTTAAAACAGTGAATTGATCTTCATAAAAGGCCTGGGAGATAGGTACTATTTATTACCTCCATTGTACACTTGAGGAAACTAAAATAGAGTTCAATTGACTTGTCCAGGATCACACAGCTAGGAAATTTTTGTAATTTTTTTTTCTGAGGCCATTGAGGTTAAGTGACTTGCCCTGGGTCACAAAGCCAGGAAGTGTTAAGTGTCTGAGATCACATTTGAACTCAGGTCCTCCTGACTTCAGGGGTGGTACTTTATCCACTGCACTACCTAGCTGCCTTAGCTAGGAAAATTTTGAGACATTTGAGTTCAGGTTGTCCTGACTAGCACTTTGTCTACTGTGTCACTTAGCAGTCAAAAAAAATTAGGAACATCCATCTAAGGATCAATAATTAATCACATTTTCTCAAAGAAACACAAGCAGAAGAGGGATCAAGAATATTGACATTCAGTCTCATGCTCGTTTTCCAAGAACATGCTGCTGTATGGGATGGGAGATGTCTCTATTCCCCTTTTGATTATAGTCTAAGGGCAAAGTTTCCTATGTCCTAAACAACATGAAGCAGAGATGAAAAGAGAGAGTATATTTTGACTCTTTTTTAAATGTTCCTGAGTAGAATTTTCTTCCTAGTTTAATGGCCAGTCTCTTTTACCAGCCCTGCCATCTCTAAGATGACCATAGAGGCAAGGACAATAAGGGAGGGATTCTTCATCCCAAAGCATAAGTCCTTCATACTGATCCAGAACATACATTGTTCTGAACTTGACCCGTAATACAAGTTCTGCTTTATGTAAGATATTAGATTAACTCTGCATGTGTCAATTCAGAAGAAAACAGGACACCTGATTGTCCCCTTTATATGTATGTGTCCTGCATTTACTTATTTGTGAAATAAGATTCCTTGAGAAAAAAGGCATTTATATCATGAGAGCTTTGCATAAAATCTATCATAGAACAGACATTTCATAAATACTTGCTGATTGATAGAGGCTTTGGTATGGTTATTGCAGCTGAAGATTATCTAGGGCTTAAGGAAAGATTAAGGAAAAATGAATCCTTCCAATGAGTTCTAGTCCTCCAGTCCACTTCTTTGGCCACAGACATCCATTAGATCTTGTGACATAACCACTTAATAAATGCTTATGGATAGCCAGATTGGATTTTGAATAGGGATTGGCATAGGGCTAGTGGGAAATTTAGGAAAAGGATAATGAGGCAGGCAAGGAGGTCAGAGGAGACACCCCAAGGCAATGTTAGAGGTACTGACAGACACTGAGATTATGGGGAACATCATTTTACTTTACCACAGCTGAGCTAGAACGCTGTTCTCCTCCATTCCTCCCATTAATCAAAGTAGTTTGAGCTAAAATAGTTTAATTACAAACTGCATATGAAACAAAGAACAAAACTGAATCTCCACTTTGCTTCTGAATAATACTTCTTAAGAATGAACACACACTAAGAAAATTGCAGAAGATGAAAGCTAACTCTTTTTATGAAACTATTCCCTCCAGAGGAAGAAATGTCATTTAGCAGCTGAAAGATACTAAAATGAATCCTGCAATAATCATATGATTATAATCTTTTTCTAATAATAGAGACTTTTTGTTTTGCTTTCAATGCATTCAACTTTTATTAAATGCCCAGTATATCTGAGGCATTATATCACTAAGGACATAGTTGTATATCACTAAGGATATACAAATACTTACAAATACACCAATAAATACACTACAACAGATTGTGTCTAATTGCAAATAAGTTGAGGAAACACTGTAAAATAGTGAAGAGGGAAAGGGAATTATTTTCTTTTTAAATAATATCTTATTTTTTTCCAATTATATGTAAAGACTATTTTAGAGTTTTTCTCTCACCCTTTCTTCCCTTCCCTCTTACAAAAGTGGTAAACAAGTTCAGAGAGGTTATATATGTGTAATCATGTAAGGCACATTTCCTTTTTTATCATGTTTTTTTAATTTAAAATTTAAATAGAAAATAGAAAAAGAGAAGAAGGAGGATTCTAAGCTGATGCTTTTAGGTCTAGGAAATTCACTAAAAGTTTTATAGAGAACATGCCCTTGCAAAAAGGGATGGAGATCAATAGAGAGTTGGGGGTGGTGAGGGTTGGAATTCCTTCAGTGTATGTCATATGAAATAAAATTTTAAAGATGAGGAACTTTAGGCTGGGAAATAGGAATGAAAAGGAATCCAATATCTTTGGAATATTGAGTGCATGTAGCAGGATAGCATATAATAAATCTATAATGGTAAGCATTAAGTCAGATGGTGGAGGACGTTTGTTGTCAAGCTTAAATGACATTGAATTATCAAAAAAGATTTTCTCCAGAGTCTCATCCATCTTCTACTCAGTAGTCACAGATTTTCCTACAGTTTAATCTGACCTTTTTTGCCCTGCACTGATTAAACTCTAGTGAGTCCCTATTACCTGCAGAAAGAAAAAAAAAGTCATTTATTTGGCATTTCAATCTCTTCATAACAATCCCTTTCTGTTTTTCTAGTCCTTTTTATAGTTTACTACCTTCTATGAACACTAAAATTCAATTGTACTGGTCCAATTACTATTCTGACCACATGACATTCTATCTGGTGGCTTAAATACATCTATACACACCTTAACCCATATTTGGAATGCATTCTTTACTCTTCGAATATTGGATTTCCTTTAGCTCAAATGTTACCTTAAATATGAAGTCTTTCCTGATATCCCCAACTACTAATGCCCTCAAAAGTTTAAAATAGGAAGATTTTTGTGACATTGTATTGTGCTTTACACTGCAGTAGGTGGTTTGGTGGAAAGAATGCCTGGCTTGGAGAAAAGGAAACTCATTTTCTTGAGTTCAGATTTGGTCTCAGATACTTACTATGTGACTGGGTATGTCACTTCCCCTTGTTTACCTCAGTTTCCTCATCTGTAAAAGGAGCTAGCGAAGGAAATGGCAAATTATTCCTTTTGCCAAGAAAGTCCCAAATGAGGAAAGAAGGAGTTGGATCTACCTGAATTATTAAATAATTTCTCCCCTAAATAAAATTCCCCTTGTAGGGAGAGTGTGTCCCAGACTTTGGGGAGGAATTATTTTTATACCAACTGTTTTACTATAACATCTTATTATATTTCTTTCTCAAAACTAAATGAAGCTATATGATGGGGAACACTACAATAGTAATTTATAAGTTATACAACTGAATACCTTATCCCCTGAGGGCTCCCTGAGAATTTTGAAAGGACCATTCAATCCAACTTTTTTTAGTGCACTTAGAAGTTGGGAAAGGAACCAGCAAGGGGTGGGGTACATATATATTCTGTTAACAAATATAAATATCCGAAAGCTATTTTTCTGTTAAAATGAAGGAACTAATTTATTGTGATTTTTTTTATCCTAATGTTGAGGACAGTCCCTAATTCATAACAGGTACTTAACAAACAAAAGATGATGAATTAAATAATTTACATAAAAATCATAACAATGGATTATATGTTGACTTATATAAAATTATAGGCCTGATATATTGAATTTATTTCATTTATCATGGATTTTTGTAAAATAGTATAAATATAATTAGCAATATGAGATATCATGCATATAAAAGGTATAATTCCTTCATTTATACAAAACATTTACTTTAGTAATTCTCAAGATTCACAATGGATTAGAAATCATATCTTTAAGATTAAATAAATATTATGTTCTCCCTATTTCAAGTGGAAAAAGAAAAAGAATGCAAAGCATTGCCATCTATTAAAGCAAACTATATCTTCTCTCACATTTTAAAACTAATTTGTACTTTTATATACAGTATTTCTCAGGAGATAATACTTGTTAATTTATATTCAATTTACTTTGTTCCTCAAATATAATTGATATTAAATATGGCATTTTGATAGTAGTCAAGTCTATTGACTGAAGCACAATTTATATTTCTTTTTTCTTATTATTATAAAATTATTTGATTTGATTCTTCTTTCAGTTTTTCTCTGATAGTCTTTTGAATTTAAAATTTGTTTTCCTTTTAACCCTTTCTAAAAGACATGACAATAATATAGTTTCACCACTTTCTTCAAGACTCTTAGGAAGATTTTCAAAAGCAATATTCAATAGTCTTCCTTTAACTACGGACTTATATCTGAAAACAGCCCATATTAGAAAAGAATCAGTTATTCACAACAAAAGCATTTGTTGATGACTTTGTAGGTTCCTTAGCATTAAAGGACTTTTTCAGATTTTTCATATTAATGCTGAACGTGACATTTCATTGAAAATCCATGTGTTTATAAGTTTAATTAAGTGCTTCTATCTCAAAAAAAGAGCTTCTATCTCAAACTACAAACACAAACCAACAGATTTGAATAAGGTGGTACAGTGAATATCAAGGTGGGACTAGAGTCAGGAAGACTAATTCAAATCTAGCCTCAGACACTTAACTTTGTATCCTTGGACTATATTTGCCTCCATTTCCTCAACTGCAAAATAATATTCTGTACTTCCTGGGATTGTTGTAAAAATGAAATATGGTAGTTGTAAAGTCTTTATCATAGAACCTGGCATATAGTAAGTACTATATAAACACTAGCATCATCATCATTATTACAAGTAGTAGTATTGGTATAGTGTTATTGTTATAATTGTTATTATTTGTAGGAAGAAATCAAATTCTTTGGAAAATTTAGTCAGTTCTTTTTCATTCTATTGATAATTTGTTATAGGAGTATAAAAGTGCTAGAATTTGATAGCATAATCTAAAAGTTCTAGGGTTCTTGCTCCAAAAATCCCAATGGAAATAGAAAATACAATGGAAAGAACGTGAGATTTGGGATCAGAGAGCCAATATTCCAGATTTTCCTCTGCTCCTAGCTGTGTGACTTTGAGCAAGTTACCTGAATTCTGTACTGTTACCTGAGCTAAAATGAAGGAATTGGGTTACAGTTCTCTAAGATTCCTTTCAAGTTGAAATTTTTTATTCCATAAAAAATTAGATATCTCTCATTCTTCCAAAAAGAAAATGAATTGGAAAGGAAGAACCAAATGAAAAACCTGAACAAAGGCTGAACTCTGCAAGATTTTTGACCTGTTCTCTTTTTCTCTCCTGAAAAGGGCTGATGTCTGTTGCTTTGCTCAATGAGGCATCCCACTGAACAGCCTTGGTGACATGTTACAGTTGAAAAGTCAGCCTTCCATTCACTATTCGCTTCCCTGAGGGGGAAAAATGGAACTGCAAATGAAATTGGACTTTTTCCCCCTATGGAACATGAAAATTACAGATGCAATCATGATATATGGATTGTGAACAATTAGGAATGAGGACTTTTACTTGTACACTCATATAGCTAAACCATATACATATATACTATATATATATATATATATATATATATATATATATATATATATATATATATATATATATATACACCTCTTTGTTTCATAGAATATATATTATTTCATTTGTTCATATATTTGTTAAACTCAATGAATTTGCACTTTAAATATAAAGTCTTTTATTCCTCATAAAATTTGATTTTTTAAAAAACTGTTTCTTCTTTCACTGATAAGTACAAGCTATAGAAAACAGCCTGAATGAGAAACTAGGGGTCTGAAAGTTTCCAAGCAATAATATGGGGAGAAATGTGGTCACTGCTTTTCTCTTCTGCATTCTGGTCTTTACCCAGCAAGGCTAAAGGGTCCATGATGTAGAAGTGGGTGTATGCAATGTAATTTAGGACACAGGGGATCTTTATAGCTCTCTAACATAGCTATGACCTTGTAGGAAGGGGAAGATCTTAGATAGGGTCATAGATGTAGAGCTAGAACAGTCCTTAGAGGTCAGATAATCAAATCCATCATTGTATATATGAGGTAACTAAGGTCCAGAGAGATAAAGTGGCTTTTGATAACATTATTAGTTCCCAAGATTCAAATCCAGATCCATGGACTCCAATTTCTATGATTTTTCTATTGCTCCATTTTTTTTTAATTTTACATATGAAAAATGAGATAGAGGTTAAGGGGCTTGCTCAAAGTCACACAGATAGATGGATGGATATTGCACCTTTGGAAATCATGTAACTTCTAGAAGGGTCCCATCCTAACTTCTTCTCTGGCCTTGACAAATTTGATTGAATTTCTAGGCTGAGCACTGTCTTTCTGTATTCATTCTCAATATAATAAAAACATATTTATTAAATATCGACTATATGACAAACACTGTGCTAAGTTGTGAGTATACAATTAAGGGGGAAAAAGATAATCCCTGATCTCAAGAAATTTGACATCTAAGACGAGATACTAAAAAGAAAAGAGGTAAGAAGCTGGTACACCAGAGGGTACCTGAAAAGGGGGCACAATGATAGAGTGAAAGTCAACCAGAGCAGCTCATGGGAAATGAAGACATGGCTAGGAATCTCAAAAAGGCAGAAGCAACTGATGATGATGATGATGATGATGATGATGATGATGATGATGATGATGATGATGATGTGTGAATAGTAAAACTGAAACAATCTCCATAATTCTGAATCCTGGTGATGAGCTTGTCCTGGGGGACCATGATGATATTGGAGTGTAATCGTGCCAAGCAGGTGGTGGAAAATAAAGTCCCAAGAGTCAGAATGAATTCTGATTCCAAATAGACTACTTATTCCACTATACCCCAGTGACTGTTTTTTCCCCAAAATAGACATGACTTTGATCACACACACATATACATACACATGTGTATATAAATATATATTTATGTAATACATGTAAGTGTATATGTATATACACATACACACATTTTACATAGAAACCACTAATGCCCTAACTTTAGGGATGAAAAAAGGAAAATACTTATGGCTTTAAATACTTAATGGGCCTTCTGTTCAAACTTGCCATGCTTCTCTTCTCTCCCCAGAGCCTCCAGCTGGATAAGAATGTGAGACTAGGACTCCATTCCCAGACTCAGGTTAAGTGTTTTGGAAAGCCCTTTCCCAAGATTTAGTAGGAAAGGACTGGACATAAATACAGTTTATCAAGCCTATAAATGACTTCTGGGGAGAGGAGGAAGTTGGTATTGTCAACAGACCTATCTATGTAAAGGCAGCCCCCTCCTCTAAATCCTGCATCAAATGAGGTTCCCCTCTTGCTACCTGTAAATGAAAGCAGATGTGTGACTAGAGACCTGCATCAGATACTCCTCTGTTCTAGTGAGATGTCTTTCAAGCTCCAGTATTTTAAGATGTTTTCTTTTGAAGCTGCCATTAATGGCTCTTTCTTCTATAGGTCATAGAGCCCATGGCTATTCAACAGCGACTACTTTTCTGTTCATCTACAGCTTCAAAGTTCCCTCTGAAAATGCAAGGAGGAGACTTAGCCTAACAAGCAAAAGGAAAACTGGCTGATAGGGACCAATATGAGGTAGATTCTCCTGTTTTCTCATCCCTGCATGGTTTCTTGATACCCTCTCTGGTTTTCAAGTAGAAGGACATGGGTAGTTTTATAGCCAGAGGATAGAGAAGTGTTCCTCAAGAGCATCTCTGGCAGTGTTCTGAGCATCTGTGTGATCGAGTTCTTAGAAACTTAATAGTGATTGCTTTTGGTGTGTTAGAACAGATCAAGACTTTGGTTTTCCAAGCAGCTCATCACCTTGAGTATCAGTCCTAGTTCCTAATCTTCCATAGGATGAGTGATGCCTCATGAACATGCAATTTTCCTCTAACAGGGTCAAGGTGATACCCAGAAAGACTTGCCATATGGTCACCCTCTTGATCCTTTGGATACACTTACTGATATAGGGAATCACTTGGAAGGACAATGACTCATAGTTTGCTTTAGCTGAGAAATAAACAAGAGTATTACAATTACATCTCAGTGCCATACAAGAAGAGTTATCATCCCACTCTTATTCTCTGCAAAGCCCTATTGCTTGCAAATAATATTTTCTAGTTTGTGACAGTGCCATGTGGCTGAAAAACCTGACCTCTCTTTCAGGAACTGTATAGTTTTTCTTTTCTTGACGCTGATTGTAATCTTATCTATTATTAACATATTAATTCTGAAATTCTGAATTATGACTTTGCTGAAAATAATTCAAAGAAGTTAATTTTATTTTTGACTGTCAAATATATGTATGGTTCTTGATCTTAATGGAATTTTCCTAACATTCTTCACTGTCTAAGAAGAGATAGTGGAGAATGTTAGGAAAATTCCATTAAGATCAAGAATTTGCCTTGTATCTCCATGCTTTCCACTTTGTTCCTCAGTTCTGATTATATCCAGGTTTATTCTTATTTGGCCCAGAAGTATATCTAGCCTTACAAAGCAAAATGAACATTTGCTTAGAGTTTCATTTTTGCATCTGCTTGGTCATCAGTGGATGTTGGTAATGTGCTTTTTTTTAAAGCAATTGAATTAAATTGCTTATTCTCCTATTATATTTCTGCTACGTAGACCAGAAATCAAATCGACAAAGAAAAAAGGTTCTCCATTAATTGTCTTTTTTTTTCATATAAATTTAGTTATATACAGGTCACATCCTAATTGTAATTCACTAAAATATCTGCATTTCAACAGTGTTTATTGCACAAAAAGAAAATCCAATATAATTAATAAATTACAATAAAATGAATAAATGAATAAGTTTTAAGCATTTTGTTAAGTTTGGAGGTTAGAAATACAAAAGCAATAATGATAGGCTAGAAAACTTAGGAAGGACTTTTTAAAAAGAAAATTTGAGGAAGGTCTAATGATTAGAAATGGTAATAGTGCAGCTATGGAAACTATAAAGCTATGAAAACAGAGGAATACAGAGATACAAAGATGGAATGCTAAATTTTTTTTCTTTGTTATACAGTACATTCATTTTTTTAAATGCATACCCCTTTCTTTACAAATTATGTTGGGGGAGAAAATTCAGAACAAAAAGGAAAAACCACACACACACACACACACACACAAAACAAACAAACAAAAAAAAAACAGAAAAGTGAACATTGTGGGTGTTCATTTACATTCAATATTCTTAGTTCTATCCTGGGATTTTCTATACAAAGTATCTTGGATCACTGAACCACTGAAAAGAAGCAAATCTTTCAAATTTGATTATCCTAAAATATTGTTGTTACTATGGTACAATGTATTCATGGTTCTGTTTGTTTTCCTTATCATCAATTTTTGTAATTCGTAATTTTTATAGAACAATAATATTCCATTACTTTCATATGCCATAACTTATTCATTCATTCCCCAATTGATGAACATCTACTCACTTTGCAATTCTTTTCCATCATAAAATATTTTCTGTGGACATATTTGTACATGTGGGTCCTTTTCCCTTCTTTGTGATTTCCTTAAGGTACAGATCCAGCAGTGGCACTGATGGGTCAAAGGATATGCACAGTTTTATATTCCTTTGACCATACTTCCAAATTGCTCTCTAGAATGTTTGGATCATTTTACAACTCCAGCAACAATGTATTAGTGCCCCAGTTTTCCCACATTCACTCCAACATTTATCATTATGTTTTCCTGTGACTTTAGTCAATTTAAGAGTGTGAGTTGGTATCTCAGAGTTGTTTTAATTTTCATTCCTCTAAGCAATATTGCTTTAGAGCATTTCTTCATATGACAATAGATGGTTTTAATTTCATCATCTGAAAAATGTCTATTCATAGACTTTGACTACTTATCACTTGGGCATTGACTTGTGTTCTTATAAATTTGACACAGTTCTTTATGTATTTTAAAAATGAGCTGTAATTTTCCATTCAGCTTTGTGCTTTCCTTTTATCTTATTGGCATTTTTTTTGGGGGGAGGGCAAAAATAATTAATTTTATGTAATCAAAGTTGTCCATTTTGCATTTCACAATGTTCTCTAGTTCTTTGGTCATAAATTCCTTAATTTCCCAAAGCTCTGATAGGTAAACTATCCCTTGCTCTCCTAATTTGTCTATGATATCACTCTTTGTGTCCAGATTATGTGCCCATTTTGAATTTATTCTGGTATGAGATATTAGATGTAGGTATATGTTGAATTTTGGACATATTATTTTCCAATTTTCCCAGGAATTTTTCTGAAATAGTGAGTTATTTGGATCTTGGAGGTTTAATCAAATAATAAATTACTATACTCACTGATTATTATTTTTAACCTAGTTCACTGATCCATCAGTATATTTCATAATCAATATCAAGTGGTTTTGATGATGGCTGCTTTATAATATAATTTTATGTAATTTGTATTTTACTATTAATTCTTTGATATTCTTGACCTTTTGTTTTTCCAAATGAATTTTGTTATTATTTTTTCTAGTTACATAAAATATTTTTTGACAATTTGATTGCTGTCAGTGAACAAGTAGACTAATTTAAGTAGAGTTGGTATTTTTAAATGATATTAGCTCATCCTACCCATGAGTAGTTGATATTGTTTTCTAATTGTTTACATCTGACTTTATTTGTGTGATAAGTGTTCTGTAATTGTGTTCATATAGTTCTTGGATTTGTCTTGGTAGGTAGGCAACCAAATATTTTATTTTGTCTGCAGTTATTTGAAATGAAATTTCTCTTTCTATCTCTTGCTGCTGGGGTTTGTTAATAATATATAAAAAGTTTATGGTTTGTATGGCTTTATTTTATGTCCTGCAACTTTGCTAAAGGTGTTAATTGTTTCAAATACATTTTTGGGTGATTCTCTAGGATTCCCTAAATATATCATCATATCATCTACAAAGAGTGATAATTTTATCTCCTCATTGCCTATTCTAATTCCTTTAATTTCTTTTTTTTCTTATTGCTAAAGTCAACATTTTAGTACAATGTTGAATAATAGTGGTGATAATGGGCACCCTTGTTTTACTCCTGATCTTATAAATAAATCTATCTCCTCCTTATTACAAATAATGTTTGCTAATGGTTTTAGATAGATGCTTCTTATTGTTTTAAGTAAAATCCCCTTTATCCCTATGTTCTCTAGTGTTTTTAATAGGAATGGGTGATGTATTTTGTCAGAAGCTTTTTCTGCAGGTATTGAAATTATAATATGATTTCTGTTACTTCTATTATTGATATGACCAATTATGGCAATAGTTTTTCTGTATTCCTGATATAAATCCCATTTGATCAGTGTATTATCCTACTGATAATATCTTGGTAATATTTTATTTAATATTTTTATCAATATTCGTTAAGGAGATTTTTCTGAAATTTTCTTTCTCTGGTTTTTGACTGTTCCTGGTGTAGGTTATCAGTGCCATATTTGCATCATAGAAGGAATTTGGCAGGATTCCTTCTTTACCTATTTTTCAAAACAGTTTATCCACTATTAGAAATAATTGTATTTTAAATCCTTAGTAAGATTCACCTGTAATTCTATCTGGCCCTGGAAATTTTTTCTTAGGGAGTTATTCAATTTCTTTTTTTTTTTGAAATGGGACTATTTAAATTGTTAATTTGTTACTCTTGGCAATTAATATTTTTGTAAATATTCATCTGTTTCAATTGGATTGTCAGATTATTGTCTTATCATTTCTTGGATTAAATTATTGATTGTTTCTATGATTTTTTATTTGACTTCCTTTATCTTTATAATTAAATTATTTAATAGCCAATTGTTTTTTAGTTTATCTTTCCTGGTGCTTTATTATATGCAATTTTTAATGCATTGTGGGTTAAAAGTAAGAATTTACTGTTTCTGCCTTTCTACATTTGATTATAAGGTTTTTATGCCCTAACACATGGTCAATTTTTGTGTAGATGATATATATTGCTGAGAAAAAAAGGTATTTTCCTTTCTATCTCTATTCAATTTTCTACAGAGATCTATTATATCTAACTTTTCTAGAATTCTATTAACTTCCTATTTCTCTTGTTTATTTTTTAGTTAGATTTACCTAATTCTGAAAGGGAGAAGTGGAGGTCACCCACCAGTATCATTTTTCTATCCTTTCTGTAACTGGCTTAACTTCTGTAAGAATTTGGATGCTCTTCCAATTGGTGTATATCCATTTAGTACCGATACTATTTCTTTATGTATTGTACCCTTTAGTAAAATGTAATTTCTTTCCTTATCTCTTAATTAGATTAATTTTTGCTTTTGCTTTATCTAAGATCTGAATTGTTACCCCTGATTTTTTTTTTTTTTTGGCTGAAGCATACTATGTATCTCTCTATTTGTTTCTTTTATTATATTATATTACATTAAGTTATATTATATTATATTACATTTGTTATATTTATTATTTTATAGAATCTGTTTTTAATCCACTCTACTATTCACTTTTGTTTTATGGAAAAGTTTATCTCATTCACATCCACAGTTATGATTACCAGCTCTGAATTTCCCTCCATCCTATTTTCTCCCCTGTATGTATTTTTGTTCTCTCTTTTCACCCTGTCCTTCCTTAGAGGTGTTTTGTTTTTAATCCCTCAACTTGAACTCCCTTCTAACAGCCCTCCTCCCTTCTTTTACAATCTTTCCAAAGTTTCTGCCCTCCCTTCTATTCAGCCCTCCCTTTTCTTTCTGCTTTCTCCTCCTATTTCCTTTAGAATGAGATTCATTTCTATACCCAATGGAGTGGTATAGGTCTCTTTCTGAGACAAAAGTGGGAAGATTAAGCTTCAGAGACAATGTTCATACCCTCCCTTCTTTCCCTCTATTGTAATAAGCGTTGTGTGTTTCATCATGTCATCTAATTTGTCCCTTTTAACCTCCCCTTTCCTCTGCTCCCAGTATAATCCTTTTTTAACTCCTTAATGCATTTTCCTTCAATATCATCATATAGAAATAAATTCATACCCACACCCTTGATCCATGAATGCTCCCTCTAACTGCCCCAATAACAGATACAGTTCTCAAGACTTACAAATGTCATTTCCCCCTCTAAGTATGTAAAGTTTAAATATTAGATTATTTATATATGTGTGTGTTTTAATTTTTCCTCATTTGCCTTCCTATGCTTCTTTTCAGTCCTGTGTTTGAAGATCAAATTTTCTGTTGAGTTCTTTTTTTTTAATAGAAATCATTAGAAGTCTCTTACTTCATTGAAGGTCTATCTCCTCCCCTGAAGTGTTGCTGGGTAGTTGATTTTTGGTTATATCCCTAGGGCCTTTGCCTTCCAGAATATGGTATTCTGAGCCCTTTTATACTTTATTATAGAATCTTCCAGATTCTGGGTAATCCTGACTGTTGCTCTTCTCTACTTGAATTGTTTTTTTGTTTGTTTGTTTGTTTTTTTGGGGTTTTTTTGTTTGTTTTTTGTCTGTCAGCTTGCTACTTTTCCATGTGGCTATAGTTCTGAAATTTTGCAACAAATTTGTAATTTTCTTTGTGGGATCTCTTTTTGGAGGTGATAAATTCAGTGACTATTTTCCTGTTTGGTTCTATTATTTCAGGTCAATTCTCCTTGAAGATCTCTTAAAGAATGCTATGCAAATTCTTTTTTTAGTCATATTCTTCAGGTAGAGCAACAATTTGTCAACTGAATCTTCTGCATCTATTTTGCAGGATGGCTGTTTTTCCAATGAGCTATTTTATATTTTCTCCAATTTTTCATTCTTTTTAGCTTCTTTGATTAATTGTTAATGTTTCATAGAGTCATTATCTTTGATTCTACTTTGTAATGTGTGATTTTCTTCAGTTAGTTTTTGTAGTTCTTTTCCCATTTGATTCATTGTACTTTTCAAGGTGTTTTTTCAGGGATTTTTATTTTATTTTATTTTATTTTGCATTTAGTGTGTTTTAAGGAACTGTTTTTTGGATGAATTTTTGGCATTTATTTTCCAAGTTTTTGACTCTCCTTTGCATACCTCTCATTTCTTTTCTCATTTCTTCTTCTATCTCACTTAATTGCCTTTTAAAATCTTTTATGAACACTTCCAAGGAGTTTATTTGGCCTTGAGACTAATTCATATCACTCTTTGAGATTTATTTTGTGAACATTTTGTCCTCATCTGAGTTGGTGTTTTGGTCTTCTCTGTCACCACAGTAGCTTTCTATGGTTAAGTGTGTTTTCTGTTTCTTGCTCATTTTCTTTCCTTCTCTTCTCCCCTCCCTTTTATGCCTTTTATGTATTGAGCTCTGATCCTGGGATATCATGAGCACTGCCCCAAGCTTCCCCTGCAGCTCTGAGTTTTGACTTTGAGCACAGGAGCCCCTTGTGTTTGGTGTCTTGCTCACAACAGAGGGTAACCCAATGGGCTCTCTCCAGGCACAGCCTGGTTTCCTGGGCTGGCAATATGCCAGGAGCCCCTTATATTTGGTGTCATGCTCATAGTAGGGGTTAAACCCTGCTCTTTCCAGGAAATAGCCTGTTTTCCCTGACTGGCAATTTGCCTTTAGAACTGGAACTAGAGGCTGCCCCACTGGTCTATATCACTACTGGGCCAGGACCAAAGGTTTCAGTTGCTGATCTACTGTGATTTAAAACCCTCTCACTGGATTTCCTGGATACTCTCCGAAATGAATACGACTTTTAACCCAGTGAGACTGATTTTTCTGGGAGTTTTTCCAATTTATTTTGAGTTGGAGAGTGGTTTCATTCCATCAGACTCTGTTCAGACACATGTGGTTTCATGTGGTTTTCGAGGGATATTGCCCCTAGAACATTGGAATATGTTGTACAGAGAATATCAGATAAACCACATAATTTGGTAGGAGTATAAAGTGCATGGATGGGAACATGTATAAAAAGGCTTAAAAGGTTAAATGAATCACAACTTGGAGGAAATTGAAATGAAAGAGGTGCCTGAATTTTATTCTAAAAGAAATAGAGACATATGATTAACTTGATTAGAGTTGTGTTCTGGGAATATCATTTTGTAGTGGTATGGGGAATGGACTGATTGGGGGGTCAATACTTGACTCAGAGAAATAAACTAAGAGATGATTTTGAGTCTCAAATGGTATGATCTTATACTGCTTCAGCATCATGCTCAACCTATTACAGGTGATATTAAATTTATCAATACCCTTTCCAAAATCTGGCACCTCTAACTGAACATAGGACTTCAGATGTTCAGAAAGGATCACTATATCTTTTATTCTGTAATAGATTCAATAATGGTACTTTCCTCATGGATTTATGAGGAACAAATAAAATAATGCAAACCATTTAGTACAGTCCTAGTAGACAGTTGATGAACATTTTTCTTCTCTGTATTGTTTCCTCCTTCTCTCTCCCTCCCTTCCTCTCCCTCTCCCCTCTGTCTCTCTCTGTCTCTTTCTGTCTCTCTCTGTCTCTGTCTCTCTGTCTCTTCTTTCTTGTACTCTCTCTCTCTCTCTTTCTCTCTCTCTCTCTCTGTCTGTCTTTCTTCCTCTTTCTCTCTCTCTGTCTCTGTCACCCCCTCCTTTCCTACTCCCCTCCTTCCATATACATACACACACACACACATATATATGTGTGTGTGTGTGTGTGTGTATTCAAATTAGATGAGTAAAATATGAGATAATGAAAATGAAAAAAATATGACATTCTTTAGTGGCTGCCATAAGAATACATTTATGTGTGTGTATGTGTGGATACATACACACATATATGCATACATATATTGATTGAAAGATAGATGGATAGATAGATTATACTTAGCACTGCCTAAACGTTTGTACTTCAGGGCTCAACTGTGTTTGGGGTCTAAAGCATAAGACACTTAAAAAAATGAAGACTTTCCAAAGAGAGCACAATGAAGTAACTTCCTATCCTTGGTCTATAGCCTTTTTTCTTGACCTTTTTTTTCTGATCAAGCTTGATTGTCTGATAAGTGTATTCCTTATAAGGAAACATAAAATCTAAGATCCTCCTAGTCTAAAGAATAGCCTGGGGAGAGGGGGTAGCTAGGTAGATAGAGCAACAGCCCTGAAGTCAGGATGACTTGAATTCAAATCTGCCCTCAGACACTTAACACTTCCTAGTTGTGTGACCCTGGGCAAGTTGCTTAAGCCCAATTGCCTTAGAAAGGGTGGGGGGAGAAGAAGTATCTTGACTAGTTTCTTCAGAAAACTTGATGGGTATTGTTCTGGAATGTCTCTAATTGGGCCCTTTGATTTCTCTGTTCCAGATACATGACAGTTCCTTGAATTGTGGATTCTTCACTAATAAACTCCCTAGATATTGGTTTGCAATTAGAAATACTGTGCTTATGCTTGAATCTTTCTTTATTGTGGGATAGTCTGGAATAGGAAAAAAAAAAGGTCTGAGAAATGGAAACTAAAATGAGAGGAAAGAAATAAATCATCCCTGTGACATAATTGAACACACTGAATTCTAATCTTGGCCCTAATCCCAATTGGATAATTCACTGAAATTGATTGAATAACACTTGTTTTGTTTTCTATTTAACAAGATCCTGTAAAAGTGCTACCAAAAGTATGTGATATTGCTCCAATATAAAGCACCATGATTATGTATTGAATTCAACTATCTTCCCATGATTTTATCAGAGCATAATTACATACTATTTGTTCTTTGTACTAAGGAGAAATATAAAATAAAATACAATGTATATATACAGATTTAGGCTAAATACAAAGCAGAACTTTTTTCACAGATTTTTAAAAACACTGAGATACTGTTACCAAATAAAATTATGAACTATTTTATCCTGGACAAATACAAATACACATATACACATATATGTCTGGGGCATCCTTATAACACAAGGCCTGTGTTAATTATATGTATTATATATCTATGTGAGCAAAATTACAAAACACTTGTCACAAAAATAAAGTCAGATTTAAATAATTGGAAAGACATTCAGTGCTCTTGGATAGGCTGAGCAAATATAATAAAGATGACAATACTCCCCAAACTAATCTATTTATTTAGTGCTATACCAATCAGACTCCCAAGAAACTATTTTAATGACCTAGAAAAAATAACAACAAAGTTCATATGGAAGAATAAAAGGTCGAGAATTTCAAGGGAACTAATGAAAAGAAAGTCAGATGAAGGTGGTCTAGGTGTACCTGATCTAAAGCTATATTATATAGTAGCAGTCACCAAAACCATTTGGTATTGGCTAAGAAATAGACCAGTCGATCAGTGGAACAGATGAGGTACAAAGGACAAAAAAGGGTACAACTACAGCAGTCTAGTGTTTGACAAACCCAAAGACACCAACATTTGGGATAAAAATTCATAATTTGAAAAAAAAACTATTGGGAAAATTGGAAATTAGTATGGCAGAAATAAGATATGGATCCACATTTAACACCATATACCAAGATAAGATCAAAATGGGTCCATGATTTAGGCATTAAGAATGAGATCATAAATAGATTAGAGGAAGAGAGGATAGTCTACCTATCAGACCTCTGGAGGAGGAAGGAATTTATGACCAGAGGAGAACTAGAGATCATTATTGATCACAAAATAGAAGATTTTGATTACATCAAACTAAAAAGTTTCTGTACAAACAATACTAATGCAAACAAGATTAGAAGGGAAGTAACAAATTGGGAAAATATTTTTATAGTTAAAGGTTCTGATAAAGGCCTCATTTCCAAAATATATAGAGAACTGACCCTAATTTATAAGAACTCAAACCATTCTCCAATTGATAAATGGTCAAGGGATATGAACAGACAATTCTCAGATGATGAAATTGAAACTATATCCACTCATATGAAATAGTGTTCCAAATTACTACTGATCAGAGAAATGGAAATTAAGATAACTCTGAGATACCACTACAGATACCACTGACAGGTGTGTCAGATTGGCTAAGATGACAGGAACAAATAATGATGAATGTTGGAGGGGCTGTGGGAAAACTGGGACACTAATGCATTGTTGGTGAAGTTGTAAAAGAATCCACAGCCCTTCTGGAGAGCAATTTGGAACTATGCCCAAAAAGTTATCAAACTGTGCATACCCTTTGATCCAGCATTGCTGCTATTAGGCTTATATCCCAAAGAAATACTAAAGAGCGGAAAGGCACCTATTTGTGCCAAAATGTTTATGGCAGCCCTTTTCGTAGTGGCTAGAAACTGGAAGATGAATGGATGTCCATCAATTGGAGAATGGTTGGGTAAATTGTGGTATATGAAGGTTATGGAGTATTATTGCTCTGTAAGAAATGACCAGCAGGATGAATACAGAGAGGTTTGGAGAGACTTAAATCAACTGATGCTGAGTGAAATGAGCAGAACCAGGAGATCACTATACACTTCAACAACAATACTGTACGAAGATGTATTCTGATGGAAGTGGATATCTTCAACATAGAGAAGATCCAACTCACTTCCAGTTGCTCAATGATGGACAGAAATAACTACACCCAGAGAAGGAACACTGGGAAGTGAATGTAAATTGTTAGCACTACTGTCTATCTACCCAGGTTACTTACACCTTCGGAATCTAATACTTAACGTGCAACAAGAAAATTGTATTTTCACACATATATTATATCTAGGTTATATTGTAACACATGTAAAATGTATGGGATTGCCTGTCATCTACGGGAGGGAGTAGATGGAGGGAGGGGAAAATTTGGAAAAATAAACACAAGGGATAATGTTATAAAAAAATTACTCATGTATATGTAATCATTTTTTTATATTTTTATAATTATAAAATTAATATTAAAAGGTATTACATATCTATATCTACATATATCACATATATACACATGTATGACATATTACCCATTATATACTATACATGCATCCATATACTGAACATGTAAGTATATATGTATTTATATTGTGAACATGCATATATGTCTGTAAACATAAAAAATAATGCTACTCAAATAGTCCCTGCATTATAAGGATCTTAAAAGCAAAGGTCTCTTCTTCACTGTTACTTTGTATAATTTGATCAGAACCTGGTGATCTTGAAATTTTCTTTGCTGTGTTGGTAGAAAAAAGAGTGGAATTGAAATTGCACCCCTGGGCTTTTAATCCCTGCTTTGCTTCTTATTAACTTTGTGAATCTTGGGATCTTGCTCCCCATTTTAGCAAAATAACTGGTATATATGCTTAATAAATGCTTGTTGACTTAGATTTGTGGAGGTGTTGACTTCATTTTTTTGCACCTTAGTTCCCTCTTCTTTAAAATGAGAATGTTTGAAGACATAAATTATTCATCAGATTGCTTCCATCTTTAATCCTATGATCCTCTATGATCCCATAACTTGGGATTTATTGTAGTACTATTCTCTAGAACATCATAACTATTTTCTGTGTTGATTTGAATATGATACTGCCCAGAAATAAAAATTAGAGAAATTTATGTTATCCTTAATTTTATTATTACAAATAGTTAAACAAGTACATAAAGAGGGCCACTTGCTCCCTTCCCCCACTTCCAAATGGACACACCCTAATGTGTACATTCCTTTTATGCACAGCTTTTTTGCATCAGTCTGTAATGGATTTATGGGAATTTATCTCAAGCAAAACTTTAATATTTTCTACATACCTTAAAGCACCACTTAATTTTATCCGTCAACAAGAGGTTGATTGCATGAAATTGCATGTGCTATACTACAGTGATTGCAGTCATTAAAATGATTGCAGCTTAAATAAGTATAATGAGGCATTAATAGGTACAGCCTTAGTTGCATGCAGAATATATGCTTTTTATATCATAATAGGACAGGGCCATTTATCTGAAAATATTCAATTTTAAAAATTCATTTCTGGCACTAAGAAAATAAAACTAAGATTTTTAACTTGTATTAAAATTTTGAAAATGTATTTATTAGGCAATTAATTTAGGAAATCTGTCTTATGCAGAACAAAATAAAATCCACCAGAAAACAGGCTTCCTGTAAGTTAAATCATTCCAGGAAATATTCTCTTTAAATTAAAGAAATTTTCACTTGTAGCCGGTGTTCAACTTGGAAGACAGTTTTTACTCTCCATGAGTTCCCTAGATAAAAGAGAAACTTGATTCAATGAAATAATTGTCTATTTCTTGAATTTACATTTTGATTTAAATGAAACACATGGAGTATTTGTCTAAATTCAAACTATCTACTTGTTTATGTCCCCCACTGGATATCTTTTTCTGTGGTCTGGGAATTGGTTGTCAATTGGTGCAAATTTTGAAATTTAGATATAACTTAATTCCTTAATTGTAAATTCAATTCAATAGAAACTCATGGGAACCAACTCCACTCCCTATACACAATACAGAATGACAACAGGAAAAAAGGAGAACTTAGATACCAAGACCACTAGTGAGGAATTTCACCTCATCTCCTAGCCTCAATTAGTCTCTCAAATCATTATTGCTGGTCCACTCAGTTTCACTAAATGCTATTTCTTGCCACTATGTTTCTTCCATCTGTTGTAATAATATCAACTCATGTCACTATATCGCCATATAAAAGCTCCTTTCCTACACTCTAATATTCTAGAAAATCTGTAATGAAATGATTGCTCTATATACTACTTCTCCCTACAACTAGGAACACAAGTGTTCCTATTACAGTTGGGATAGCCAAAGACTTCACCAATTATATGGCAATATATTTCTTCTTCTAGTCCAGCATCACAGAATCATCAAGCTCAAGCAGTCTAACTCACATGTGAATAAGAATTGCCTGTATAAGATATTGGATAAGTGGACCTAGAAATTTTGTTTGAAAATCAGCAGGGAAAAGGATACCCCTTCCTCATCTGACGTAGCGTCCACTTTCCCTCTCTAAATATCACATTCTCCAGAGGAGCAACATTTTTAATATTCAATAGGAATTATGCTAAAATAGTGATAATTATAAAATAACAACAATACTAATAACATTGTATAGCCCTTATTAGATGTGAGATATTCTGCTGTGTTTTATAAATATAATCTCATTTAATTATCATAACAACCCTGGGATAACTTCATTATTATCCTCATTTTAGAGATGATTAAATGAGAAAATCCTAGGTTAAGTGACTTGACAGGATTACATATCTAGTAAGTGTCTAAAGCAAGATTTGAATTCAGCTCTTCCTGACTCCAGGACTAAATACAATCCACTACTCTACATAGCTATCTCAAACAGGAGAAATGGAATAATACAAAAAATATAGATATGACTTTTGATACTTCAGAGGATTGTTTTAATATAATTCAGTTTAGGGATGTGGGGAGACTGCTTGTGAACAGTACAGAAATTGTGGATATAGTAGAAGAATATCTATAAAGGATAGGATATATATTTTCATATATTTAGTACATTAATACCAAAGCAAAGGTGGTATTTGATCAGCTATCTCATCATTCCCTAAAATTTTTAGTGGTATATCTTCATTCTCATAAGAGAATTTCCTTATTACTTCTTCCCTCTCTAAATGAATATCCCCATATTATAGGCTAGCGTAACTGCATCCTGCACACACTCATGCTTGGGAGTAATTCTAGTCCCTCCAGAGAAATGTCTAATTCAAGACTTCTGTCTTGCTATTTTTGCATGATTGAACATGTATAACCTATATCAAATTACTTACCATCCCAGGGGAGAGGAGAAATAATGGGGAAAAATATAGAACATAGATTTTTTTTAAAAAATAAAAACTTTTTTATGTAATTGAGAAAAAAATAGTCATAAAAAAACTTCTTTTATTAATAGTGTTTTAACTCTATCTCTTACCCTGAACCTTTCCCACTCTTCCTACCTGAAAATTATTAACTTATCCTCCTATCACCAAGTTCAGAGTCTTAAAATCATCAAATAAATAAACTACCCATAGCCGAAAATGGCTGGAAGTATTTTTACTTGCATGATATTTTCATTGCAACAAGAGATTGTACCTTTCATGATTCCTTGCATATAGTAGTATTTTAGTAATATTTGCTGAATGAGTGAAGAACTAAATGGATGGTTTGAACTCCAATATGGGTACCTAAAGGAAAGAATGGCCATAATGTCACAACCATGATGATTGATTACAGAATATACTAAGAAAATGCAAAAAGGGGCTGTCCTTAATTTTATTCCATAGAATTAATCAATCTCTCTCTCTCTCTCTCTCTCTCTCTCTCTCTCTCTCTCTCTCTCTCTCTCTCTCTCTCTCTCTCTCTCTCTGTTTGTGTGTGTGTGTGTGTCTGGCTCTGGCTCCTTCTCTCTGTCTCTCTCTGTCTCTCTCTGTCTCTCTGTCTCTGTCTTTGTCTCTCTCTCTCTCTGTCCCTCTCTGTCCCTCTCTGTCTCTCTGTTTCTCTCTCAGTGTGTATCTCTATCTCTCCTTCCTTCTCTCCCTCTTCCCTATATATCTGTATTTATATTTTTCTCAAGATAAATATATATATATATATAGCTCTCTATATATGATATATACATATATATCATATATAGAGAGCTATGTGTATGACCTAGAATTCACATAAAATGAAATGTGTGTACATGATTATAGACTCCATTGATCTGGGACTGCATTGATGAGTATAGTAGAATCAAAAGCAAATATCTAGGTATGGAAGTCGCTTCAGAGGGCTTCACTGCAAGGTTTTAAACTTTACAGAGTTGGAATGAAGCCCAAGGAGCTTACATGACTTGCTCAGGTTCTTTGAGTTCAGGACCTGAATGCAGGTCTTTTGATTACAGAGCCAGAGTTCTTCCTACTAAATGATACTGCTTTTCATTGTATCTTAGATAAGACTATGCATGATTATTGCTCATCAGAAACTATCTACACAGAGAAAAAAAGGCTCTAAGGGTGAGATTTTGTTTAACTTTAAATTCTTATTTTAATAATATCATACTTCAAAAGAGTCCAATATACTTCTGAATGATCTGCTACCCTAGAGTGTCCAACATGCAGGCTGCATGAGATCCACATCACTTCCAAGAAGACTAGCACCAGATAAAAATATAATAAGGGAACATTTATTAAAATCAATAAAAATACAATGAAATATAGATAACTATAGTATTATATTTTAACATTATCCGTAAACAAGTCACAGAGATTTTTCATTTAGCTTAGCAGACTCAATTTCTATTTGAGTTTGACAACACTATACTATACAAGTAGAATTATTATTATTTTTTAACTTCTCCTTTCCATTCCCCTCCAAGTTAATAATCATTAACACAGTAGCTCAAAATAACTAAGATTATTTTGTAAAATTTATTGTCATGGAAATTCTCTTTTCTATTCTTTGTAGTTAACATATAGCTTAATATATCACTAATCTCTATTAGTAATGATTTGCCACTGTGGGGAGCTCCTCCAAACAATCTCATTGTCTAAACTCAATTCCATCTCAAATACTTTAGAAACAGAATGCCCTGAGAAATAGGTCAATATTGTTTCAAATGAGTTTTGCAGTAGTATATATGTCTGTTATCCTAGTTCCCCTAATTTACCTTCTGCTCAAATTCAAACTTAATGCTTTATATGGACACAGAGATAAAGTCAAAAGTTCTTGAGGAGCACAAAAACTAGGAATATTTTTTCATACTTATCAAGTACCCTATTCTATGCCTTAGGTTTAAGTAGTATTTCTTCTAGTGAGGAGCAAAGTGGGCCAGGTTAGAAACCCAAGTTGCCAATCATCTAATATACCACTAAGTGTTAAGATCGTCAGTCTGGATGATATTAATGGCTAGCAAATGCTCTCAGTGCATTGTAAATATGACACTCTCCATGCAAAATCCTGGTCAAAGCCAATGTTAGCCAAATGTTAGCTCTTAAGAATATGGAAAATCTTCTAGTAAGCCCCTGATGGTCATAATGCCTGTATATATGTCTTTACATCCAAGTTAGCCAATGGGATCAGCCTCAGAAAGTTCACCAATAGGTTTGCAAAGGACAACTAACATTTTTTTTCTTCACTGGTTCTTGGAACAATTTTGTAAGACCAACAGAAGTTGTAATCCTTAACTTTCTATAGAGATTTCTCATAAATTAAATCATAAGGTTTGAAGTATTAAGGTATCTACTTCAATTCATCTGATTATTCTTGGGATTTAAGAAATCTCAAATGATATGATTATTCTTGAGATTTCCACATAAAATTGTTTATAATTTGTGGTGGATCAGAAAATCCCCCAAAATATAACTAATTTCATTGCACAAAGTGTAAGTTTTATTTTCATTGTCCTCACCAGCCTTAAAGTTGTAGGAAAATGTTAAACTGTCAATGAAAATATTAAAATCATGGAATATAATTTAAAATAAATAAATTTAAAGTCTAATTCTGAATCATAAGACAAAATCAAATCTTTTCTATTTGCTTGCTTCTTGGAACTGAAAAAAGAAATCTTCCCTATCTCCACCCCCCCCTGCCCTTTTTTTGAGCCACTTGGTGTTTAAGAAGTTGTTAGTGAATAATTATGCTTTCTGTGCCATCTCTGTTCAGTTTTTTTTTCTTTTTTCTTTTTTTTTTTGGCTTGTAGTTATCTGCACCATCTGTTTCCTATAGACTTGTATCTGGAGAGTGTTTGAATTAGCAGAATTTGTAAGCGTTTACCTAAAATAAATATAGAATAAGAATTTCAGTTGAATTGGTATGTATTCACACATTTACATATACATATATGTATGTTTCGATACAGTTCTATAATGGTAATAGCTTACATTTCTTGTATTCTTTATGTTTATAAAGTACTTTGGCTACATTACATCATTAGATCTTTGTAAGAATCCTGTCTTAAACAAAAGTAGTATTATACTCATTTTACAGATGAAAAAACTAAGGGATATATGCATAGATAAACAGCTAGTAAACAGAAGAGGTCTGATTTAAATTAAAGTCTTTTACCTCCAAATCTAGTGACTTCTGGATCTCATTCTCTCTCTGAATTTTTCTAAAGTTATTATTATAAGAACAAACAAATGAAATGCCCTTTGTTATTCAGTGAATTGACAGTAACGCTCTAGTTTTCAATTAGTCACAGAATTCAAAGAAAGAATATTTTAAAACCTAGAGAATTAATTGCCTTTCTAAATTCATTAAAATTCTTATCTTGAGATCTTATCATTTTAGTTTTTGAGTGCTGAATTTAATAAGCACCACAAAAATAACATTTCCATACTGGAAATGAAAGTGAATTATATTTGAAAAAGTGAATCTATCTATAAAACATAAAACTTGCTTTTTAAAAAAGTTTATTATACAATTTGACATATTTAGTTTTAAATTACACTTCTAGCCTCTATTTCCTTCTGAATATCCTTCTATTATGTATATTTTATTCATAGATTATTCCATGGCCTGCTCTACTTTCTTACAGTAGTCTTATCCTCATGAAAGTTCCATTCTTTTCTTTACAACCTTTTCTGACTCTTTTAATGCTTTATTTTCCTCTGTTAGGATGTAAACCAATCAAAGGAAGGACTAAGGAGTATGAATGTAGCTTGAATATTATTATTAACTTTCTCCCCCACCCTCCTCCTTCCCCCCCAGCTAAATTAAAGTAAAATCAAAACACTAGGAATGTAGCCATAGTCAAAGTCAAATAAATCTACACATTTGCTTTGGTGAGGAGCATAACATAATAAAATGGGGTCATTTTCTGAACAACAACAACAAAATGGAGTCACAAAGTTTAAGATCTAAAAGTGATCTCAGCAATCATGTACTTCAATTAATAACCCCCAAAGTATGTCTACTTCATCATAGCATACAAGATTTCCTGCACCTCTTCTTCAGGTTCTCACTTGAGAAGATTTGCACATGAGAAAATCAGTTTGACAGTTCAATGGGAGATGAGGAGGGAGAAGCTTGAGGCTGGTTAACTAATTACAAGGCTATTTTAATAGTCCAGATGGGGGCTTGACTACTTTGGTGATTGTGATTCAAGACAAGGCAGAAAATGTGAGAATTACCATGGAAGAAACAAGAAACAACACATGGCAACTGAATGAATTTATGGGATGAGTAGAGAGTAGAGGATGACAAAGAAGTAGTGAGCTTATAACACTGGAGATGTGGAGGTTCCCACACCAGAAAAAAGGAACATTCTTGCATAAATATGGGAAATGTTCAATGATGGAAAATTTCTATGAAAAGAGATACCTTGTCTGATTAAGGAAAGTCTATATTGGCTAAATATAGAATGAAATTCACTAGTCCATTGATAATCAATACATTGAGAAATTGAATAAGTAAACAAAGTTTAAAAAATCAATCTTACATAGCATAATAAAAACATTAAACTGATAATTGGTAGATAATATCAGGGGTACTCCTTTGAAAACAGCTGTGTTCTTTTCACTGTCTGTCCTAGGTATAATCATTAGCTAACTTTTCCAGTATTTCTAGAGACTGCCTGCTTAGTGTCAAATTACACATACATGTTTTGCTATGAATGTTCTGAAGTATGTAAGCTAAAGCATCATATTCTGAAAAGTTAAATATTTGTCTTTAAAGTAATTAGCTGCTTCATAAAACCTAAATGTATTTGACCAAAGAATGATTGGTTTTATTCAAATATTATGATGTTTCTTAGAAAATAGTACAAAAATGATAAAAACCAGATGACTTTTCTGCAGTTTGGTATGTACTGACCAATACTTCTTGTCTTCTACTCTGGGACTTCTGATTATCAGATATTGCAGAAGCTTCTTTGATCAAAATTGGTGTCCAGTGCTTCCCTTATTCAATTTCCAAGCAGAGATCAAGTGTTGATAGCTGGCTTTCTTCCACAGCAATAGGATTGGGTTCTATCCATGACTACTTGGAATAAATCCTCCTTCTTACTGAAAACTTCTGCTCTTGTCAATAATTTACATTTAGCATAAGGATCAAACTAATAGAATCAAATAAAGAGATCCATTTGGATGATAATTAATAGATTATCCATTGTGGAGTAGACAGGATCTGTCCCCATCCATCTTATTTTTCATTTGCTATTGTCTCAAGATAAGCAATATTTCTGGCAAATGTTTGCTGCTCTGTTCTTTAGCATTTCATGATCTTTCTTTGTAACTTTGAGAAGTGTAAAGAACCTAGGCATCATAAAAATATTTATTTTTTTCATTTATTTTGGTACATTTTGAATTCCAAGTTGTGTCTCTCCCTTTTTCTTTCCCTGTGTTTCAACCCTAAATCAGAAAAGGCCAATGTTTATGTTGTATTTTTGTGTGTAAACATATACATAAACATGCATATGTTTATGTATATATATATATATGTATATATATACACATATAATTTATACCTATATATGTATATACACATATATACAGAAGACTATACATACATAAACATATATACAAAAATACATATGCACACATATGCATACATGTACACAATATACCCCTGTATGTATGTGTGTATATGTTATATAGATACACCTATAGATATATACATATACATGTACATATACATATATTATGATTTCATGCATACTTCCATATATCAGTTCTTTCTATGGGTGGATAACATTTTCCTTCACAATTGATTTGAATATTTATATCACTCAGAATAGCTTAATCATTCACATTTACTCTTTGAAAAATATTGCTATTATAGTATACAATGCTCTCTTGCTTATGCTTGTTTTCCTGTTTTTCCCACCTGTACATCATTTCTTACATCACAATTATATATCATAATGTATTCAGTATTTCACCAACTGCTGGTCATCTTCTCAATTTCCAATTCTGTGACACCATAAAGAGAGCTGTTATAAATATTTTAGAGACCATAGGTTCTTTTCCTTTCTCCCTATCACTTTGAGAAATAGAGCTTAATAATGACATTTCTCATTTTAAAAGTATATAGTTTTATAACTCTTTGATTATAATTCCAATTTGATTTCCATAAAGATTGGATCAAGTCACCGTTTTATCAACAGTGTATAAAGTATTCCAATTTTCCCATATTCGCTCTAACATTTGTCATTTTCTTCTATCATTTAGCTAATTGAATTGGTATGAGATGGCACTTCAGCGTTGTTTTAATTTTCATTTCTTTGAACAATGATGATTTAGAGCAATTTTATATGCTTACATATAGTTTGCTTTTTTGTCTTCTAAAAACTGCAAGTTCATATTCTTTGACCACTTATCAATTAATTAATGATTCATATTCTTATAAGTTTTCCTCAGTTCTCTAAATATTTGAGAAACTGTCTATAATTACCCACCTCCACATTTTCTGTTTTCCTTCTAATCTTGGATACATGAGCTTTATTTGTAGAAAATGTTTTAATAAAATAAAAATAATTCATTTAAAATCCTATAATACTATTTCTTGCTTATTTATTAATTCTTTTACTTAATATGTTCTATGATTTTTTAAAATTCACTTATATTCTCTTTCTTTAGGTCTAGGTTATATGTTCATTTTGTCCTTATGTTGGCAAATGGTGGAAGATACTGATCTATGATTAGTTTCTTCAAAAATGCTTTCTAGTTTTTCTAGCAATTTAAACACTTAATTTTATAATTTTGAAAACTGATAGCCAGGAAGATGATGTGGAATGGATTACCAAAGGTCATCCTGTAATTAGCACGTCAGAGATTGGTAGTTTAGTTAATTTATTCCAAATTGCTTTAATTTTTTGTGGTTTTGTTCTTTTTTGTCCTTTTTTTTGATGGGCTTAAGGCCAATGATAAAAAAGTATAAATGAGTCCTCAGAATTTGAGTTCTAAATGCTTTATTGATTTTTGAGCTTGTATGGTTCAGTGAGAAAACTGGGGAGAGGATAGAAAACCACAGATAATGAAGATCTCACAGAATAGACCACAGGATAATTCTCCAACATTTGGTAGTTTTAAAAACATATTGTCATGATTATCACATCTATAGCTTCAATGAATTAGTTTATAAAAACCTGGCAATCTGGGTAGTCCTTTCTCTTCCTTCTTGCTCCAAGTAAGTGATCTTTGAAATTAATATAGTTATAGATTGTGTATGTATGCAGACACAAAAATGAGTTATATTCAGAAAGCTTGGTGTTTTAATGTCCTACCTTGCAGAATACAATTCATAGCTCATGAATCTTGGCAGAAGTTAAAGAAGGACTCATGGTGTGCTGGAAAAAAATCATTTCAGTCAGCATAGAGGTGTTTGTATTTCAATCATTGTAGACAGGAGCATTTAAGGAGAACTACAGCCTTTCATAATTTGAGTTCAAAAGAAATATTTTTTTCTCCCATTCAATAGAACAACATCTAAAGGAGCACATGAACTCTGGCTTTATCTAAAACAATGACATGGTGACTAGAGATTGTTTTAAGTATTTTTATACATATATTTGCATGCATATGTGGTCATGTATTTAAATTGAGAGTGGAAATAAGTGGAAAGACTGGGAGGAGCTATAAATATCAGAACTTGACATATCTTAAAGAAATATGCTTAAATGGTTTAACATAGACATTTTAAATCAACCATATACAAAATGAAACTTCATATTTTCCCCAAAGTTCTACTCTACCTTCTTCCAGATTTCCCTATAATTCTCAAGTATTCTCTGAGACACAACCTAGGTATTATCTGAGATTCTTTATGTGCTCTCACCTTTCTCTACACAGTATATCAAAATTGTTGCTAAATTCTGTGGATTCTATTTTTCAGCATTTTTCATATATACTCTTTTCTCTTTGACACTGACAACCATTTTTTGCAGGCTCTTATCACCTCATGCTTGGATTATTGCAATAGCCTTCTGATTAGTCTCCCCTGCCTTTTGTCTATCTCTAATCTAGAACACACTATACTCAATTATTAAGATCTTACTAGAGAACTAGTGTGACTTTATAATTCCTCCTCTCACCAACCTTCTCTTCCCCCTACACTTAATAAACTCCAGGGATTCCTTATTACTTCTAGAATCTAATAGAAAATCCTCTAACTTTTAAAGGTCTTTGTACCTTAGTCTCTTCCTACCGTCCCAACCTCCTAATGCTTTAGTCCTATCCATTACACTCCCATCAAGTAGTTCTAGTATTCTTAAGGTTTTCATAACAAACTCCAATTTCTATACTATACATATTTTATTGATTGTCCCGTATCTGCTGAATATTGTTTTCATTTATGCCTCCTAGATTCCCTGATTTTCTTTGTCTCACCTAAAATCATTCTTATCCAAATCCCTTTAGTGTTAATGTCATCCACCTGGGATTATTTTCAATTTAACCTGTTGCATATTATTTCTCCCCTTTGAATGTGACACTTCTTGTGGGTAGGAACTATTTTTGTTTTAATTTATTTGTATCTCTAGTAGTTAAAGCAGTACTTGTAAGATGTTAAAATGCTTAATCAAAGTTTGTTTGTTTACTTTTTTGCTTGTATATCTTGTACATTTGAAAAACTCAAAAGTTGTTTTTTCTTCTATTTGAATATTTAATCATTTCATATGTAATTGTAGAACACAATACAGAAATACCATTTTAAAGTGATAAGAACAAACAGGTCTGATTGGTCAGTGTCTACTTTACTTTTATTTATATGTATAAGTATATAAGTATATAACAGCAAAAGCATCAATTTGGAAGACTGAAGAAAGCAAATGCTTTAATTTAAAATAAAATAATGATTTTGTTGTTCTGAAATAGCATTATTTTTTGGAAGAAAGCATTGGATATGAACTTAAATTTTCTCATTCTCTTCTTGTCAATGACAAGAAGCAAAGGAAAAAAAAAATTTAAATCTGACCTGGAGAAGCAGATTAAAATGAAGCCATTCATCCATTTACCTCAGAGTTAAGTGAATAAATAACCTGTTCTAACATCTATTGACCTAACTCATTTTAGTACATGTGTTCAGGTTCCTCAATGTCTCACTTTGACAAAATTGCAAATATTTCTTGAATGGTGGGGTTATTCTATGAAATTAGAAGCATCTCTAAGGATTAACCATTTGTTAAATCTCTATCATCAAGCTTATTGTCTTTCATTTTTGAAGAGGACCCAAATAACATCAGTATGTCAAGGAGTCCCACTGTGGCTGATCAGACCAATATGAATGATCTACCACAAGTCGGATACAAACGGTCCCAATGAACATTTGGGGTGGATTGCCTAACTTATGCATCTGACATTTTGTCCATTTTGCTCATAAAGCACAGCACCTTCTCTCATGAGGGTACACTATGCTGGGCAGTCCTGTGCACATATTTCCCATATCATACAGTCAATTCTAAAGCTCATAAGAGAGACCTTGAGAGTGTCCTTGAGTTGCTTTTTTCTGACCACATTACCAGTACTTGCCTTGTGTGAGTTCTCCATAAAATAGTCTTTTTGACTAGTGTACAATTGACATTTGAAAAATGGGGCTAGCCCAATTTGCTCCCTGCAGTAGAGTTGGAATGCTTAGCAGTTTAGTACAAGAAGGACCACAGTGTCTGATATCTTATCTTTCCAGGTGATCTTCAGAATCTTCTTCCATAAGAGACACTGTGGAAGAAAACCTGAAGGTCATACCAGAATCTCTATGTCATAAAGAGAAAAGACCTTTTATTTTTTTTCCTAAAGTATTAAATGTGCTAACCCTCACTTAGGAAATGATTTAAACTTAATTATGAATTCTGGGAATTTTGCTTTTCTATCTTTAGGAAACATACCATAGTGATATATAGATTGTTGTTTTAGGTGGAAAATGAACTAGAATCGATAGCTGAGAGATTTTGAGAAGATTTTGCTGTTTTGCTTTGCAGATTGATGGACAGAGTTGCAGTTAAGGATGAAGAAAGTACAGGTGGAATGCACATATTTTGAGTGGGCGTTCTGAGTATGATGTCAAAGTGGCTTCCTGGGCAGATAAGCCAGTCAAATTCTGACTGAGTGGTGATGGAACTGACTCTTTGAGATATACTAAAAGAATCAGCAAAGTGACCCCCTTCTATCTTTACATGTAAATGCAAGACATTTATTCCTAGATTTCTATTCTTTAAGTCTGTTAATATCATTTTATTTAATTTGTGCCATTTAAACTATATCCCTTAGTATAAAAACCATCCTATCATTGTTATAAAATAATTACCAGTACAACAGAGGTCAGGAAAATGAAAGATCTACAATTGTGATTAAAATATAAACCACCTATTTTCTGTACTCTACAAACCATGAATTGTGTGTATGTGTATGTGTATATATATATATATATTTTTTTTTTTTCCTCATGTAAGAATCCAATTTAATACGAGACAAGCTGCAATATTTTTAAAGGTACATTTTTTATTATTTTATTTTTCAGGATAGATCTGTGGTCATGGAAATAATTTGACTTGACATATTTTTAAAGGGAGCCAACATATATTCTAAAGAAATGCTGCCTTTTCCATCTCACTAGAAATTCTTTAAAAATGAGTTTGATTATTTTGGTTTATTAAAGATTAGGTGATATCTTATTGCTTTTGGATTCAAATACAAATTACATACCTTGATATTTAATGCCCTCCAAATCCTTTCATTTGCTTTCCAGTTTTACTTGATATTTATTTGATATTTCTACCCCTCATAATCTGTCCTAGTCAAAATGGCTTGATAGCTCTTACCTTGTATCAAATTACATTTCCTACCTCTGTGCCTTTACCCAGGAAAATTCTTGGCTGATATATTCTCTGTACCTGAAATACTGTTTTCCTTTAAACTTAGCTCAGCACCTTCTACTTCATGTATTTCTTGTTCTGCAGGTCATCATTTGTTTTTTTCTTGAAACTAGTTTGCATTATAGAAGAATGGATTTGGAATTATAAGGAATCTTAGAGATCACTTAGTTCAAATCTTACTTCTTATAGATGAATTAGTAGGCTGACACAGGATTAATGATTTGCTCCAAAATCATAAAGAAGGAAATTGTAGAACCAAGATGTGAACTCTTATAGCTTTGATAAATTAGAGATAATCAACAAAGGGAAAAAATGAGCATCAAGGGAGAATGGCAAAGATTCTTAAGGCAAGTGCCTTCTCTATGTTGATTATCTCCTAAAGCACAGGTTTGATCATGTTAGCACCTATTCAATCAACTGCAGTGGCTTCTTTTATCCACGTGAAATCAGACAGAATATACTCTATTTGACTTTTAAAGCCATTTATAGCCTGCTCCCTTCCAACTTATTTAATCTACATAGGTCTTATGTCTCCAACCTCGCCCTCTCTGATATATTTGCTAACTTATTATTTCTCATATTAGAAACATCTTCTAGTTTAGTGACTGGGATGCTAAGAAAACGCATATAACACTATATTATTATATGTACAAATGCAAGTCATATATACACATATATAAATACCCACATTACACAGGCATGCAAATGTGCATGCAAGTATTTTATGATATATACGCACATGAGCCACATACATATGCTTTTGTTTTTATTGATATGTCAAACTGGACAGTGAACATATACAGATATGAATATGTACAAAATGCATATAGCTAATTTATTACAATTACATATTATTACATATTACATAAATAATGTATACATATGAATAGGAATATATAAACACCCCATACATGTGTGTATTTTCAATGTTCAGTTTGACATGTCAATGATAAACAGCATGCATGTATGTGTTTATGTATAACATATTACACACATATATCTATATATCTATGTATTTGTGTATTTATATACACACATGTACATTTATATACACATACACACAGTCTTATTTATTTTCAAATTTATACCTTACAGATAATACTTACACAACGTACCTCATTGGTTTATAATGATGAAAATTTTTGCAAATGTAAAACACTCAACAAGCATTTATTCAGTACCTATGATTTTCTAGACAGTGTTCCAGATGCTTAATTTGCAATTATAGAAAAACAAATAATTATTATTATATTCTTCTACTAAATATATTTTATTTTTAATTTAAATGGTTTTCTATTTTGTTTAGGAGTCGGAAGACCTAGCATATAGCCTTAGAACTTTTCACCAATTATGTTTCGTAATTTGAATAATATATTCTACATCTCTGAGCTTCAGTTTTTTAATCTATATGTGAAATTTGACTAGATGATCACTAAGGACCCTTTTATTTAAATAAACAAACAAACAAATAAATAAGAATTCTTTACCTTGCTATTTTTCTAAAATGAATGAAACGTGAATACTGTCATTCTATCTGTACTTAAGCTATAGGATCCTATTGCATGATTCTTCCTAATTCATTTATTTTCTGTTAAAAAAAAAAAGCTTACTTAAGAAAAACTAAAATATTTGAAAAATACTACCTGTAATTTTAGAGGAATAATTAATTATAATAGTGCCTCTTTTGCATTAGCTTCTTTTGCTAAAGCTTTTTATTTTCAAAACATATGGACTGATAATTTTGAAATATTGACCCTTGCATAGCATTGTTTTTCAGATTTTCTCCTCATTATCCTCACTCCCTCCCCTAGATAGCAAGCAATCCAATACATGTTATACATGTTAAATATATGTTAAATCCAATTTGTGTAAATATATTTACACAATTTTCTTGCTGCACAAAAGAATCAGATCAAAAAGGAAAGAAAATGAGTAAGAAAATGAAATGTAAATGAACAACAACAAAAAGAGTGAAAATTCTATGTTGTGATCCACATTCAGTTCCTATAGTCTTCTCTCTGGGTGCAGATGGCTCTCTTAGTCATAAGATCATTGGAACTGGTCTGAATCCTCTCATTGTTGAAGAGAGCCACATTCATCAGAATTGATCATTGTATAGTCTTCTTGTTGCTATGCATAATGATCTCCTGGTTTTGTTGATTTCATTCAGCATCAGTTCCTGTAAGTCTCTCCAGGCCTCTCTGAAATCATCCTGTTGGTCATTTCTATAGAACAATAATATTCCAAAACATTCATATACCACAATTTATTCAGCCATTCTCCAAATGATGGGCATCCACTCAGTTTTTAGTTTTTTGCCCTTTTCCTTTTCAATCTATCAGATACACAGCCAACTGGTATTTTCTTAAGTATAGGACCTCACTATAGCATACCTCATTCAATAAATAAATTACTAGAATCTTGACTGCATCTAGTTTTTTCATCTTATAAAGTACTTCCCAATCTATCTCCGGGCTAACTTTCTAGTAATGTTACTCATTGCTCATGACCTCTGGTCTCTAGTTAAACAGGTCCATTTGTAATTGTCTGTATAAGGCATTCCATTAGTTGTCATTTTGTCTTACTATGGATTACTCCCCATATTTTCTACTATACTCCCTTACCTGTACATCATGAAATCCCCAGACTCCTTCAAGGATCAATTAGTTGGCACAACTATGGGGACCAAGCTTAATTTCCCCTGAACTAAAACAATCATTCTCCAGTAAATTATTTTGTATTGAATGTATTTATGCTTCTAGTTAATTTTTTATAATCATCTCTGTCAAAAAATTTATTTATGGACAAAAATATTTATTTATAGACAAAAAAATTTGTCTATTAGGGTTAGAATTGAATAAGAAAGAAGCCAGAGAAAAGATTCCTGGACGTACAAGGGCCTAGAGATGAGGTCATATAAGCATCAGATTAAAAGACATTGTGAACAAATATGGAAATATGTTTTAAATGATTGTGAATGTCTTATATTGTCCTGATTGTGCAATGTATATCAGATTTCTTGCTGGTTTGGGGAAGGAAGAAGGGGAGAGAAAAATTTGGAACTGAAAATCTTACAAAAATAAATATTGAAAATCATTTCCATGTAATTAGTAAAATAAAAAACTACTGAGAAAAAATAAAATAAATTGTGAATGTCTATTCTGAAGAAAAAATTATTTATGGGATATATAATAGAAAGGTAAGAGGGAAGGAAAGAAGGAAGGGAGGGATGGAGGGAGGGAGGGAGTAAAGGAGGGAGAGAGAAAAGCAAGGACAAAGAGAAGAAGAGAAGAAAAAGAAGGAAATCATGATCCCAATATTTTGACTTTATAAACTTCTCAATTTAAAAATCTTAATTTTGCTACTATTCAATAATAAATAAGGATCATAATTTAAATTTCTTGATACATTATTCTTATCAATCTTAAGATAAGTCTATTCAAGCCAATTATTAGGTCAGCTTTCCCAACATCAAAACAATGATAATAGTTATATAAACTATTTACTTTATTTTAGTTTATCTATTAGAACAATTTCCTAAGCTGAATTCTGAAATAGATTTGGTGAATAAATATTCATTAAATAACCACAAAATACAAACTGAGATTTCAATGATGAGAAAACATAGCTTTTTAAAAGAGATTAACTCAGTTTCCTCAGTAAACCAAACATAATTCTTGACTATTTATTAAAACATATAGCAATCTAGTATTTGACAAACCCCCAAACTCTAGCTTCTAGAATAAGAACTCATTATTTCACAAAAATTACCTAGAAAACTGGAAAATAGTATGTCAGAAACTTGACATAGACCCATATCTCAAACCCCATGCCAAAATTAAGTCAAAATGAGTTAATAACTTGGGCATTAAAGATGGTAACATAAACAGATTAAGAGAGCGAGGGACAATTTACCTATCTTTGGAGAAGAGAGAAGTTTATGACCAAAGAAGAACTAGAGAACATTATGAAAATGGGACAACTTGGATTATATTAAATTAAGAAGGTTTTGCACAAAGAAAACCAATATAAGGAAGGGAATTACAAAGCTGCGGGAAAAGCGTTCACAACCATGTTTCTGATAAAGATTTTATTTCTAAAATTTACAAAGAACTGTGTCAAATTTACAATAATACAATGTAATCTTGTCCATCATTCCTTTCTATGTGTTGTTTTACCTTCTTAGAATTTAAACTCTTTGGTGGCAAAAAGTGACTTAATATTGTACCCCCAGAACTTGTCACAGTTTCTGGAATATTGTAAGTCCAATGGAAGACATTTTAGACTCTAAGAAGAGTAGTTGACTCTTTGATTTCATTCACATGCGAATTCCCAGATGAGAATTTTTCTTTCCCAATTCAAATGGGAATCTTTTCTGTAAGTTAGAGTAATAGAAAATAGTGGAGCACTGTGATGTAATATGACTTATTCAGTTACTCAGCTATTGTTTCAAAGACAGGACTTGAATCTTCTTTTTCATAGCTTTAAGGAAGACTATTAACATAGCATTTTACTTCTTAAAATACAGTAAGTATGTAAGTGTTTTTCCATTCACTGATTAATATATTGGTTCATTCCTTCAGAACTCTTGAGATTTAGGCTTAAAAATCCATGAACTATGATTTAGGAGACTAGCATCTCCTAATCTTTTATCACTTATGGATTTACAAGATCCTCAATCAGTCATTTAATCTCTGTATGCCTCAGTGTCTTTACTTAAAAATTAAGGGATTGAACTGAGTGGCCTTTTAAGGTCCATTCTAATGCAAAATTTATTGGTACTAATATATCCTATGTATAAAACAATGTATCTACATAAAAAAACATAATTTATATCTGTACTTAAGGATATTATTTATTAGCATACATGCAATAGATATTAAATTTACTTCCCTAAGCTAGAAATTTAGTTATTATTATTATTACTATTACATGAACTCAATTGATTTAATTTTTTTTTTGCTTTTTTGGTTCTTGCTTCTCAATGGGAATGCAGACAAGAAGTTCAAGGTATGATCAGAGAGAGCTGGTAATTCCATAATGTGAAATTTTCAATAGGGATAATAAGTAAAGCATTGGTTGTCATATTACTTTGAAGATAGTGTTATGATGTTTCATATGGAATAGAATGCATACACTAGTTAATTTTATCTCTGTATGAATCAAATAAACAGGATGTTGTATGCCAGTGAAAATATACCAATATCTGGGGAACTGTCAATTTTGGATCCTGATTTCCAAATGAAACAGTAGATAGAACTTGGGGAATGGTTATTGAACTTCCAGAAAGACATTCACACCTTATGTTCAGATTTTGATTCCAAATAGTCATCCACATCACTTCCAATTATTTCCTCTCCTGTCATATTAGTCTGATCTACTGAAGGAGATGGCACTGTAATCATTCAGTTACTTGCTATCTGTCAGTATCTGCTCTGAGCTTATTGTATCATGACAAAACCAAATTACTTTTTCAAGAGTTCAGCACATTTAACATTCTCATTTCATAATACTGTATGACATTTTTATGTTCCACAAGAAAATATTGCTTTACATCTTTTCCCCCCCTTAGCTCATAATGTTGAAATGCTATGATAATCCTTAGTATTGAAAAGGAGAATGGGTGTACATGTAATTGTTTTCATATCCAAAAGAAATATTTATTACTTCTCCTGGAACTAACTAAGCAGATTTGTGATTATTCACCCTTTAATAAGACAGAAATCTGTTGTCTAGATGTAAAATGAAATGCCATTTTTTTTTAGCAAAATAAATTGTATGAAATACAGCTTCAAATTTGGCAACAAATAATTAAATAAATGAGCAAATAAAAGAATGAATGAAAACATGAATGAAAAAGGTCGCTGAAATTTGATTTAAAGCAAAATATTTCATTCATGAGAGAAGCTTTTAGACTTTCCATTGCGTCACTTTTTATGCCTTTGAGATATAGGTTGGATTGAATTGCCATTGAGATTCCCTTATAAGTCACATATTCTGTTTCTGCAATTCTGCTAATAAATAAATAAAGAATTACTAAAAGAAAAGGAAAAATAAATCTTCTTGGGCCTGATTCATTCCCTGGAAAAAAATTACCAAAATTTTAGAGAACATTTAGAATAAAACATTTATAACATATTCTCAAAACTTCAAAAGTAATGCACTGTTCCAAAATCTTTTAATAAAGCTAACTATAACTTCAAACTAGGAAAGATGAAAATGATATATAAGTACATACTAATGTTTTTAAAAATGTAAATTCAAAAAATTCAAATGAAATATTGTTTAACTATAGCATTGATTTTAATGAAATAAATTGCTAAAATAAGTGTAATTCTGGACTTGAAATCACAAAGTCCTGAGTTAATATTCTGCTTCAACCACTTTTCACAAGTGAGCAAATCATACACCTTTACCTCTTTCAGCCTGGATTTCCTAATCTGCAAAAAAAGGAATATTGCAATCACCTAACTAATAGTATTATCATCACAACCAAATATGAAAACTTATTTGAGTTCTTCAAATTTTAAAACATCAATTAAATGTTATTATTATTACTATCATGTAACAACAACAACAACAACAACAACAACAACAACAACAACAACAACAACAATAACAACAACATTCATTAATTCCAGGTGAGATTTATACTAGGAATACAAATATAGTTCAACATCAGGAAGATAGTTATCCTAATGGATCTTGTCAAAAACAAAATTGCTAGATGTAGGTCCAGATGATTATATCAATAGAGTAAAACGTTTTGACAAAGGGAAAACAAGCAAAATAAGAAGCTATTTGTGCTAAAAAATAATAATAATAAGCAAACAAATAAATGAATGAATAAATAAACCAGAAAAGTATATGCACAGAGGAATCTTTTTTTTATATCATTAAAACATTTTAATCCAAAACCAAAAGTAAGCATTTTATGCAATGGGATTTTGGAAGATGCTCCCTAATAAATATAGGAATAATGCAAGGATAGCTGCTCTTGCTTTTTTTTTTTAAATATAGCTTTAGAAGTGCTAATAACAAAAAGACAAGAGAAGAAAGCACTCTTAACCAAGGAAGGAAAATAAGTAATTATAAAATAGATAATTTTGGGATATGAAAATCAAAAATATTCTACACAAACAAAATTAATGTATGTGAGATAAGAAAGTGATAGAATGGGAAAACCAATTCTATGATATTTCCTAGATAATTTTTACTCAAATTATATAGACATTAAGCAAACATATAAGATGAAAAACAGTTCCTCAATAAATAAATGGTCCAAATCTATAAAGCTGTTCTGTAGGGAAGAATTGAAAATTCTTATGGAAGAATGTTTCATATCACTAATAGGAGAAATACAAGTTTAAAAAGCAATAACTATTTCTACCTCATGTTAACAAACATTAGTAAAGATGCAAAAAATGAGGATAATCACTGTTGGATAGGTTAAGGGGAAATAGATTACCTATTGTTTTATTGATGGAGTGATGAATCAATACATTCATTTTTGGGGGGAAATGGAATTATTTAAATAATATAAATAAATATCTATGTTCTTTCACTCAGCCATTCCACTCTGTGACATGTTATAAGAAAGACATTGATAGGGAGAATTATTGATATAATTAAAATTTATATTGAAGAACTTTTATGGTAGTTTAGTGACCCAATTCACTGAAGTAATCAGAGTCAAAAAACAATATAAATAATGGGTCCAACAATATAAATTTAAACAACTACAAAGTATCTAATCATAAGTAAATGTTGCAAATTTACAAATATTAAATATGGTCCCAAATAAGTGATATAAAAATACCCGTTCTTCCTTTCCTTTGCTGATGTTAAGGAATGTACCTATATTGGAGGACTGAATATATCTAAAAATGGAGTACTGATTTTTGCTGCTTGTTTTTTCCTCTTTCTCTTTTTCTGTATTATAAAAGTCAGGTATGGTGTACAGGAAGAAATCTGGTTTATGAAGAAAAACATCAATAAACTTATCTAATAATAAATATTGAATGCATCTTAGAAATTTAACTCTTATGTAAAGGCAATTGGTAGCACAGAGGATAGAATGTTGAATCTGGAGACAAGAAATCTGAATTCAAATTCTGTCTCAAATGCATTCTAGCTATGTGACGCTGGACAAGTCATCAAATCTCTTTTTACTTCAGGTTACTTAATTATAAAAATGGGAATAATAATAACATATATTTTCAGGTTTGTCATGAGGATCAAATGAAATGATATTTTATAGGGTTTAGTGTCTTCTTCAGCTAAATTTCTTAAGATTTAAAAAAGAACAGTAGAGTATATTAATGCAAATATCTTTTCTGATTATAGATATAAAAATCTCAGTAGGAAAAGTTTTATCCAGAAACTTTTGTTTTTGTCCAAAGATAGAGATAGTTAGATAGAAGTTATTTTTTCTACTTGTAGTCAAATTAATTTTGTTAGATATGATGTCCCTTCAAATTGATTTACATGACTGTAATCATGCATATCTTATTCTACCAAAAAATTGACTTTATTGATTAATGTATAATATTTTGCTCAAGTACATGTCTGCCAGTCTTGATTGTTCTTACTATCTATCATCTATCTGTCATCTATCTATCTGCCTATCTATTTTTCTACTCATTTACCTATCTAAATATGTGTATTCATATATATTTGTATCTATTTATATAAATATGTATCTATTTTTGATATAGTCTAAAATAGTTTAGGTCTAAACTGTATGACAGAATGAAGAATAATAATCAATGTAGTCATTCAATTAACATTTGTTAAGTACCTGGTCTATACCTGATACTAGCTAATGGCTGGCAATACAAAGAAGGCAAAAGACAGTTCTTTTTACCTCAAAGGTAATTTATCATTACAGGTGAATAAAGTATAAATAAGAAGTTGAAAAGAGATGTATCCAGTTTGAGGTCATCATGGAGCCATAATGAAGTACTGTAGCTAAAAATTTGGTGAGATGGCTCTACTGGTTTTTCTTCTTAAATGCATAAAGCAGGAGGAACTCAGTAATGTCTGCTTTCCACCCTCTCCAATTACAGGGAAGAAAGAATCCCAGAGTCATGCTGATGAGGGATGACTTTCAGAGTAGATATAATCTTTCAAGAAGATGAATTACTGAACATGAAGATGAGGTCCAGATCACCCAAGTAGGAAACAATGAAGTAGCCATAGTGCATCCTTTCCGTAATTTTATTTCAGTAATTAAGAACACAACAAATTCCATCTTGGTTTCAAAAGACGTTCATATTGTTTGCTGCCAAGACTGGCATCATTCTTTTTAAAAAATATTATATTGATGAATTTTGTTTTGATATTTCTCCATTCTCCCACAGAACCATCCCTTATAACAGTTTATCTTTTAAAGAATAAGAGAAAAAATTAATAAAATCAAATATATCAAAAACTGCAATATCTAATGCCTATATATTTTCCACCTGTGCAAAGGACTAGAGGAGAAGCAAATTCTTACTTTTCTTCTTTGGGAATAATCATATTAATTTTATAATATTCATTTTTTATTCTTTGTAGTCATTCTTTCAATGTGCATAGCTATAATAATTTTGTATGTAGCTTTATTGTCTCTGCTTACTTCACTTTGTACCAGTTCATTTAAATCTTTCCAAGCTTCCTAAATTTATTGTATGCATTTCTTATATAGCAGTTGTGTTCCATTACATTCATGTACCACAATATGTTTAATAATTCCCTAATCAATGGTATTCTATTGTTTTTCTGTTCTTTACTATTGCAGAAAAGACCTATTATATCTATTTAGCTTTCAATCTACCTATATATTTATCTAGCTATACATCCATCTATCTATCTAGAAAGATAGAAAGAGAGACGAGAGAGCGGGAGAAAGAGAAGGAAGAAAGGAGAGAAAGAAGGAGGGAGAAAGAAAAGGGAGGAGAGAGAAAGAGGGAGGAAGGAAAGAAGGGAGAGAGAAAGAGAAGTAGTGATGTAGGGAGGGAGAGAAGGACATGTTAAGGATTTTTTTAATCAATAACTTGTCTGAGATTGTTTCTCCCTCTGTACAATCTCTGGATCAAGGGCTATAGATATTTTATTGATTTCATTTTCATTATTCCAAATGCTTTCCAGAGTACAGTAATAATCTGTGCTAACATTCTAAACATATATCTGATAAATTTGAAAACACATTGAAACCTAACTTCTTGGAGTTGATTATTTAAATTAATATAATTTCTTTTAAGGCAACTAGATGGCACAAGAGATAGAGTGGAGAAAGGAAGATTTTGCTTTGACCTTGAAGATTTACTAGCTATGTTATCCTGAGCAAGTCACTTAATATTATTTGCTTCAGTTTCCTTATCTATAAAATGTGCTGAAAAAGTAAAAGGCAAACCACTCCAGTATCTTTGTTAAGAAAACTCTCAAACTGGGTCATGGAGAGTCATATATGACTGAAAAATGACAGAACAAAAATGCCCTATTCCTTTCTCAAAATTTACACATATCAATTTGAGTTGCCTTTTCTTTCATGTTATATTGACCCAATTTGTAAAAAAAACAAAAACAAAAACAAAAAAAACTCCAAGTACGGTGGAGGTTTAGAGGTAAATTTATTTGTAACTTTTGGGTGTTGGTTAGGATTTTAAGAGAGTGATGTTCTAGCCAATTTATAAGAAAATAAAAATCCAATAAAGAAACAAAACAAAAATATGGGAATTTTCTTCAATAAGAAATAGAGACTTTCCAATTTAAAGAAAAATAATAATGTATTTATTTAAACAATTTAGAAAGTTCTAAATTTCATTTTCTCAATAGCAGCTTTTGGGGAAAAAATAAACATTCAAAGCCTTCTTTCAAAGAAAGAAAAAAAAAACCTGTAAACCTGAAAGCAATGTGAACTGACAGTTCAACTTTTAGAGATTTTAATAACTTAGATACAAACTTTAGTCAAGTTTTCAATCCTTCATAATACTGAATCTGATGAACTTGTAGAATTCACTACTGCAGGAGGGCATCAAAACTGCTGTGCCTGGATTCAGAGAAAGATTAAAAAAATAATTTTCATTTGCAAGGTAAGCATAACATGCACAATTATATTGGGTGCTTTAGGGTATGAGCTACCACCTTTGTGAAACAAGGAAAAACAAATCAGATTTATGTTCAGCACTGCACAATTTACTGCTTTATCCTAGATTTCCCACCCCCTCAACCCCATTTGTAACAGCAAGTTTGTATTTTTTGCCTAAGGCAGCATATGTGTAGAGAAGGTAGATGGACTAATGGTTGGATCTGGTCTGGCTCTCCCTGAATTATTGTGTGGGGGGTTTGCTTTTTCAATCTAGCTTTTCCTGAAGGCAATTTTTGAAAAAGTAGCATTTACTTCCAGTTATGCTTGCCTATGTCTGTCATTCAGTATAGTTTTCTATTAAAAGATTTTCAGACTGCAGGAGGAAAAAGCTGGTTAAATGAGATGTGGTTCTGTAGGCTTGCTCTGGGAAAGGGTGAATAAAGTTTTGTCTTATTAACGTATAAAAGAAAGCTTTATTGTTTAGTCATGCTCAACATTTCATGACCCCATTCTGGATTTTCCTGGCAAAGATACTGGAAGGATTTACTCTTTCTTTTTTCAGCTCATTTTACAGTTGAGAAAACTGAGGCAAATAGGGTTAAGTGACTTAGAGTAACACAGCTAATGAGTGTTGAAACTGGATTTGAACTCAGGTCTTTCTGACCCCAAGCTCACTATTCTATCCATTGCAACATTTAGCTACCCTTAAAAAAAAAATGCTAGTCAAACATTTTAGCTGTTATGGGCTCATTTGTTGACCAGATTTTAGTGGACAGCTTCTTTTCTTTTCTATTTTATTTTCTTTTGAAGGAAAGAGCCAGGGAATCTTCTGATGAGATTGCATTTCCTGATTTAAACAAACTATCCCTTCTCTGAACTTTTATACTAGTCCAGTACTTTATATAGTGCTAAACCTATTCTATTTTGTCAGCCTTTTTGTGTCATATTTATTTGTATGCATATTTTAGTTTCTTCCTCAAGACTATAAATTCCATGAGAAGAAAGATTATCATTCTGTCTATTTATCTACCTATCTTTTCATGCACACACATATGTATATGTACATATGTATATATAAATATCCATATATGCATGTGTATGTATATATATCTATTTCTCATCTTCACAATAGCTAACTTAAGAATTTTAATTTAGCATTTGTTGAATGAATTAATGGATGAAATGAATGCATGTGCAAATTTTATTTATATAAGAGGTTAAGAGACACTCAAAGCTAAACTAAGATACTTTTCTTATTCAGTAACTGAACTACTTGGGAGGGAATTATAGCTCTCTTGTAATAACTGTGCCAGGAAATGCCAGAACCTTTATGTACATCTGGATATCTGTCACTTTTAGTCATGTATGATCCTAACTTGGTAAAATAAAAAGGCACTTTTGATGTCATATGTGATTCAAAACAAAACCATAACTAAGGAAGGGTAAGCAATGTTTTTTTCCATAGTATCAACATTTAAAGACTATAAAATAAAAAGAAAAATGGAAAAAAATTGCAATACAAAGTTGCTACTTTTATATAAAGCCAGGAAATGCACTTCTTAAAATCAAATAGAACTAAGCTTTGTATTTAGTTAACAAGAATCTTTAGCTAAATATAAACCTTTCAATTGACTTTTTGTTAATAAAATCCATCTATACAACCATATGGTGTTTAATTCCATTCTCATTCAATTGGATTTATTTTAAGTACTGCTTCATGAATCTCCCATGAAAATGAACAAAAATGCTATTGGAAAAGTTAACAGATTAACTTATTACTATCCAATAATATTTTAGTTTCTCAGGTGAAAATGAATCATGCTCTATAGGAAATGTATTCTTATGATTGATTAAGTTTTAAAGTCTATGTGGTAATGATAGACAAGTACTTTTGTGCCATAGTAGGGAGTTCTGGGAAGCTAAAAAAAAAAAAAAAAAACAAGGACCTTGTAAGTGACAGAGGTGTGGAAATTGTGTTTGTACTTCCTTTATTCTGTAAGAGGACCAATGACATCAGTGAGATTTTGGCTTTATTTACAAATTAATTGGATTTAAATGCAGTAGGTTTGTGCAAATTCACCAGCCTTACTCTACCTGCAAGGCCATCTTGCTCCAATGGCAAGACATAAATCAGGGCAACTAGAAATGGCCCCAGATGTTGTGAGAAATCTAGGAATTTTTAAGCTAAAGTCTATCCCAGGTCTCATTTGGTTTGAGAAAATATCCATCTAGTGATAGGTAAGAAATGAAGCAAAAGGTGATTTTTTTTTACCTATTTAAAAAAAAATCAGTTTGAAAGGGGAAAGACCTTAAGATTTATGATCAGAGCAGAAATGAAATTGCAATTTACACTCACTCTGAACCAACGCAACCCACACAAGTTGAGACTTGAGTTAGGACTTATTATTAAACAATCACGAGAGCCAGAATTATTTGGATTTAAGGCACAGTAAAGTGAATCCAAAGCATTTGAATCCTAATGGACCTTACTAAAATCTGGTGTTCTCAAGCTCTATTTAAAGATATCTACTTTTACACTCATAAGGAAGTGCATGGTTCCCCATGAGAATAGAGGAAGGAAGATAGGAAGAAAGGAAGGAAATGAAGAAGGAAAGATGAAAGGAAGGAAAGAAGGAAGGAAGGAAGGAAGGAAGGAAGGAAGGAAGGAAGGAAGGAAGGAAGGAAGGAAGGAAGGAAGGAAGGAAGGAAGGAAGGAAGGAAAGGAAGGAAGGAAAGGAAGGAAGGAAAGGAAGGAAGGAAGGAAGGAAGGAAGGAAGGAAGGAAGGAAGGAAGGAAGGAAGGAAGGAAGGAAGGAAGGAAGGGCATTAGTCAATTGGAACTAGTCAATTGGCTCCCCAGTGGGGCAATTACTATTACTGCTCTTAGAATGTTGTTTGTCCTTTGTTCTCTGAAAGAATCAATGATATCATGAAGGTTTTGTCTTGAATTGCAAGTGATTTAGATTTAATTGAAACAAGGATATGCAAACCCAAGAGCCTTACTCTTTTTTTCAGAGCTATCTGACTCCAGGGACAAATCATACATTGAGATCACTGTAGATACCCCATAATACGTTGACTTTGACATTTTTAAGTTTATGTCTTTTCCAGGTGACTGTTGCAAAAAATCAGGGAAGAATACTCAGCAGTTAAACTGCAGCAGTATAATATAGAAGGCAAAGTTGCCTTACTTGACAATTTTACATCACCTACATCTTGAAATTCAACTTTTCTTAGAAATATGAAGGTTGGAGAGGCTCTAGGCAGATTGGGATATTCAGAAAAATTCCAACATCTCCAGATTTCCCCCACAAATGGGAGTAAAAGTAGAACAATTAGAAACAAACATTAGTTGGGGCAGAATAGTGGTACTCCAAGGAAAGCAGAGGAGATCATGGTGGAGGTTTGATCCTATGTAAAGTATTAACACCTCTGGGCCACTTCTGTTCAAATAGCAAATGGGAGCTTTGGGGCTAGGTGGGTTGGGAGGTAGCCTGGGGCCCAATCACAGGAATTGTTTCTTCCCAAATGTGGGGGGAGTCCAGGATCTCAGTTAGAGAAGCTTGAAGATATTTCTTAAGAAAAACAACTGAGGGAGTGGAGCCAAGATGGTGGAGAAGACACATGGGGGTGGGGAGGTATGGAAGAGATATTCTGCCCAGGGCAGCCACAATATCTGCACAGCAGGAGGGTTTTGTCCAAGGCAATAGTGCAGTGAGGCTGTGCTTCCCTGGACAGAGACACTTCTGGCATGGGGCTCTTCCCAGGGCAGCAGCTGATCTGCACAGTGGGGTTCTTCCTGGAGCAGTGACACATTTGCTGCTCAGCTACTTGTTTCAGGGAAGCCTCTGATCCACACAGCGAAGCTCTTCAGAGCACAGACTCTTCTGCTGTGTGTGGCTCATCCCAGGGCACTTCTGCAGCTCAGCCACTCTTAGCAGCCCATTTGCAGGACAGCTATTGTCCACATATCTAATCTCTGCTCTGTGGAGTGAAACTGGTAACCTCCTTTCCCTGAAGGCAGACCATAAGGGCTTTTTTAAAAAATTAGTAAAAAACCCAAGCAGTCCCAACCATTGATAGCTTCTAATCAGAAAGAGAGCAGGTTTTCAACCCCAAGGGGACTAATAGCAGAGAGTCTCCAGACAAAACCCCAAAGGGGATGTAATCTGGTCCCCATCACACAAGGCTCTCCTAAAAGAAATTATAAAAGATCTTAAAAGAGAGCTAGAAGAAAAATGGGGTAAGGAAAGAAAAGCTCTGCAAGAGAGTACAGAAAAGGCATATAATTCACTTAAAGAAAAAATTGACAAAGTGGAAAAAGAAAACAACTTCCTGAAATGTGAATTGGAAAAAAGTAAAACTCCCATGGAAACAGATAAAGAACTCCCATAAAAGTAGCATTTGTGAACTGGAAAAGATAAAGAACTCCTAGGAAAGTAGGATTTGCGAACTGGAAAAAGAAAATAATTCAGTTATAAAAAAAAAAAAAAAAGCAAAATGGAAAAACAATTCCACAGACCAAGCAATTCACTTTAAAAATCAATTGAACATATATAAAAAGAAGTAAAAACAAAACAAAACAAAAAACAACAATAAAAAAAACAAGCTACTGAAGAAAATAATTCATTAAAAATTAGAACTGAACAAATAGAAATGAATGATTCATTGCGACATCAAGAAACAGTCAAACAAAACCAAAAAAAAAAGACAAAAGAAAAAAAGAAAAAAAATAGAAAAAAATGTCAAATATGTACTTGGAAAAACAATAGACCTGGGAAATAGATCTAGGAGAGATAATCTGAGGATTCTTGGACTTCCTGAAAATTATGTTGAAAAAAAAAAAGCCTAGACACAATTTACAGGAAATCATCAAAGAGAACTGCCCAGATGTAATAGAATCAGAAGGTAAAATAGGCACTGAAAGAATTCATTGAACACCTTCTGAAAAAGACTCTAAAATAAAAACTCTAATGAATAGTGTGGCTAAATTTCAGAACTACCTATTATAAGCAGCCAGAAAAAACAATTCAAATACCAAGGTGCCACAATAAGGATAACCCAAGATCCACCTCCTTCCACGTTAAAGGATTGAAGGGCCAGGAATCGGATATACCAAAATGCAAAAGAACTTGAAATGTAGCCTAGACTACCCAGCTAAGGGAAGAGGGACGTTTAATGAAACAGGTGAATTACATTTAATTCTAATGAAAAACCAGAATTAAACAACAACTACAAAAAAATTGACCTCCAACTATAGGACTCAATAGAAGCAGAAAAATGTCAAAAGAACCTTTGAAAACTGCATTTCTGTTATGGACATACATAAAGAGTGCATTATAATTTGATTTTACTGATATAATATAAAAAAGGGAAGTAGAAATGGAAAGGAGGTAGTATCAGAAAAAGGAAAAAGGGAAGATAAAAAGAGGGAATCTACATCCCACGAAGAGGCAAAGAAAATCAATCATATCTGAGGGAATTTAGGAAGGGGGAGGATCATTGTGTGAATCTTACTCTCATCAGATTTGGCTCAAAGAAAAAATGATTAACCTATTTGGTGAATAGATAAATTTCTCTCATCTCATTAAAAAGTGGGAGAGGAAAAGAGAAAAGGAAAAGAGTAATAAGGGAAAGGTATAAGAAAGGGGAAGGGATTCAAAGGGGGTGGGAGGGATTCTAAAGAGGGAGAGCTGCGTGAGCCAAGTGGTGCCCATGAATTTAATACTGGGGAGGAAGGTAAGGGGAGTAAGAAAAAGAAAAGCATAATCTGGTGATAATAAGATGGCAGGAAAAACAGAATTCAGTAATTTTAACCATAAACGTGAATGGGATGAACTGTTCCATAAATCGGAGACAGATAACAGACTGGATCAAAAGCCAGAACCGTACAATACACAGGAAACACACTTAAAGCAGGGAGATACATACAGAGTAAAGGTAAAAGGCTGGAACAGAATCCATTATGCTTCAGGTGTAGTCAAAAAAGCAGCGGTAGCCATCCTTATCTCAGATCAAGCAAAAGTAAAAATTGATCTAATTAAAAGAGATAAGGAAGGAAACTATATCTTACTAAAAGGGAGCATAGACAATGAAGCAATATCAATAATAAACACATATGCACCAAGTAGTATAGAATCTACTTCCTAAAGGAATAGTTAAGAGAGTTGCAAGAAGAAATAGCCAGCAAAACTATAATAGAATTAGATAAATATAACCACATAATAAATAAGAAAGAAGTTAAAGAGGTAAATATTAAGAATATAAAAATATTAGAAGAATTAGGTATGATAGATCTTTGGAGAAAACTGAATGGAGACAGAAAGGAGTACACTTTCTTCTCAGCAGTTCATGGAACCTATACAAAAACTAACTGTATATTAGGACATAAAGACCTCAAAATTAAATGGAAAAAGGCAGAAATAGTAAATGCATTATTTTCAGATCAAGATACAATAAAAACTACATTCAACAAAAAGCTAGGAGAAATATGGAAACTAAATAATCTCAACCTAAAAAATGAAACAACAAATCATAGATACAATTAATAATTTCACCCAAGAGAGTGACAACGGTGATACAACAAACCAAAATTTGTGGAATACAGCTAAAGCAGTAATTAGGAAAAATTTTATATCTTTAGAGGCTTACTTGAATAAAATAGAGAAAGAGAAAATCAATGAATTGGCCTTGCAATTTAAAAAGCTAGAAAAAGACCAAATTAAAAACCTACAATTAAATACTAAACTTGAAATTCTAAAATTAAAAGGAGAAATTGATAAAATTGAAAGTAAAAACAAAACAAAACAAAAAAAAGACTATTGAATTAACAAATAAAACTAAGAGTTGGTTTTATGAAAAAAACAATAAAATAGATAAACCTTTGGTAAATCTGATTATAAAAAAGGAAAGAAGAAAATAAAATTGTTAGTCTTAAAAATGAAAAGGGAGAACTTTCTACCAATGAAGAGGAAATTAGAGCAATAATTAGGAGTTACTTTGCTCAACTTTATGCCAATAAATTTGATAGCCTAAGTGAAATGGATGAACTACCTTCAAAAATATAGGCTGCCCAGATTAACAGAGGAAGAAGTAAATTGCTTAAGTAGTCCTATTTCAGAAAAAGAAATAGAACAAACTATTAATCAACTCCCTAAGAAAAAATCCCTAGCACCATATGGATTTACATGTGAATTCTACCAAACATTTAAAGAATGATTAACTTCAATGTTATATAAACTATTTGAAAAAATAGGAGTGAAGGAGTCCTACCAAATTCCTTTTATGACACAGACATGGTACTGATACCTAAACCAGGTAGGTTGAAAACAGAGAAAGAAAATTATAAACCAATCTCCCTAATGAATATTGATGCTAAAATCTTAAATAAAATATAACAAAAAGATGACACAAAATCGTCCCCAGGATAATACACCATGACCAAGTAGGATTTATACCAGGAATGCAGGGCTGGTTTAATATTAGGAAAACTATTAGCACAATTGACTATATCAATAACCAAATTAACAAAAAACATATAATCATCTCAATAGATGCAGAAAAAGCATTTGATAAAATCCAACATCCATTCCTATTAAAAATACTTGAGAATATAGGAATAAATGAACTTTTCCTTAAAATAATCAGTAGCGGACTTTCGGCCAAGATGGCAGTGTGGAGGCAGATAGCTGCTTGAGCTCTGTTTTTTCTCTCAGGACTTACTTCATGACAAGCCTCAGAGTTAATGCTTGACCAGAAAAGAAACCCACAAATAATCACCAACAGATGACATCCTTGAAATTCGCCAGAGAAGGTCTGTGTTTGCTCAGGGGAGGGTCAAACAGACTGGGCACAGATTGAGGGCAGGCAAACCAGAGTGAGACAGACAGCTCACATAGCTCAAACCAGAGGGGGGAGGCGTACAATCTCTGCCGTTTCTGCAAAAAGGCTTTTACCCTAGTGTGGATATTCAGTCTTGGCAGCAAGCCAGGAGCAGCAGAGAGGGTGTAAACACCAGAGGTGAAGAATAAAACCCAGGAAAGCTAGCATCTCTCAGAGCCGGGGCACCCCCAACCCCCACCTGGAGTGACTCAGTGCGTTCTCAGAGCCTCAGAGAACAGACACAGTGCAGGCATTGCTGTCTTGTTAGTGGCTTGCTGCTGCCTTCCCCCCCAGTCTGTAGAGGAAGCCCATTAACACCATCCAGCCCCATCCCCCCCAAAACAGACCAATTCTTTCTGTTGTCAATTTGTTTTCTTCTATTCCGATCTGACAAAATAAACAAAAAATTCAAAAGGGCTCTAACCATTGACAGCTTCTGTATGGAGAGAGAGCAGACTTCAAATACTGAGGAGACTAAAAACAGACTGTCCCCAGAGGAATCCCCTAAGGGGGATATGATCTGCTCCTCAATACAAAAGAATCTCATAGAAGAAATCAAAAAGGCTCTCACAAGAGAGCTAGAAGAGAAATGGGAAAAGGAAAGGGAAGCTTGGCAAAAAAGCCTGAAAAAATTATCCAGAGAGGATAAAGAGATCAAATCATTGAGAAACAAAATTAGTGAATTGGAAAATGTAAACAACTCCAAGGAAAACAGGATTAGTGAGCTGGAAAAAGAAATCAGCTCTCTAAAAAATAAAATGGATAAAATGGAAAAAAATTCCATAAGAAAAAAAAAACTCGCTTAAAAACACAATTGGACAATTACAAAAAGATATTTAAAAAGTGAGTGAAGAAAAGACATCATTGAAAATTAGACTGGAACAAGTAGAAATGAATGACTCAAGGAGAAACCAAGAAGTAGTCAAACAAAACCAGAGAAATGAAACAATTGAAAAGAATGTCAAATACCTTATTAGAAATACAACAGACCTGGAAAACAGATCCAGGATTACCAATTTGAGGATAATCGTACTCCCTGAAAAATGTGAGGAAAAAAAGAGCTTGGACACTATTTTCGAGGAAATTATCCAGACGTTTTGGAAACAGAAAATAATCAGTAGCATCTATTTAAAACCATCAGTAAGCATCATATGCAATGGGGATAAACTGGAACCATTTCCAATAAGATCAGGAGGGAAACAAGGTTTCCCACTCTCACCATTACTATTCAATATTGTATTAGAAATGCTAGCTTTGGCAATAAGAGTTGAGAAAGAGATGAAAGGAATTAGAGTAAGTAATGAAGAAATAAAATTATCACTCTTTGCAGATGATATGATGGTATAGTTAGAGAACCCCAAAGATTCTACTAAAAAGCTATTAGAAATAATCCACAACTTTAACAAAGTTTTAGGATACAAAATAAATCCATATAAATCCTCTGCATTTTTATACATCACCAACAAAATCCGACAGCAAGAGATACAAAGAGAAATTCCATTCAAAATAACTGAAAATAGCATAAAATATTTAGGAATCTATCTGTCAAAGGAAAGACAGGAACTATATGAGCAAAACTATAAAACACTTTCCATACAAATAAAGTCAGATTGAAACAATTGGGAAAATATTAAGTGCTTTTCGATAGGCTGAGTGAATATAATAAAGATGACAATACTACCTAACTAATCTATTTATTTAGTGCTATACCAATCAGGCTCTCAAGAAACTATTTTAGTAACTTAGAAAAAATAACAACAAAATTCATCTGGAAGAACAAAAGGTCAAGATGACTTTAAAGGGAACTAAAAAAATAAATCAAATGAAGGTGGTCTAGCTGTATCAGATCTAAAACTATATTATAAAGCAGCAGTTATCAAAACCATTTAGTATTGGCTAAGAAATAGACTAGTTGATCAGTGGAATAGGTTAGGTTCTCAGGACAAATTAGTCAATAACTTTAATAATCTAGTGTTTGATAAACCCAAAGACCCCAGTTTTGGGGATAAAAATTCACTGTTTGACAAAAATTGCTAGAAAAATCAGAAATTAGACATTGACCCACACTTAACATTGTATACCAGATAAGTTCGTGATCTAGGCAGAAGGAATGAGATTATAAATAAATTAGAAGAACGTAGAATAGTTTACCTCTCAGACCTGTAGCAAAGGAAGGAATTTGTGACCAAAAAACTAGAGATCATTATTGATCACAAAATAGAAAATTTTTGATTATATCAAATTGAAAAGCTTTTCTACAAGCAAAACTAATGCAGACAAGATTAGAAGGAAACAATAAACTGGGAAAACATTTTATAGTCAAAGGTTCTGATAAAGGCCTCATTTCCAAAATATATACAGAGAATTGACTCTATAAGAAATTAAGCCATTCTCCAATTGATAAAATGGTCAAAGGATATGAATAGACAATTTTCAGATGAAGAAATTGAAACTACTTCTAGTCATATGAAAAGATGCTCCAAGTCATTATTAATCAGAGAAATGTAAATTAAGACAATTCTGAGATACCACTACACACCTGTCAGATTGGCTAGGATGATAGGAAAAGTTAATGCTGAATGTTGGAGGGGATGTGGAAAAACTGGGAATTGTGAATATATCCAGCCATTCTGGAGAGTGTTTTGGAACCATGCTCAAAAAGTTATCAAACTGCATACCCTTTCATCCAGCAGTGTTATTATTGGGCTTATATCCCAAAGAGATCTTAAAGAAGGGAAAGGGACCTGTATATGCAAGAATGTTTGTGGCAGCCCTTTTTGTAGTGGCCAGAAACTAGAAATAGAGTGGATTCCCCTCAATTAGAGAATGGCTGAATAAATTGTAGTATATGAATGTTATGGAATATTATTGGGGGAGAGAGGGAGGGGAAGGAGGGGGAAAATTGGAACAAATAATGTCAGTGCTGAAAAATTACCCATGCATATATCTTGTAAATAAAAAGGTACAATTAAAATAAAAAAAAGAAAAAAGAAAAACAACTGATCAGGGCAGCTAGGTGGAACAATAGATAGATCATCAGCCCTGAAGTAATGAGGACCTGAGTTCAAATCTGCCTTCAGACACTTAACATTTCCTAGCTGTGTCACCCTGGGCAAATCACTCAACCCCAACTGCCTCAGGGGAAAAAAATTGATCTTGAGAACAGATCAATAATTGAAAGCATAAGAATAATTATGCTACCTGAAAAATACGACTGCAAAAGGTAATTTTGGTATAATGATGCAAGAAATAAAGAAAAATATCATGGAGTAAACAAAAGGAGAAAGTAAAAGAAATAAGAAAAAAATCCACTGATCACCATCTAAAAGAAATCCCATAAGGAAAACCTACGCAAACACTATAGCCAAATTCACAAATTCCCAAGCCAAGGAGAAATATTATAAGCAAGGAAAAAAAGTATAGCAGAGCCACAAATAAAGTCACACAGAACCTAGCCATGGCTACATCAAAATATTTCAGGTCTTAGAACTCTTATCAATGGGCAAAAGAACTGGAGTTTTGTCCAAATATATCAAATTTACAAGTGGTAAGCATAATCTTGAATATAACAAAACAAAACATATAAAAAAGTTATTCAATGAATTGCCAGACTTTCAAGATTTTGTTGCAAAAAAAACTTGCACTTAATAGAAAATTTGACATGTAAGACCCAAAAGAAATGTAATGTAAACATCAAAACCCAATTACAAAGGACTCAATAAGGACAAACTGGGTTTTATATGTGTAAATGTAAATAATATGTTTAAGATTGTCATTAATAATTGAATAATTCAAAAGCTAGATTGGATAGAGCTGAGTATGATGTAATGGTAAAAAGTGAAGCTATATAGATATAAGTATTAAAGGGCCATTACATATTCTTCTCCTCCATATATATGTATTAATATATAAAATCGGAAAATAAACCTATGTGTCTATTCGTGCGTATACAAAACAAATACATTGTTCTATTTATGGTTCCATTTATCTTACTCTTAAAATTTATTTATATTTGAAATGTTTAGCCATTTCATATGGGTAGGGTTATGGCTTTCATTGCATATTATTCTTGGAGTTAAAAGATCTGTATTCAAATCCTGCTTTTTATCTTTACTATCTGTCCAATCACATCACTTAATATATTTAAGTTTCTTCATCAGTAAAATGGAAAAATTATATGTGTAATATTCACTTATTTAGGCTATAATGACAAAAGTATTATTCATATTATGTTATTAAAATATCATTAATATAAGTATTATCAATAACAGCATATAAATATGACAATATATCATTAATAAATAATATTTAATAAATAACAATTATATAGGGCTTGTTATATACTAGGCACAGTGTTAAACAATTTAAAATCATTATCTAATTTGATCTTCTCAACTCTGGGAGTAGGTGTAATTTTATCCCTATTTTATTGTTAAGGAAATTGTGTCAAACAAGATTTAAGTGATTTACTCAAATAGCTAGTAAATGTTTGAGGCCAAATTTGAACTCAGATTTTCCAGACTTTAGACCTGATGCTAACCAATATTACTGTCTCCTATGCTGTTAAGATGAAATGAGATAATAGTTTGTAAAGCCATTTGGAAACTTTAATAAATAAACAAAATTCCATAATCATTTTTTAAAATTAGGGTTTAATATCTAACTCAGACCATAAGTTGTTTCTTGTTAATAGCCAAATAGTAATTCTATTTTACCAGTTCTTTGTTGGACATCTCCACACGGATATCTCATATACACTTTAAACTCATTGTTTACCTAAATGCAATAAAACTTCATGGATGTACCCTCACAGCAAACACTGGCATTTAATAGATTATGTGATTGGAAGGAGAAGAGACAGACAGGAGATGAGAATGATAAAGGCAATATTAAATATGTAGTACAGACTTTTTGAATGATCATAGACTTATTCTCGCCAAGCTAAATATTCACAGTAAACAAAAGTGCAGTTCCAAGGCAAAAAGTCTACCAGAAAAACTAATGTCAGCATATTAGAGAGCTTCTCTGAGAGATAACAGTTTCTCTCTCTGTCTCTCTTTTTTTTTTTTTTTTTTTTTTTTAACAGTATCTTCTCTGAGAGAACATATTTGGAAACAGTGAAGCAGAAAAGGAGTGGGTAACTTTGAGTAATTTGTCATATAAAACTGCATTTGCTCATCTGGGTCAGAACACTAGCAAACATCATGAGTGGTTTAATGAAAATGACAGGGAAGTTTAGAAATTACTAAATAAAAAAACAGAACTCATGGGGTATACCAGCAGCATAGTTCCTCACTAAGAAGGCAGCATTTGATTCTAGTAAAAGTAAAGTACAAGTGAAGCTTAGAGAAATATGGGATTCTTGGTTCAGTAAAAAAGGTAGATAAAGTTCAGTTTCAAATTGATAGTAATAATTCAAAGTGTGTATTTTTATGCTTTTTACTTTCTTTTGAAGGTTCTTAAGATCATCTGGCAGGTTAAGACACCAGGTACTAAGGTCCTTTCTTGACCTATATTGTAAACATTCAAACTCTAGTGAAGAGAGCCCAACTCTGTTGGTCTGGCCATTTTGATGGCAGAAGACATCAGTAGCCCTACAAGGTCAGAGAGATGAATTGTCCTTCCCATATATGTTCTCTGATCATATATCTTCTGGAGGCATGTGTCCCTTTGCGATATGCCTTAAGCATATGTTCAAAATGATTGTACACGTTGAACACACTGATTTTGTTTTATATGTGGAGTAATTTTTAGATATCCCGAAACTTTAAAAAGTAACAAAGGTTATTTTGAGAATCCATTTCAAAAGCTGAAAAATTATGTATAGAACAATATTGTGATTATACTTTAATGTGATAAAACGTGAGTTCATTTATAATGATAAATTCGATGTAAAAAATAAAATAATCCTAAATATAATACTTTTGTTAAAGAAATTATAAAATACCAAACAACATATATATTATCTTTCCTTTAAAATTTTTCCCAAATATGTTTAGAAATATATATGTCCAATCCATATTGGATCACTCACTGTCCAGGGGGGGAGGTAGAAAGGGAGGAAAACTGGGATCACAAGGCCTTGTAAAAACCATCCCTGCATGCATTCAGAATAACAATGGTTCTGTTAACCAATGAATATTAAGGCCCCTTTTACTAATGGTATGGCAGATTAACCCAGTATTCATAACTATCAGAAAAATCTTCAATAAATGAAACAAAGATTATCCTGCCTTCCTCCCCAATCTCGTCATTTTTCCTCTATGTTTCCTTTTTTGTCTCTTCTGAACTTAAATGACACAAAATAAAACAATCATTTCCATATATACAACACAGAACAAAACAAGAGATAAAGCTACAGATTTCTATTATATATTGTCTGCCTTTTAAGTTTATATATACTCATGGTTTGCATGTCAAATCAAGTCAAAAATTATTAAGCACTTATTAAGGACTAGGCACTGTATAATCTCATATATGTCCACTCTTCTCATTATTTTATTTGGGGAAGAAATTTTTCCACATGTAATAGTGCAAAATTTTGTTGCTACTAGTTTTAGTGTGATTTGCTTTGAATTTGTGTCTTCTTATCAACCATTAAAGGTTAAGACATTGGTTGGGGCTCATGAGCTACAGTTTTTGTGTATGATAGGTTAAAATTTATCATTTCACTGATATAAGGAAAGTAGATACAGAACAGTCCTTAATAATAATTTCTTTTTTTTTGATATGTTGGCAAATTCTTTGTAATGTATTGTTTTAGGTATTGTTTGTGGTATTGGAAAGTTAATCACAGGATTACTCAGTAAATTTATGTCAAGAGACAGGACATAAACTTAATTCTTTTTGATTCAAAACCCACTTTTCTATTCATGAAATGATATTTCTGCTCTCCATTTGTTTTCTTACAAAAATTTTTCCTCTAGGAAAGAAAGATACAAGTGCATTAGATATCTATTATATGTCAGATATTATTCTAAGCACTTTATAGATATTATCTTGCTTGTTCTTATATCAATCCTGGGAGATGGATAAACTTCATTTTATAGTTGAGGGAACTGAAACATATTAGAGTCACATTCCTAAAAATTGTCTGAGGATATATTTTCCTTGCTCTAGTTCCTTACTCTAGGTCCAGCATTTTAATTTGTATTGAAGTTGTGTGTGTTTATAAAAATAATAATAGCTTTCATTCTCACAGTGCTATCTAATTTGGAAGAAATATTAAAGGTTTTCTCCTCTCCCCTCCTTTTTCACTTAAAATCCTTATGATTCAGCATACAAAACGATAGGCAGATGTATTTTGTTTTTATTAACTATGTTCTGTCCTTGACCAAGAACCTCAAAATTTCTATCTATATTCTGTCCTTGACCAAGAATTTCATAATTTCTATCTTTTAAGCTGGGCTCCAGAAAGAACAAGATGTTTTCTTTTTAACAATCTGCTTGGAGGACTAAGTATTGCTATTTTATTTAGGAGTAAATAATGATTCAAGGATATTTGAATTTCCAGTTCACAAGGACAATCAGATCTATGATTTGACTGTAGACATTTTGAAACCTAGTCTAGCCTTCTTTTTCACATTCCATAAAATAGGATTGTATTAATAGTTGATTAAAAAACAACAACAACAACAACAACAACAACAACAACAACAACTTTTGATTCTAGTTAATGCCTTATGATTTAACTTATTCAAATTATTATCATTTTGTGGTTTCTATTTAAGTCTAGCATACTGGAAACTGAGGTTCAGAGAGGTTCATTTGTCTATCATTATCTAATTGGTAAATATAGAGAGCAGAATTTGAATCTAGATCTCTTCTAAATTTAACTTTTTAACTTTTTTTTTAAACTGCATCACATTGTTAGAAACAATATTCTTTACTCTCTGTTTTTGCATATATTGTGTTTTAGATTAGTTTAATTTAATTTACATAATCCTCCCCCATAAAAATCCACACTGCATAAGAAAGAATCTATTTTAATGGGACATTTCATCCTTTTATTTGCTGAGCTATATTTACCCCTCTTACTCTCAGACTTGTCACTGCCAATAATCACATTTCTGATGGGTGTAAATGGCTTGTCATCCTCAAAATACTCTCCAATAACTAATCACTCTCTGCATGGATTTTATGCATAATCTCTCTTGTGGATGAACTTTGGTACCTACCTGGAGATACTATATAGTCTCCATGGAAACAGGAACAAGGACTCAAATGTTTTGGCCAAAGATGCTATTCTAAAGATTTTATTCTAGTATATATCCAAATGGTCCTAACAAAAGCTTTCTTAAAAGCCAGAAAATATCACTCTGAGCCAGTTCTTCTAGCCTGCCTCTGTGTTTCTCAGCAAAATGTGGAACCCAAGAAGAGGCCGGAGGCTCTTCTAGCTGAGGGCTTATTCAAACATTCAATTCTCAGTGGATAAGTTAAGACTATTATGGATGCCATTTACCTGGAGCTATTGCTTTACACTCTTACAATTTTTCCATTGACTTTCAGGCACTAATAGCTAGCAAATATGTGTTATAAAAGCCCATTCTATGTATTGGATAGAAGATCATCCTTAGTGACAGGAAGATCTGGGTTCAAATTCTTCCTGATGCATAATAACTGTGATCCTCGGCAAATGATTTACCAACTGAAAGTTCTAGGCACCTTTTGAAAGTTATAAGTTACATAGCAGTCTCTCATTTTCACTCAACAAAAAATTTCCCAAACCAGAAAAAACCCTTCATAGATGAAATCAGAGGATAAGAAGGAAAGAGGAATAAGGAAAGACAAGAAAAGGAAAGAAAGAAACAGAAAGAAAGAAAGAGAGAGAGAAAGAAAGAGAGAGAGAGAGAGAGAGAGAGAGAGAGAGAGAGAGAGAGAGAGAGAGAGAGAAAGAGAGAGGAGGGAGGGAGGGAGGGAGGGAGGGAGGGAGGGAGAAAAAAAAGAAGGAAGGGAGGGAGGGAGGGAGGGAGGGAGAAAAAGAAAAGAAGGGAGGGAGGACAGGAAAAGGAGGGAGGGAAGGAGGGAAGGAGGAAAGGAGGGAGGGAGGAAAGAAAGAGAAAGAGAGATCAAATACTATATTATTATAGGCCTTGTTTATTGTCATGTGTATCTAGTCTATCCCACTGATCCACCACTTTGTTTCTTAGCCAGTACAACATGGTTTTGATGACTGATATTTTATAATATAGTCTTAGGTTTGGTAACTCCTAAGCCACCATCCTTTGTATTTTTTTCCCATTAATTCCCCTTAATATTCTAGACCTTTTGTACTTTCAGATTTATTTTCTTATTATTTTTTCTAATTCTATAAAATAATGTTTGGCACTTTGATTGATATAGCATTGAAAAAATAGACCAAGTTAGGCAGAGATTGCCATATTTATTACATTATCTCGGCTCATTATCATGAGCAATAGATATTTTTCCAATTGTTTAGATTCTTTATTTATGTGAGAAGTGTTGTGTAATGGTGTTCATATAGTACTAAGGTTTGTCTTGGCAGGTGGAACCCCAAGCATTTCATTTTGTTTATATTAATTATAAATGTAATTTCTCTTTCTATCTCTTGCTGATGAATTATCAGTAATAATAGAAATGTTGATGATTTGTGTGGGTTTATTTTATACTCTGCAATTTTGCTAAAGCTAGAAAATATTTCCAGTAGGTTTTTGGATGATTTTCTACGATTCTCTAAGTATATCATCACATTATCTGCAAAGAGTTATAGTTTTTCTTCTTATTGCCTGTTCTAATTCCTATAAATTCTTTCTCTTTTCTTATTGATAACTCCAACATTTCTAGGACAATGTGAAATAATAGTGATGATAATGGGCATCTTTGTTTCACCCATAATCTTTATTGGGAATGTACTCAGTTTTTCTCTATTACAAATACTACTTGCTCTTTCTTTTAAATAGTTAATACTTATTATTTTATTATTTATTTTTATTTTTTAATAATAGTTTTTATTTACCAGATATATGCATGGGTAATTTTACAACAATTACCAAACCTTTTGTTCTAATTTTCCCCTCCTTCCCCCCTCCCAGATGGCAGGTTGACCAATACATGTTAAATATGTTAAAGTATAATTTAAATACAATATATGTATACATATCCAAACAGTTGTTTTGCTGTACAAAAAGAATCAGACTTTGAAATAGTGTACAATTAACCTGTGAAGGAAACCCAAAATGCAGGCAGATAAAAATAGAGGGATTGGGATTTCTATGTAGTGGTTCATAGTTATCTCCCAGAGTACTTTTGCTGGGTGTAGCTGTTTCAATTCATTACTGCTCTATTGGAACTGATTTGGTTCATCTTATTATTGAAAAAGGCCACATCCATCAGAATTGATCATCATATAGTATTGTTGTTGAAGTATACAACAGTCTTCTGGTCCTGCCCATTTCACTCAGCATCAGTTCATGTAAGTCTCTCCAGCCCTTTCTGAAATCATCCTGTTGGTCATTTCTTATAGAACAATAATATTTATAATATTCATATACCGCAATTTATTCAGCCATTCTCCAATTGATAGGCATCCATAAAAATGACCTCAGACAAAGCAAAAGCAAAAGAAGGACTAATTAAAAAAGATAATCCAGAAAACAGTGATGTATAATCAAAAAATTTGCAACAAATTTATTTGATAAAGACCTTATTTCTCAAATACATATTAATTATATAACTGAGTTCGAATTTATAAAAAAAAATTAACCATTCCCCTATTGATATCAAAGGATATAAACAGCAAGAGAAATCAAAGGCATTCATAGTCATACAAAAATGCTGTATATCTATTAATTATTATCTATTAATAGTACAATCTATTAATTAGAGAAATGCAAATTAAAACAACTCTAAAATACCACTTCATACCTTTCAAAAATGACAAATGCTGGAGAAGATGAGGGAAATATAGGTCCACTAAGAAACTATTGGTGAATTGGGCAATTACTCCAATCACTCTGGGAAAACAATTTGGAACTATTCTCAAATGAATACCCTTTGACCCCACTGATACTATGGTTATTTCAGTATCCTAAAGAGACTAAAGAAAAATTAAAAGAACCTTTAGGTGCAAAAATATATATAGTAACTTTTTTGTGGTGTCAAAATTTGAATATCAAGGGCATATCCATGTATTGGGAAATGGCTCACCAAACTGTGGTTACTGCTATATTCTATACCATAGATATTATATGATAATCACTCAATTATAGTTATACATTAAAACTCGTACCATTCACATTAGGACGAAAACTGTGGGGAAATTTTCTGTAAAATGATAAAAGAAAATCAAACATTTTGTTAAATTCTCTTCATGACTAAAATGGACAAAATATATCTTATGTCAAGAAATATTCTTATTAATTGCATAATTTTAATATTTACACTTTTTTTCAAGTCCAGAGACTTTCATCTTGTATATATTCAATAAACAAAAGACATAATTCTCCTTAGTGAGAACTTGTCCCTCTCTTGGGTCTTCATTTTTCCACTGAAAAATGTAATTGTATACTTACTCTAAAAATGACCATAAGAAATTAAAACTAAAATGTGGTTACAACTGACAGAAATCCTTCCTTGTAAATTCTCACCTAAATTCTAGCTTGTATAACAATGGATCTGAAATATGGCCTGAATATTCAGTTTTAGAAGTCAGAAGCAATTCTCTACTTCAATTGTGCAACTTTTAAGCAATTTGGTTCCAAAATAAATAGGCTTTTCTTTAGCTAATCACAGTCATTTGTTTTACCATTGTGCAATGGTGATAGATTATCCCTTTGGATTCCCAACTCCACAAAATGAAGAACTTTCTAGCAAGTACACTTGATAGGATTTTATTTGTGAAAATTTTTCTTATTGGCAACAACAACATATTGAAGAAAATAAGGTTGCCTTATTTCTGAGAATCCCTTGGAAGAATCAGCCATAGAGTTACCTTGATACATTTCTATCTAATCAATTTAATTCATAATCAGCATTGAAAGCTACATAAATATCATACTAAAACATATGTCAAGGAAAATAATTTTTCCCAAACCCCTTATTTTTTCCTAATCAATTTCTGTAGGAACCAAAATTGTTTGCTATTTTAATGCTTAAAGTAGATGACTTTGGACATCCGAGATATACACTTAAGGAAACAATTGGTTCTAACTCCTGGGATAGAACATTGTGGTCCATTACCAGCAGTCTGTGATAAATTAGTCTGGCCATTGTGTTCTTGAATCGAAGATATTGAACTGCAAAAGCTCAGCTAAGCTAAAGATATGGCCAACTATGTAATTAAAAGTCTCGTTCTTCATGCACCACAGTTTAAAAAAAGAAAAGCCATGCATTAGTTTACAATCAATAGCATTGAACTAAACTTTTATAAATTCACTCTTGATGCCAGAAAACACAGATAATATCAACATCAACTCAGAAGTAATACTGATAATGGTTACTAATGTTTTTTTTTTTTTTTTTTTTTTTTTTCTGAAATCAAAAGTACAAGTTAGGATTAATGAGCTATTTCAAGTCAGTGATTAACTTAGACTTTGTAATAGACACAATGCAAACTGACTGATATGTTTTGTACTTTATTTTAGTGAGTTAAAATCAAAAATAGTTTTATGTATGCAAAAAGGGGCACATCTCCCTTAGCATTTTAAATGGTTTGACAAGGAAAATAAATATTGAAATAAAGTTTTAATTTTATTGTTCATTTTTCAAAATACAGAATTTACAAATAATAACAAATAATAAACAAATAATTGTACATAAAAACTATAGGTAAGGACTTCTGGGGATGAAATCAAAATGGTGGAGTGAAGACAGGAACACAGGAGCTCTCCCAGTTTCCCTAAAAAAACCACATAAAAACAAGTCTCTGAACAGAATCTGAAAGAATGAAAACACTCTTCAACTCACAGCAGACTGTGTGTGTGTATATACATACATATATATATATATATATATATATATATATATATATATGTATATTCGTATATATACATATAAACACTTTAATCTTTAACTATATCTATATCTATGTCTTTATTTAAAGTGTGTATATTCCTTAGATGGGAAAATTATATTTTAACTTTTAAGAACTGTGTCTGTCCCTGGGGCAGACAGAGGAAGGCATGACAGGGACTGAGAATGTGGTGATGATAACATCAAAGAAAATGGTCTGTACAGGAAAAAGAGGAAATGGGACAATTAATTCACATGACTAGATACAAAAGACCTATTATATTGGAAGGAAAGAAAGGAGGGGGATGAACATTGTTGGAAACTTAATCTCATCAGTTTTGACTCTGAAGGAATAATGTAATCATTTAAATGAGTATAAGAATTAATCTAATACTCTAAAGAAATAGGAGGAAAAAGAGGGAAAAAAAAGGAAGAACAGGATAGAAGGGAGGGAAGAAACATTAAGGGAAAGTGGGGGAGGAGTGATAGAAGAGAAAATATTGTGTAGAGTAGGTTAAAAAAATATTACTGATAGAAGAGGGTAAAAAACAGGATTAAGGACTGGGTGGAAAGAGAAAACAAAAGTATATATGGGAGAAAATAAATGGAGGGAAGTATAGAGTTGGTAATCATAACTGTTAATGTGAATGGGATTAACTTTCCCACAAAACCCAAGAGAGTAGCAGAATGAATTTAAAAAATAGAATCCTACAATATGTTGTTTATTAGAAACTCAGTTGATGCAGAGAGATAAATGCAGAGTAAAGTTAGAAAGCTGGAACAGAAATTATGTGTCAGCTAAAGTTTAAAAAAAAAAAAAGCAGGGGGAACAATTCTGATCTCAGATAAGGAAAAAGTAAAAATAGATTCTATTGAAACAGATAAGGAGGGAAAATACGTCTTGATAAAGGATAAATTACATAATGAAATAGTAATAATACTAAATGTGTATGCATCCAATTGTAGAGCAGCCAAATTCCAAGAGATTTTAAATCAGTTACAAGAAGAAATAGACAAGGCTATGCTATTGAGGGACCTCAATGTTTTCTTCTCAGAATCAGCCAAATCTAACCACAAAATAAACAAGAAAGAAACTAGGGCATTTAATAAGAGCTTAGAAAACTTAGATATGATAGACCTCTGCAGAAAATTTAATAGAGACAGAACAGAATACATCTTTTTCTTGGTAGTACATGGCACCTTCACAAAAAACTGATTATGTATTAGGACACTAAAATCTCACAGTCAAGTGCAGAAAGGCAGAAATAGCAAATGGTTCCTTTTCAGTTCACAATGCAATAAAACTTATATTCAATAAAGGGCCAGGAAAAGATAGGCCAAAATCCCATTGGGAAATTAAATAATCCAATTCTAACAAAATCAGTATGTCAAACAACAAGTCACAGAAACAATACATAATTTCATTCAAGAGAAGGATAATAATAAGATGACATACCAAAACCTATGGTAAGCATCCAAAGAAGTTCTTAGAGGAAATTTTATATCTCTAAATAGATACAAGAATAAGAGGAGACTAATGCATTTGGCGTACAGCAAATAAAAGTTATAACAATGTTTTAAAAACCCCAATTAAATGACAAATTAAAATTCTGAAACTCTAATAAGACATTAATAAAATTGAAACTAAGAAAACTATTGAACTAATAAATAAAATAAAGAATTGGTTTTATGAAAAAAAAAAAAACAAGAAATAGATAAACCTTTGGTTAATTTGATCAGAAAAAGAAAGAAAAAAAAACACAACTCACTAGCATCAAAATGAAAAAGGTGAACTTATCACCAATGAAAAAAGCAATTAAAGCAATAATTAGGAGCTATTTTGCCCAACTGGATGTCAGCAAGTATGACACTCTTACTGAAATTGATGAATATTTACAAAAATATAAATTTATCAAGTTAACAAAAGAGGAACAAATTACTTTAATAATCCTTTTTTAAAAACAGAAATTGAAGAAGCCATTAATGAACTCCCTAAGAAAAAATTTCCAGGATCAGATGGATTCAAAAGTAAAGTCTAGCAAACATTTAAAAAGCAATTAATTCCAATACTATGTAAATTATTTGGAAGCATAGGTAAAGAAGGAATCCTGCTAAATTCCTCCTATGACACAAATATTGCACTGATACCTAAACAAGAAAGAGCCAAAATGGAGAAAGAAAACCACAGACCAATCTCCCTAGTGAATGTTGATGCAAAATTTTTAAGTAAAATATTATAATCAGAGAGATTACAGCAACTCATCAGCAGGATAATACACAGTGATCAAGGGATTTATACCAGGAATGCATGACTGCTTCAATATCAGGAAAATTATTGCCATAATTAACCAAATTAATAACAAAACCAACAGAAATCATATGATAATCTCAATTTCTTTGACAAAAGATAGTACCCATTCCTATTTAAAACACTAGAGAGCATATGGATAAAAGGAGCTTTCCTTAAAATAATAATCAATTGTTTATCTAAAACCAACAACAAGCATTATTTGTAATAGAGAAAAGCTGGAGGCATTCACAATAAGATAAGAGGTGAAACAAGGATACTCAACATTATGCCAGAAATATTGACTATTGCAATAAAAAAAGAGAAATAAATTAAAGGAATTAGAATAGGCAATGAGGAAATAAAACTATCATTTTTTGCAGATGATATGATGATATACTTAGAGAATTCTAGGAAATCATCCCAAAACCTACAATTCATAGCTTTAGCAAAGATATAGAATATAAAATAAAACCCCCACAAACATCAACATTTCTATATATAACTGACAAAGCCCATTAGCAATGAAAGAAATTCCATTTATAATTATTGTAGACAAAATGAAATACATGGGGGTCCACTTGCCAAGACAAACACAAGAATAATATGAACATACTTACAAAATAATTCTCACACAAATAAAGTCAGATCTAAACAATTGGAAAATATAAATTGCTCATGGATAAATTGAGCTAATATAATAAAAATGACAATTCTGCCTAAATTGGTCTATTTGTTCAGTTCTATACCAATGAAAGTGCCAAAAATTATCATATGGAACTAGAAAATATAAAAACAAAATTCATCTGAAATAATAAAATTTCCAGAATATTAAGGAAATTGTTGAAAAACAACCACAAAAGAATGGTACCTTAGCAGTACCAAATCTAAAATGATATTACTAAGCAGCAACCATTAAAACCATTTGGTTAAGAAAAAGCATGGTGTATCAGTGGAATAGATTAGATATACAGGACAAAATAATAAAGACCTAAAACAATCTAGTACTTGATAAACCTTCAAACTGCAGGTTCTGGAATAAGAACTCACTCTTAGAAACCAAACTTTAAAATAGTAAGTGAGAAACTTAGTATAGAATTACATCTCTTACCTCCTACCAAAATAAACTAAAAATGGGTACATGGTTTGGTCATAAAAGATGATATCATAAACAAATCAGGAAAAGAGGAAAACTTATCTATTATATCTTTGGAGAAGAAAGGAACATATGACAAGAGAAGAACTCAATAACATTATGAAAGGCAAAATGGACAACTGATTACATTAAATTAAAAAAAAGTTTTTTGCAGAAACAAAACCAACAGAAACAATATTAAAAGAGAAATACAAAGATGCGAAAAATCTTTACAGTCAGTGTTTCTGATAAAGGACTAATTTCTAAAATATATAAAGGATGGTGTCAAATTTATAAGAATTCAAATCATTCTCCAGTTGATAAATGGTCAAAGGATATGAACAGACAATTTTCAGGTGATGAAATTAAAATCATATAAAATCATGTGAAAAAGTAATCTAAATTACTATTGATTGGAGAAATGCAATTAGAACAACTCTGAGATATTACCTTACTCCTCTAAGACTGGCTAAGATTACAGTAAAAGATAATAATAAATGTTGAAGAGAATGTTAGAAAACCATTACCCTAATTGTTCGTGGAGATGTGAAAAGATCCAACCATTTTGGAGAGCAATTTGTTACTCTATCAAAAAGGGCTATAAAACTATGCATACTCTTTGAACCAACAGTGGTTCTACTGGGTCAATATCCCAAGAAAATTATAAAAGAGGGAAAAGGACTCACATGTGCAAAAATGTTTGTAGCAACTCTTTTTGTGGTGGAAAAAAATTGGAAAATCAGTAGATGCCAAGCAACTGGGGAATGGCTGAATACGTTGTGGTATATGAAGGTAATAGAATATTATTGTTCTAAAAAAAATGATGAGGGACAGCTAGGTGGCGCAGTGGATAAAGCACCAGCCTTGAATTCAGGAGGACCCGAGTTCAAATATGGTCTCACACACTTAACATTTCCTAGCTTTGTGACCCTGGGCAAGTCACTTAACCCCAGCCTCAGAGAAAAGGAAAAAAGAAAAAAATGATGAACAAACTGATTTTAGAAAGGCCTGGAAAGATTTACATGATGTTGAGCAAAACAAGCAGAATCAGGATTACATTGTATATAATAACTGCAAGATTATATCATGATCAATTATGAAAGATCTGGTTTTTCTCAGTAGTAGTTCAGTGATTCAAGGAAATTCTAATAAATTTTCAATAAGAAATGCTATCCACATCCAAAGAGAGAATTATAAAGATTGAATGTAAATTAACATATGCTATGTTCATTTCTTTTATCTGTCTTAGTTTTCTCTCATGGTTTTTCCCTTTTGTCTTGATTTTTCTGTCGCAACATAAAGAAATGTATCTTTAAAAAAATTAACGTACATATATAACCAGAAAAATAAAAATAGCAAAAAAATAAATAAAGGAACTTTTAGTGCAACAGCTGCACTGAAATCATAAGCAAAAGAAAAAAAGAAAAGAAAAAAGAAAGAAAAAGAATTTTTTTTAAAGTATGCTTCAATCTGTATTCAATCTGTATTCAGACACAACCAGTTTCCATAGTAATTTTTTTCTTCATGAATCTTTTAAAGTAGTCTTGGATCACTGTACTGTTGAGAAAAGCAAAGTTATTCATAGCTAATTATCCCACAATATGCTATTACTTTATACACAGTACATTTCAGTTTACATGAATTCATGGAGGACTTTCCAAGTTTTTCTGAAAGTAGCCTGTTCCTCATTCCCATAGAATAGCATTATTTCATTATAATCACATATCATTACTTATTCAGGCATTCCCCAAATGCACATCCCCTCAGTTTTCAATTTTTTGTCCTGTGAAAAGAGTTAATATAAATATTTTGTACATATAGGTCCTTTTACTCCCTCCCGCCCCCCCCTTTTTTTTTTATTTTAATCTCTTTGAGGATAGCAGTGGTATTGATAGGCCAAAGGGAATGCTTGATTTTATTGCCATTTGGGCAAAGTTCCAAACTGGCTTACAGAAAGAATGGCTGAATCTGTTCACAGTTTCACCAGCAATGCAGCAATGTCTCATTTTGTCCATATTCCCTTCAATATTTCTCATCCTCTCTTCTGGCTCATCAGCCAAGATAATGAGTATAAGCTAATACCTTAGAACTGTCTCAACTTGCATCTCTCCAATCCAGAGTATTTTAATATGACTCTATAGTAATTAGCTCACCTAAAAATTATCCATTTTTATTATTTATCAATTGGGGAATGGCTTTTTCTTTTATAAATTTGATTCATTTTCCTATATGTCTGAGATATGAGACCTTCATTAAAGAAACTTGCTTTAATTTTTTTTTACAATTACTGTTGTTAACTATATTTCCCCTGTTTATTCTATCCTCTACCTACTTTCACCCTGAAAAAAAAAAAAAAAAAAAAAAAAAAAAAAAAAAAAAAACATGTTCCAGAAGCTTCTTTTTGTTGGAAATGTACCAGTTTTCAAAGATGAAAAAAAAAACACAGTATTCATCTACCCATCAGTGCCATTTTGCACATTAGGGCACTGAAGTATAGCAAGGTAAAGTCAAAATCAAATATTTGTTCGTATCTTTTGACTATGTATCAATTGGGGAATAACTTGTATTCTTATAAATTAAACTTTATTTTTCTTGAATATTTTTGGAGTGGTGGTAGGGTGGGGAGATCTGTTTTCTTTCATAACATGACATTTATGAAAATATTTTGCATGATTTCTCATATGCCTTCTCAATTTGGGTGAGTAAGGGGATAGAGAGAGGAAGGGAAAGAATTTGGAACTCAAAGTTTTAAAAACAAATGTTAGAATTGTTTTAGCTCTAAGTGGGAAAATAAAATATTAAATTATTAATATTTTTTAAAAAGAGCATCTATTGAATTTAGGAAAGTACTTTCTATCACATAGATATCTGGTATATGTTTTGGGATTGGAATGAATATAATTAATTATTCACTATGTCTTTGGCCCTAATTCTTCCATATGATCATACTTTTAAAAAAATTGATTTGAAAAACAATAATTACACATTCTAAAGTTATTTTTAGAATGCTACTAATGAAGTTGAGAGATTTTTTTTCCTGAATCTTACCTTTGACACTATTTAATTAATCAGAGGCAAAATCACTAGATGTCTCTGAACAGCAGTTTCCTCTTCTTTGAATTGAGCATAATGGTATTAAGGAAACTACTTGGCAGTAATGTTGTGATATTTACATACACATTCACTAGTTATCTTTTATGTAAAATGCTATATAGATATCACTTATTTATGTTCCTTCTTTTTCAGCAGAAATATTTGTAAGAAATTCTTATTTCCAAAAGGTTTGGATAGGTAATATTTTAGATGATAAATAAAAAAAGTTTGAAGAGTAGAATCTCTCCAAGTTTACCTGTATTTCTCCCAAATTTTCCTAATGAAGATATCCATGGAATTTGATATTAATTATTGACCAATGCTCAGCAATTGCATCTTAATGCATATTGAGATTATTCTTTCTCAATTAAGCAAACAAACAACTAGCATTTCTTTAGTCTGCAGCACTGTATCAAACACTGTGATACTTGGGTAATACAATGACATATGTAAAACATTTTTTCACCTTAAAGGATTTAAAATGTAATTAAGAAATAAAAATGTACCCTTAAAGATCTATGGTAATTAAATACAAGGTAAACTCTTAGGGAGGTAGTAACTGAAATCTATAGCTATCATGAACTAGTCATTCAACCAACATTTATTCAACTCTTTTTGTTTGTGTCAAGTATTGTGCAAAGCATTGGGGATACAAAGAAAAAAATTTAAATGTTTCCTATGCTCAAGACTCATATCTAATAAAGGTGGTAGCATGCAAATAGCTAGTTTGTAACTAAGATACTTATAATGTAAATGGAATGTAATTACAAAATCATGAGATCTTATATGAAAGAACTCTTGCAGAAGGTGGGATTTGAGTTAAATCCTGGAGGTGTGGAATGGAAGATGTATGAATAACAGAATGTCATTATGTCATAAAGATCTTGTTTTAAAGGTGGATCCTGAGCTAGATATTGAAAGAAAATTGGGATTTACTCAAGACAGAGATAAAGAGGGAATGTCTCTAATAGGTAGTCCAAAGATAGAAATCTAATGTGATATGTGAAGAATAGCAAGAATACTGTGTTTGAACCATAGGCTGTGTGAATAATAACATATTACATATGCTATTGCTATAATATTATACTATATATAATATATACTATTGCTATAATTTTGGACTCAGATTGTAATATATTTTTATTACAAAGTAGATAAATTTGCATTTTGACCTAGGACTAATATGTACCCATTGGAATTTATTGAATACACATAGACTTGTGTTTTAGGAAAAAAATCATTTTGACAGCTATGTAAAAGAAGGATTGGAGCAGGTAGACACTTGAGGCAGAAAGACTAAGAAGCTATCACTATAGTTCAAATTAGAGATAAAGATGGACTGAAGGTTAGAGTTATATAGAAAGGGGATAAATGTAAGTCATACATACACATATACTTAAGTATATGTATGTATATATATATATATATGTATATATATGTGTGTGTGTGTGTGTGTGTGTATTTATGCACAAATATTTGTAAAGCAATTAGTTAGTTATAATTAGTGAGAGTCAAAGAAATCAAAGGTGATTCTCAAAATGTAATCTTGATTGACTCGAAGAGAAATGGTGACCTTAACAGAAACAGCAAAGGTAAGGAAATATGATAAGGGCAAAGATAGTGAATTCTGTTTTAGACATGTTGGATTTGAGAGATCAAGTTTATCCCATTTGAAATTCTAATAGAATTCCAATGTTATCATTCTATAATAAAGATAAGAGGAATATGAATATAGATGATCCTCTAGATGTTAATAAATGAATGATATAGATATATATTCATAATTGTAATAATTAAACCCAGGGGAGTTAAAAGTAATACACCTCCTTTAATATTATTTCCACTGACAAAATTTCATCAGCTTATGGTGTTGATTAAATTGCTAAAGCCAAGGACTTTTGTGTTAATAACTTTCTTCATTGGTCTTCTGTACTTGTGGTTTCAGTATCTGCAAAAGCAGTTGCCAGGCAGTTTTGCTTCATTAAATGAAAGCTACAGGGTCTAGCTTTGAAATAGGACCAGTATCCTGCATGATGTTCTCAGTTCTAAGGTTCTTGGCTTGCTGTTTCTGTTAGCTGGCAGTTGTTGTGAGTTGTTAACGGTGGCTGCAGAGGAGATGAACTCCATTCTCCTCATTGATTTCTTCCCTAAGTAATTGTTTAGAAATTTGGTCTGGATTCAGGTTTTATGATTGCAGGTAGGGTCATTACTACTGCTATACCTAAGAATCTTGGATTGAAATTCTTGGGTTACAAAGAGATCTTACAAAGGAGGGAAAAAGACCCACATGTGTAAAAATACTTCTGGCAGCCCTTTTTGGAGTGGCAAAAAACTGGAAACTGAGTGGATGCCCATCAGTTAGGGCATGGTTGAATAAGTTATGGTATATGAATGTTATAAAATATTATTGTTTTATAAGAAACGATCAGCAGGATGATTTCAGAGAGGCTTGGAGAGACTTACATGAACTGATGCTAAGTGAAATGAGTAGAACATGGCAACAACAAGATTATATGATGATCAATTCTAATGGATGTGACTCTTCTCAACAATGAGATTATTCAGACAAGTTCAAATGATCTTGTGATAAAGAGAATCATCTATACCCAGAGAGAAGACTGTGGGACCTGAGTGTGGCTCACAACATAAGATATTCACTCTTTTTGTTATGTTTGCTTGCATTTTATTTTCTTTCTCATTTTTTCCTGTTTGATCTGAATATTTTGAGAAACAAGATAATTGTATAAATATGTATGCATCTATTGGAAAAAAATAAATTATGTCACTCTTTTAAAAAAATAAACAATAAACATGCACATGCTCGTAGTTGTTTAGTTTGTCTCATATATGGTGTCTCCTTTCTCCCCTAAGGATGCTTTGTTGACATAGTCAGAGGAAAGCCATCATGAATTCCAGAGAGAAGGGACAATCTAATAGGAAATAGTTGGTACAAATGATTGCTAGTGTCAAATTCTATAGCTAAGTAAAGAAAAATAAAGATTGAAGGAAAGTCATTATATTTGGTGATCTAAAGTTTATTGAATTATGAGGTGGGAAGACAAAGGGGAAAGAATTGTGATATAAATGATGGAGAGTAAGTGGTGCAATCAATGTAAACAACATTTTCTAGGAGTTTGAATTTGAAAGAGAAGAGAGATATAGAATAATAAACACAGGAGACGGAACAGCCAAGTGACAATTTGCTATTGTAGTTGCTGTTATTGTTGCCATTCTTTTTTAGAATAAAGGAAACCCAGATGTGTTTGCAGAAAGCAGGGGAAAACAACAGCATCAACAACAAAAAGCAAAACCGTAGGTAGAAACGGAAGATTGGAGATCAATAAACCAGAGGTTATTCTATAGTTTCATCTTGAAATTTAAAAACTTAGAATCTCCTTTATATTGTAAAACAGTTCTTTGGCAACAGGGACGGCTTTTCATATTCTTGCACCTAAGAAGCATAGAGTAGATATGTGGCTTTTTAAAGTAAATTAAATGGAAAGAAAATTGTTTTTGCCTTAAGCAGACAGTATAGTACATGCACCAGAAGATAAATGTAGGAAGTGGCATACAACACAAGATTGAGTACTTGTCAAATCTGAATTGAAGGCAGCAGGCTGCAAATTGGATTTTCTTTTCAATAACATGCAATTCACATTCCATCACCATAATGAATATTATAATGTGCACATTACAACATAATATCTATCATCCCTTTCTAAGCTGTTTCAGAATTGTGAAGGATAAGGTAGATTTGTGTTGTTGTTGCATCAGACAACAGTGTTTAGCATGCTCAATTTATTCCTTTCCCTATGTAACCTTAAGGATGTGTTTTTAGTAGAGAAAATATTATGGGTACATTGGATTGTCATATTTGATGTATGATAAACAATAGCCGATAGTTATTTTATCAAGTTCAAAAATGAAACTGGACCATGTTTGTTAGGGCCTCTGAGAAGCGTTAAAGATGGTGCAGAATTCAATCCTGATGTCCTATATATTATAGATGACTGATAAAGGATTCTTTCCATTGAACTACATTAAATGACACAACTTTATGTCACTGCGCAATAATATGCTAGAATAAGCACAAGGCCTACCATGTGTGATATATAGGCTATTTTCTTTCTATTCCAATGCTTTCCATGCATAAGGTTAATATATATTCCCACAAGATTTTAGTGGTAATTGTTTGGTATTGGTGAATTAACATTATAGCTTATGAGCTTCCATCTGGTGTGCTATTATTGATCTCTATTTAGTATCTCCCTAACATCACCTAATAGATTAACATAATTAGCATTTACAAGGCATATTTTCTGAGAAATATAGTAAGAACCAAAGCATAATCTTCAAAACAAGATTGTACTAGCCTCTGCCACCTCCGTCTCTTGAAAGAGGGAAAGTAGTAGTTGTGCAACTCTCTTACCAGTTTAGTCTTCAGAGGTTCAGACTCCAGGCAAATTCACTGCTGGAATGGGTCAAGGAGGTCACTTTACTACTGCTTCTATAAGTTTCAATTACTAAGGGACCATGGATTACTCTTCTGGACTTTCCAAAGGCAGGAACTAATATATTGTCAAATGAGATATTTGGAAAGTTTTTAGCATGGCTCCTGGGACAAAGTAGGTGCTTAATAAGTGCTTGTGTATTTTTTTCCTTTTTTCTCACTCATGCATATCAATTCAGGAAAGAATGGAGAGGTGTGAACAAAGATAGAGTGATGTTAATATAAAAATGGCTAAATGGATGGACTCTAAAAACTAGAAGTAATGAGAGTAAGTCTCCTACCCTTATAAATATTGCATTGTGTTCCATCATTCTCCCAGTCACTCAGGCTCATAAGCTATGTATCTTCATTGATTCCTTCCTGTCTCTCATCTGTTGCAAAGACCAATTTTGCTTTCATAACAGCTCTTGCATATTCCCTTTTTACTCTTTTGGAATTGCCATTATTTTGGTGTTGAATTTCATTATCTCATGTCTATACTATTTAAATAACCTCTTAGATAATCTTTTTGTTATAAATCTCTTTCCACCCTACTTTTCCTTTTCTCAGCTTTCAAAGTAATATTCTTGAATTGCAGATTTAACCATATCTTCCTCATATTCAATGAACTTCAATGACTCCCAAACACTTCTAGGACAAGCTGTAAAATCCTCTATCTGGTGTTCAAATCCCTTAATAATATATCATTTCAGTTGATTAATTTGTCTACCTCTATCTACCTCTATATTCATTTATGTATTTAACTATTTGATTATTCATTTATGTATTTATTTATATTGCATCTTACAGCCAACTCTGAGATCCAGATTTCTTTCCTGACATAAAACAATCCATTTCCCAAATCTAGGCATTTTCACTGACTACTTCTCATGCGTGGACCTCTTTTCTTCCTCATCATCATATCCTTCCTTTCTGGTCTCCTTCAAATTTTACCTAAAATCCCATTTTATATAGAGAACATTTTCTGGTCACCTTTAATTTTATTGCCTTCCCTTTATTGATTCTTTGCAATTTTTCCTGTATATAACTTGTTTATATATAATTATTTACAATTCCTCCATTAGATTGTGAGTTTCTTAAAAGCAGGGAATATTCTTCATCTTTCTTTATATACCTAGTGCTTAGCTCAGTGCCTGGCATATCGTAGCCACTTAATAAATGTTTATTGACCAACTGACTTAAATTTCTCAGAACAAATTCTGGAAATTGGGGTCATTTATTCTTCATATATTATAAATAAACATGATGAGAATAGGGTTCCTGGTGGTCAGGGAGTTAAATGATGAGGTTAGTGGCAGGTTCAGGGTTCTGGGAATCAAATGAAGAGGTTTTGTCTCCCCTAAATCCCCTTGGGATTTGGCTCATGGGTTGGGAGTTTTGGGAACCTCCTTCTGACAGCACAGAGGTCCTTCATAAAGGAATTTATGAACCCAAAAAGCTAGACTGATAAAAAAAAGTTTATTATTGGCATTGGGAAGGCAGCCTTTGCTATGCATGAATAGAAAGGCTGAATTCCTTAGTGGCAAAGTCCCAACAGAGAGATATAAAGTAAGGTCCCGACAGAGAGAAGTGACTGATGAATCAGGTAAACCTAAAGGGAGGAGAAGAATGAGTCCAGTGAGTCACAAGTGTAATATAATGACTTCTTCAATATTGTTAGGGAAATAGGTGAAGATAAAGCTGGAATTAAATAGAAAATCTTGGAATTGAATGGGTATTCTCTTCAATTCAATAGGATTGATATCTCAAGCTCTAAACTCAACCAGCCCTACCTTGATAACAGAATCAAGCTTTTTATTCTCAGGCAGGGTCTTTTACAAAGGCAGGATTCAAGGGGAATTTGTCCTTCAAGGAGTTTTAGAGTTTCAGGGCTCCCTTCATCAAACACAGCTAGAGAAATAAAAGGGTCAAAAGAGTCAACAAATGTAGGGAGCAGACACAGTGAGGTATAGCTAAGCTCCATTATTCATGGGCATTTTGGTTAAGGCATAGTTATGGCTGTGATGCACATGTAGAATGTCTGTGAATACTTTCTCCAGTGCTGGCCCACTGATGCCTTCTGGAGAAGTCATTATATGACACTTGTGGCTCACTGGACTCATCCTTCTCCTCTCTTTAGGCTTGTCTAATGCATCAGTCACTTCTGGACTTTAATATTGTTCAACTAATCCCATGCTACTTATGACTGACTGCTCATTGAAAGGTATAGAGAAGGTTATGGAACATCTGGATCCCTAGGTGAGATATTATCCTTTCTCTTTTAAAGAAAAGATTGAATTCTTTCTTCCTCTTTACCTATCTCCCTCCCTCCCTCCCTCCTTTCCTCTCTCCTTCCTTCTCTCTCTCTCTCTCTCTCTCTCTCTCTCTCTCTCTCTCTCTCTCTCTCTCTCTCTCTCTCTCTCTCTCTGTCTCTCTCTGTCTGTCTCTCTCTCTCTCTTTCTCTCTCTCTCTCTCTCTCTCTCTCTCTCTCTCTCTCTCTCTCTCTCTCTCTCTCTCTCTCTCTCTCTCTCATGCTGTCTCTCTCTTTCTGTCCCTATTTCCCTCTCCCTGTCTCCCTCCCTTCTTCTCTCTCCCTCCCTTCCTTCCTCCCTCCTTCCTCTCACTCTGTGTCTCTCTCCCTCCATCTCTTTCACTTTCTCTCCCTCTCTCCCTCCCTCCCTCTTTCCTCCTCATCTCTCCTTTTTTTCTTTCTCTGTTTCTCTCTCTTTTTCCCTCTCTCTGTCTCTGTCTTTCTCTGTCTCTCTCCCTCCCCCCCTCTCTCTCTCTGTCTCTCTGTCTCTCTGTCTCTCTGTCTCTCTGTCTCTCTGTCTCTCTGTCTCTCTGTCTCTCTCTCTCTCTCTCTCTCTCTCTCTCTCTCTCTCTCTCTCTCTCTCTCTCTCTCTCTCTCTCTCTCTTCCCTCTCCCTCTCTATCTCCCCTTCTCTTTCTCCCCTTCCCCCCAAGGGAAAGGTTGCCTATTACTAGTTTTATTCTGACCTAGGGCAAAATTTGATTGTGGCACACTACTTACATATGATTGCTAAAATGTATTAAATTAAGCAGCATTTTAAAGATTGTTCTATTAAAGTACAGACTTCCTTCTCTGGAGCCAACGCTCCATTGCTTCCTCAACCCTATATTTCTTTTCACCTCCCCAAAATAACAAATGGGATATGGAAGCAGAATAAAAACATATACCCAAATCTCAGGAAACATGACCATTATTTTCATCTTGCCTGTTTATATTTAACATATCTATGCATTTAGCACCAAAACTTATCATACTGTCAAGCTTCATAGATCCTGCTGGAGTCAGTATCCATGAGCCTTATGCCACAGGACATTTACAAAAATACATATCCTGATATAGATGTAGATATATATTTTCAGCATGCCACAATTTCTGATGACTAAAGGACTTGATGATGTATCCTAAGTGGTCAAGTGATAAAATGGAAAGACCCCGTATGTACTAATGCATTGATAACAGTAGTTTTTGGAGTAGTAAAAAAATGCTAGTGAAATAAGAATGCTTTAATTTGGTGAATGGGAAACTAAGTTGTGACTCATGAGTATAATGACATATCACCTTGCAATAAATCAAAAGTATGCAGAATAGCATGGTGATATTTATGAACTGACACAATAAAACTAGAAAAGGAATAAACATAATGACTTTTCTTGTTATTCAGTTGTTTAGCCACATCCTACCGTTTGTGACCTCATTTGGGTTTTTCTTGGCAAAGATATTGGCTTGATTTGCCATTTTTTCACTTCATACATAATGACTGTAACAATGTCAATGGAAAGAACAAGACAATAATTGAAGCAGTGTGATGTAATGAACAGAGAATTGGATTTGGAATCAAATAGATACTTATAGAAGTGTCTTAAAGTGTGATTGGGCAACATCTCTAACTTCTCTTAGGCTTTATTTTTTTTATTTAAAACTGGTCTTGATGAACTTAAATTTGCCTTCCAGTTCTATATCCCATGATTCCATGATCCCATAATCCTGTGATTTAAACTGAATGCTGAAAAAAGTCTTGGCCTTGAAGAAGTTATAATATAAATCTCCTCTTGGAATGTCTTTGCAGAAATTAATACTGTGGAAGACTTTTTTTACTTCCAGATTTTAAAAAAAATATGAGTTTTCCTGAATATTATTTTTTATTCTTAATATAGAGATTGGTCCTCTTAGAGGGACATATTTACAAACATTGGTAATATAAAAACTAAAGCATCAATAAAATTTTAAAAGATAATATAAAATTGATACAGTTTCCCTAATAAGCTAAACAATATAAACTAGATTTTAGAAACATTTACTCCAAAATCACTGAGAATAGAAAATTTTTAGTACTTGAAGTTTTGGTCCTCGATTTTCTTAAAAACTTGGCTATTTAGAATAATCCTTAGGGTTTTAGCTAGTCAAGGTTTATTATATGTATATATACACAAAATTGTCAGAGATGAAAATATGATTTTCCACTTTCATTCATGAAAATATGGGAAATAGTTTAATCCACATAGTGTACTAATTATAATTGAACTGTCAGCTTTATTAAATAATTTGACTTCCCATCTTGAAATCAGATATCCCTGAGCTAAAGTGTAAAAAAAAGTCTCAGAGAATCACATCCTTTGGAACATTAGAATTGGAAGAAACTGAATGAGTTATTTGGGGGAAAAAAAAAACTTCATCCAATCTTTTCATTTCACAAAGAAATTGAGCTAACAAGATTAGATGGACCATCCAAGGTCACTCAGCAAGATAGTGCTGAGACTCATTTGAGCTAGAACCTCCCAGATCAGTATTCAACCATGTTAACACCTATATATAATCACCTGATTCCTGTTTTCAGAATGAAATTTGCAAATTATATGCAGTTTTACAGAAAAAAAAAAAAACATATATAGAATTTCCAGAATCCCTGTCCAAAGAAAATATTAATTTTATCCTCAAAGAATCTCCTTCGTAAATGTTGTTATTGTTTTCCTAGCTGCTATGTCCAGAGTGGATGTGCCTTTTTCTATTAATGTCTAAGAACTGTATTTTCCACAATATCTGTCATTCCAACCACAGAACACAAAAAGACCCACATATCACATGCTTGACCCAAGATCTCCCCTACATTTATACACCTCTTTATGATTCTCACTAATTAATTACTAAACGTTTATTAAGGCAATCTAAGGGTCTTTCTTTGGAACAACCATTTATATCTTCCTTATAAACCAAATATGAGAGAAGCACCTGTTTTTATAGTTATTATTGGTTTCATCTGTGCATGTGGGCCACTGACTGATGTAGTCTCTAGGATAGGAAAGAGGTCCTACCTCTGCCCAGAGTTCATAACAACTCATTGACTTTCTGTGTCTTAAGAACATTTTCTTTCCTCCTTTAAAGGTTTATAGAGATGAAAATCTGTTGGATGACATGAAATCTGCCCTTTCAGTGCTTCTCAAGGACCCTGGGGATTGCAAGCCATCTGGATGCTGTTATCTTGCTGTGATTTCTACAGGTTTGTTTAACTTTTAATCTCCTCAGTCACATCTTTTATTACTTGTTCTTTGCATAATTTTCACATTATACAGTTTTACCTTTTCTTGTAAACCATTGAGGAGAATTTCACAATTAAATCATTAAGTTTCAGTCACTGATAGAAAACTATCTCTCAAGAACACAAACCCTTCACTTTGATTTTAGGATTTAGGTTATGGACTTTGAACTTTGTGACCATCTTATGGATAGGGATTTGTCTGGAAAAGTATGGAAGTAGATATTAATGAAACTATACATTTTCAGGAAATAACAGTGAATCAGAATTGGAAGGTTCTTCAGAGATCATTGTTTATCTTTTAAAAATTTTGTTCTGACCTTAAATAGCAAATAAATGAATCTTTCTATTAACAAAAGAAAGCAGAAAAAAAAAAGAAGATTGTGCATGAAGCTGTGAATCTTTGTTAAAGATTTTTAAAAATAAATATTTATCTATAGATCTCTGTTACAAGTATATATTGCATATGCAATTATATATAATTAAAGCTTAAATTAAAATGAGGTAAAAAGTAAGTATGATTAAATTTTTATAACTTTTAAGTATGCTTTTTAAAGAGCATATAATAAAAATATACCTTAATCTCTTTTCCTCTTTTTTTTTTTTTCTATTTTCCTTTCATTTCTCTTATTTTTTGGCTACACTGTCCCTGTCCCACTTCTTTCTATTGCCTATCAAATTAAGGGGAAAAAAAACTTGTAAAAATAGTTAGGCAAAATAAGTTCCTATATTGTAGTATGTAGAAAAGTATGGTTCATTCTATACATGAAGCCCAATATCTTTCATCCAAGGGATATGAAGCATATTCATCAGTACTTAATGAATTTTGGCTGATCATTTTTCATTTGAGTTTTTAAGTTTTTCAAGGTTGTTTGAAAATGCATTTTTGTTGTTACTTCATAAATTGTATTGGTTAGGCTCACTTGTTTCTATATAAGTTCACACATATCTTCCTAATTTTTCCCCCCCTCATCAATTTCATCAGTTCTTTTTTTCCCCGTGAGGGAAGTGGATTTAGGTGATTTGCTCAGGGTCACCCAGCTAGGAAGTGTTAAGTGTCTGAGAAAAGATTTGAACTCAGGTCCTCCTGACTTCAGGGCTGGTGCTCTATCCATTGTGTTACCTAACCACCCCAATTACATCAGTTCTTATATCACAATTGCACATAAAATAATTTGTTTAGCCATTTCCCATCAGTTTACTCACCTTGATTTACAATGTTCTTTTGACTATTTTTGTACAATGAATCACTTTCTCTCTTTGAAGTATTAGCTATTCCAGTGATATTTCTGTATATGCAGACTTTATTGACTTGGGGTATAGGCATTCTAAATTGAACCAATAGTCTGAAAATCTGCCTTTCTTTCTGAAGCCACTCCAACACCTTCATCTTCTTATTTTGTTAATTTTGCTAGGATAGTGGTTGTGAGCTGGAATATCAGAGTTGCTTTATTTTTCATGTCCATGTATGTATGTCTGTGTGTGAATATATATTTATACTAATGTATAGTCATACATTCTATTTCTTCTTTTGAAAACTTAACATATTTTCATGATCATATTTCATGAGAAATAATTTTTAGTTTTCTTAATTTTTGTCAATTCCTTGACCTTGGCTATACTTTTTTTGGAAAAAAAAAATATTGCAAAGGCTTTCCTATTGTAATTTTAACTACATAAATTTTTCTTGTGTACAAATTTTTTAATTTTATAGAATGAAATTATTTACTTTTAACTTCCATACTTCAATCTATTCCTTGGCTGGTCTTGAACTTTCCTCCTTGATATTATGGAAAAAAAATTCCTTTTAAAAAATGTTTATAATGTGACGATTTGTGTCTAATTCATATATTCATTTGGAGATTATCTTGTGTATGATGTGAGAAATTGATTTATATTTAATTGCTGCCAACCTTCTTTCCAATAGTACCAGTGATTTTTAAAATATACTGAGTTCTTACACTAATAGTTGTGGTCATTAGGTCTGTCAAATTCTGTGCTACAGTGTTTGTTTGCTTCTGTCTTATATGACTAATCAGTTCTGCTGAAAGCCTTCTATATTTTATCTAGTAAAGATGATTTTCATTACTACTGTGGTATAGTTTGAGATTTGGAATTGCCAGTCCCCTTTGCTTTTCACTTTATTCATTGTTCTTCTTGATATTCTTGACATGCTTTGTGGAGGAATTTTGTTATTATTTTTCCACCTCCCTAATATCTTGTTTGTTTGTATGATAGGATAGGATATTTTATAAATAAATTAGTTTAGATAGTACTGTCATCTAGCACTTATATTGGCATGTCCTTCCAATGACATTTCTGAAATTAATTAGATCTATTCATGCTTCTATAAAAATATTTATAATCTTAATCATATATTTTCTCTGTGTCTTATTAGATGGAATCCTATATATTTTACTCATTCTGTAGTTATGTTGAATATAATTTCTCCTCTAGTTTTCTTGGCAATATAATGGAAGTCTGATAGTTTGTGTGAATTTTTTTATGTCCCACAATTCTGCTGATGTTATTAATTTATTCAATTAACTTTTTTAGTTTTAGAGATAGTTTCTTATGTGACACTTGCTCATACTATGAAATCCTGATCTAGTACTTATCTCTATCCCTGAAATACCTTTCTTTCTTTCTTTCTTTCTTTCTTTCTTTCTTTTTCTTTCTTTCTTTCTTTCTTTCTTTCTTTCTTTCTTTCTTTCTTTCTTTCTTTCTTTCTTTCTTTCTTTCTTTCTTTCTTTCTTTCTTTCTTTCTTTCTTTCTTTCTTTCTTTCTTTCTTTCTTTCTTTCTTTCTTTCTTCCTTTCTTCCTTTCTTCCTTCCTTCCTTCCTTCCTTCCTTCCTTCCTTCCTTCCTTCCTTCCTTCCTTCCTTCCTTCCTTCCTTCCTTCCTTCCTTCCTTCCTTCCTTCCTTTCTTTCTTTCTTTCTTTCTTTCTTTCTTTCTTTCTTTCTTTCTTTCTTTCTTTCTTTCTTTCTTTCTTTCTTTCTATATGGGTACACACACAATTTTTGAGATATTATGTTTGGTTCTCTGTACAATATTTCTTGAATTAGCTTGAGCAATAGCAAGGATAAGATGAGAGATCATGTTATTCATTAATTAATTGAAGGAAATGTCTACATTTAACCTGGAAGACTTGAATTGGGGTTAGGGGAGGCTTTTGACAATAATTATCATTGAGTAGCTGAATATTTATAGGGCAGAAAGAGGACTCCAAAAGATAGAAGTAACAATAATAAGCTGAATAAATTTTTTTTCTCAAAGCAGCAAAGCTTAATTTTGTGAATTTTAGTCAACATCGATGTACAATGGTATAATAATGAAAGTAATGAGATCACTTATAATGACCACATCCTGAGAATTCTGGCATTGATCACCTATGACCCTAACTGAAAATAAGTCTCTAGTGTGATATGTTTAGAATTAAATCCTTACCTTCTTCTTAACATATTTGTCAGTGATAAGGCTAAAAATCTGCATTAATATGTGTGTGTATATTTATTACTTGTAAGGACCTTGATTCTACAGCAGCCAAGAACACTTTCCTACTTTCAGTAAAGCTTTAAATATGATTTTTTTTTAGTTAATAAAATCCTTTGAGTATTATCTATTTAAAAAAAAAAAAGTTTATCCTATGTCATTCATCTACTTCAAGTAAAAAGTTACCAAAATCCTGCTTAATTTTCAATTGCATTTCCCCTTAGGTGTGACCAGGCATGGATATGAATACAAAATACTGAACACTGAAGGAGGGATTATGTTATTCTATTAGCCATGTCCTCTTGATTGCAAACTTATTACTATTTCATAGCAAAGTTTTCTAGTGTTATGCTGCTCTAGAGGGGCAAAGATTGACCTAAATCTATGTGAACTGATGAGGTTTAGAGGTTTTGCTCTTCTATGGCAAAGAATTTTTTTTTTTTTTGGTTTGTGTTGGTGCAAGACTGCAAAGGAGAGGAGAAAAAGCAAATATTTCTTCCAACCAATAGCAGCACTGGCCATGAGAAATTTGTGGTGCTAGGTAGAGCAAGAACTATTACAAAGTTTGAGGAACAGTCACAGATTTTTTTGTTTGTTCATTTTTAGTTTTATTTCATTTTGTTTAATTTTTACATGCATGTATTTTGAATTGGTTTGTTATCCCTTTTGTTGATCAAGGAAAGGAACATAAATGGGGAGTGAAAGGAGATGTGACTGAAGGAGTCAGTCATAATGAGAAGCCCATTAAAAACTGAATTGTAATTTTGATATGATTATGGCATGTTTTTAATCATACTTCATTATTCTTTTATAACAATATACTTTTTGAAACTGTTTTTACTTCTCAGAAATTCCTCTGGAAACCAAAGGAATTGAGCCTATGTCTATTGGTTCTTGAAATGAAGATATGGGAATAGGTCTGTGAGCAACATAATTAATAGTGATCTTTCTCTTTGGCTTGATATTTTAACCCTTAGATCTTGGCTAGCAAGTCTGTCTCCCTACTCTGTAGCTGGAAGCATAACTGCAAACCATTCATATATTTCATAACTAAGTTCCTAATGGTAAAATGAACACATATCTGGCTCTTTCAGTCTGCTCCCATCAGATTATGTATCTAATTTATCTGTCGTTTTTTCTATAAGTCACATGCTTGAAGTACTAAGAGTAGTAGACCTCTCAAAATCTCTATTAATGTTTCATGTTACACTAGCATATATGTTAGAAATCACAAATTTGTTATGGACACGCAATTGGAGATAAATACCCTTTGTTTCATTTACTTAGTCATTATAATCTGCCTAAATTCAGTCCTAAAAACCTGGTTTCTCAGTAGAGGAAATAAGTTTCTCATTTTTTACATATTTTTGTTCATACCTTCCTCTCAAGCTTCCCACTTTTGCTATTCTAGGAGAAGTTGCTATTTTTTCTCTAATCTATTATTTTTCTGCCAAAGTGGGAGAGATGTTAAAAAGTATATTAGGTATCATTTGTATAAAATATAGGTCACATAGAGAGGTTTAGCTCACAGAATGCATTAACAGAAGAATTTAAACATATTTCAGTACCTTAATTTATTATTACTAATTCAGTCTACTAGGAGGCTAGAATTCATGAATTATTGAGTTAGAAAACCATTCTTGAAGATTAAGTGGTGTTACATTTTACTTTTTTTTACCCAACTGACTCTTTCCAGTAACTCTCAGATACAAACTTTTCCAGTGGAACCAGCCTCATCTTGTTCCTACTGGTATATTCTCCCACCAAAGCACTAGCTGAGATCTAAGAAAAAAAAAGTGCTCTCAAAGTCAATAAAAGGAAAGGAAACATAAGAAATAACAAAGGCAACGAGGGATCCTAGTACAAGGCAAGTAGATATGTTTACTTTCCATGTGAAGAATGGTGATCCCCACTATGATTGTATCAGAAAATATAAAGGGGGCAAGCTTTCCTTTTTTTGTATCTAGCTGAGGTTACTTCTTGTCACCTTAAAAGCTACTTTTAAGAGATAATTTACCAGACAGAAATGTCCTTTTTTTTTTTTTTTTTTAACCAAGTAAAAAAAAAATATCATCCTCCTGCATAACTTTCTATTACATTTTGATAATAATGGGATAAAGCTTCTAGGGGAAATATAGCAATGATCCTGAGGTCCCCTGACCTTAGAGTGATATTGTTCCAACAATCTGTCTGTTAATGATTCTAAAGTATTCTGGCCTTAGGATAATCCTACAAACATTGCTAACTGTCAGATAATCAGCTGCTCAATGATAACCAAGTTCCTGAGACAATAGTAAATAAACCACCCCTCAATCTTACCTGTAAACCATAAAATTAGCAAATAACATGAAGCTCTGGTCTCTTGAACCTTATCCTAGAAATGTATCTTCTTTCTTCTGGTTCTTTGCTAAATTCTTTTGGAATGTAGCCCATTTCAATTGGTGTTACAATTACAATAAACTTTGCTCCTTGACTTGGAGATGGGTTCAAGTCAACAATTTTTTTTGAGAAACCTCATGAGACTCCTCTGTCACCCCAACCTTTTGGGTCTCCCTTTGATCCTCAACAAGTTGAAAATATGGCACCCCATGCCATCAAATCTTCTGGCTCTGCAACCAGTGAGATAAATTTTGTATATGCTATGAGTTACATATGACTAGAAACTAATTCCATAAGGCTACCAAATAGTCCACTAGGAAGCAGATAAAATATATTTGTGCATGTTACAGGAGAGGGTAGAGAAAGGAAGGGAAAATAATGGGAAGTTTCCAATACACTTTTATTCCTCATCTATTGCCTTAAAAAAGTAAGGAATCATAGGACCCTCTCATCTGTGTCTAGAGTTCCACTGCTTTTTAAGGCCACTTTTTTGTTAACCTGTTAAGAACTATTTGGCCATTAGGAAAGAAAATTGACTTTTCTTAAATGAGGGTATCATTTTGAATATACCTTAAGGATCACTAATCACTTAAGGTTATAAATGGCAACAGAGGAGGTATTTCCAGAAAAATTATCATTTTCTCTGAATATATTGAAAAGTAGGAACTGCCTCCCTCCATTAGTATAGTCTCTATCAAGATGGTTTTTCTCTTGCAACACAATGAACAGCTTTTTGATTAATTCATTAGCTAGACCTGACACCATAGCCTTCTTTCTGTTCAAAGTGCAGCCTGCTAACTACAACAAAGACACTTGTGCTATCAAGGAGAATGAGTAATTGTGCAGGGAGGGAAGTAACCCAAGGGAGAAAAAAAAGGCCAGGCAATGTTGAGGAAGATCTGATCTTCTGCCATAATACAGCAGTAATTTTAAAGAATAGGGCATATCTGCAGGGAACACTTCCTGCTGGATTCTTTCTAAAAATAGTTTTAGACAGAAAAACAGTGAAATGTAGGAGCCTCCAAGAGTAATAAAAATGCATGGAGAGTCTAGCCTTGGGGAATATATGTATCAGATAATAGCTTAAAATGAGTTGAAGCTTGTACTCCACAAATTCTATTCCAAAAAAACAGAGCCCCATGAGCTTTCCAAGTACCTAGGACTGCATGAGAGTGATGGGACTGCCTGCTGACCCAGGAGCTTGGGAAGCTCTTCAAGTGCAAGTCAGGAAGAAGGGAATACTATGCTTAGTTTCAAAATTTCCATTAGGGGACACCAACTCTTCTGAAACATATTTAAACACTTTTCTCCCCCCCCCCTATCATTTACAAATCAGTGTCCCCCCCTTTTTTTTAGTTTATTTTGTTTTGTTTTTTTCACAAGCAAACTGTTTTCTTTTTAAATTTGCATTATGCACTCTGTGAGAAAAATAAAAAAATCCAGTTTGTTGCAATTTAGAAAAAAAGAAAAGCCCAACAAAACTTAAGGTTAGTTCCATCTCCATAGGAATATAAATTAGAGCTGTGGTGCTTCTGTTCTAAATGATTTTATAAGTGCTTTTTTTTATCTAGTTTAAGGAACTCGTTTCAATAACTTTGACTTACTTAACTTTACCACTTATTTTCTCCACAGGCATTGAAGTTCCAAATTCACACAAGCACTGTGCTGGGTTCTAAGGTTATAAAGACAAAAGGAATTCCTTTTCCAAGGGAGTTTATATTTTTTTAAGAAAGGAATGGACCATATATATGTATGAACGCATAAAGCATACAAATAAAATTTGAATGCCTGGACTATTGTAAGTTCTTAATAAGTATTGTCTAATTCATAAGGAAATCTAATAATGGAGAGCATCACATACAGTCTGGGAGGAAACATCCTATGAAAGGAGATAGTACATTCCTGACTGGAGAGACAGCCAGTGGAGAGGCACATACACGGCAGGAGATAGAGAAGAATAAGCAGGTAGTCTAGTTTATTTAGAATATAGTATATGAAAGGAGATTAAAATGCCATGACACACGGAAGAGGAGTGGAAGAAAATGTGGAGGCTTTAAAAAGCCAAACAGAAATTTGTATTTTATTATAGAAGCCATCCAAGCTTTTTGCTGTTGTTTTTCTTGATGAATTCGTTAGGTGACATAAGTTCAATTATTGTCACTATACATATGACCCCCAGGTCTACATATCCAATACCTAGTCTCCCTCCTGAACTATATTCCCAAAGCAATAACTGTCCATGGAACATTTTAATGTATGATGGACCAGAGTCATCTCAAACTCAACATATTCAGAGCAGTACTTTATTTCTGTTCAAGATGCCATGATCATTTCAGTCACTCAGGTTTCCAATTTTGGAATCATCCTCATCTCTTTCCTCATAAGTCCATTGCATGTAGGAAATATTTGATTTCTAGATCATATCCCCAGTGGCTATTGTAGTATTTGTCTTATAGTAAATTCTTAATAAATGCTTATGTGTTTAGTAATGTTTTAGGTCAGTCAGTCAACTATTTCCCAGAAATAAAAAAGTAAAGACTTACCAAAAGGAACTCAAAATCAGGCTATATTAGAATTGGTTGAAGGAGGAGGTGGAGATGTTTGACTTGGAGAAGAAGATTTCTGAATATGATATGCTAGTCTTCAAGCATTTCCTTCAAATGTCATTTGTAGTCTTTTCATGCTTTTTATATCATAACTTCTTTTTCAAAAACAAAATTTTATTTTGGCCTAATAGTGCATTATTCACAAAGTTTTATAAACATTCTGTGAATTCTCCTGATACGCAATGGGAATAGACTGATATGGGCAAATAAATGACTGAATAGAAATAAATGATGGAGCATTTTCTGTTATTTACAACAAACTCATAAAATATTTAAGCATATGCAATATTTGACACATCTAGTCCTTAGAGATGAAACTACATGTTTTATCTCTTTTGTTATTTTTTTCCTCAATAGTATTTTTTCCATTTTTGTCAGGCTTTGAGTAGCAAATTTTTTCTTTTTGTCCTTTATGTCTTTCTTCTCCAAGACAGCAAGCAATCTGATATAGATTATACATTGTTATATCCTTTACCTCCTTCATGCCTGTGTACTTCGCAATATTGTGTCACTGGGCTCCTTGTTGTTCCTTGAATATGATACTCCATCTCTAAACTGGGCAATTTCACTGGCTGTCCCTCCTATCCTGATTTTTTATCTTCTTTCACATACCAGTTAAAAACCCATTTTCTAAAGAAAGCCTCCCTGATGCCCTTTCATGCTAATGCTTATCCTCTGTTGATTTTTAAAAAAAATTTATATATATATATATATATATATATATATATATATATATATATATATACACTTTGTGTATACCTAATTATTTGCATGTTATAGTCTCTATTGGACTAAACTTTTCAAGTTTAAGAACTGACATTTTATCTTTTTTTGTATCCCCAATATTTATTACACTGTCTTGTATATAGCAGGTGCTTCATAAATGTTTATTGAGCAACTGATATACAAGAAGGAATTAATTTATTCTGTTTGGCATCAGGAAGCCACAAATAGGAGCAAAGGATGAAAAGCAAATTTATAAGTTTCCAAAAGTGGAAAGGGCTAACTCAGGAGGGTAGGGTTCTTTCTTCTTGTAAGCTTTCAAGTCAAAATTGGATGACCATTTCCTAAGCTGTAAAAGTTATTGTTATTCTGGTACGGGATTAATGGCCCTTTTAAGTTAACCTCTTCTATTGCACAAATCTCTGAACATATCTAGGTTCTTGACTTTACTGTTTCTTGACAAGGTTAAGTTTTCTAGGAACCTCCCCCAACCCTCCCTTTTGCAATGCTTAATTGACAGACTGGAGGTTAATTAGCCACTTGTCCCCTCAAATAAGAGGTTAGTTAACTGGGGTGAGGCAACCTTTTTCACATTGGACCATGTTTTTTTCCCATGGTACAGTGGTTATTAGATGTAATAAAAATTAAACTGGTCCATTTGCAAACTTGTTGTGGTACTTGACTCAAACTTTAATAGTATGGTTGCTTAAAGTGCTAATTTAGAAAAGCACATAAATGGCTCCAAGTGATGCCTGAGCACTCAGAGACTTTGGCTTCCACTTATAAAAATGAATTAAGCCTGATGGTTAAATCTAATGGAGGTGAATAAGCCATTAAGTATAATAGACTCTTCCCTATTTTTCAGCGTAAAGCATGTTAAGAATGGGTTGTCTTACACTTTTGTTAGTATGAGTTCTCAGAGATGGAAAAAGTGGACTCTCATGAGTTGCCTGGGAAATTAAATTGCTTGATCTTTCTGGGACTATAAGAATGGCTATAAATATCCAGCTTAAGGTTACCTTTTACTTTCTAAATTTTACATAAAACTTTTAGCTTTCTTGAATTTAGGTTGTCTTTCCCTTGGTATTCCTTTGGTCTGTTGCAATACCAATTACCTTTTTTGTTCTCTGGGGTATATTTTTTAAAATCTCAATTCTCAAAAATAGTCGATGTATAATACTCCTCAAGTAATCATCATGTCAGAAGTCTTTTAGGATACTGTTATTAAACTCACTCATATGTGCACTTATCGCCTTAATCTTGATCTTTCAAAATTAGTAATATCATTTATTTTTAAAGTCATCCTTTGCCTTGCAGATAATTCACTGAAAATAGGCACTTTATTAATCAGGGATGAGCATTTTGAATTATATTTTTATTGACTATTAAAATAAAAGTTACTGTGTTTTAATGTTCTTAAATAGTAACCTTACATGGGAGAATATTTCTGCAGACTAAAGATTGGATTGGGGTATTGAATCCATTCCTGGACAATATTCACCTCAATATTTTATCTAAAAAAAGAGAAAAAAAATGAGTGAATGGAATAATGCATTAAGCACATATATAAGTTGCCAACTACTCTGGTAGGAGTTAATCCTGTAACTGCAAAAATGAATTTACTACCCTCAAAGAGGTTATATTCTAATACATAGAAAACTATTCTAAAACACAGGAAAAATATAAGTGAGTGGTGGTTAGGTAAAGGAGTTTCAGTCTGGGGAATATTAAGGGATGGTGAGTAAATAGGTGCTAAAGAGTAGGTGCTTTTTCAGAAGAAATGGCATTGTTGATCTGAGGACTATTTTGAGAGAAAAGGGTGGGTCAGGAGATAGCAGGACAAGTGCCAAGATGGCTGTAATGAATGGCTGGAAAGAATAGAAGCCTGGCCTGGAGGAAACTAGATATAATGAGTTAGTTAAATCTATCAATTAGCTGATTTGGCAAAATATAATGAAATCATTAGTTCAATAGAAGAGAGCAATCAGTAGACAGGAAAGTAAGAAAAGAAGATGAATTGTTCATTGATCATTTATAAGGTGCAAAGTATTGATCATACAAAAACAAGCAAATAAAACAATCCTTTCTCTCTAAGATCCTTTGTTCTATTTGGGAAAGACAACACATAAAGACAAGAAGGGGAGTGAGAATGGATAGAGAAAGGTATCTATTAGTAGACAAAGCTTACTGGTGAGAATTTGAAGATGTCTGGAAAGAGTGTTAGTGGCTGGTAATGAAGTAAGTGTGGTTGGGGTTCCTCATGGGCTGGAGAAAATGGATTTTTAAATAGAGGTATTTTGGGAGGTAGGGAAGAAAGGGAGGCTGTTGGCAAGGTAATAGATAATAGAAGTGATTGAATTTTTTTTTCAATTTTCAACCACTTGTATTGGCATTTTTATAAGTAGAGTCTAAATATGTATTTTTTTTAATATTTTAAGGAAAGAGACATTTGTTGAAATAACAATTCTCTATCTGTAAATTACCATGCAATCCAAAACTATTTCTAATATAATCTAAAGACGAAAAAGTGTCTTTGATTTTACATTAACTATAGAAATAAAGGTTTCACACTCAGATCTACCTTCCCTGTTGATAGATTGAACTCCTTGTTCTAACACTAAGAATATATTGGTTTTCTTTTAACTTTCTATGTTAAATTAGATATGGTTTGAGGTCTCCCAGATCTTTCCAAGCAATGAGTTCTTTCATGCAATAAATATTGCTCTTTAAGTCCAGGAAACCCAAAAGCCACAAAGATATTCACCCTTCTTAAGATGGAGAATCACATAATTGGGAGCGACATCAGTGACTGGTTATATTATACAAGTTCCTAATTTTTTAAACAAGAAAACTGAGGCTCAGAAAAATCAAGAGAGAACTGCTTTATGCAGAATCCGAGCAAAAAACAAACAAAACCAAAGCACAAAGCCTTGTTAGGATTTTATATGGAGATTTATTTCCTATATGAATTGGATTAGAGGGCCAAGAGGTTCATTCTGGCTCTCAAATTTTGGGATTTTGTGATCACACAAGTAAGATCCAAGGACAGGCTCTGGAATCAGCTTTTTTGACTTTAGATTCACTGTTTTTTTTTTTTTTTTTTTAATTATATCATACTCCTTTCAACCCTGAAGACAAAAGACCAGGCACAGAGATTAAAAACCCATTATTAACCCTCAAAATACTAAAGACCTCACACAGATTATCATAACTGAAGAGGTAAAACAGGCACCAGGAGTGGTAAATAGAAATAGATTTAGGAAGGAAAGAAATTTGGGAGAGTATAATTAATTATAAAGAATATATTAAAAAACACATAATAGAGACTTGATTATAATTCAGTCAACCTAAAGAAATCAAGTTAGGCATTTATCATAGATTACAAAGGTGTTCTATTTTGTTTACATGAAAATAGCTTCTCAGGCTCTAGAAATTACAATGCAGTCATAAGTGAAAGAGCCTTTTGCATTTTGGGATACAAAACTTTTAAAGTCTTAAAAAATGGAAGGTGTATCTATGAGATAAGAGGAGGAACCAGGGAAGAGTTTGGTAGTTTAGAGGGAGGAATCAAGGAGGAGCCAAGTAAGTGGAATTCATCTGACTGACCAGTCTCAGACCTGTCTAAATATATGCTATTCAAGATCTCAAAGATTGTTTAAAGATGCTCAGAACTTGGAGGGATAGACAGTGGAGACTGATAAGAGTTCTGTCCTTACTTCACACTATACAAACAGGACAATCTGTTACTTGGTTATGGTTGATAATAACTTCAGTCTTCCTGAGAAGAGAAGAAAACAAGCTGTTTTCACAGTCCACATCGATAATCAAAGTTAACTGAAAAGCAAAATAAAAGCAAAGATCTATTTTTTTTCTTTTTCAAAAAAAATTATTTTCTTTTTTCCTGTTACATTTGCACTTTATTTTTTAAAATACACATTATTTTATTAATCATGTTGGGAAAGAAAAATCAGAACAAAAGGGAGAAACCATGAAAGAAAAAAATGGGAGAAAAAGACAAAAAAAAAGTGAACACAGTATATATTGATTTACATTCAGTCTCCAATAATCAAAGATCTAAACAAAGGTTTTAACAAAAGCCTTTCTTTATTTCTTTGGAGGAGAAAAACTAGACATGTGACAGGACCATCTCTGATACCAAAGATCCTGTTTTGTATTGGCAAATCTCAATACATATAGTACACAGTGAGCTAAAGCCCTGACAGTGAGGGGTAACAGCAGCAACAAGGAGACAAATTTGATTCATAATAGGATTTCATGACCAGAATACAGGCTTTGTAGGTGCTTCTCTACATTTAGAGACCATGTAGTGCTGGTGTGAAACAGTTCTGAGGTTTTGCTTCAATTGAGTTTATCCAGAAGGTGAGAATAAATAAATGTTGTTGTTCCAAGCTCAGAGCAGATTGCTTGTTGGGTCTTAGATCTGGAAAACCAGGTGTCTCCTAATAGTAAAAAGAGAAGAATAAAAAGAGAATAATGGTCTTGGTGTGGAGATCCTGACACACCTCACAAAACAACAGGATAGTAGGACTTAGATTTAGAAGTATTGTTAGATATCATGGATTTCTTATTCCTATCTTCATTTTTTCTGGATGAGGCTTAAAATAGGAAATTTACTGACTTAAATCCATAAAGACAATAACTAACATAAGAGATAACTAAACCCAACACCTTTGGTTTTAAGTCCAGAGGCCCGCATCATCAAAAATCACAAATTTATTTCAAAGATCTATGCAAACAACCATGGCTTTACCTCCAACTGATTTGCAGTTTTGAAATTCTGCACATGAATACATAAAATATTTGTAATTTAATCAGTAAAGAGGGACTCCCAGGGAGGGAATTCTTCCTATTGTAGTAAACATGTCTGTAATGATTCAGAAGACAAATTCTAGGCAGCTTTCTGTGTTTCATAAAGCAGCATCCTAGAATCAGGTAAAATATGAACTTAAGTCTCCCTAACTTCCAAAACTCTACTAACTGTCCAGGTCACGATCCTAAACTACAGAGTAATAGCATTTACTTCACTTCATTCCCTATTCCCTTGTCATACCCATCCCAATGGGCCTGGCCAGCAACCTTTTCTCCAGAACATTACCATTCATTTCTCCTACCTTGAAGACCCACTATTCTGATTGATGAATACCTCACTTGGTCAGCTATTTCCCTCAAACCCCATCTGCTTCCGTTCATTCCAGTTATCTTTTCTTCTTCCTCCCCATTACTTTCCAATCTCTGCTCTTCATCTTCATCTGTTCTGATATTCCAGTCAAGTTACTTTGCCCTTGAATGTGCCAGGGTCCACATGTATGTTCTTACTCCTTGTCTCAATCGCTGTCCAGAACACTTTGCCTCTTGCTAGCCATCATTTCTCAATATGTGGTACCTTGAGGTAAACTCCTTGAGGGTAAGGATTGTGGTTACTTATATGTTTCCTCAGCAGAGTTTCAGAGTGAGCACTTAAATGTTTTTTTCATATATTCATTCTTTTGTATTATAAATTAAGGCAATCCTTAAAAATTATACATGCTGAAACATTAAAAAAGCACTAACTTTCTAAATTTCTAACTTTACAATTACCACCCAAAAGGAAGAAGTCTCAAAAAAGTTCAAATATAAAGCAGACTCCATTTCTTTTCAATTAATCAGCACTCATGGGGTTGCTATCCAGTGACATATATTTGAGAGAGGTTAACTGAATTTTCACATAAACTGCTTTCCTCGAAAGTGTGAGGTCCCAAAAATATATCTAATTAGGATGCATCATTAAAAACATATGAAATGTCAAGAACAATAGCATTTCATTTTTAGGGTTCAGCAAGCTTGGGAATGTTTGAGCTAGCAAACACATGAATGAGATGTTTTAGATAGTACTTTAAATTTGCAAAGTGTTTTGCATATATTATCACCTCTTCAGTCTCACAACAATCCTGTGAGGTGGGTGTTACAGGTAGTATTGTAGCTAGGATCATACAGATAACAAATGCCAAGGAACAAATTTAAACAGCGATTTTCCTGAAACCAAGGACAACAACAAACACGCCACTCTTCCATGCTGCCATTTATTTATATCTATATTTTAAGGATTACATTGTCATTACTCAGAATAACATCATTCTAGTTGTTGTTTTGTTCATTACATGCTGTCATCAATCCAGCCTAAATCAAGTCCATGAAGTTTGTGGTTAAACTGAGCATGTAAGTGCTGGGACCATGTGATATTTTCAAAGTGATGCTTCAGATATTTACTGCTAGATCGTGTGAACCTGAGAATCAATAAAATAGTTGTATGATACTTCTATTTTATCACTTGTCTGATTGTGTCCTCAGGAGCCAGTAGCAACTACTACAATTCACTTTTTTGCTTTAAAGATATATATATATATATATATGAATTCCACTACTACATTTAAGGCTATAATACCATAAAGAGTCTGATTACTTCATCCTTTATTGCAATCTCCCCATTTAGGGATATTTTTTCCTAGAGTGAATAATTTTTAAAAATTTATTACAATTTATTGTCATTCTCTTTGCTTCCATGTTGAATTGGTTTTCATTGATATGTAGTTTATTTTAGCCACATACTCACCTATTAAAATTTCAGTGGTTTTCTCCCTTTACTGATTTCTTCCAAGGAGTTGTATTGGGCAGACTTAGTACTCCTCTGCATATCTCTCTTCCTGCCAGCTAAAATAGTTTCTTTAAAGTCACTTTTTGGATAATTATAGTCTGAAATAGAAAGACCTCCCACATTGAAGTAAGAAGTATTCAAATGTCCATTAATATATGTTAGCCCTTGGATAATTTTGAAAATCTCCCCACCTATCCCCTACATACATTTCTGTCCTACTTTCAGGTAATAACCACACGGGACATCTGAAGCTAATGAGGATTTTCATTGTCTTCCAATATTTATTTACCAATTCCCCCCAAAACTCATGGCTTTAGCCTAGCCAAATATACTCCGGTCAATCAGTCTTTTTAGTTCTAGGTTTGACTGAAAAACAGAATGTATGATGGAAATAGTACTAGCAATTGAATCAGAGGAACTGGTATGAATCCCGTCCATAATTTTGACTATTTAAGTAACTTTGGATAAGTAATTAACATCATTTTCCTTATATATAAAAGTAAAGCTATGGACTAGATTGTTTCTGATTTCTTTTCTAATTACAGAGCTAAATTGATGAGTTAGAGGTGATTTTTTTTTGCATGTGAACAAGAACAATACAACCTCACTTTCTAATCCAACTTAAAATTCCTCTTATATTCCTCCAATAATCTCTTGTGTTTTTCTCAGTAGGTTGACAGTTGACACATCAGATACTCTACAGATCTGACATTTGACCAGCTAAGATAATGATCTTTCAATAAGCTGTGGTGAAGTATATATAAGTTGCACATTGGATTTTTCTATTATTTTTTTCTGTGGCACATGTAACCATCCATTTGGAAAGGCCTTGTAATCAAATGTTGTGGAATGGACAACAAAGATTCATCTCTCTACCCCTTTGAATTATCTCCTTTGAAAGTAAACAAACCCAATAGGATCTATAATGTAACTACTTCTTATATACTCAATGATAGTTAAGAATTGCACTATTAACATTGTTAATTTTTTTCTTTTTTACTTTTTTCAAAGAATCTGCAATCATATTTGTTTAATGCTAAGAGATCAAACGAAATAAGATATATAAAAATACACTTAAAATTTTAAAATACTTTAGAAATTAAAAAAAAGTATAGTCAAATCATGGTATGCTTATACTTTAAACAAAATCTTTGTTTTTACTTGTTCTTTGTAAATACTTGTTAATTTAATTACTTGTTTCTACATTGTATGAATCAGGAAAATGGTGGAGTCATATTTGATTAGTTCAAAGTAACCTACCTATAAATTTGACCTAAAAATTCAAACTTTTATCAACTCTTTCCCCAACTTTGTATGAAAGATATTTGCTTCTTATTTTTAATCAGCCACTGCCCAAATACCAAAATTCCAATGAAAAGGTCATTTCACTTTAATAATGACATTAACTATATATATCCATATATATAGAAGGATAGTATCCTATGTGAATATAGTATTAGATTTGGAGTTAATATGACCTTGTTTTAATTCCATCCTTGACATTTAGTACTTATGTAACATAGAAAAATAACTTAATGTCTCTGAGTCTCTGAGCCTAGATAGGTTTGTAGGATGGAGGGAGATATATGTACTAAAAAATTAAAAAAAAAAAACAATCAATTTACAATTCTTTGTTTTATAGAGATACATTTCATTCCATTTCAGATTGTTAGCTCCAAAAGAGCAGGGACCAGATATTTAAATGTTGTATCTCCCTTGAATTCGAAGCTTAGTGATCTATACACACTAGAAACTTAAATGTTTGTATCTGTGTTGTGACATTCTTATAGTTTCAGTCTGTGATAACTGGAAGTTTAGCTTTCTCAATTAGAACACCCACATACATACATACATAATACATATTCATATACTGTTTATATGTATCTATATACATACACACAAATATAAGTATATGTTATAGATATAGATATCTTTATGCCTATATAAACAATTATTTCACAAAAAATTGACATTTCTAAATGTATGCATATAGTAATTTCTTAGGTTTTTAATTTATTTATGAAATACCTTTTAATTGAAATTATCTTCCATCAATTGCAAAGACCAAGGAAAATGCTGTGTAAGTTTACTGGAATCAAATCCCCAAAGTGAGATAGATGTATCTATGAAAGTAATTTTGCTCTTATATAATTAGAAAGTACATTATCATTTCAGAGAGATGCAATCCATCATATCTTTTCTCTTCATTTTAATTCTAAAATATCATATACAATACCTGGTCAAAAGAATGTCAACATTTTCTGCAATTTTGGTGTACTTTATACTTTGAATTATGTGTGTACATACACATATACATATATGTACATATATATCTATATATGTATATTATGTCCCTTATTACATAGATAGATAGATAGATAGATAGATAGATAGATAGATAGATAGATAGATAGATAGATATCTGTTAAAAGAGAAAGAAGAAGAGAGAGGCAGAGTGGGAGGGAAGAGAGAGAGATTGAGAAAGAGAAGAGAAACAGAAAGAGACAGAGACAGAGAGAAAGAGAAGGAGAGAGGGGAGAGAGAAAGAGAAAGAGAGAGAAAGAGAGAGAGAGAGAGAGAGAGAGAGAGAGAGAGAGAGAGAGAGAGAGAGAGAGAGAGAAATAGAAGGCAGCAACTTTTACCACAAGAAATTTCATAAAAAATAATATTCCCTGGGACTAATAAACAGTACAAAAATACTCCATATGATTGTGAAAACAACCAATATAACTCCTTTCTCTCCTCAGTGGGTTCCAATTAGTTCAAGATTTTGAAGTCCTCCTGACAGACTGCTTCATCCTCTCATTTGTTCTTACCCTTAAAGAAAGTTGTACTTGGGGCTGATGGAAAAGCAAATTTCTTCCCTATGGGATACGTGCTATCCAGATAATTCACAGTATTAATAACATAATAAAACCTAGATCTTTAGCTCCCCTGGATTTTGATTTGAGTCTTTGATGCTTCATTTCCTGTGCCAGGAACACATTTGTGATATTGTTATCTTACTATTCAAAAAATCTCCCTTTTCTCACTAATAGACTGGATCTGTGAATATATACACTAGGAGATTACACTAGGAGATTACCTGTAAGATAACCTCTAAAATTAGCATTGCCTAGGAAATGTAATTAGATAGCCAGTTTCCAGAATCAGACTAGTTCAGAAAAGTTTTATTCTAAACCATTGTCTGTGGCCCAGAAACAATATTGTCTAGTACTCTCACCTCCCTTATTTTGTAGATAAGGATTCAATAGAGATTCCCCCCCCTCAATATTGAGCTTTAGCAAGTTTTTACTGCTCTGAACATCTTCCTCTCTTGCAAGATATTTATTAATGGTTCTTTGTATGGGTAGATCCTCACCCCAAGAAGTAGGCTTGCTCTTTCCTCTGCTATATTGTCAGGATAGTTCTAGAAGAAAAAGTGGAAAAGGAAACAGAAGTGAGACCTTGAAGAAGATTCATTGTCCAGAAAAATGGATACTTTTTTTCTAACAATCCATCCTCCAATAGTGGAAGCTAACCAATTTGGCTTATATCAGAGAAAGTTATCCTCCAAGAAGCTCTACTTATTCATGCACTTGGCTATAATTCTTCCTTCCTTGATGAAAGCTTCCCCTTTCAATCACCTCCCTTCTCTAATATTTTTCCCTTGTTATTTTCTTTGAGACCTACAAACATATCTAAGTCTCTACCATTCTTTTTTTTTTTTTTTTTTTTAACCTGAGACAATTGGGGCTAAGTGACTTGCCCAAGGTCACACAGCCGGGAAGTGTTAAGTGTCTGAGACCAAATTTGAACTCAGGTCCTCCTGACTTCAGGGCTGATGCTCTATTTACTACACTAACTAGCTGCCCCTCCACCATTCTTTATAAAAAATAAATGAACAAAAAATAACCCTTCACTTGGGTCAACACTATCTATTTATATTATTTTCCTATTATCTATCTTCCTTTTCATAGCTAAACTTAAAGAAAATGCGTTCTGCCTTCATTTCCTCAGTTTTGACACTTACCACTCCTCAACCCTGTGTAATTTGGCTATAAAAATCAAATTGAAACTATTCTGTTTAAGGGAACCATCGACTTTTTACTTGAAGTCTACTCAGTTTTCTCAGTGTGTGTAAGTACATGTGTGGGCACATACACATATGTATATATTCTAACATACATATTAAATTTTATACATACTTATATATTTGTTATATTTAACATACATCTTATATAAAATTATATATATATATTTAATATACATTTTCTATATATGCATAGAAACAGATTTATCTTTCTATAACAATATTTAATTTTTTAGCCATAAAAATACATATAAGTGTAAGCTATCTTTGTTGATATTGTGAATATCTCCTCTAAACTTTAATTTCTTCATTAAATTTGGTATGTGTATCCAATAAAAAGTTTGTGTATCCGAATCCTTTTGGTAGTCTATTCAAACTTATGGACTGTTCAGAATATTATTTTTTAAGTGCATAAAATAAAGTGCATAGAATTCTAAATGAAATCATTTGTATTGAAATATAATTGTAAAAAAAAAAACTTTTAAAAAAGCTCAAGGACTTGAAAATATGAAATTTTATCTTAGATGATCTTTATGATTCTTTCCAGTTTTAAAAAATTTCTTTTCCATATGCCTTTGGAATAATAGCTAGACTCTGCAGAGCTCACAAACTTATTTAGTAAGTTTTAATGATGGAGAATTGTTTTCTCAGCAAGCTAGAGGCTGGAAAAGATTTCCATTTGTAATTACTCTATTAACATTCAGAGAAGGTGAAGAGGGGTGGGGGTTAGATGAGTAGAAGGCAAAGCTGCAGTTTTTCACCAAAGAGGCTTCAGGGTATGACATTTTAAGAGCTTATGGCTCTTATTTACATCTGTATGACTTCTGAAGCATTTAACTTCCAGAGTGGTTCTTAGTGAAAGTAGAGTGCCCTAGTCTCAGGCCTAATACTAATTGGAAAGCAAAATATTTTTATGGGCAAATGTAATTGACTGAGCCACATGTATTTTCTGAAATGACTTTGGCCATTAAAAATTAGAGTCAGTGTTCAATTGTTGCATAAAACTTAGTAAAAAGTAAAATCAGCTGTGAAGCTTCTGAACAATTTTGTGTATTTTTAATCCAAATTTAGCATTAGTCAATCAACAAGCATTTATTAACTACCAAACACTATGTATAGCATTGTGATTATGAACAAGAAAGAGTCCCCGCGCTGCTCTCAAGGAACTTAAATTCCATCAGACGTTATGATATTACATTTTTTAAAAATATATAAATATATACAAAATAAATATAAGATAATGGGGTAGGGATGAGGGTCAGGTGAATTGTATCAGAAAGTTAAAGAATCAGTACATCGGCTAAATCCAATTTTTGCTCTCTATAAAGGAAAGCTTTAAACGGAGTTTAGTGCTCCAACCTCAGAGGGGAGAGGAAGCAGGGGATAATGAGTAAAGCAAGTTGGCAAAAGAAATATGGAGGATGTCACTTTGTGAAGTGTGATATAGAGGAGGCCCATGTCATGGAAGGTGACTAAATTGGAAGTCAGTTTAAAAGTGGGGAATTAGATGAGCTGTTAATCAGAAGCCTTATTGGGAGGAAAAGAACTTGAGGAAGGTCAGAATAGTTTAAAAGCATACAGTTACAGAAGACAGAATGTCCTAAAAGATGGGCTGAGAACATTTTTTGAACCAAATGCATTTGCATAAAAGACTAGTTTATGGAGAACTCATAGGACCTTTACACAGCTTAAGAAGTAATAAGAGGACATTCTCAAGGTTTCAGTGAAGAAGTTTGAATTGATTGTGTCACATGGGAGATAATGATGCAGGACTATCTCACATGGAATGCAACTATCAAAGAAGGCAATGCAATTTATGGGTGAAACACAATTGCAACAGCCCAATAGAAATGTGATAAATTCAAATTCAGAGATGTCCCTATTCTAAATTTTCCCAAATGGTGATAGAGCCCTTCTGAGCTTGTATTGATCTGATGGGTCATAGTTGGACACACTGTATGTTGCCCTTAATTCAACAATATCATTTTGGCTCTTTCTGAGTATGAAGGATAACATCCAACTAACTATGACTGAATTATTGTATAAGTAAAGGGGATTGAAGTATGAGAAGACTGGAAGGGTAGGAAGGGATGAGGTTATGGAGGACTTTAAAAAGTCATATGGCAATTTACATTTGATCATCAAGGCCCTAGTGAGCCAAGAATACTCAGAGAGTTGCAATAGGAGTAATATTGTCCAGTATGCAATTCAGGAATATGACTGGTCCCTGAGTGGAAGATAAACTGGAGCAGAGAGAACAATCAGAAGTCTGTTACGGTAGTCCAGGCTTGTGGTGATGAGACTTCCTCCCAAGCAGTGTCAGAAGAAAGGAGTATAGAAGAAATATTGCAAAGGCAAAAAGAATAAGACCAGACAACTTGGATATACCAGGTGAGGGTGAGAGGGGAATTTTAAATATAACTAAAAGTTTGAGCCTAAGTGATTGGAAAAGAGGTGATATCAACAAAGAATATGGGAAGAGAAAGGAATCATGGAAAGAGATTATGAGCTTAATTTTGGATATGTTGAGTTTGAGACCTATAGGTAACTTGGACTTCCTATTCCCTAATTTTTCCAGTTAACTGAAGCTTTATTATGTTTGAGGACATAATAAAAGTAGTTCTACATTAGTGCTTACTTACACTTTGTTTTTATGATTATTTTATGTAATTGTTTTGTTTTCTCTAAGTAGGTCATATCAAAATTATTCAGTCAGCACATTCCAGACTTATTTTTAACCTCAGGAGAATAAGTGTGACATTTTTTACTGACCCAGAAAGTTCCATGTTCATTATAAACAAAGGGTAGGGGATTTCAGTATAGTCATTGGGGTAGGAACTGAAAAGCAAGATTCCTTAGAGGTCCTCAATTCTAGCCCTCTCATTTAACAAATGAGGAAATTTAGGCCCAAAGAGATTCAATGATTTACTAAATATTGACTACGTCATAAGTAGCAGAAATGGTATTTAAACTTAGTCCTTCTTATTCCAGCATTGTTGACACTATTCCACTCTCCCTCTCCCTTAAAGCAAAATCAAAAGATAATCTGGATTCCTTGGTCTTTTTCCAAAGCCTTCCAAGTAAAAGCACATGCATTATGCTCAAATGTAGAAAACAAAATAAAACCCTACATTTTCCAGGACAGTTAAAACTAAAACAATTGAAACATCTCATGGGTTTAGGAAGGTAAAATTTCCACATGAAACATAATTTAAATATAAAATCCTAAGGATAAATTTACCATTCACATCAAATAGGTCATAGGTATATAGACAGTTCAGCCTACTCCTCATTAACCATGTGCTGCTTACTTTGTGATTTAGCTATGGAAATTTGTAAATCCTCAGCAGGTTTTCCTTAGTCATTTTTATAGATTGCTAGCACTGCATTGCAATTTCTGAACTTTGCTTTCAAGGGGCAGAATGAACTTGATTTGTTTTTTTTTTAAAAAGGATTTTTCACTTGATATCCATAGATCTTCAGTGTTTCTGTGGGATCCCTAAGGGATCTTTAGAGCAATTTCAGGATATCTATGAAATGGAGTGAAAAAGATATATCTTTGTTTTCATGAGTTTCTAATTGAAATTCGGTATTGCTTCAATTATGAATTTAAAGAAAAAAAAAAAGTCTATCCGTTTCATCTTACAATCCAAGGGATTCATGAGATAACAGTAACAACAGCAGCAACCACAATAACAATAGCATCAAATGCTTCCAATGCCTCCAAAAGGGAATCACTCAACAACATCTTCTGAGAGGGTGATGTCTACGAATAGAAAGAGAATTACATGGGGAGTCAAAGGCCCTGTGCTGGAATATCTGCTAAGTAAGTTAACTACTCTAGACTCCAGTTTCTTCATTTATAAAATAGTGTACAACTTGTTAACTTCTAAAATTGTTCCTGTCTATAAATCTCTGTGAACTACAGAAAATCCTGAACACTTTCTTGACATTTCCAAATCCAGTCAATATATCCTTGATCCTGTATTTTTTCAAGCCTGTTCTGGTTTCTTAATCTAAGGTTTCTGATCTAGCATTTATTCTTTGGTTTCTACTTTGGATGATGCTTTGGGGGATGGCACCTTTGAACTCCCCTGAACTGACCCTTGCATAATTCTCTTCCTCTAAATCAGTTTTGTGTTTGATGAATATCTCACCTGGGTCATTAAACCTAACTCCCCACGCTTAAACTCTAGGTGGTTACTAACTTAGTCATCATACCTGATACATGAGCCACTTCTAGGACATGTCACTTCCATATTCCTAGGGCTAGTACTTTAGTACTTCAGTGTCACAACTTCCTCTCCCTCTGGAGGTCTGAACCCTACCCAAGGTCTTCTTTTATAAAGGGCAGGAATTGAATTTCTGGCTCACTTCATTCTCCCTCTGTACTTCTGCTTGGTCCCAGTTCCATGGAGCAAGCTACCTTGTGGTGCTCTCCCACCATCTTTCCAATTTTCTGTTTTTTTCCTCCATTAGATTGTAAGCTCCTTGAAGGTAGGAATTATTTTTCACTATTTGTATCCTATTTGCATGGTGCCTGGCAGCTAGTAGGCACTTAATAAATGTTTATTGAACTTATCCAATTTCTATCTTCTCTCCTTCCAATACATATATTATACCCCTTGTTGGACACATGCTGTTTTGCACAGACCTACGCAATCAATTGATTAATATTTACTAAGCATCTATATCCATTAAGGTCTTAAATAAAGAATAAACATAAAGTAGTTAAAAACAAATCTTTATTCCACAATCAAGTCAATGCATATTTGGGGAATTATTCTACGTTGTTATGTTCTGTGAATTTTGTTGTTTGTTATTGTTTGATCATTTTCAGTTGAGTGTGACTCTTCTAGACCACTTTTGTGGGTTTTCTTGGCAAAGATACTCCAAATCATTTCATATATAGATGAAGAATCTGAGGCAAACACAGTTAAGTAACATGTCCAAGATCACACAGATAGTATCTGAGGTCGGATTTGAGCTCAGAATTTCCTGATTCCTTGTCTGGTACTCTAATCACTGAGTCACCTAGTTGCCCAACTAATAAAATTGTACTTTTCTCTTTCTTCCTCCCCACTCCCTCTTCCCTACCTATCCCCATTTTCCTTCTTCCTTTCTTTTACTCACATTGTATTCTATTTCTGAAATTCTTCTCTCTATCTCTTCAGCTTATGGAATCCTCCTAATCCTTTGGTCAATTTGATAGCCAGTTCCTCTATGAAACTTTCTTGGAGTATTTTATTTTTAGTTTCTGCTATGTGCCTGCCTTGTTCTAGATACTAGAATAATAACCTTGATAGTAACCTCAGATCTCAAAGAGAATTTGACTGAATATCTGTGCTGTTTCTTCTCACTAGACTGCAAACTTCATGAGAGCCAAGACAAAGGTAAGTTTAGATAAGACATGTTACACCAGTAGATATTAAAACTGTAAATATTTGTTGAATTTGTTTATTATTTTTTCCAAAAACACTTTAGAGCTTGTATATTTTGTGATGAGAAATCATTACAAAACAGAGTTGGAAAAACAGGCTTCTCTTTGTTTTAAAAGAACTGCCACATGGAACCAGGATAAACCCGTTTTGCCATTCTGTACATATTATAGAGAAACAAATTTTGAAATGTCAGAAGAAAGATATTTCTAACAGTTATAGCTTTCCCAGAGTGGAATGAGCTATGTACTAAGATTACAATACTCCTCATTACTTGAGTTCTTTAAGCAAAGGCTAGGAAGACCACTTGTTGGGCATGTTGTACACATGATCATTTTTTAGATATAGGTCAGAATTCATATCATTTGAGATAATGGTTGCTGATAAATGTTTAACTGATTTTCCCAGGGAAAAAAGTAACTCTGTATTATAATACATTATTAAATTTAATCTGCATCATTAATATTTTCTCCATTAATTTCTTAAATCTAGGTAACCGATAAGATAATTAATTCAGCTCCAATTTGTAATAGTTGCCAATTTCTGCAGAGCAAATGCTCATGCTTAAATTCTGACCATCTTCTCTCATGAGCTAGTTTGGGTTGGCTGCAGCACATCTCTGTTATGACGTATCTTCCAACTCTGAAATCCCACATGTGATTATTGGAGAGCAAGAATGGGAATTGTGTGTAATTTAGATAACTTAACACACATAATTGAGAGTTTGACCTATTGTCCTTATATGGTGAATAAACTCCTTTAGTGGTGTTTGAGAAGGGAATTGTGACTATAACTAAAAGTATGAGGTGGAGGATTGGAAGGATGGTGATATCTTGAATGTCAACAAAAGTTGGAAAAGGAGTTTGTAAAATGAGATTATGAGCTCAGTTTTGGATGGGTTGATCCAAAGGATTAATTATCCACTGTGCCCTTGCTTAAAAGATTTGTAGCTATTTTATTGTTTCAATCATTCATTGATTTTAAACTGGCAGATATCTCTGAGGTCATCAAACTTAAGTTCTTCATTTACATATAAGGGAACTGAAGGTCAAAGACATATGGCGAATGACTTAAATGATATTTAAAGCCAGACCCTTACAGTGTGTCTATTATCATAGGCTCTACAGATGGACGATATTCCCTCAGTGTTTTGGTTCCAAATCTAAACTCTTTTGTTTCACAGTGAGTTTAGTGATATAACAACATATCCAAAGGATATGATTATAAGATTTAGAACTGGATGGGATAACACAGAACTTTGGACTTGGGGTCACATATTTTACTAAGTTCAAATCTTGCTTTAAACATCTACTAACTCTGTGATCCTGGACATGTCACTTAACATTGTTTGCCTCAGTTTCCTAAAATGCAACATGAGATAGAGAAGGAAATTGTTAACTACTACAATATCTCTTCCAAGAAAACACCAATTAGGGACATCACGTATTGAACATGACTGAAAAATGACTGAACAAAAGCAATATTATTTTGATTCTGAGAAAATTATATTTTCTTTTAATTAACTCATGGGAGTTCTACTCAGCAGTTTGAGGGGGAATAGGCTTAAAGAAAAGTGGAGGTATTTTAAGTACTTTGCTTTTTAAAAAATGATTAATTTTAGTGTTGAAATAGAAATTGCAACAATCAATTATGCTATACTGCTTATTCACTACAAAACCCTGGTAAAAAAAAAAAAAAAAACATTGGAACCTTCAAATAGAATGTATTATAATGGCAAAATATTAGTTAACATTTATTTTCAAATCACTTGTATTATATGGTTTGTTTCAATTTTTTTCAAGCTTTAAAGCTATAAAATACATTTGACTTGTCAAGGAAGAAAGTTTGCTCAAAGGGAAAATTGTTAATTGCCAATTATTTTTGAACATGAATATATATATATATATATGTATATATATATATATATACATATATATTTAAAGAAGTAATATAATTTAAGGCATTGGTAGGTAAAAATACAAAAGTGCTAATGGTACCAAATTCTCTAAGAAAAAGTTGAGAAAATTTATCAAAGCCTCAGAGTCAGTATTCTATTTTGTTTTTTTACAAAGTATTTTTGTCAGGCCTATGAAGTATGAAAAATAGAATTATTTTTCATTTTGTTTAACTTTTCAATTAACAAGAGTTTATTTTTCCTTCCAAAATGTTCTCTCAATTTAAAAGAAAAAAAAAATCACAAAAATTGAATTCAAATTTCCAGTCAAGCAAAAACAAATTCTCATATTATTAGATTTTAGAGCTCTGTGAGATCAGAGGCTCTCTTTTCCTTTTTTAAATTTTTTTAATTCTTAGCACAGTGCATGGTATCTATTAGAGACTTCATCAGTGTCTCTTGATTTGATTTGACTTATCCATGTTGAAAAATGGATGTCTCCATAAGTATATTGAGTATATCTCCTCTGTGTTAGAAAGTGTCCTTCTTATATTATCTTTGATTTTCTGGAATTGTGGTAAATATTGCAAAGAACTGATTTCTTAGGTTTCTCAAAGTTGTTTGTTTTATAATGTTGTATGTTCTTATGCATTCTCTAGTACCATTCCAGGTGATAGGAAATACAAGGATTACTATAATACATCAGAAAACAGAGGCTCAAAGAAACAACATCATTTATCTTACTCTATAAAGCTAATAAATATGAAAGATGGGATTCCTATCTTTGTCTTCTCTGAATTCAGGTTTGGTGTACTCACTTTATCCTAATTACAACCTTCACCACTATTTTTTTTTAATAAGATGGCAGGACTTCCACAATTTGTTTGGAGAAAGTAAAGGTAATACTTTGTTGTCCTGACTCTCCCCTCCCCCCGCCCATGGTGGGAGAAATAAATCAAATAACAAAAATCAATTTACCAAAAAAAAAAAATAATAATCAAATCAAATCAAATCAAATGCCTCAGCCTGACTTTTAAGGCTTTCTATGATGAGTCCCTAGCATTCTTTTCAGCTGCTATTTACACTATATAGTATAAAAATATGTTCTTTTTTTTCTGCCTCAATGTATTTGTTCATCATGCTTCTTTCACCTGTAATGTTTCCCCCTACTCTCCTTGCCCCATTTTTTTTCTGTTGAAATTGCAGGCAAAGTTAAAAAGTCACTACTTTCACAATGAGATTCAGACAAAAGAACACTAAATTGGGAATCAGAGTTCCTTCAACCAGATCTAGACTTTAGCCTTACACCAAATCATTGCATCTCTCTGGGGCTCAGTTTCCTGGCTATAAAATAAGGGACTAGAGCAGACTACATTCACATGTAAATCATTTAATCCTTCTCTGATCTTCCAGATTGGAGGTAATCACTTTGTTTTATGTTGTCTTGTGGCCCTCTTCCTTTCCCATAACAGTTTATATTTTTAAAAGTCATTACGTCCTAGTTTGGATTCTTATTATTTATATATCTATATCATTCCCCTATTTCATTGGGTGACTATTTGGAAAACACTAAAGTGCTATATAAATGAGTGATATTTTATTACTATGTTATGTCATTGTTTTTTTTCCCAATTACTATGAATTTTTAAACATTTTTAAAATTTTGAATTCAAAATTCTTTTCTTTCTGCCCCTCCTCTACCTTTTGAGAAGGCAAGGAATATGCATGACATATTTCCATATTAATCATGTTTCAAAAAGATACACAAAGGAGGAAACAAATTAAAGTGTTTAATCTTCATTCAGAATTCATTAGTTTTTTCTGTGGAAGAGATAGTATTTTTCATCACGAATCCTTTTTATCATTATTTTGATTAGAGTAGCTAAATCTTTCATTGTCCATCATTGTTGCAACCTTGCTTTTACAAAGTACACTGTTGTCCTACTTCTACAAACTTCACTTTGCATAAGATCATATGTTTACCATTTTTCTAAAACCATCCTGTCATTGCTTATATTATAATAATATTCTATGACAATCACATTTTACAAATATTCTCCAATTGATACACTTCTTCAATTTCTAGTGATCATAAAAACCTGCTATAAATATTTTGATATTACAATTTATTAATATATTTTTATTAGTAGTACATTATAACCTCTTTAGATGCAAAGACTGTTTTACTCATCATTCTATATCATTGTAGTGACTGGTACAATAACGTACATTCAATGAATATCCTTTACATACGAGATTAATTGAATTTAAGGAATTATGTTCTGTTCTAGTATTCTGTCCAGGAAAATATTTTCATGCTTACAACAAACAGTTCAAAACAATACACTTATTAAGGATTCTAGGAAGTATCAGCCACACAGTGAAATCTGCTTCAAAGCATTCATTCCATGTCTCTGGAATTTGGTGTAGTGATCATTAGAGGGTTCATCAATAAGGAAATGGTCAGCCAATTGTTGGGACAAATAATTGTCCTGGCTGAAGTAAACCAAAATAAGAAGCGTGGGGGCCTGTGTGAGATAGTGGGAAAAGACTTATCTTGTAATCAAAATGATTCAAATTTAAATTCCATCTCTGGATCTTGAATAATTTTTGTTTTTATCCTATGACTCAAAAACTACTGGATTTGAAGTTCTTGCAGAAAAAAAATCATACAATGTTCATGCTGCTTTTGTATCAGTAACTAGCATAGTAAGTGAGACAAATATGTCTCCCAATGATTAAGTATATGGTGAATCTTGTTAAATATTTGAAATATGATCTCCGTACCCAAAGACAGGACAAATGATGTTACTGTTTGTAGTCTGTAAACTTTTTTGGTAAATATACTGACTAAAAGCCCAAACAGGAAAAAAAAAATCAATTCTGTCTCTGGCACATTTTTGTAGTATGATCATAGGCAAACCATTAACATCTCTGGATTCTAGACAACTTTCTAATTCAAAATTACAGATGAGTTTTTGGTCTACATCAGCAGAAGTTCATTCCAACTCTAATTTAGGGGGTCACAGAACTGCCCTCCTATGAAAAGCAAAACAATAAAATAGCATTTCTCCTCTTCCTGCATGGGACTTCTGTACTATGCAAATGTTGTGCTGGACACATGACAATTTTTTAAAAAAAAAATTTTCCTTTTCTATCTTATTTTTTTCTATGTTGCTTTCTTCTTTTGACATAAGGAAACTCCAGTGAGTGAAAAAATGAAAAGATAGGGGAAAAAGGAAAGAAGGTGGAACCAAAGGAAATTTATGTAGTAGTCATGTTTGCCTCAAGTTTTTCTCTGACTTTATTTTTCGAGTTATTTGTTCTAACTCACTATTTTGACTCCTCTGTCTTGACTGTTTGAATCACTATAAATTGTATCCCTACTTCCCAGTATCATAAGTGGTGAAATTTCCCATATCCACAAAGATTTCTAGATTTGAAACTAGGAGAATTCCTGTACTTATACATGTAAGGATTCTAGAAATCATGATCTCCCTCTATTTTTATAATTAAAAATCAGTGAGAAGAAGATAGATTATTTAGATAATTAGTTTTTAACTTAAGATCAATAGACTCCCAAAGGATCTGTCTGTATATAGATTTCAAGGAGTCAATGAATATAGATTGTTTCTTTGATAATCTTATTATTTTTGCATAACTTAAAAATATTATGCTTAGTTCATCAGCTTCAATAGCCTAATAAAGTGTGTACAACATACTCCCAAGGGGTCACTAGCTTTCAATTAGTTTATTTCTCAAGTGTCTCCCTTAAAGTAAGGCTTCCATGATTTTATGATATAATAGCATTGCAGTGTTGCAATAATCTGTGTGTGTGTGTGTGTGTGTGTGTGTGTGTGTGTGTGTGTGTGTGTGTTTGGGAGGGACATGGGGTTTAATTCACTCACCTAAATTCACAGAGACGGTGTCAAGAGTCAGAGGCTAGATTTGAACTTGGGTCCTCTAAGTCACATACTCTACTATGCTATCTAGTTGCCTTTTGGGATCTTATAATAATGCTAGTGTAAACATAAATTCTTCCCCTAGTTTGGTCTATAAGTTTAGCTATATCACTACCCTGCTTCTTTTTTACTTTTACTAAATATATTTTCTGCTGTGCTTTTGGACTCTTCTGAGCACATCTTAACTGATTTCTGTGTAACACTTGGGTCTGCATCATGGATTGACTCAAATAATAATTTCAAAGATCCCTTCCTGCTCTTTCGTTGATCTTTACTATTCCCCAAAAGGTGTATAAATTCAGGGTCATTGAAAAAGGCATGATTTATACCCTGTAAATTCTTAATTTTCCAGCTCATTACCAATTCCTCTTTCAATACCATTTACTTCAGTATCTTATTTTTGCTAGTCAATGCATTATCTTCGGCATTTTGGCATTTTATATATGTACCTAGTCATATCCAAAAGGCATTGCAGAGAAACAATTTGTGCAATGTATTTGTAATTTTTCTAGAGAAAATCATTATGGATGATCCTTGTCCTCTATTTTTTCAAATTCAATTTTCATTTATTTCTTGCCAATGTTTATGTGTTTCACTTTACATAATTAAGAAGATACATTTTAAACTATAAAAAGCCAAAGATATTATATACTTCCAGGAATATTCATACAACATTAATGTTCGGAATTTTTAAGAGGCTTGAAGTTATCATTATTCTCCATATCATGCATCTCTGTGTTTTACAGAGTTATAGCTCAATACCATGGTCCTTTCCAAATATATTACCAAATAGCATGATTATACACATGAAATAAAATAATATCTGTAAAGTGCCTAACTCAGTGGCTGGAATATAATAGTTCCTTCATAAATTCTTTCCTCCCTTCCCTCTCTTCCTCCCTCCCTGCCCTCTCTTTCTCCCTCCCTGCCCTCTCTTCCTTCCTGCCCTTTCTTCCTCCTTCCCTGCCCTTCCTTCCCTTCCTTTTTAATTTTTTTTTTTTTTTTTTTATTTTGAGCACAGTGATTTTCTTATCAGGAATAGTAGACTAAAAGCTGCACACTTTCTTTCTAGCCTGGTAGCTTGATGATTTGCATAAATAGTTAGGGATTCTTTTACCCAACAGTATGTCAATAAATCTGATAATACAAGTAAAATAGATGAATATTTATAAAAATATAAATTGCCCAGATTAACCAAATAGAAAATAAAATACTCAAATAATACTATTTTATAAAAAATGATATTGAATATTATTGAATTTGTTAAGGAAATAAAAATCTCATGGGCTATTTGGATTTGCAAGTGAATTCTATCAAATTTTTAAAGAACAATTAATTCCAATACCAAAAAAACATTTGGGAAAAGATCTAGATCCTACAAAATTCCTTTATGACAAAGATAGGGAGTTGACACAAAAATCATTAAGAGTTAAAACAGAAAAATAAAATTGTAGATCAGTGTTCCTAATGAATAATAATGCAAAAAAAATAAAGCATTATCAAAAAGATTATATTAATTTATTAGGAGAATAATACACTATCATAATACACTAGAAAAGAAAGCAATGTCACTGATCATTAAAAAATTAAAAAGAGGGGAATTCTGAAGTAAGCAGGAAAAAAATCAAGGTAGCATTAGAACTTCAGTGTTAGAATAGAAAAATATAAAATAAAAAATATAGTTGAAAATAACAAATATTACTAAAAGAAAACCTAAAACAAGGCAATTTAGGTAATCGTATTTCAAATTTGCCCAAGAAATCTGTATAATTAGAAGACATATCCACCTTGATGAAATTATATCTTCTTTTGAATATTTTATAAACTTTAATTTTTGATGCCATATGGTAATTTTGATTTAAAAAAAATATATGTTGACCATCTCTAATGCTCTAATTACAGAGGCAACCTTAAATATCCAACTACCACAACAATGGAGTACAATCTCTGAAAATACTTCTAGTTTGGGATTGTGTTCAAATTAGTGTTTGATTGTACATTTGTTATCTAAGAAATAATCTACTTCCATATGGAGACACCAATCTCAGAATATCAAATGATCATGTGTATCTCATAATAACAGCAATTCCTAAACAGCCTATTAAAAAGCATGGGATCAGGGAGAGTATGTGCAGTTTGTGAGGATAGTAAAGTTCAGGAGTTATTATCTAAATCTTACTAATATAATCTAAGAGAGTAGAGTTGTAAAATACTTGGGGAGTTATCAATTTTGTTCCAGCACTGTTCAGTTGAAGAAATCCAGGTTTGGAGAAGTTGAGGGATCTATCCAAGGTCTACAAGATAAGTAAGTAGCAGATCTAGATCAGTTGAAGGATTGAACAAATTCATGAAATTTCAGGTCTTTAGATCAAATGAATGGGAATTATAAATGTAGACATATATAAATGTAGACTCAGTATATCTCAGTGAGTATTTATTATTGTCCTACAATATGCCAGATTCTGTGGTAGTTGATGTCAAATTTAATGATAAAACCTTGCTCGTGTAAAAATAGGGCTTTGTATTTGAATTAAGTTATTTTTATGTAGATATGTATATTTTGGTATTTTGTTTGTTCTTCAGATATTGTCAATTGTGTTCAACTTTTTGTGACTTTATTTTGGGTTTTCTGGGCAGAGATACTAGAATAATTTGGCATTTACTTTTTTGGATAATTTATAGATAAAGAAGTGAGGCAAACAGAAAACAAAGGAAATAAAAATTGAGGCCAGGTTAAAACTTGGGAAGATGAGTCTTTCTAATTCTAGGCTTGATGCTTTATGCATTGTGGCATCTATAATAAAATATAAATAAATATAAATACGCACATATATATGTATATATGTGTATACATAACTATGTGAATATACATATGCTTAAGTAATAATGATAATAAGAAAATTATAATATTTTGTTCAGTTGTTTTAGTTGAATGTGACTCTTTGTCATCCCATTTGACTATGTCTTAGGAAAGATACTGAAGTAATTTCCCATTTCCTGCTGCAGTTCATTTTAAAGATGAAGAAGGGGCCAAGAAAGCTGTGATTTGCTTGGGATCACATAGCTAGGAAGTATCTGTATGGGCTTAGATTTGAGATCAGTTTTTTCCAGACTTTAGGACCGATGCTCTATCCACAGCATCATCTAGCTGCCTAAAAACAACAACAAACAGTAAGGGCCAGCATTTATAGAGAGTTCACTATGTGTCAGGCATTGTGGTAAGTGCCTTTCAATTATTATCTAATTTCATCCTTACCAAAGTCTTGGGAGATAGGTGCTATTATTATTGTGATTTTATAGATGAGGTACCTGAAGAAAACAGCTTTTGTGACAATGTCCAAAGTCATATAGATATAAAATCTGAGGCCAGATTTGAACTGCTTTACCATACAATGCCTATACTTATAAATGGATATAGGATATGATGTATCACATTTATTTATGCAATTTATTTTTCACCATGCATTTATTAATGCACATGCATTGTAAATTGATCTCTACTGATATTCTGTATAAATTGTATCTCAATATTATTTACCACATTTCAATAAAAATAGTATTCATTGATGAATAAGCATTTAGATCCAACCATATTCATACATTCATACATGTATAATGAAGACATGTCTAAATAGTAACAAACATCCAGGTAGCATTCACAAATATTCATATTCCCTTACCACATTATATATATATATATAATTACATATGTACTATGATAATGCACACATATACACACATACTTGTGCATCCACAATTTAGTTGAGATCTGTGATTTGTATTGGTATGAGAATCGTTCTCCCAATGGATGCAGCATGTAAACTTGCCCATAATTTTGAGTCTTAAAAATGATTTGCCAAAAGTTCCACATCCTGAAGATGTTAAGTTAAACTTGATCTTTCTGAGGGTATCTCACAGCTCTCTAACATATTCCTTAAAATCACTGTTCATTGTGATCAATAAATAAGAGGAAAACCGGGGAGAAATGGCACTTTCTTTTTCCTATAATTTCACTTGAAGACTGATACTTTCAATTTTATATATAAAGAGCAAATCAGTTTTCTGAGCACCCAGCTACAATTTTCCCAGGAGCTACATTTTTCAAACCATATTTTATTATACAATACATGTTTTCAAATGTGGATCAACCAGTCATATGACAGATTTAAGTGATGAATGAATACTCATAATGAAGACTTGGGCTGAAAATGTCATAAGAATGTTCCAAAGTGATGAGTAACTAATTGAGCTTCCCATAGTAGATGGCTTTGATTTTGCATAATTAATTTGATACCTAAAATGAGTCCCAAACTCATTTATAATTTTCATAATTTGGGTGATTTTTTTCTGTTTTATTTTTTTGGTTCAGCAATGTGTAACTCTAGGTGATCCACAGAGAAAGACAATTTGGTCCTTCTCCATTAACCTTCATGCTCTGTATCCCTGGTGGGCAACTTGGCCCTATCAGCAGTATGTTAATTTTTATTTTTCCCAGCAAGCACAATATCTTGCCTATGGCATACTGATGGCAAACTGTTGGAAGCTTAGCATATTTTTGTAACTAAAGCAAATAGGCTAACCTTTTTTTCAACAGATCACTATATCTTGAAATATATTGGGTTTGTTTTACAAGGGGCCAGAGTATAGATCTCAGAATTGGAGAGAGGTAGAAAGGATTTTTTTTTTTTTACTACAAAAATACTAAGAATGTTTCTATTAATATGTTTAAATATTATTACATGATTGAGTTATTCATAGGATAAACATAATGATTTTCTTCATTCTAATTTCTGTTCAAAAAGGGAGCAAAAACACTTATTAGAGCCTAGGATCATAAATTATTAACTGTAATTTGGTTTATAGAGGCAATCTATTTCAACCTCTTCATTTTAGAATTGTGAGTACAGTACTGTGAAATAAAGTGACCTGTCCAAGATGACACAGGTTAGAAATGGCAAATTCAGAATTTGTACCCAAATTTCTGATTCCAAATTCCACAGTTTTTCTACACTGCCCCTCAATGCATCCCCCTTTCTACAATGGAAGAAATAACATCTCTGAATGGACTTTCTGCATTATTAAGACCTTTGACTTTAGCTTTACTTTTTAAAGAGAATTGTTTTGACTCTGCAGTCCATCCTTTGCCCAATACTTCTGGATTTATGTGCATATTTATAGTTAATTTGTTCTTTTTCCTGACATTCAGTGGACAAATCACAATAAAAGCAAATGGGCATCAAACAAGAGGGCAGACATGCGTCTTTTGTGTGTTTTACATTTATTTAATCAAATTCATTTCATATCAATTGTGCTAAGCAAATCCATGCACATAAACAAACCCTAATTTTAGGAAATTGATGTGTAACTGGCCTAGATGTAGGGTGAGAATAGGGATGCTATTCCAAGTGCAGAAAATAATTTCCTCCAAATCAGACTTTGATTAGAATCAATCTCTAAAATCTAAACCAATTTACCATTATGATTCACTTTTGGAAACCCTATCTGTAGCAGGGAAAAATGCTTACTTATTATCTGGAACCTTATAATTATGCCTTTGGTTAAGTATTTGTTCATGCTCTGAGGATTTTGGTGTAATATGTTAGAATTGGAGCACTAAATCATAGAAGATAGCAACAGAGTGGAACTTAAAAAAATATATAAGGAATATAATGTTTCTTTACATTAGGAAATAATAGAATTTTCTTATCTTATGAGATTAATAGACAAATAATATCTTCAACTAAGCTACCTTTTCAAGGTAAATAGGGCTATGTTTTGGGATTTTTCCTCTATTTATAAAATTAACTTTATTTTGGGAAGTACATACAATTGAGTAGTGGTCCTCAAACTTTTCAAATAGGGGCCAGGTCACTGTCCCTCAGACTGTTGGAGGGCCAGACTATAGTAAAAACAAAAACTCACACTCTTTTTCCGCCCCTCAGCCCATTTGCCATAAGCCGGCGGAAAACGTCCTCAGTGGGCCACATATGGTCCATGGGCCATAGTTTGATAATCCCTGCAATTGAGTATAAACCTCAATTTTAAAACTGTCATTTATCAGGTATATGTGTGTATCTTCACACACACATATATCCATATATCTATCTGCATGTACGTACACAGTATATATGTATATGTCTATGTATACATATATGTGTATATGTTTGTATGCACATGTGTACATATAAATAATGCCTGTATTTACATGTGTGCATGTATGTTTATGTACACAAATATAAATCTATGCATATAATTGTTACTTGTACTTATGTATATGTGTGTATGCATGTACGCATATACACTTTAGACACTCATTAATTCCTAGAATTATATCTCTAAAATATTGTCCAATCTTCTTCAACAAACAAGGAAAGTGAGACATAGGAAAGCTAAATGACTTACCTCCTAAGTGGTAGGGTAATACTTGAATCCAGGTCATCTGATTCCAGTGTTTGTCTTCTCTGATTATTCCATCTGACATTACAGTTTGGAACACATCCATATCTGCTCATCTACCACTCTGATGCCTCATTGCAGTGTTCATGGGAGGCTGGGGTCTCCAATTTTATACCAATGGAATATAAATAGTGCCAGTGTCTATGATAACAAAAAGGTATTGACTGAAGATCCAGCAACAGAAATGCATCAGTTCTGAAGAGCACCTAAGCAAAATACTATAGACAGAAATGTAACACTCATGACCTGACCTAGCTCATGGCAACCCATCAGTAGAAAAATATTTAAGAAATCCTTAACCTTTGTATCCACCTTCTATATCATACCAGTGTGATAGAAATGGTGAAAGAAAATGAGACAGAACATCCTATAAGAAACAGAACATAAAAGATTTCAGAAAGATAGATAAACAACATACATAATTAATCTGCAAAATATACTGGTATTCTGTTTAATAGGAAAACTTTTATTCTTCTCATTTTTAGACTTTTAAATTTATATGGAGCATGTGATTACAAATTTTAATGCAAAAAAAGATACTATAGATTAGAAGTTAGTGTCCTGGAGGTTTCATTTTTTTATATTTTATTAGTAAACCTGATTATTATAATTCACATTCTTAAAATAATATAAATATTTAAAATAGATGCTATGGTATCATGTATGTATACTTACATTTGTATTGTATATATACATATACATCTATATTTTTGACGATATAATTCCTGACAGCCCATATTTATATATTTTAAATGTTTGTACTATATAGATACATGCACATAGGTACATTAATATTTTCTCCCATGTTTGACTAAAATCTACTAATAGTTTTAAAATAGAAATAAAGAAAATCATGATGTAATTGCTTCCACAGTTTTGTTGGTTTACAAAAATAATTTTTCTCCTACTTTTGTCTAGATAACTCCAATATAGAACAGCTTTCAAAAGAAGACCAAATATGTCATTATTCTGGAGAGGGAGTAAGTTTACTAGAAGAGATCATTAAAGGAAGTAAAGCTATTCTCGCAAGAAGTCTTACAAAAGTAGCTCATAATGAAACAGATATTGTTCCTTATTTTATTCAATGGAAACTCTATCTTACCTGGAATAATGGTATAAGGTAACAATATTGGAAGGAGGTGTTGGTAGAGAAAAGTCAGATATTACCATTAAATATACAATTATTCCCTTCATCATTTTGAACTAATTTAAGTTTTAAAGGATCAAATTGTCAACTCCCTAAGTCTTGTACGGAGGGGAGGGAAACTATCTTGTGTCATATTACAAATTTGACAATTTAAAAACAATTCAGGCTAACATACACTATAATTATCAAAAGATTTGTAATTATTCAGAAATAACCAGGTAAAACCAGGCTAAGAAAAATGAAAACCTTGATAATAAACCTTACCATGCACATAATTTATCTTAATTTATGCTATTTTCATCTAATGAAAATATCTATGGCTCACTGTTTCCTAATGTTAGTTCCTTCATATTGTTCACCTTTTTTTTTTCTTTCACAGATGACTTCAGTTATGAACTTAATTTCTGAAATGTATTTTTGGCTTTCTTCATTGCTTAAATCACCAATTATTTAGATGTAATTAGAGACCTGTTTTTCTACATATATATATATATATATATATATATATATATATATGTGTTTATATGTATTTTGATAAATAAATAAGTTCAAAGTTTCTAGAGCTTTACCCATTATGGTTACCTTCCATTTTCTGTGTGTTTGTATGCATACATACATACACACACACACACACACACACATATACACACACACACACACACACACATACACACACACACACACACACACACACACACACACACGCGAGCTTCACTTCCCCTTCTCTTTCTCTTCCTCCCCTTCTTTTCGTCCCCCTCCTCTTCTCTCCCTTCCCTTCCTTTGAATATTTTTAATTGAATTGAAGCCCCAAAGACAATAGCCTTTTTTAACTTTAACTCCTCTATAGTTTAACAGAGTATCCTGTTTGATTGACACACTATATGACTTTCCTCCCTCTTTTTCTCCCTCTCCTTCTCTCCTCTCTCTTTCTCTCTTTCTCCCTCTCACCCTAAATGCAACAAAACCTCTTTTTTATGTAGGCCAGATTGTCTAGATTATATACTATAAATCTTTTCTTTATTTTATCATTTTGCCTGGGCATCATATAATGGGAGATTAAAGGTTAATCCTGACTATTTTCTAAAAGATTGTATAAATCAAGCAGTGATGTGCACAATATGTCACATCATAGTGTTAGTTAACATTATGTCCAAGACACATTACATAAAATATTTGTCAGCAAAGAGCTCGTCGATCCCAGCAGTATTCTTTACACTTGAAAGAGCAGATGTGCATTTTGTTTGATGAGCTGCAGTGTCATTGGCAGCATTAAAATCAAAATAACCTTGGAATAGGAAGCTAAAGGCTATGAGAGAGGACAGGCATTGCACCAAATTTAGGTTCACATGTTTCTCACTTAGCTGCAGATACTATAAGGATTTCTATAAACATTTTAATAAAAAATGCAGCAGACATTGATTTGTCATGTTTCATGCTGAGTTAAGATTAACTTATTTCCCCTTTTCCTTCAAAATGTCTCTGAAAAAATTATCATTAACAAAAAATTCAATTTCCTAAGTTTCTCATTAAAAATAATGAAATAAGAATTTTCCCTGGGGATGCATGTCACACATGACGGCGAATGTTGTCATATAGTATTGGCTTTTGTATCTTTGAGTTCCTATAGTATTCACTCTGATAAGTGATGCAATGTATGGAATGCAGGGAACTGAGAAGGAACAGTCTCGCAAGTAGTAGAAGAGTCAGGAGACCGATAGATCATGGGAGTTATTGGATGAAATTATAACCGGGGGGAGGGGGGGAAGATAACCATTAGTGTTGAAAACTGCCGGGAAAAAAATGGTCTGAGTCAAAATCCTAAAAAAAGATGGAGAAGTTTGATTGAAACTCCAAGAAGAGAGATTAGACAATTTCTTCTTGTCTCCCAAAAGGGGAAACTTAAAGGGAAGCAGATTTCAGGTGTGTGATAAAATAGCAATTTTCAAAAACCTTAACAATTAGTTCTATTCAAAAATTAACTTTTTTTCTTTAGAATATAGTAGGCTCTCTTCTAGCAGAGGCATCATCTTATCTGACCTATCTTAGAATTTTGGGTGCTTAATAAATAGAGAAGATATTCCTGTTCTATAGTTGGGAAGCCAAGCAATAAATCCTCCATCTCATTGTCACATGGGAATTTCACATTTCTGGGATCAGAATTTGACTTTCATAGAATATAGAAATTCCAGGGGTAGTTGTGGGGGACATGCTAAAGTCTTCTGTGTGTCTTCCCTTAAGAACGAAAACTTCAATACTATTCAACAGGTTTTATCACTCCTATTTCTTATATGAACAAGAGGTCATTCATTACAATCCTTCTTTGTTTCTAGAAGAATATGACAGCATTATTTCAAAATCAGAATTGCTACTGTCCTTCCCTCATTTCTTTCCTCCCTCCCTCCCTCCTTCCTTCCATCCCTCCTTCCTTACCTCTTTCCTTTCTACTTCCTTTCTTTTTTTTTCTTTTATCTCTTCCTTTCCTTCTTCCTTCCCTCTCTTTCTCATTTTACCTTTTTATCTTTTTTCTCTTTCCTTTATTTCTCTCTTCCTTTCTTTCTCTTCCTCTTGTTCTCACTATCTGTCTCTGTCTCTGTCTTTATCTCTCCATCTCAGTTCCCTGACTCTCCACACCCTGCCCAGAAAACTGCTCATGGGCCTGATTCTACCCTAATTATAATGAAAGGTTTGACCTGTCCAATTTCTGAAATGGGAACTAGTTCTCTTCTTAGGCAGTCTGCTGGTCTCTTGCTTCCCTGAGGTTTACCACATCAATGACAGATTTAATGAGGGCAACATGATTAATTTGGCTCAGTATAGTTTAGAACTTCTGAGTTGAAAAAATCCAATAGTCTCAGCTTCATTGATAGATGGGATTACAGGTAGCCACCACCATGATAGACTTTTTCATTTTAAGAAAATGGTTATGAAAATTATCTAAATATATATTTAAGGTAAACTTGAAAAAAATCAGAATAGAATAAGGAAGTTCTATAAATGATTAACTTATAGATTATATATTTTAAAATAAATTACTGAAAGATATAGTTAAGATTCATACTTTATTACAAAAAGCATGTCATTTTGAGCAAACCAGATCTTCAGTATTTTACTCCCACAAAAAAAATGGATCATAAAGGAAATTTTAAAAGTTGAAATGCAGGTATCAAAATACTATTTTTCTTAAGTTCCTAACCCAAGGTTAAGAAGCTTGCATGATGGTGAAAGTGATATGCTATTGCATCAAGATCTAATATATTGCAGGAGCTCTTGAATAAAATCTATAACCATTCAAAAGAAATCAGAAAAACTACATAAAAGGAAGGAAGGGAGGAAGGGAGAAAGGGAAGAAGGGAGGGAGGGAGGGAGGGAGGGAAAGCTACTACAACCACAAATAATTATTATTAGCCAGATTGTGACTTGTAATTGTTTTGTCAGTCCATAAAGTTACCACATCAAGTTTGAGAGGAAAGCTCAAATTTTAGATGGGAACTACAGTTGTATCATTAAATCAGAGGGAAAGAGTGAATTAAATTATAATTGGTAAATACATTTTTAGATTATAACATATACTTTGGGGGAAAGAAGAGGCACAATTGTAATTTTCCATTAACCATCTGCTATATCTTCATTTCCTACATAGTTGTGGAAATCCATGCCTTTTCTATGTCAATTCAACTGGTCCCTCTCGTGAAATAAATGGGCTTGACTGAATGATCTTTAAGGTTCTAAGATCTAAATCTTATGACTTTGAAGTATTTATTGTTAAACTGTAGCAAGCTCAGTATTTCAAAGCAATATGAATTAAAACACTGCTATAGATTCGGATTGGAATATGGATATAATAATGCGTTTATAGTTGGGAATATCTGGGATCAATTCTTATATTTGACAATTGCACTTGGGAGCAGTGATCTAATTATTAGTCACTATATAGACAAATGATGTAACTTCTTTGGACCTCAATTAACTAAGATGTACACTTGTCATCCTATGGGCAGTAAATAACTAGGTAGATAAATAGACAGACTGACAGATACATAGGTAAACATGTACCTAGTTAGACAGATAGATATCCCTGTAGAAATTCTAGTTCAGATAATAAGAAGGATAAATCTTAAATAAATGGTTGATGAGAGCTTTTCTTGATGAATATTATTATTGTTTATATTATATTAGCACATCATATACTAGTAAACGCATTTTTCTATTTCTTTGGTTGGTTGGTTTGTTGTGGTTTTTACAGAAATGTTATAAGTGTTCTTTCTTACAAAGCTTTATTGAAAGTAACAAAAACCTTTATTTTGTTTTTCATTTTCTCTCTGTCATTCGCCTTTACAAATAGTCCATCCAAACAGCCCCTTCAAAACAAAATGTGTGGCAATGCTTTGGAACTAAATCGCCTTGATAAAAGATGGCATCATTTATTCTTCCTACAGATCTTTTTGTCTTTCTCCTTCTTAAACTAGGAACAAAACACGTTCATTCCCTGGAAGTCCTATCTGTAAATTTAATGACTTTTGTCTTTAAAGTGGCATTAGTATATCAAGAGTGCCCCAGATCTTTTATGTTCTGTCCATAAAGGGAAAACTCTATTATAGAACAGCACTTTGAGGGAGCTGTAATTTACTGAAAACTAAATTTCCAGTTATTTAAGCTGTGTTTGTGTGGGTGGATGTTGTTGTGTGGGCTGGTGGGGAAGGGCAGAAATATAGTAGACTTGAGGAATAAGTCAGAATGAGAAGCTGTGCCCTAAATTGAAAGGGGTCCAGATATGGTGCAATTGTTGTTTATCATCATGGGATGATGTCCTGACTTGTGTTTGGATTGGATTTAAGGAAAGCACAAATATGCAAATTCAATAGTATAACACTCACTTCCAGTTATCAAAGTTCATTGACAAGACAAAATCAAGATGATAAATGATGACCTGGGTTGTAGTTAAGTTGTTGGCTGTTGATTGTTGTAGTTTATTGTAGATTATTGACTACTGTTCAAAATTTTTTTCAAATCACATGTAGTACAGATGACTACATTACTGCTGGTTATCACACAAGTACACAATTGTAAAGACGAATCTACAATACTATGTTTGTTAGTTAAGTTGTGACCACAGCTGGGCATTCCTGTTTACAAATGAACGATAAACACTGACTTAGCTTTCGGATTCTTAGAAGCTTAGGCTTACATTCTTCAACAGATAAATGGTCAATGGATATGAATAGACAATTTTCAGATGGAGAAATTAAAGCCATTTTAGTCATATAGAAAAAATGCTCTAAATCACTATTGATTAGAGAAATGCAAATTAAAACATCTCTGAGATGCATCCTCAAACCACTTAGATTGGCTAAGATGACAGGAAAAGATAAATAAAAATTGGAGGGGATATGGGAAAAGTGGGACACTAATGCATAGTTGGTGGAGTTGTGAAATGATGCAACTATTCTAGAGAATAATCTGGAACTATGTCCAAAGGGCTATCAAACTGTGCATACCCTTTGATCCAGCAGTGTCACTACTAGGTCTATATCCCAAAGAGATCATAAAAAAGGTAAAAGAAAGCACATGCACAATTTTTTTTTGTAATGGTAAAGAACTGAAAATTGAATGGATGCCCATCAGTTGGAAAATGGCTGAAAAAGTTATAGAATAGTTATTGTTCTATAAGAAATAACAAGCAGGGGGATTTCAGAAAAGCCTGGAAAGACTCAAATAAACTGATGGTAAGTAATGTGAATAGAACCAAGAGACTATTGTACACAGTAACAACAAAAGTCTGTGATGATCAACTGGAATGGACTTGGTTCTTTCTAATAATGAGGTGATTTGAGGCAATTTTAATAGAATTGTGAAAGAAAGAGCCATCCACATGAGAGAAAGAACTATGAATATTGAATGTATATCAAAGCAGATTATTTTCACCTTTGGGTAGTAGTAGATGTTTGCTTGATTTTTATTTTCTTTTTCATGTTTTTTTTCCCCCTTCTTGATCTGATTTTCTTTTTTGCCCAGCATAACAAATATAAAAATCCATTTAGAAGAATTGCACATGTTTAACCTATATTGGGCTGTTGCAACTGTCTTATGAGCCCTTTGATCTCAGAGGTGAGATGATTGAGGCAGGAGACTCATAGTGTAAAAGGAGCTCCAGTTTATTATGCCAAACAGCCTTGTTGATATACATTTTTGCAACTATGATCAGCCTGTGAACAGTAGATAATTCAATCACCCTTCAGAGCAGCAGCTCATGGGCTTTGCATATGCATGGCATCTACCAATGATAGGAGAGCAGATCCAGCAATTCAGCAACTCTCACAGGCGAGAGACACTGTTAAGGCATCCCTGTTCATGAGCCACTGGTTGTGACCCTCAGACTCACTTGTTCCTATGGTCACAAATCATTGCTCCTTGCTCAACAAGGACATTTCTGCAATGTGTCAGAAGACTTACTGTGCACTAAAGGTCGAGGTGGCCTTGAGTTCCATACTCTAGCAGGATTGCTTGCTGTCTAGGGAAGGGGAAGGAGGAAGCAGGAAGAAAAATTTGGACACAAGGTTTTGCAGGGATGAGTGTTGAAAACTATCTTTACATATATTTGGAAAAAATAAAAAAAGCTATTTAAAAAGAAAAGAAACAGAACAAAATGAAAATGAAAAATGAAACTATAAAAAAGAATGTTACACTGAAAAGGAACCTTAAATTCACTCATCTCAGTTGAAGAAAAAAAAATTCACAGTTGTATTTTTTTCAATGGCATTTAATTTTCCCAAATGTATATAAAACCATTGTAGCTTTGATACTTCAATCAGTGTATATCTCATTTTATACAAAATGGACACTATGTCACTGTTAAGTCTTAAAAGAAAATGTAAGGTATATAGTCAACAAATTTAGATCATATATTATAGATATTATAGCCAGATTTTTACTTTGTAGGATCCTTCTTTGCCCAATTAGCTTCTGCTCCTACTTAAAGTTGACTCAGCTTGAAATGTCCATTCGGATATTATAATTGTTTTTTTTTTTTTTTTTGTTTTGTTTTGTTTTTTTTTTTTTGGTAAGGAAATCACCATTCTGGTTCTCTTTATCACTATCTTCTTTCTTCAGATAGCTAGTGACTATTCTTCAATTCTCTAATCTCTTGATCTCATCTTTCTTTTAGTACCTCAAACAGAACCTCCTCATGAGGAATAACACATTTCTAAAAATTAATTTTATTACTAACTATCTAGAGGAGAGGAGAAGTGAGAAGGAAGAGAGTAAATATTGGAACACAAAGTTTTTTCAGGGGTGAGTGTTGAAAACTATCTTTTCACATATTTTGAAAACCACAAAATTGTCATAAGTATCAAATCAAAAAAAAATAAACACTTTTATCATGCACAATGAGTTATTAATTTAACAGTTCCAAATCAGTTCTCTGAATTTTAATTTCATAGTCTTAAAAACTCAGAAATAGTCATAGATAAAGGAACTAACAGATAAAAATGCATTTCATTCTTCTCCACCTCCACTTCTCCTTTTGAAGAATAGATATTTGAGTAAAGTCTGCACAGTCTTGCCTCTCCTCAAACCCTGTAGCTGAGTGGCTGTACTTCATCTTAGTTGCTTTCATCTATGTTTTACATGCAAGTATCTTTTTGGATTCTCCTTTTAGTAAGTAAAGCACAGCACCTTACAAACAGAACAGAGATATAGAGCTTAAATGAACTGCTATATGGGCTGTGAGGATTGACTAGTTCATTTTATTTGTGAAAGAAGTTGAGTTCTACAGAGGCTAATTGACTTGCCAAGGTCATACAGGTAATAAGCAGCAAAACTAAGATTTGAATCCATGTTTAAAATCCAGCACTTTTCCTATTCCTCCTTAATATCCTATTCCTCCTGTTGTATCTCAATGATATAGAACTAAGAAATTCCCCTCTGATCATAAGTAACCTCCTTTTCTTTCTTTTCTTTCTCATGCTTTACTTCTCTGAAAGCTATTGTTTCTTCACTGTGATCTCCATTCTCTTCATCCATCCTTGTTATCCTATTTCATTCATTCTACTGTAAACTTCCTTACTTCTGTTTTCAACTTTGATCCTATGGTTGACCAGTTTAGAAAAATATCATCAATTCTCCTTGAAGGACTTTGCCTCTTATAGTATTTTTAGTCTTGTGTTTCCAAACCCAAGTCTGCATTACACCCACTAAATATATATTCTGCTTCCACTCAGGTGCTACTAAATTCTTCAGAATAAAGACATACAACTATACCAACAAGAATCACAATAAATTAATGTTATCTAATCTAAACATGGCCCTCACCGCTACAAGCTACAAGAATACTTTTATTCTTCCATGATTGACTTTCTATCACACTCTCCACAGAAATGTAATTCATGTCCAGGGCTGTATTTTCTCTAGCAGGTTTGCAGCTTATCACTGCTCACAGACCCAGTCATCCAATTTTCATTTATCCAGCTTTAAACCACAGAAGAAAGACTATGTACATGGGGAGAATAGCTCCCTTTCACTTTGCCTTTTTCAAAAGTGTTAGGAGTTAAGAAGTTTAGCCTAGTTTTAAGTAAATTAAGGAACAGGCATATTTACCTCTTTAGAAAAGGTCAAGAAATTTGACCAATATATACTTTCTTTAATATTGTGTTTGAACGCCTTAAGTGTTCATAATTTTCACTGGAAACCAACAGGCTGAAATGACTATCAAAATAATTAGAGACCATTTCACAAGACACATTTTATATTTCTTACAGGAAATATTAGATAAAAATATTTCTATTCTTCCAAAATGTTCTCTAACTATTCTTGAGTATGCTGAAAGCAAATTGCAGTGTCCATAAGGTTAGAAGAAATTTAATTAGAGTTTTTATAACAATACACTACAAGTAGCATCTGTATCAATAAGAAGCATTATTTTTTGTCAGCTTTTACTTTCTACTCTCTATTAGATAGTCTGCAACTTAATGCCTTCTAATTTGGATTAGGTAGTATTGTTTTCTCTTCTTTATAAAATAAACAGACAAGTTAATAAACAAATAAATAAGCAAAAAATAGCAAATAATTTTTTAAAGAAAGGTGGAGGAGGAGAAACAGGCAAAAGAAAGAGAAGCAGAAAAAGCAGAAACATAAAAAGAAGCAGAGGAAGAGGAAGGAAGGTAAAGGATATGGAGAACAAGAATGAGGGAAGAATAAGAACAAAAATAACAAGAACAAGAATCAGAAGAACAACAAGAAGCACAAAAAGAATAGGATGAAAATAAGAAAATTTCCCAGGAAATGAAAATCAACAGAAGAAAAAAAATCAGAAAACTTTTATTTAAATTTTCATCATACAAAAATAAATTTCATAAATTTCATGACATTTTGATAATAGTAATTGAGATGATGGAGAATTGAAATCTGTCTTAACTAGATTTGTACTATTTTCAAATTCATTTTTTCCCCCAGAATTTTAATGGGACAACTAACTCCTTAATTTCTGCCTTTACACAAAAGTTGAGATAAAATAGTCTAATCAATTGAAAGGCAAAAAAAAATTGAAAAGAATCACAGAAAATCACAGAGAAAAGAATCATAGGAAAGAGAAGAAACTTAGAAGTCGTTCTAGTCCAATATCTTCATTTTTTTAATGAGAAATCTGAAGCTTAGTGAGGATAATTGGAATGTACAAGGTTATTTAGTGAACAAATGCAAAACTAGAATTTTATCATATGCCAATTGATTAAAAATTCAGCTCTATTTCTATTGTAATGTCTTGCTACTGATCCCAGTGATGGAAATTTACATATGATCTGATATACATACATATATATATATATATATATATATATATATATATAGATATATAGATATATATATATATAGATATAGATATATAGATATATAGATATAGATATATAGATATAGATATAGATATAGATATATGTGTGTGTGTGTATGTGTGTGTGTTTGTGTGTAGTAATAACTAATATTGACTTCTTTAAAATAAGTTTATATATATATATATAAATATATATATATTACATTATTTCCCAATTACATTTCAATAAAAAAAAATAATTCATTTTTAAATTTTAAATTCTTTCTCTTTCTACCCTGTGTTTTGAGAAGGCAAGTGTTATATTGATTATACATGTGAAGTCATGCAAAACCTATTTTTATGTTGACCAGATTGCAAAAGGAAATATGTACACATTTTTAAAACAGTAAAAGACGTATATTTTATTTTGTTCTTGGAGTTCACCCGTTCTCTTTCTGGAGGTGAATTTTATTTTTCATTATGCGTCTTTTATAATCATCTTCAATCATTTTCTTGATCAGAATAGCTAAGTCTTTCACAGTTGATCATCATGACAATATAGCTATTAATATTTACATGTTCTGTTGCTTCTACTCAGTTCTATTCAACTGTTGCATTAGTTCATGTAGGATTTCTCAAGTTTTTCCTGAACCATTCTGCTTGTCATATCTTCTAAAAGAATATTATTACATGACAATTGCATACCACAAATTCTTTAGCCATTCCCCAATTGATGGAAATAAATTTCCAATTTTTTGCCACAAAAACAGAGAGATCTTGGTCATTTTTGTACATATAAGTCCTTTTGGTTTTTTTATTTCTTTTTTGTATTTTAACCTAGTGATGCACATTTTTAAACTTTTTGGTAGTGATTCCAAATTTTCCCCTAAATGGTTAGACCAGTTCATTACTTCACCAAGTTTCTTCAACTCCTTCAGCATTTGTCATTTTACTTTTCTAACATGTTAGCCAATCTGATAGGTGGCAAATGGTAACTCAAAGTTGTTTTAATTTTGAAATATCTAATTATTAGTGATTTAAAGCATTTTTTCAAATGACTATCAATAGCATCAATTTATTCTTCTGGATATGTGTTGACTTTTTAAAAAATTACTATGTAGAGGATGATTATAACTATTTTTAGCTATTGATGGAAATTCTTTATTTTTTAAAATATTAAGTTTTTTACATAGTTAAAATGAATAGCAAGTTGTATATAAGAGATTTGTGGTTTCATGTGCAATTTCTTTTTTATCATACTATATTATGGAAATGCTTATTTTCTTCCAGAAATTAAAAACAAAAGAAATACTTTTTTAAAAAAATAAGCCATTGAGAAACCAATGAACATTAAGTGTAAGTTTGATATACCTAATTAACTAACATCATTTGAAAATGTTTTTTAATATTTTCAATTTATTTTTAATTAATTATATTTTGTTTTTTCCAATTACATGAAAAGAGTCTTCAATATTAATCTTTAAAAGATTTTGAGTTTCAAATTAAGATGGCATAACTTTACCAGACCTAAAAGTATATCATAAAGCGTCAGTCATCAAAATCATTTAGTATTGGCTAAAAGAGTAGGGGATCAGAGGAATAGGTTAGGGACACAGACAAAAATAGTCAATTATTATAGTCTAGTGTTTAATTTGATTAACTCAAAGCCTCCAACTTCTGGGCTAAGAATTCACTATTTGACAAAAATTCCTGGGAAAAATTAGAAAATAGTATAGTAGAAACTAGGAATTAATCCATATCTAATACTCAATATAAAGATAAGGTGGAAATGAGTTCATGATTTAAACATGAAGAGTGATACTATAAGCAAATTCGGAGAACAGGAGTAGTCTACCTCCCAGATCTGTGGAGAAAGAAAGAATTTATGGCCAAAGAAGAACTAGAAAACATTATGAGAGGCAGGCATATGATGTTTGTTCTTTTTTGTTTTGCTTTATTTTATTTTGTATTACTTTTCTGTTTTTTCTTGTTTGCTTACTTTGCAAAAATATTTGTGGCTGTCCTTTTTTTTAGTGGCAAGAAACTGGATGTATAGATATCTGTCAATTGGGAAAAGACAATAAGTTGTGGTATATGAATGTAATGGAAAATTATTATTTTTAAGAAATGATTAGCAGGATGATTTGAGAAAAGCCTAGAGAAATTTATATGAACTTATACTAAGTAAAGTTAGTAGAACCAAAAGAATATTGTGCCCACCAACAAGATTATATGATAATCAATTTTGATCAACTTGGCAATTTTCAATAATGAGGTGATTCAGGCCAATTCCAATAAATTTGGGATGGAGAGTGTCATCTGCATCCAGAGAGAGAACTAAGGGGAACGCATGTATGTCACAACATATAATTTTTACTTTTGTCATTGTTGTTTGCTTGTTTGTTTTTCCTCCTTTTTGAGGAAGCTTTTTGATCTGATTTTTTTTGACCTGCTTGGTAAATGTGAAAATATGCTTAAAAAAATTGCACATGGTTAACTTGTGCTTGCTATCTAGGGAGAGGGGAAAGAGGGAAGTAGGGAGAAAAATGTGTAACAAAAGGTTTTATAAGGATGAATGTTGAAAACTATCTTTGCATATATTTTGAAAAATTAAAAAAAATTTAAATGTTGAACTTCAAAATTCTCTCTCTTCTTCCTTCTCCTTCTACCTCCACATCATTCTGAGACAGTAAACAATCTCATATAGGCTATACACATACAATCATGTTAAACATATTTCGACATTAATCTTGTAAAAGAAGACTCAGCAAAAAGGGAAAACTACAAGAAAGAAAGAAAAAAAAAATGAGCAATGGTGGCAGTAGCAGCAGCAACAAGAAAGGAAAATTTAAATTATCACACTTTCATCTACATTCAGACTCTATAATTCTTTCTCTGGATGCATTAAGCATTTTCCACCATGAGTTTCTTGGAATTCCCTCACATTCCAACTTTTTGTCATCACAAAAAGTGCTGACATGAATGTTTTTGTACATGTGGGTCTTTCTCCCTATTTCATGAATTCTTTAGAATAGGCAATTCTTTATTTCAGGTCTATTTGATTCATTGAATTTTTAGCCAGTTTTTTAAAAGTATTTTTGACACTGATGTAAGCATGCATTTGTGACATGTATGTCACTGTTGTGTGTCCTGTTGTAGGCACAAATTCAAGATAGTTCTAAAATCAATAACCATTAATTATAGAATGGTGAAAAATGTTATGCTAATTAATATATTAAAATATTATTATGTTTATAAGATATTGTAAATAATGAATATGGAGAATCTTTGGAAGACATATTCATTGTTAGCAAGAGATATGAACAAGAAAAAAAAACATTATGTCTACAACAATGTAAATATAGATAAAAATAGCAACAAAACAAAAATTTTCAACTGAATAGTTTGTAATTTTAATGATCTAGCTATTCTCTAAAGAATAAATGAAGAAGTTCCCTCCATGTGAATGCTCTGGAAATAAACCACTATCTATACTGTTTGTTTCCATTAAAATTTTATTATTGAATGGCTCTTTTCTTTATTTTTCTTCATTTTTATCTTGTATAAGAGATTAATTTCCCAAAGAGATCAATTAAGAAATAAAAGTGATATAAGAGGCTTTCTGAAGTTATGGTTGCTGTTTAAGTAGTTATTTGTACTTTTTGAATATAAGTTTACCTATATGTTTTCTGGCTATGATCAAGATGGTTCCTGTAGTTGTGTCTGTATGTTTATAGATTGAATGTTTATGTAGGAAAAACAAGTGATGACCAATATAAAAGTTAATGATATCCTTATACCATAAACGTAACTGAAGGGATATAAAGATATGGCATATTAAATGGTTTTTGTGGAGAACTTGGGTGAGAAAAAACAAGTTGTACAAAAATGCATTGTTGGAGAATTTGAGTAATGTTTACAGACCTCTTTAATCCTCACAAATTCCAATAGGTTTTGAATACTTGTATAAATTCTCTTTATATAAGATCCTATTGGTTGTGAAATTAATATCTTTATTTTTTGTTTTTGTTTTTGAATGTCCTATGTGACATGGAATTTTCTCCAAAGAGTCCAGAATCACACTTAAAACTCTAGGAATCAGAATAATATTTTCCACTCAATTTAAATTTTCTTTACCTGTTATTGAAGGGCACAGGATTTTTGCCATTACCAATTATCAAAGGCCAGAACATTTAGGTCCCAGATTCTTAACTACTTCATGTGGTTCATGACCCCATATTGGGTCTTCCAACTGAATGTGTAGATCATAAAATTATGATTTATTTTAAGTGAAATTTTAATTTGTATACCTACTTTATATACCTATACCCTTGGGGCTACATACAAATTTCTTGGGTTAAAAAGATTTAAAAATGGAACAAAATTTAGAAACTTTATGTTAGTTAAGTGACAACTTTTTTCACTGCTTCTTCAATTTTTCAGTGTATTATTTTTCATTTTCATTCTTATAGCATCAATAACAAATACTTCAACAGCAACATCTTTAGTATGAAGTTCCTGGTCCATTTGTTTTATTTTCTACTGTCATCCCTGTAAAAATAAATAGTTTTTATATAAAAATACATGTTTGCATATATACATACACATATATACATATATACATATGTGTATATATATATGCATACATACATATATATGTATGTATATATATATATATATATATCTTGAAATGCTACCTATTTATGTGTATTTTTGTGTATTTTGTATGAGACTTCCATAAAGATTGACCAAGTGCATAAAACCTGACAATTAAAAAACGAGCAAAAATATTGAATCCACTCTTTTAATATTAAAATGTAATAATATTACATTGAAAGTAGGTCTTGAAAGCATTACTTAAAATTTACTAGCAAACTAAATAATCAGGAGGATTCCAGGAAAATGGCATATAGGTGAGTAAATTTCAAACTCTTCAGATCTCCCCCCAAAATAGAACAAATTTGTGCCTTAGGTTGAACATAAACTGGTGAAAAATAAAGAAGATTTTAGGCATTTTTCTAATCAATAATAATTATAGCATTTTTTCATATAACTATAGATGGCTTTTATTTCATTATCTAAAATTTGTCTGTTCATATATTTGACCATTTATCAATTGAAGAATGATTTATATTCTTATAAACTTGAATATTTATATAAAATATATAAACTCTATATATTTTAGAAATGAGGTCTATATAAGGAAATAGTGGTTGTAAGAAACATTTTCCCCAACTTTGTGTTTCCCTTCTAATCTTGGGTCTGTTGGTTTTGTTTGTGCAAAATCTTTTAATTTAATGTAATCAAAGTTGTCCATTTTGTCTTTCATAATGTTCTCTAGTTCTTTGTTGATTATAAATTCTTCCCTTCTCCAAAGATCTAATAGGTAAATTATCCCTTCTTCTCCTAATTTGTTTATGATATCATCTTTTATTCTCATATCATGTACCTATTTTAACCTTATTTTGGTAGGGAGTATGAGATGTAGGTCTATGCCAAGTTTTTTATATAAAATATTAGTTTTCCCAACAATTTTTGTCAAATAGTGAATTCTTATTCCAAAAACTGGAGTTTGGGGGTTTATCAAATACTACATTGCTGCAGTTCTTGATTATTTTGTCATTTGTATCTAATCACTCTATTTCTTAGCCAATACCAAATGTTTTTGATGACTGCTATTCTACATTAGAGTCTTAGGTTTAGTACTACTAAGTCACCATCCTTTGTATATATTTTTTTCAGTAATTCCCTTGATATTTATTCTTGACCTATTTTTCTTCCAGATCAGTTTTGTTATTATTTTTTCTACTTCAATAAAATAATTTTGGCAGATTGATTAGTATGGTACTGAACAAGTAGACCAATTTAGGCAGAATTGTCATTTTTATTATATTAGCTCAGCCTCCCTATGAGCAGCTGACAATTTTCCAATTGTGTAGATCTTAACATTATTTGTGTGAAAAGTATTTTGTAAGGGGCAGGTAGGTGGTGCAGTGGATTGTGCACAAGACCTGAAATCAGGAGGACCTGAGTTCAAATCTGTCCTCAGATACTTAAAACTTCCTAGCTGTGTGATCCTGGGCAAGTCACTTAACCCCAATTGCCTCAGGAAAAAAAAAAGAAAAGAAAAGCGAAAAGAAAAAAAAATATATATATATATATATATATTTTTTTTTTTTTTAAATTATGTTCATATTGATCTTGGGTTTCTCTTGGCAGTCAGACTCCCAAGTATTCTTTTTGTCTACAGCAATTTTAAATGGAATTTCTCTATTTCTTAATGATGGGTTTTTTCAATAAAATATAGAAATGTTGATGATTTATGTGGGTTTCTTTTATACCCTGCAATTTTGCCAAAGCTGTTAATTGTTTCCAGTAGTTTTTTTGGATGATTTTTTAGGATACTTGAAGTATATCATCATATCATCTGCAAAGAATAATGGATTTATTTCTTCAATGCTTATTTCTCTAATCAAGAGTTTTAGAGTACTTTTTCATATGACTAGAAATGGTTTCAATTTCTTTATCTGAAAATTGTCCGTTATTCTCCTTTGACCATTTATCAATTGGAGAATGGCTTGAATTCTTAAGAATTTTAGTCAATTCTCCATATATTTTAAAAATGAGACCTTTATCAGAAACTTTGAATGTAAATTTTCCCCAAATTTATTGCTTCCATTCTAATCTTATCTGCATAGGGTTTGTTTTGTATAAAAACTTTTTTAAACATAATACAATCAAAATTATCTATTTGGTGTTCAATAATGTAGACCTGTTCTTCTTTGGCTACAAATTCCTTCCTTCTCCAGAGATCTGAAAGGTAAACTATCTTTTGCTCTTTTAATTTATTTATAATATCACTATTTATGTCTAAATCATGAACTCATTTTGACCTTATCTTGGCATATGGTGTCAGGTGTGTGTAAATGCCTAGTTTCTACCATATTAATTTCCAATTTTCTCAGCAGTTTTTGTCAATTAGTGAATTCTTATCCTAAAAGCTGGGGAACTGACCTGCCTCTTCACCCAAGCATGGTCCTTCACAGATATACAACTATATTTTGCATAACTTCACACTAAGCATTAATGCAATTTTGCTTGTCTTCTCAATGATTGGAAACTCAAATTGCATATATGCATCCATGTGTATACAATTTTGCACATGCACATGTGTATGTATTTATTTACACACAAAAAGAAATGACAAGTAGGAGGGTTTCAGAACAACATGAAGAGAGTTATATGAACTGATGCAAAGTGAAGTGAGCAGAAGCTATCCCCATCCTCAAAGAACTTATAATCAAATGAGAATTCAGCACACACACATAGAGGCAAAAATATACATATACATATATGTATATAAAGCAAGATATATTCAGGATAAATAGGAAATAATTAACAGAGACAAAGCATTGTAATTAAGAAAGATTTTTATTTCATAGGCATTTCATAGTTTTGCACAACTTAGAACTGGAAAAGCTCAGTAAATTGCATCATTACCAAGAAAAACAACAACAACAACAACAAAACCAGAATTCATCCAAGTCTTACTCAGGATCCTGTTATTGTAAATCAAGAATCTTTGTCATATAGCATAATCCTGATGCCTTTGAGAAATATCTTTTTTTTTTTAATTTGCAGATGAGAATTATTACACATCTATGATGACTTTATAGCTATGTCTAAATGATTTCACCATCAAATAGACTCCATTAGTTTTAGAGCATTTCTTTTTTTAGTAGAAATAGTGAGATTTAGTATAAAAATGGTTTTTAAATGAATTATTAAAATTCATATCTACCATTAGTCTCCAGCATTCCCCTAACACACTAAAATCCTATTTATCAGAATATTTCCTTACCTTAAAAATCTGAGGATGATATATTCACATTTTTCCTTCTCTTACATACACTTAAGCTTCTCATAAGTCAGCAACAGCAAAAGAATACCAGGAACTAGCTTGTCAGAGCAGTTCAAAATGCATCAATATTCCTAATTGCTAGAAGTAAAAATTCTTAACTTGGATCATTTACTCTGGTCAAACACCCTGTATGAGGATGAATTGACTTTCAAATCAACTTGACAGGAAAAAAAAAAAAAAAAAAAAAAATATATATATATATATATATATATATATATATATATATATATATATATATATATATATATACTCTCAGAATATCCAAACATTTGCCTTAACAGATACACATACATAGGAAATGTTATTCATAAGCCTTCAAGGGATTTTATGGTTTGTTTTTTCAAGGACCTTTATATGTCCCCCATTTTCCCACTCACAACAGAAAGAAAAAAGCTAACTTTGGTCCATCCTCCATGTCCTCAATATTCTTTTAATTCCCTTATCTCAAATCTGAAAGATTTATGTGTTCAGCTCATATGATCACTTGAGCTGGGTAATTAAGGATAGCTAATTAACTTATTCACTGAACTGAATGTTATTTCTTAAATTTCTACTATGATTTGATGTAGAATATAACTATACAGTTTTTCCCCCACAGCTGGATAAACATTTGATTTGCAATATAATTAGGACTAGGTTGACAGTGGAATGGGCAATTCAGGGATAGAGTGGAGCTAAGAGAAAAGTGCATTAGAGACTTGGTATATTCCCAGAAGACACTCAAACTAAAGGAGAGTAGGCATTGGGTGGCTGTGTTAGCAAATAGGTAGTTACAGAAGCTCGAGTTCAAGGGATCAGGAAAATGTCTATTGTACCTGAAAAACCCAGGGTAGGAAGCAATGTGAACTTGGCTCCAACTCTGAGAGCATCTAGAATGCTAAGCCAAGGATCTAGGCAGGAATTCATGCACAGGGAAATATGAATCACTGTTTCCTCCCAGACACCCAGCAACTCATTTACTATACCTGGATCACAGGAAACAAGATTTAGCTATTAAAAATAGGGATCAAGGTCAGAGGAGAAGTATCAGCAAAGTCAGTGACTTGGATTTAGACTTGCTTATGCTTTTTAGTATTCTTACAGGATTATTCTACTAACTTACATTTGAGATCTCTTAAATTTTTTCCACTTGGGATTCATTTTCACCTGATAATTTTTTATGCAACCCTGAGTTATGCATATACATATACAAATAAGTATACAAATCACTCACTGATAAACATAATTTTGTAAATCCCAAATTCAGTTACCCCATATGGAATCACAAATCACACTTTAAGAAGTTTTGGTATACCTATGAAAAAAGAAGCTTTTGCATATATCAGAGAAGAAGTTTTAGGACATATCTTTAGGAGCATCCAGTTTACTGATTTCATAGGATGAAGAAACCATCAGGAAGACTGAAAAGTGGTCCATGAAACACGAGGAAACCCAGAAGAGACCAGAATCACAAATACACACAAAAAAGCCAAATATATTCCCTGTTTTAAAGGAGTTTACAATCTAAAGACCATGAAGGATTGCAATAAAATATAGTTATAATAAAAATATTAAATAATAGTTTATTATATATTTATTAATATATTATCAAGAATAAAAATAAATAAAATTATGAAATATAATAAAATATATAGTTACATAGTTAGAATAAAAATAAGCATCTCATTTTAGCATATTTCTTCAGAGCTTTCCAATCTTTCCTATCTTTATAGTCTTGCTCTTAATTTTTTTCATATTTTATGTGCCTTGCTCCATAGACCTATTTGAAGTCCCTCAAACATACTGTATTCCTTCTCAGTGCCTGTACAGTGACTATCTCCTATGGTTAGAAAATTCTCTCTTACCTCTGTCTTCTTCAAAACTCAGCTCTGAGCCTACCTTCTTCAGCATGCCATATTCTAAATCATTGATACTTTGGTCATTACTTCATAGTCTCCTTCATGCAATCAACATCTCACCAGATTGGATAATTCTCTGCTTCTTGAACTTAATCTGTATTTCATATTTCCAATAAATTTGTGCAAGTCACTGTTGATGCAATAAATTACCTTGTCATTTCTGCTTTTCAGAGTTCTCATCCTTTAAGACTAAGGTTTGAGTTTCTGAATGATTTATTCTGAACTTTAATTTGAAAATATTGATTATGTCCTATTTTTTTTCTTCCAATACATTGTCCGGTTCTCTCCTTTGACCCTATGCCTCCTTATAATATATGTGTTTGTATATCATATCTCTGAATCTTTCCCTTTTATCACTTAGAATATAAAAATTTAAGGGTAAGGATTCTTAATTCTCAGCCCCAAACTATTACTGTCCATTTCATTTTATAACATAGTCTGGATAATACAAATTTTTCATTCTCTTTCTTTTTGGATGGATATTATTATTTTGGTGTATATTATTTATTTGGTTAATGTTATCATTTAAGTCATTCTGGATCTAATTTATGAGGCTGTACAGTGTGTTCTTTATTTATGCAATACATTATGAATATTTTCATTGATAAGTGAGTTGGATGGGGGGCACTAATAGTTCTTCTGGATTCTACCTGGTCAGATTGCACCTGGAACATTGTTTATTTTGTGAAAGGGACACATAGGCTGGAAGGCATTCAGAGGAGGGCAACCAAGATGTTGACCCAACATTAAGTAAGTCATAGGAGGAATAGTCAAAAGAATGCATGTTTTTCTAGACAAAATTTAGTATTCAAAAGGCTGTTACAAAGAAGAGATCGTAAATTTATTCTGCTCAGCTTTAGACTGGAGAGATGGGATAAAAGTGGTGGAAATTTCAAATAGACAATTATAGGATTGATGCAAAGAAAAATGCCAACAGATTTACAGTGAAATAAAAGTGAATGGTCATTATATTGATTATAGTTCTTAGAGCTTTAAAAGTTGTTTGTTTTACAGTGTCACTGCTGTATAAATTGTTCTCTTGGTTCTGCTTATTCTATTATAAATGTTCTCAAAATTGTCAATCTTATAATATTGATGTTTTAGCATATATATTTCCTTGTGGTTTTCTAGATAGTAGATAAAAATAAAGATTGATAAATCAATATAGAAATCAATATATCTATATCTATATATAGATCCATATAGAACTACATATATATATAATATATAAATAGATCTATTCCTTTTTCTATCTCTATGTGTAGATATAAATATATAAATCTTTATGGATATATATCTGCACCTATCTACATAAAGACAGAAATTTATACAGATCTCCATCCCTCTATCTCTATCTCAAGATATATACATATAATGTGTGTGTCCACATATATGTATATATACATATCTTTATATATCTATGTATATAGATATCTATATATTCATATATCTATATCTACATATAGATATATCTATATAAATATATATCTGTTGATATAGATTTCTCTCGATATATGTATATATATTTATATATCTTTATCGGTCTATACATTTATATCTATATCTTTAAATATAGAGAAATAGAGAGGGTCCTAGGTAGATATATCTAGATCTCTCTTTATCTACCTCTATGTAAAACATGTTTATGTATGTATGTATGTATATACATATGTATCTATGTATATTTATATTACCTATCTATATTTAAAATCTTTCTACACTGGTCCTCTCCCTATTGCTCACAGATAACATTAATTTGCCCTCATGAATATAATGCTTTCTTTCATCTCTGTCCCAACTTGCTTGGGCTTCCTTCAAGTCTCGCCTAAAATTCCACCTTCTTCAATGTCTTCTCCACTGCTTTGAAATCATAATCCTTTCTTTCTGAGACCATCCTTAATTTACACGTTGTTGGTATACAATTGCTTGCATGTTGTCTTCCCATTAAGTTGTGAGATTCTTCTTCTTCTTTTTTTTTTTAAAGTTGTGAGATTCTTAAGAGTAATAACTGGTTGTTGCCTTTCTTTGTATCACCAGTACTCAGCAGAATTTCTTGTACATTCTGTATACTTAATAGCTGACTCTCTGAATTGGACTTTCTTCATTTCTTATACTCAGTATTATGGGAGTTTAATAATCAAAAAAGTAATGGGTGAGGTCCCTAGGACAGTGCTAAGTCACAGGAATCTAAGCAATCTGTGCAATTACTCCTCTCTAATAACATCTTCTTATGCTGGTTGGCTACTACATCCCGTTCAATGCTAAACAGTTTTAGCCAGTACTACAATTATGGCTCCCTCCATCTTCTCATGGTATCAAACTAAAACAGAAGCAGAGGCCACTTAACAGTAAATAAGAGTCCCTCCAGGCCTTACATTCACTTAGAAAACCACATGTTAAAATCAATATTGTATTGTATTTTATTTATTTTGATAAATACTTCCAAAGTATATTTTAGTCTGGTTCTGACCACATTTGGGAACGTTGCAGATTGTAATCAGCTCCCACTATGTGTATGAAATTTCTGCCTCCTCACCTCATGTTCCCCCAAAAGTAACAAACCTGGAGCTGAACCTTACCTTTCTGTCCAGACTTAGTCTTGATATTTATTGGCTATAATCTCAAATTTGGCTGTAGGTAAAGACTTTTTTTCTTGTTCATTTAGTAGTAGAATTAGAACTGTGTTCCATTCAACCTTTCAAAACTGGATTAGCCTTTGGATGTTAGTAGTATTGAGCATGTATAATATATATGATAGCATGTAAATATGTACATATGATATACATATATGTGCACATGTATAAACATGCACATGTGTGAACATGTGTATCTATTTATTTGTCCCTGCATGCTTTGGGTATTCTCCAGCTTTGAATAGTTCACTTGTTTAGGCTTTATTAAGTTTGATTAGAAGAGTGAATTAAATAATAAGCCAATTCAACTGCTTTACTTTGTAAATGGGGGACATGTGTAAAAGAGCCAAATAACTTGCTGCCTTGGAACATAGCTACATAACTACAGAGCATGGAATAAGCTCCTGATCTCCTGACTTAAAGGTCTTCTTTCCACTATCCTTATCTGCATAAGTGTTTGAAGAATTAGATAACAGAAATGTCACAATATTGGTAATATTTTTATTTGCCATGTCATGCTTGCATTAGCTTATTATTAGACATCTGTGTGAATTTAATAAGTCAGAAGGATGTTACTTCCACTATAAAGTGATTTCAAGTGAAAGAAAAACACACTATGATTTTTGGTTTGTCTCCCAGATTATGGGAATTTCCTGATTAGTAATTAAGACAGCAGCTGGTAATATCTTGAGCTTGGTTGCCTGGGGTAAATATTTTGGGACCTAAACTAATCCTTCTGTGACTTTGAGTTAGGATTCTGTTCAAGGTAACCCCCCCCATCAGTCAATAATTCAGTCAATTAGCATATGATGAGAATTTACTATGTAGCAGGCACTATAAAGTTGGGGATGCAAAGAAAGACAAAGCTTGGTTCCTTGCTTAAGAAGTCCATACTCTACTGAGGGAAAAAACAAACAAACAAATCAAACAACAACAAAAAACAAACAAAAAACAAAACAAACAAACAAACAAAAAAAAAAAACAAGTAAATAACTATGTAGATACAAAATAAATACCAAAAAGATAGAAGGTAATATTAGGCTGGAAGTCACATAATTCTAGATCATTGATCCATAGCAACTTTAATTTTATGAGATGAAGATATTAGGGGCAGCTAGGTGGTGCAGTGGATAGAGCACCAGCCTTGAATTCAGGAGGACCAGAGTTCAAATCTGATCTCAGACACTCAACACTTCCTAGCTGTGTGACCCTGGGCAAGTCACTTAACCCCAGCCTCAGGGGGAAAAAAAAGAAAAAAAAGAGAAGATATTTATTCAAATATGGTTTTCATCAAACATGATTAAAACGGTACTTTAAAATGTAGATTATTATACAGTAACAAGGCTAGAAGGGATTGCAAGAACTTACTAAGTCTATGTACTAATATTACAAATGGATTAAAGTTTATTGTACTGAGAATGATTTCTTTTTTTCCCTAATATCTCAAAGAATTTCAGATAAATAAGTGGTATTTTTCAGGAGTTCATCTTTTAACTGAAAAGAATAACACTTCTTCTAGCTTTCCATACTAGTTTGCAATGTAATATGGTTTTCCTGCCCTCCCTGCCAAGTCAGTGCAATAAATCTTTTAGTAGGTTGTTGTTGGGATTCCATGTCAGCCAATAACTGGTTTTTCTGAACATATGACTAAAGTGGTTGATTTTGTTCTTTAAGAAATTTTGGACACGGCACATATACACATATAAATATGAAAAGTATAAACATTGTTTAGGAGGAGGGAAAGCTGGGACTGCGGATGGATTGGAAGCTAGATGTTGAAACAAATAGCATTTATAAGAGAACATGGGTAAAAGAGGAAATTGAGCTAGGAACAGTGTTCAACCACCTGAAGAGTTTATTAAGCTCACCAGCTAGATAAAATATTTAAAAACCTACTCCAAACAAACAAAAAACCAGCATCCTGACTAGGCTGCAAAATGATACATATAAGATATATAGAAAGCATCGATCTATACTTCAAACAAAAAGTCTATGTATAACCTGCTGATTCTCTGGAAAGTTAAATTCAGTTGAAAGATTTGTCCATGTTTTCAGTCTCCCTTAACTTTGTGGTCCTTATCTCATCTCTCTTCAGGGAAGCTCTTCATCTCATTTGGCATCTTCTACCTTCATGAGCAAAAGCAGTTGGTTTAATGATTTAGATTTCTCCAATTTCGTTTTTCCATTTCATTTAACGTTTTCTCCTAGTTATTTTTTTCCTCTCTCTGTGGTTCCTTTGCTAAGTGACTAGATAATGAATAGCCTGTTAGCATCCCTGTATCTTCCCTAGTGGCTTTCACTATCTATTAGGGAAAGGTAGGGTCTCAGGACAGCATTCTCAGATTTAAATCTAATCAGATTAATCGAGATTCTGTCAGTTCTCATTGAATAGCTACCACACTCAGGACCATTACCAGCTCAGAAGAGCACATTGGCTACGTTTTTCCTTGCATAGACAGTCATGGGAAGCAAGGCCTCCAGAATGAATGTTATCCAAAGGACACACTATAAAAACAACAACATACAATTGTAGTATAATAAGTTTGCAAAGCATTTCACAGAGATTCTCATTTTGACCTTATAATACTCCTGTGAGTCAAGTGCCATTATCCTTCCTTTTTGTTGATAAGAAAACAGGGTAAGAGAGAAGTAAATAGACTTAAATAGGGTCACATGGCTGTCTGAAATCAGGGTTCCAACTTGAGACTTCCTGATTCCAAATCTAGCGCCCTGTCCATTTTGTCAATGTCTAAAATGTAGACTTTTACTCTGGAGCCAGTACTTAAGGTATTACTCTGGTATATGCAAATATCGGGGCAGATAAATATAAAGACAGGGATGGGCCAGTCATGAGATATATTGAGGTTGAATTTTCTATAAAGGGTGTCCTGAATGAAATTACCCTATTCTCTCTATGCTAAAGAATTTTATTCTGCATAACAAATGTACAGAATAACTTAAAATGGGTCAGTAAAATTCTCCATTGCAAGGAAAATTGGGAAATAAGCTTCATCATTCTAATTCTATTGTTTTTTTGTGTGGGGCTAACTTTTGAGCTATATTTGGGCAAGTTATAAAATTGGGAGGGGAAGTTTACAACTTTTCTCAATTTCTGCCCTAACTTTGTATGTAACCTGCATCTGTGCTATTTCTTGGTACTTAATAAGGCTTTATTACAAGTAGGTAAACTTGACCTTGAAATATATTTACAAATCCACAGTCCAGGAAAGAGAAACTACCAATTACAGAGGTCTGAAAGTATGATTCATTTTGCCTAGTTCTACCACTATTGGACCATGGACTAAGCTATATACTATTGTCACTAGGTCTTTAGGGACATAATTAATATTTACTTGTGATCTGCTACATTTCAGTGTAATACAACATTAAATAATGCAGTTCAGCTTCTGTGCTTTCAGATTGAAGGATACTTGAAATGGAGACATACCCATATTTACATGTTGACAGACTACATTGAATAAAGCAATGAGTATTCTCAGTTGTATCCTATAACATGAGAAGCAGCATGTTGTGCATAGATTAACTTCCTTGGAGTAAAAAAAAAAAAAAAAAAAAAGGAAGCTGCTTAATAATAAGTTCTCTGCAAAGACTCCCTAACATAATAAGTTATAAATGAGTTGCCAGTCATTATTTGTCCTTGATGTCATGACTTGCAAGCAAATTGGATTTAAGGGAGAGAGAAGGATGTACAAAATCACCAGCCTCACTCTCTCCTTCAGAGCTATCTGGGTCTACTGGCAAGATATAGATCAGGATGATGAGAAGTGGCCCTGAATGCACGAAGAGACCTTGGCTATGTTTTTTTTTTTTTCTCCAAATCTTAATTCATTTAAGATAAAAACATTCAGGGATTAAGGCTAAGGTGAAAAGTGCTGGAAAGAATTTTTTTTTTTTTTTTTTTTTTTTTTTTACCTTACCAAAAAAAAAAAAAAAAAAAAAAGTGGAAATAAATCAATCTGTGAGGGGAAAACAATCAATATTTCTGTTCAAAACAAAATAACTTCTATTTACACTCTGAGCCATTATAGCCCAAACAATGAGCAAGTGAGGCTTGAGCTGGGATCTATTGTTGGCTTATCACTGAGAGAAAGTGATTTGGCTTTATGGGATGGTCCTTAAGAAAGATATCTAGCACATAAACCCCAAGATATCTCCTGAGGTTTCAGAGATCAAAATTTATATTTCTTGGTGGCTCGCCAGAGGTATTGATGAAGGAAGTTTCTGCAAGTGTTCCCTAAATTAATGAAATCACAGGAATGTACTGGAAAAAAAAAAAAAACAGACACAAAATCTACCATACACCAGGCTATTTTACCTGAGTTCATAGACTATAAATTGTCTATATCAAGGGATCATAGACTTAGGTCTTCAGGATCTCAATTACAAATAGGAGAATAACTTTGCCCAAAGGCCTAAAGGGCAGAGAAGGCGGGGATAAGATTTTATTATGATCCATTATATGGCATTAACTATTCCAGCAGGTCTTTTGCCATATTTTTCTAACTAGATTTTAAGTTTCTAAGGAATGAATGCATCTGTGTCTCATGCTCCACTGGAACCTCTCTGCTCACTCCCATAGCACCTAGAACAGTGTCTCAGACCTATCAGAGACTCACTCATTATTAATCACTGGATGTTTTATATCACTCCTCAAAGACAACAATTTTAAATGGTTTCAATAATATTAAGTTACTTCTTCAAATCTCATAAAACCATCAAGTAAAAAGTGATATGAAAATTTTAATGATAGTGGGTCTGGAGTGAAGAAAAAGTGAGCAACCCATAATTAATATCAGTTTTGTAATGGATGACTTTTTTTTTTTAAACTGCAGTTCTGCATCTGAAATTACTGTTAGCAAGATTTTTCCACATGATCTGAAAAGGAAAGCATCCTTTGTTAATTCCTTGAATTTCTGATCAAGTTCTAATCTGCAATTATAAGATTAGTTCTCCTGGAATGTTCATTGGTTGTTGGTGATGTATTAAGGTGGAATATTTGGTGGTGATGAGTTCTGTTATGAATCAAAATTACATTTGAGACCCATGTCTATTTTTTGAATGAATTTTGTGTTTCCCTTCCCTTCCCAATTCAATTCAGATCATACAATTCCTAAGGACCAACAAAGGAGGAAGAGAATGTACACACAAAATTGTTTTTGAATATTTTGAAGATTTCCAGGTCCTATTTTCCCTTCAGCGAATACATAATGTCCATTTCCACCTGCCTATCATTCTGGCAGCCATGTTGCCAAAGCATCATTCACTTCACCCCTTCTAAATCAGCTCCTTGGCAGCTCCCATAGTAAGCCAATAACCCAAGTGGTACCATAGGAGCTAAAGTGAAATCAATGTTTATTCCCAAGGCAATGACATGAATATTCACAAGATGTCTGCACACCCATATGGTATGCAAAGGAGATGTAAATAAGAAGTAACACTGCAGCAGAAAGAATAAAGTTCAAAAGTAAGAGACTACATTGCTAAGTGAAAGAAAAAAATCTCGATTTCTTTGCATTTTAAAGCAAGCCAATGCCTTTAGGTATAGACCTAAGAGTATTTCATGAGCCTAATTGCAAAATTAACTGTGGTTTGTAGCCAATTATGTGCACTAATAGAGGGGAACATTATATGGACAATACAGAGCAATGGCGAATCCTCAGAGGTCTTTCCTTACTCTTCAGGAAAAAATAAAACATGTACTGAGCCCTTGCCATGAGGCAAGGATTGTGTTAAAAGATGGGTTGAAAATGCAAAGACAATTCAGTCCCTATTCTTAAAGAGCTTATATTCCGGTATGGTGAAAAAACTCTAATGGTATGATGGCCAGGGATGCTGGAAATCACAGAGGTGGTGAGTTAATTCAAAGTTTGATATGTCTTTTCCTGAAAAAGGGGAAGTATTTGATTTGACTACTGTTCCCCAAACAGAAGGGGTAAAAAGTAAAGAGGAATGTGTGTGTTCATAGTGCATTAGTGGAAGAGATCAAGTTTGAAAATGGCAGGTTGCTGAAAAGTGGTGGATGCTGGAAAATTCATTATTTTTAAGAAACTTGCTAATCCATTTTTTATTACTTATCTTTTTCAGAAGTACTAATTCTGAGAAGACAAATATGTTTGAAAAATACATTTTCTTATCAAATAGGAGAAATGATCATCATTGATTAACAAACATTATTAATCTTATTATTTAATGTCATAGCCAGCCAAGGACCATTCCCATCTTGTGAATTTTTGTGCCCCAGAATCAAATCTATGACTGAAAAAAATTCATCTTTAGATGTGACATAATGATGGGGGAAAGTAAATACATTGCATCATGGGGCACAAAATCCTATGGTGGGGATTGATTCAGGACCACTGCCCAATGAGTTAGAAATAGAAACTCTACAAAATCAATAGTGTGTGGGGGAAGGGAGTAAGATGTGCCTGAGGTAAGGAAAAAGTTCAGCTGATTTGTGGCTAAGAAGGGGAAGAGATAGATAAGAATGCTGATTTCAAAAGTGTAAGAAAACTGGGCTCAAATTATGTGTTGAATTCCTTTTAATTGTCTGACTTTAAGTAATTTAACTTCTTTGATTTTAGTTTCCTAATCTGCAAAGTTTGTTCCTAGCTATAATTAGATAGTAGCAATAACAATTTCAAATTTAATATTTTGATAATAATAATTTCAATTTTACCATAGCTGTGCTGCTCATTTTATGATGGATGTGTCTATATTTTGTCTCTTTTTTTCTTTATCAAAGCTTCCCAATTGCTTATAAAGTGTCTAAGATGTATTCAGGGAGGACCAGCACCTCTGGTATGAAGGCATGAAGAGTACTTTTGGGAGCAATTCATCAACTTTAGTATCCACTTGCTAGCTAATTTTCACCTGTGAATTCAAGAAACTAGAGTATGTTCAGCAACCATACTATAGTACAAAACATCTTGTTAAAAACGACTAAAAAAGAGAATAATTTTCAGTCCCCAAATCCGTTAGTGAGTTAGGGGAATGTTTATTCCAAGCATACTTCTGCCATGGAGTGGTCACAGGGGAATATAATTTTTTTTTTCCAATGACCTTGAAAGCAGCTGAAGCAAGTGTTGGGGAGTGCTTAGAGCTTGGTCATATATGGACGACACCATGGTTATCTATTAAATACTGGCCATCACCAATCATCTCAACTTTTGTCTTGCCACTGGATTTTGAGGGCTCTGGAAAAAGAGAATGAGGTTGAACTGCCTCATTTAAATCAGCCCAAGTCAGCAAGACAAATATGAAAATGTTTAGAAGAGTGTACATATTAACCTATATAGAATTGCTTGTTGTCTTAGGGAGAAGGGAAAGGGAAAAGAGGGGAAATAATTTAGAACATAAGGTTTTGCAAAGGTGATTGTTGAAAAATATCTTTATTATGTATTTGGAAAAAAAAGAAAATACTATTAATTAAAAAAAAATCTACACTAGTCTTTTCTCCTTTCTGAAGATTTGGACTAGATTATTTTTTAAGGTATCTTCCCAGGATAGATCTTAGGGGTCTCTTGATTTTAAGGGTAATAGTTTGATAAACTGATGAAATGCCCAGTCCTTGAATAAATATGTTAATTAAAAATTTAAAAATAATTAAAATTAAAAATATATTAATTAAAATATTAAAAATAATTAAAATGTAAAATAAATAATTAAATAAAATACATAAGACAATTACAAAATAATGTTATTCACATTAATAAATATCAATCTTCTTTCTCAAGACTCGGTCATGACTGAAAGTGACTGAATAATAATAGACAAGGAAACTTGTTCTACCAGTACATATCCATACATGCTGTACAATTTATATTCTTATAGGTGGCTGGGGAAGGTGAGAATAAATGACTTGCTCAGTATGTGTCGGAATAAAGATTTAAAATCAGGATATCCTGACTCTGAAGATGGCTCACTATCTACTATACCACATTCCCTATCTTGTCTTACAAATAGTGAGTAAGTAAATCCTTGTCAAATGGAATTAAAATTAGTAGAGTCTTCAAAGAGAATAGTTTGGAAAACTTTGCTGTAGGGTGCATACATTTATTGCAATTTTATTGTCTCTGTTCTGAGATTCAACTCCACCCTCCTAAGTGAATGGTTTGCCACTATTAAGTATATTTACAAACCAAGAATTAAGAATGAGTTCTCCTAGAAGGAATCATGAGAAATATTTCTGCTGTTTAAGAACAGTTAGCCAAATGATGGGGAAAAAAGCACAAAACAAAACCACAGCCTTAAAACTTTAGCTATATCTATAAACATTGCGACAGTATCAATAAGTATTGACCTTCTTTTAGAATTTCTGAAACATTTTTCTATAGAATAAAATTAAGTGGAAAGGTAAGGTGAACTATCTAGAAGATTTAGAAGTAAACACATACATAAGAAAACAAGGGAGTCAATATAATTGGAGTTGCACTTCAATTTGAATGTTTATGAGTATATCCAAATAAATATTAACTTTCTAATCATAAAAGCAAATTAAGGCATTAGACAGGCTTTTCTATGTCTACCATACTAAAGATTCCCATTGGGTGCTGTGCATGTCACAAGAGTTTGTAATTATTTTGTTATTATTTTCTGAGGGATGGTAGTCAGTTAATCCCACAGAGCCTCCCTCCGTCCCATTAAGACAAAAAAAAAAAAAAATAAAAAAATAAATCTCTAAAGCAGTCGTATTATCTACAGAGATTCTTCAGTCATGAAGTATCAAAAAACAAATTTATAATTTCATGACATTGGCAAAACAACCATAACAGCAATAGCAATGTAGCAATAACAAAATATGGCTTGATATTATCTCCTTATAATTATTAACGTTGTTCTTCAATGCTTCCCCCAAGATCCTCTTTCATTTAGACAATTTTGGTATATTTGCACTGATTTTGTAGAATGATTTTGTTGGAAAAGAAGAGAAAATGGATTTGGGATGGCTATAGTTTAAGAGTTTGGGAAGTGATTAGGATCGAACCTAACTATTTTAAATGTAAAAAGGTGAATGCTAAATATATACATATATATTTACATTCCTTATAAGATAAAAACAACTCAAAGAATTGTTTTCCAATTCAAAAGCAGGCAGGATAAAAAAGACTATCCAACTCCAACGAGAAAAGTAATCCTATCTGGGCTTTATTTTGCTTATATGTAAAATGAAGACATTGAGCTATGTGCCCTCTGAGATCTCTGCAGACCTCTAAATCTGAGCTATGATTAGGCCATTCTTCAAATACAAGTACAAAGAGCCTTTTAAATTTTTATTCTTGCTAAAAATGCTAGTGAATATTTCTACATCTATCATGATTAAATGGTTATTAAAGCAAATGTTTCATTATTCTTTTCTCTATTTTCAAGACAGTTTTCACTCAAACTAGATAATGAAAATATGTTATTCAATGGAATGATACAGGAAAAATATCATTGTTCTCCATCATTGTTTGGGTTTATCTTCTGCTATGAGTTATATTATCTTTCCTCTAAGAACTACCATGTATTTTTCAGGTCAAACACTAAAGGCAAGTTGTTTGACATTGTAAAGAATGTCATCACAGCACATGGGTATCAGATAGGATTATCATTTATATGTAAGTCATTTCTTAATTGAAAAATTGTCAAATCAAATGAATAGATGTTTCCAAAGAAAGAAAACCAACTAATGTAAATGACTGGATGAAAAATAATCTACAATATTAATAATTATAGAAAAATCTAATTTAAATTAAGTTTGGGGTTCCAATGTACATATATCAAGCTGACAAAAATAAATGAAAAATAAAATTATAGGTGGGGAAAAGAACCATGTAAATATTTGTTTGTATTGGTGAAGCTGTGATTTTGTTAAGAAATTCTGGGAAGCAATTTGGAACTGTAGACAAAAAAAATAACTACACTGTATATACCCTTTGACCCAACAAAGCACAGTTAGGTAGCACTGTGAATAGAAAGATGGACCTGGAGACAGAAAGAACTGAGATTACTTCCAACCTTAATGCTATATGATCCTAGTCAAGTTACACTTTATCTGCCTTAGTTTACCCAACTGTAAAATGGGGACATTGGTCTTTAATCTTATGTGAGAATCAAATGGGATAATATTTACACAAAATAAGTACTTATCACAATGTTAGGCACATAATAGGTACTTTAAAAATGTGTATGTCTCCTCTTTTCAATAATGCTAATAGTAGGTCTATTTCCTAAAGAGATAAACCAAAAAAAAATTGTTTTGAATATAACTGGGAAATATTTAATAATTTTTTTAAAAAGAGATAAATGTAAAAACAAACGTTTGATAGCTGATTTTTTTTAAGATGGCAAGAACTAGAAATACATAAACTTGGAAATGGCTGAACAAATTAGAGTATATGGAAGTAATATAATAATATATTGTTTTAAGAAAAGACAAAACTCAAAGTTTCAATGCAATCTAGGAAGATTTATTTGAGCTGATACAGTTTGAAGGATATAGAACCAGGTGCCTTTTTTTTTAGACTCCCAGTTTATGCCCACTTGCTTCTCTACAAATTTCACAAGTCCCAATCATGTGACATCTAACTTGGATTCAAAATATTAAGAAGCTTTGGACAGAGATGCAAGTATAACCTCTAGATATGTGAAGAATTCGCTTTTGGAGTCTTTTCTTTGAATTAGCAGTTGAAAATCTATTAGAGTTTTGAAGGGGTCACAATCAGGTGAATTGGTTGAGGAAGCTCTTGTGGTTGATCTTGTGAATTTTCCAACATATTTTCCTTCCTGTTTATGTAAGAAGCCTTGCTCCATGTATACAAAGGAATCTTTTCTAATTGCTTTATTTATTATACGTTTTTTGATTAAATATCTTAATTTGTGAAGTAATGTTTAAGCTAATAATGATTTTAAACAAGTGTATCTCTTATAGGGACCCACTTGTGAATGGTTCCCATAGCTGCCACATATACATATTAGACTTAGTACTCTTAGTATTTATCTCTTATGGTTCAGAAACTCTTTTTTTTTCCTTTTCTCATAATATATGTGGCAGAAGCTATACATTTGCAAAGGAAAACATTTCCATTTTTTAAAAAGAAAAATAAATTCTTATCCCTTAGATCTTAGGCAAATATATATATATACATATATATGCATATATGTATATATATATATACATATATATACATATATATATATATATATATATATATATATATATATATATATATATATATTCACACACACACACACATACATACAAACCTTAGCAAAGATAGAGAGAATCCAGAAGGAGGGAGAAGTGCATGGTTTTGTTCTGCAGCATAATGAAAAATTTATGATTATCTTGAGAGACATAGTTCTACTCACTCCCAACAGTTCCAATTGTTCTCCCCTGTAGTTGGCAGAATTATAATGGAGGCAAGGATATAGGGAGGGATTATTATCTCTTTGGGGTGCTAAGTGCCCAGATACAATCATCACATTGATTAATGAGCAACCTGGCTACCTTTCTGTCTGCTGTAAACATGAAACATTTTATGCAAACAACCTTGCTTTTGCAGTGTAGGAATTAAAACAAAAGTCACACATGTTGCTATTTATCCTTTTAAAGCTGTTTCTTCTCTATTGCTGAACATATCTGGAATTAGTCATATAACTATTCCAAGTGGGTCCAATATATTTGTGCTCAATGATTCCATCTGGGCCTTCCCGGTGCTATATCAATCCTTTTATTTTTCTCTCACTGATGCTGTAACAAATTTCCTGTATCTGCTTTTCCTTACATTTTCCTCCTTAAGCCCCACTAGGTCATCCCCTTTCCTCTCCCTTTATACAGACAACTTGTATCCCATTTACTAAGAACTTACTCTTCTTCCTTATTCTACAAAATAAAAGACTTCTACATTATCTTTACGTTTCTTTTTCTTTATTCCAATATTGACTTTTCCAGGCAAAAAGCAATTCTTCCACTTGTGTCTTGGAACTCATCCCATACCACCCCAAGCCATTTCACCCCATCACTTCACAAAGACACACACACAGTTATTTTATTTAAATTTCTATTTATCATTTCTTTCTCTGGTTGCAGATAGTGTCTTTCTTAATATATTCTTTATAATTAATTTGGATATTTATGATGGTCAAACCTATTTCTTTTGAAAATATCAACAATTTCCTTTTTTAATCTGAGAGTCATCTTTGACTCTATTCACTTGCCCTCACTTCTCATGTAAAATGAATTATCAAGGTGGCTACTTCTATTCCCATATATTTAGCTTATGAACTTTTAATTCTTTTTATTATGCTTTTATTACACTCATTACCTCCCATATGAGTTATTATAATCAGGATTTTTCTTTTAATCACTGCCCTTTCCAATTTGTCCTCTAAGTAATTTCCAAGAAGATTTTTCTAGATCATTGCTCTGACCATGAAGTTCCCTTGCTCAAAAATCTCCAGTAATTCTCTAACACTTTAAGAATAAAAGGCAAATCCCACAGTATAGCATTAAAAGCCTTCAAAACTGAACATCTTCCCACTAGACTTTTTGGCCCACTTTGTGTACTCTGAGTTTTTTTTTTTTGTTGTTGTTTGTTTGTTTTTTGTTTTTTTAAAGAATCTAATTTTTTTATTGTAGCTTTTTATTTACAAGATATATGCATGAGGAATTTTTCATCATTGATAATTGCAAAACCTTTTGTTCCAATTTTCCCCTCCTTTCCCCCTCCCCCAAATGGCAGGTTGATCAATACATTTTAAATATGTTAAAGTATAAGTTAAAACAATATATGTATATGTATCCATACAGTTATTTTGCTATACAAAAAGAACCAGATTTTGAAATAGTAATGTACTCTGAGTTTCAATCACTCTCACCTATATACCGAATCTTGGTATTGTTTCCTATCCCTACAATTCCTCCCAGGTTGTCCCATGGTCCTGAAATACCAGTTCCTCCTCCCTGTGCTTCATAGTATCCTTCAAGAATTTGTGGATGTTTAATTTTATCCAGAAGCTTCCTGGACCACCATCTTCAAATCACTTATTAGTTATTGTTGAACATGTGATATACTCTATTAGAATGCAAACTCCCTGAGATCAGGCACTTTTGTGTTTTAACTCTTTATCTTAATATCTTGCTGCCTAATTCTCTAAATGTTTAATTGTTGATGAAAGTTTTTTTGTCTTTCTAACTACTTGTTTCCTTGAGGGACAAAATGATGTCTTACATCACTTCCAAAGTTTAAGATCTAGCACAACAGGTTGCAAACAGTCATCACTCAATAAACAAAAAATTAGGTTGAATGAGATTTAGAGCAAGAAGAAACCTCAGAGGCTATATAGTCCAACTTGCTGACATTACAGATGATGAAGGCAGCCCAAAGTGTTTAAGTAACTTCTCTAAAGTCACAAAACAGAGATACAACTTTCAAATGTATATCTTCTGCCTCCAAATCCAGTAATCTTTCCACTACACATTGTATCTCTAAATATTTTTATAAAAGTAAATTTAAATGCCAAAGAATTCAAGCACTTGGGCAAATGGCAAGGATTTCTTTTTGTCTGGGATAATAAGGATTTGCTAGTACCAATAGATTTTCTCTGAAGAATAAATGATACAAAATTTTCAATTCAATTTAATTCAATTCAGCTGGACAAATACTTATTAAGTTGCTACTATGTGCAAGGTATATGTTTGGCACTAAAGACCTAAAGATAATCGACAGCTCTAAGCCTCCTTTAAACTGGTTAAAATATTATGGGTAAAAAGCGAAAAAAAAAAAAAAAAGCCCTCAGAATTGTCTTTCTCAGAGGGAAATCAAAGCAAAAGATCTGAATGAGTGGATCTCTATATTGAGAGGGTAGGTGGAAAGCCATATTGTTCCTAATTTGCTGGTTTATTTAGCCATCACAACAAACCATGTTAGTAAAATTGCTAAAAACTGCTAAAATTGGTAAAATATACAGCCATTAATCTCTATAATTGGATGGAAAAAAATTTCAAAAATATCAGCAGAATTTAAAAAAAATACACAGGATAAATCAATTTACATAATTCCTATTTTATGGAGGGAAGAGAATGATTGACTACTTTTCATCCTTACTAATCTCCAGGGACTCTCATTTCCTTATATGGCTTTCTCTAAAAATGCTCCTGGTTAAAACAAAAACATTATTTAGGAAAAAATAAAGGATTTGTGAGTTTCAAATGAGAACAAACTTGTATAAAAGGAATATCCATAGCATTCCTTACATAAGTATTCCCAACATAGAGGAGCTTAAAGGAATAATAAAGCAGACAACCCCATAAAATAAAAGCTGAGTCTTATTCCTAGGATTGTACATGATAACAAATAGAATGCACAAAAGGAGCAAAGATGTTTTATTTATGAAGGTAAAATGCAGAGTACTACAAGAAATAGTATTTGCTGCAGGAAACATCAAAAGGACAAAAATTACAATTTGATATGTCTTGTAAGAAGCAGCTTAGATAAAGAATGGGAGGCTCAAACTAGAGGGGAGTAAACTCAATAAAGACAGAGTATTTCATTCTATATGAAGAACAATGAGATAACATTTGACCTCAAAGCTCTAGCCTCAGACTGACCACTTGATTTTGTTTAAATGACCCATTAGGTATCAGGCAATTTTAGAGCAGAAATGCTAAGTACAGCCTAGTATGTAATAACAAATGAAATATAAATAGACTCAACCTTTAGAATGACTCCATAGGGAAGGAGAGTAACTTCCTTTCATTATGAATTGGCTGAAACTTTCATTGAGTTTAATATTTTAGACATTCTAAACTAAAGGATTAAAATTCAGGCAAATATGGTAGGCAGTAAATTCCAAATCAGTCCTTCTGTGCAAATGGCTTTTAGTTGTATAAAAACTGATATTCACACTAGGCTCATGTTTTTAATGTAACTATTCCACTGGCTCATTACATGACCATCTTAATTATAGATTACCCACAGCACAGCTTGCTTCCAAATTCATGACAGCACCCAATCGGGTTAGTTATATCTTTTATTGACATCTTCTATTTACTCAATTCTATTAGCTTATCATACCATGAAACCTGCAGTCATTTCAAAAACCCTTTTACATCAGAACTCTCAAATACTCATTTCATCCTCACAAAATATGGCAGGTTTACTTTAGTTCATGCTGTAAATGGGTCTGAGAAGTGAATCTAGATTTTTATCACCATGGAATATGTCATATGCAACCATTGAATGAGACCAAATAGGAAAATTTCTCTCTTCTAAAGTTAGGTTTTTTTTTTTTCTTTAACCCCCTCAGGATGTTCTTTAGTCATTTTCACTTATATCTTCCCCCCTCTTTTCTTTAATTTGTCTCCAAAACTTTGGACATTTTCTTGGCAAAGATATGAGAGTGGATTGCCATTTTACAGAAGAGGAAATTCATGTAAACAAGGGAAAGTGACTTGTTCAAGATCACAAAATTAGTGAGTGTTTGGGGTCGGATTTTAACTCTGGTGTTACTGATTCCAGCTGGTGCCCTATCCATTGAATTACCTAGCTTCCCCTTCGTAGGTTTTTTTTTCTCCTTTATTTTATTTGAAATATTGTAAATTCCAGCAATTTCAAACTGCCTCTAAGTGAAATATAAATATAAAACATTTTCAAATTCAACTAAAAGCTTATAGAATTATCTGAACTTTTATGTTATCTGTGTTTTTTGTCTATTTCGTATTTGTTAATCAAGAATTGACTTTGCATTATGTCATCAATAAAATGGATCTTTATATATGCATGTATGGAGCAGCTGGATACCACAATGGATAGGGCACCAGCCCAAGAATCAGGAGGACTTAAATTCAAATCCAGCATAACATATAAGGTTTCTAATACTTATTAGGACCCTGAGCAAGTTACTTAATTCCAATTGCCTTGCCAAAAAAAAGGAATTTAAAAAATTAAAAATGTATTTTTAATGATGACTTGAATCATACAGAATTAGACATTAAAATCTGTGACCAATTTAATCATTTTGGATTCTAATTAGCTGGGGTTTTGTGTGTGTGTGTGTGTGTGTGTGTGTGTGTGTGTGTGTGTGTTTCCCATTACTTAGAGAATTGTCATTCAATATAATTAAACAGGCAGTCTTGACGGCCTAAAAAAATAGCAAGAGCAAAAATAACAGCAGCAATACCAACAAAAGTTATATATGTTCTTAGGCAGGGAAAACAGCTGAAATGAATGGAATTCAATTTCAGTTTTATTTAGACTGTTAATAAAAATGGCATCAAATAAATAGTTGCTATTAACAATCTTCTAATTTCCAGCAATATAAATAAATATGAGCGCTATGCTGGATTTTTCTGGTCTCCTTCATCCCTCCCTTTTTCTTCCCCACTGGCTCATTTAAATCAACATATAACATTTTGTTAAGGCATTTAATATTTCCAGTCCTAAGGTGTTTTTTTTTAAATAATAATAGTTTTTAAAAATTTTTTCCAAATGCAAAGATAGTTTCTAACATTCACTCTCTCAAAACCTTGTGTTCATTTTTTCTCCCTCTTTCCCCACCTACCCCCTCCTCTAGATAGCAAAAAGTCTAATGTTAAATATGGGCAATTCTTCTAAAAACATTTCCACACTTATCATGTTCCTCAAGAAAAATCAGATCAAAAATGAAAAAAAAAGAGAAAGAAAAAATAAGCAAGCAAACAAAATGACAACAACAAAAAAAGTGAAAATACCATATTGTGCTTCACATTCAGTCCCCACACTTTCTGGATCAGATGATTCTCTCCATTACAAGTCTTGGAATTGGTCTGATTCACCTCATTGTTGAAAAGAGTCAAGTGCATCAGAGTTGATCATCAAATAATCTAGTTGGTACTGGGTATAATGTTCTTATGGCTCTACTCACTTTACTTGGCATCAGTTCGTGTAAGTCTCTCCAGGCCTTTCTGAAATTCCAAGTTTTTTTCTTAATAACCTGTATTCCATTGGAGGTGGGTGATAGATACTCATATACAAAATATATACATGTTGTAATTGTTTGGCAGTCACTAATAGCTGGAGGGAATCTAGGAAAAGACTTATGTCAGAGCTGATATTTGGGTTGAACTTTGGGGGTAACACACTGTGTACATGAGGAGGAAAGAAATTCCAGGTATAGGGAAACAGTCTGTGCAAAGGTGAAGAGATAGGATGCAAACTGTCAAGTGTGAGGAAAAGCAAGAAGACCAAGTTAGTTATAGAATGTGTGGATTCAATTTCATTTTTTATAATGCATCTGGAAAAGAGAATTCTAGACAAGAAATAAATATATATGATAATCATAACAGCAAAAGAAAGAGGCAGACAAACATAGAGAGAAAAAGAGATAGATACAGAGAGAAGGATTTCTGAGCTAGAAGCCACCTAGTTTTGTAAACTTATTTGTGACTACTTCTCAAAACTGATGCTAAGGTCTAATGTGGAGTCTAGTGCATGTATACAGTATAAAACAATTAAGTGGTTCTGTCCATTCCCAAATCAGATCCTTTGTTCATGATGAATCTCCTTCATGGAACAGACTCCACCTTCAGTCTATCTCTACCCCATTCTCAAAGAATCAACTTTCATGAAACTCTGCCCCTGGCCCCAAAACCATCCAGTTTATATTGTGCAGCTCTTCACGTTAATTGAATTTTTCCAAAATTGAAATCCATGTTATCATGACTTAAAGAAAGGTGCTCAGATTATATTGAGTGAACTTCTTGTGAAGGACCTACTAGGACACAAACAATATTGTATGAATGAAGAGTTCATGGATGGGTTCTATTTTACAATTCATCAATTCCTTACATTTTCAAGTTTATACATTTTTTAAAGTTTTGTTCTATCTTTCTTGATATGCAGAGCCTAGAATTCAGGCAGATATGAGATTCCAGGACAAATTTAAAATCCCTTATGGAAGGTTAAGTGAGCATCTTTATTCACTGCAGTTGTACAGGAAGATAAATAAGCATTAGGCTGGAATTCAAGAAATTCATACTCTTGTCCTTGGTCTGCTCTTATCTACATAAGTGGATTATAGCAAGTCTCTGGGCCTCAGGAAAAAATTATTTCTTCCAGCTATTAAAATATCAATCTATATAGCATCTATATCTATATCTATTACATGCATATATAAAACATATAGTCATGTATATGTATTCATGTCTAATAAACAAGGAGTACATCTTTACCTACATACACTTCTATATATATACACATTATATATGCGTGTGTATGTACATATATAGCAATATGTACATGCAATAGAGATAGATAAATAAATGCAGATAGATATAACTCTGTGTATATGTGTATGTATTCCTAGTAAACATATGTATTTATCAGAATTTAAAGATTTAACTTCACATATGCCCTATGTAAGCATTTATTATATGCATTAGTTGACTACCAGATCTTTATCCCTCAGCCTTCTCCTTGAATAATCATTTTATTAACTTTTTTTTCCCTTCATTCTATGTCCCTTAGTAATCATGAAGTAAATTTAAAAATTATTATTATTAAATTATTGCAATTTTAATGTTTATCATTAATAAATTAATCTATCCACAAATTAATTAATAAGTGGACTCCAACTCAGTTTATTCAAACTGGAAAAATATTTTTTCATGATATCTTTTGTTCATCTCTCACTAGATATATTAAATCTTTCTACCAAATCATTTTCACCTAAATAAACATCAAGATTATCTGCTCTAAAATGTATTAACAGCAATCAAAAAAATAAAACATATCCCCTCTGAGAAACATCATTACTATAGAGATTTATGAGAATCAGCATCCTGCTGACCTCCTTAGCTCCTCAATTCTGGAAATATATTTTTTAAAAGAGTAAAATCAGTTATTTCAGATAATACTTTTATAGACTTTTTCTTCTTAATGATTGCCTCAATCTCTAAGGAGAAAAAATTATCGGAGGCTACTATGCCCATTCCTAACTTGATATTTTTATAATCATAATGATTGAGAGACTCCAGAAGGATATTTCTATTTATAGTGTGTGTGTATGTATACTTGCATACTTGTATGTTCAGTTTGGAATACACCTCTGTGTCTGTATGTGTACACATGTGTGATAATACCAAGTGCAATCTATTTTCCTTTCCTTACCAATTCCATTCCAAGAGGGCTTTTTGGACTTGAGAGCAATTCATATCCCCTTTGAGGTTTCACATATGGATATTTGGTCTCCTTCTGAATTGGCATTTTGGTTTTTCCTGCCACCTTAGTAGCTTTCTTTGGTTAAGATTCTTTTCTGTTTCATGCTCATTTTCTTTCCTTCTTTTTCTCCCCTATTTCAGGACTTTTAAAGTTGAGGACTGCTCCTGGAGCACAGAGAGTGCTGTACCAAGCTTCTTTGAGCCTTGACTTTGAGCAAGGGGTCCCTTGTGTTTGGGGTCTGGCTTACAAACTAGGGTCTTGGTTGCTAATCTGTTGTGATTAAGACCCTCCCATTGGTTTTCCCAGACACCATTTGAGCTGGACTATGAACCTTTTTCACATCAGTGAGATTGACCTTTGCTGAAGTCCTTCCAACCTATTTTGAACTGTAATATTCTCTCATTCCATTTCTTTACAAATTTAGCTGTTCCAGACTGTTTAGAAGCTTGGTATCATGTGGTTTGCAAGGGAAACTGAGAGAGTGTAAGCAGCTCCCCAGCTTCACTCTGCCATCTTGTTTCTACCCCTTATCCATCCCTTTTCTTTTTAAAATTAATAATAGCTTTTTATTTTTTAAAATACATGCAAAGATAGTTTCAACATTCACCTGCAAAACCTTGTGTTCCAATTTTTTCTCCTGCTCCCCTCCCCTAGATAGCAAGTAATCAAATATAGGTTAAATGTATGCAATTCTTATAAACATATTTCCACATTTATCATACTGCACAAGAAAAATCAACTTAAAAAGATAAAAAAAATGAGAAAAAAAAGCAAGGTAAGAAACAACAAAAATACTATTCTGTGATCTACATTCAGTCTTCATAGTCTTCTCTCCTGATATGGATGATTCTTTCTATCACAAGTCTATTGGGATTGCCTTGAATCACCTCATTGTTGAAAAGAGCCAAGTTCATTACAGTTGACCATCACATAATTTTGTTGTTGTGTACAAGTTTCTCTTGGTTTTTTTCATTTCATTTAGCATTAATTCATTTAAGTCTTTCCAGGCTTTTTTTTTTTTTTTTTTTTAGAAATCAGCCTGCTCATCACTTCTTACAGAATGATAATATTCCATAACATTTATATACCATAACTTAGCCATTCTCCAAATGAAGGTCATCCACTCAATTTCCAGTTCCTAGACACTACAAAAAGGGCTGCTACAAACATCTTTGCACATGTGAGTTATCTCTTTGGGATACAGACCCAGTAGAAACACGTCTGGTTATAAGCAGTTTGATAGCCCTTTGGGTATAGTTCCAAATTATTCTTCAGAATGATTGAACTCTGATCCATATCTTAATATCATGTATATTCACAGTATCCATATGTGTATAATTTTCTGGCTTCTCATCTTTGCCTTCTGGATTCCATGACTCCCTTGAAATATCATCTAAATTTTCTACTTTAATATGAAATCTTTGCTGATTGCTTTAATATTAAATCCTTCCTTTCTTCTAACATCTTCCAATTTATCCTATTTTAACAATGTCATCTCCTTCTTTATCCTTTCACATGATTTGTGTCTTTATGAAATCTAGAAATTCAGTCAGAACTAGGTGGGAAGATGCTTTTGCAAAATAGGGGACAACCTGGGAAAATGACAAAAGTAATTGGAATGTCATGTTAAATATAGTTTGGCTGGAATGTCAAATGTATTAAGAAGTTAATAAGAAATAATATTGGAAAAACAGGCAGTAATAAGATTGTTTCAGAGTTTAAAATACTAAGCTAAGAAGTTAGTTAATTATTATTGAAACTATTGGCTTTGAGAACAAGAATTATAAAGATATATTTATAATTTAGGGAGATTGTTTTGATAGTGGAACGAAAAGATGTTTGGAAGTCAGAGAGTCAAAGTCGGTGTCTTATATTAGGAAGCTCTTGCAGTAGTTGAAAAAAAAAGATAATAAAGATCTGAACTAAGATAATGTCATTTAAGTGGAGAGAAGGAGATTAATGCATAGGATATTATAATGGTAGTTAAATATGAAATTTTTTTTAATTATGGGATTAATTTTGCTTTTTCTCAATTACCAAAAAAATGCCATTCATTATATGTTATTCTTCATGCACATGAACTTTATTTAATGATATAGCCTTAGGATTTGATTTGTGCTTCCCAGCTATCCAAACATTATTAATGGAGATTTTTAGAACACAATTTTCTATGAAAAAAATAAAGATTCTAACTAAATATTATACTAATTTTGGATAGAGTTAGGGTGAATGAGACCCAACAATACAAAAATAGTTTAGAAAGTTTTACTAATGCTCATAATCAAGCATAGTATATGAACTTAGGGATACATGAAGGAACTGTTATAATGGGGATAGTGACCTTTTCCCAATTCTCCAATGGGTTATCATGCCAGTGGTGGCCTAGATGAGCAGTGGGAAATGAGTTCTGCTTAAAGTAAAGGAGCTGCAGGGGGCCTGAGTTTACACTGGGTTTTCAGAATAAGGGTCTGCTGTAATAGCTGTTATGTGCCTATGGAACAATGCAATTAAGTGACATGAGTGATTAACAAAAGTGTGTGCATGTGTGTGTGTGTATGTACAAAGTGTACAGTTCTCTCTTTCTTCTTCTCTGTTTCTCTCCCGCCCCCACCTTTCTCACAGAGAGACTCTTTTAAAGATGATAGTTGATAGTCATTCCCCACAGAAATAATAACTACAGTTTTTGTGAAGGTTTATTCTAGTTGTCAAGTTGGGATAACTCTTGTGATGATGAGACATTGGCAGTTTTACCAACAAATACCAATGAAAGCTTTCTGTTTTTCCCAAAATATACGGATATTAAAGAATGCTCCCCATCATAAATAATAAAGCATGATAATTTAAATACCAATCAAGAAACATTTATTAAGTAATCAAGGTAGATAACATTTGGAAAATACATTACAAACTTTTAAATGAATCATCATCATCATCATCAACATGATTATATATGAATAACTCAACCTTTTAAAAAATTGTCTTAATTGATCTGGATTTTGCCTTTCTACACTTGCCATAAATTTGCTTCTATTATATTCTTTTCATGTCAAGCAAATGTACTTAATATTGCCAGTGTTACCTCTTGAATTAAAACTCTTTGGGGAAAAAAAAAAAAATTAAAACATATTATAACTTGTTCTTATTTTCAGAACCAAATGAAATGTATCCAAATGTTTCTCAAATTTAAAAATAATGTTTTGTGCTTTAACTTGTAGAGTGAGTATTCCTGGGCATCTTTTGCAGTATTTCTGGCCTTGTTCAGTTCATCTCTAGCATCTTAAGTAATCTCTACTTAGTGATTTATATACCTAGGGGTTTGAACTATAAAAAGCAACAACAACGTTGGTGAATGGAGAGTAGGTTTGGCAAGATTAGCCATCTTATTTTAGATATGGGCATAAAAGGAGATAGAAAAAAAAATATTCCACCAACTAGGAAATAATGTTTTGCCAGACTAACTTTTGGTTAAGTTGGTTGTCATTGTTGTCCAGTCATTTTCAATCATGTCCAACTCTTCACTATGCTATTTTGGATTTTCTTGAAAAAGATCCTAAAGTGATTTGCCATTTCCTTCTCCACCTCATTTTACAGATGAGGAAACTAAGGCAAACAGGATTAAGTGATTTGACCAGGGTCACAGAGCTAGGAAGTGTCTGAGCACTTTGAATATGAATCTTCCTGTCTTCAGGTTCACCACTTTACCACCTCACTGCCCCTATTCATTATGGTGTAAAATTTCTAAAACGGGTAAATAAATGATGTACTTAGAATTTATGCAATTGAATTTCAAATGAATTCAATAAACTTTATTAAGAATCTACCATGTGCTATGTTTCACATATGATCAGAAAAAGTAAAATATGTCTTCTGCCCTAAAGAGCTCACAATCTAATCGAGGAAGACAATATGCAGAAAAGAAAACAAAACAAAACAAAAAAAAAAAAAAAAAAAAGGAAAAAGCATCAATGTATACTCATGAAGTCAAAACCAAGTAGAGGTACAGATTGAAAATGGAGTTATCAGCAAAGCTATTGAAAACTCAATAAAAGAGAGACTGGGAGGTGGTCATTTCTCTTTCCTTCAACATCCATTCCAGCAGATGGAAGAGGCAACTAAAGAGTTGAAGTGTTGAGTTTCAAAATTAACATGGTGATGAAATTTCAGACTATAAACTTATCCTAGGTGGAGATATGAGGTTTTGTGCAGCACAAATTAGAGCTACTGATGGAAAATGTAGAGTTAATACTATGTCTAGTATTTGAACAAGGGAGAAATTAATTAAAGTTATATTATATGTTTAAACTGCCTTTAGAATTAAGATAATGAAAAGAGGAAAGGGAGACCAGGAGAGAGCTGATGGACTTTAACCATAAGCTGAATGACCATTTGTCATTATATAGATGTGCCTTTTAAATATGGATGGATGAACCTAGGTGACTTGAAGTTCCTTTCAGCTCTCAATTTCTATGATTTACATCCAAAGTTGTTTCCTTTGAGTAATATGACAGAGGACTATAAAGAAATATTCCATTTAGTAAATATTGGATTTGGTACATACTGAGCCTTCATAAAACTAATTATCATCACCTGTCACTGTTTTTAGCTCATGGTCACATTAAGAGGAAAAAAAAAAATCAGATAAAAAGTCTAGTCTTGTTTTTCCCTTAAATATGAATTAAAATATTGTTGTGGAGTAGGGTTATGATTATCAAAAGTGTCTTAGAGGTGAATGACTACACAGAAGCAATTTGCTTATGTTAATGTCAGTGAGGATATACATAAGCAATTTCAAATAACTGTCAACACTTTATGACCATCTCAGTTTCCTAAGGAGTAATGCTGTTTAGAAATACTTAAGTTTGTTGTATTAACCTCATTTAGTGAGGAAAGGATTAACATATAAAAGTAGAGCTTTCTTCTCTTTATCTGTGTTTTATGGTTCTAGTTAAGTATAAGTATTGAATAAGCCCTCTCTTCTTTTTCATCCCAACTCTTTTCTTGCTCACCATCATCACCACCCCCAGCCTTACCATTAATGTTGAAAGGAAGGAAGGAATGAGAAAAGAGAGAAAAAAATGTGAAACTTTGAAAACTAATAAGAAGAATGTGGTAAAATTTCTTGTTATAATTTTCCACTTCCTCAAGGGAAGTCTCTTTAGATATGTTATCTAATTAGCAACTAGCAGAGGGGAGGGTCCTTACTATTAAATGGATAACTAGTCTGGAAACATCCTTATTTAACTAAAACAAAAAAATCTCTATAGGCAATACTTGGCTGACAAAGACAACATATATATAACTCATATTTGGTAATTGTCACTATAAATCCTCTGCTCCTAAAATCCTAGCACTTTCTGCCACTGAAATAAAATATACTTTCAGTCTTACTCATTCCAGAGAATGAAAGCTAGGATTAGCTTTATGTACAATGGTGGATCATTAGAGAATAAGAGAGATGGAGTTTGCTCAAAAGTATTTGGATTCTCTCAAGGAATAATTTTTTTTTTTTAAATTATGAGCTCTTTGTTACCTCTATGCAATTCTTTCTTGAGCCTTGTCTTATTAAATTACTGCTTAAATCCATGATTTGGATTTTTGACTCTACTTTTCAGATCACTTTGTTAAGTACTCGGTGACCCATTGTGACATGAATGTTTATCTATCTACTTCTAACCCTTTTAGATTCGATGACCTATTTTTTAAACTTCTTTATTACACTAAGAACCAGATCTTTTCTACCCTCCAACCCTTCATCAGTTTGGCATTGCTCTATAAGCCTTAAAATTCAACCTCCCTACACTGTCTCCTCCCCTGACTTTATCTCTGAGCCAGTTCAAATTGTACAAATTGCAACAATTTAGGACTTTATAAGCATTTAGGATTCCATTTGTGTGTGAAAATATCATACTTTCCCCATTCAATGTTCATATTATTCATTGAATGCCTTTTTTCCCCACTAACTTCCTCCTCTATTCAGGGAGTAAATCCTATATTTATGAGCAATAATTTATCATCCCAAGAGTTGCAAAAATTGAAGAATTAAGCCAAATGGTATGAGAAAAGGCAGCCTAAATCTACTAATTAGAACAAGCTACATGTATAAAAGATAGAAAATGAGCAAAGTATCCCTATCATCGCAGTAAGGTGGTGCAGTGGAGAGAGTACTTGGCCTGGATTCAGAAAGCATCATCTTTCAGAGCTCAAATTTGGTCCTAGATCCCTTAATTATGTGACTTTAGGCAAGTCACTGAACCCTGTTTGCCTCAATTTCCTCATTTGTAAAATGAACTAGAGAAGGAAACGTTAAAACACTCTGTTGTCTTTACCAAGAAAATCTCAAATGGAACCATGAAGAATTAGATAACAACAAAATAGCCCAAGATACTCACCAGGAGCAATGTATTAATGAAACCTAGAGTCATATTAAGTTGTTGTTGTTGCTGCTATTATCATCATTGTTATTTTTCTGCTAAACCCTATATTTGTCTACAAATCCCATGTCTTCTTTACAAATGAATTTTGTTTATATATTTAAATGTGTAAACTTCTAAAACTTTAAATGTAGATCTATGTAGCTATAATATAACTAATAATAAATATTATTTTAGATTTAGCACATTTTCTAATATATCTTGAGTTTTTGAAATCCCAATTCTATCATTCACAAGATTTTATTATCCCTTCATTACTATCATTTTACATATCCTCAGTGCTTTATATATGAGATATTCTCAAAATATAGTTGATTAAATATTTTATGGCAATAAAACAAATCCCTAGCACTTATTCTTTAGCTTTGAACTGCAGCAAGAATCAAGCTCTGTATGGTGACAAAGAACTCTTTAATTCATTGGTTCTGAGTATGGACTCTCTTGTGTATGAATAAACTTTACATAGGTCCATTGTTATACCACTCTCTGAGATCACAATTCTCAGGCTACATAGGGCTTAAGAAATAAAATATACCACATTCATTTTAAAGATAATGAGCTGGAGACTTTGAAAGTTTAAATAACTTCTATTAAGTTAGAAGAGATGGAATTTGAAACTAAGGTTGCTGACTCAAAATCTATAAATTTTTCTAGTATATCACCTTCTTGTCCTTTTCTGATACCTCCATTGAATTGAGACAGGGGATTGCATTTCCTAGTCAGATTCATTTAGGTATCAGTAGAGATGATACTGTTATGGATTCATGCTGAGTATGAATGACGTATGCAACTTTTTTTTTATAAAAATATTGCCCTGGAAAGAGACAAAAGTTATCTTTTCTCAGATTTAGGCTATACTTTGTTAGAATGTCTTATACTCCTCTTACCATGCTATTTCCTTTTATCTGAGGAACATATGGCTTTAACATTTTCCTTAAATAATAATTAGGTAAATTGAGGCACAATAAGTTATTATATCTTTGAACTCATTACAGAAATGCAATATAGCCAATATCATTAATTTTAATGGAATTGTATATTATTTCTTTCTTTTAGCCATGTTCCTTCTAGAATGTTTCATTTATTTGGGAATTTAATAAGATGATCAGGAGTAAAAAACACTCAGGATTGGGAATTTATCATCCATATCCAGTCAACATAGAACAGTGATTTTTGACAATTAGAACAATATAAAATCTGATGGTATGGCATCTTTTTATGCTTTGAAAACTATCAGAAAACAGAGAACAATATATAGTATAGTCCTACATAAATGGATATAAATGGATATGTATGTGAATATTTTATATATGTGTGTTTGTAAGTATGCACATACTTGTACTTCAGAGATAGTTGAAATTTGTATATTTATATTTGAACTTTTTAAAAAAATGAAATTTATGAAAAATAAAGATGAATAAATTCTGAATAAAATGAATCACATTTTCTCTTGAAGTTATTGTATTATGATAACTGGATACTGATCTATATTATTAAATTATATTAAATAAAGAAATGAGGACAACAAAATTCTAAATTAAAATGGTGAGAAAAAATAACATGAACTATATTTCATGTTGTTTCTAAGAGGGCAAAAAGAGGGTATGCAGAAATCACACAGTATTGTTTTTTCCCAACTTTCAGAGGATTATGATTGTCAAACTTTTAACAGCTGAAAAAGTAAAGGAGGCAGAGCCAAAATGGCAGAGAATAGCTGGACTCTGATTGAACTCTTTCTGGCTTTCCTCAGAATCAACACTAGATCAAGTCTTGGAATGAATTTTGGAGTAACAACCCACAAATATTTGGAATGTAACAAATTTTCAGTAGAAAACATTTTGGAAGGATTTCAGGAAAGGTTTATTTCAATTGAGCAGGGAGGGACTTGACCCAGTGCAGATGTGGTCTAGGGAGGACCAGGGAGGAGAGACTTAATCCTGGAAATACAGTGGGAGCTCTAAGCCAAGATCCAGCAGCATTGGCTACTCCTGATTCAAAAGAGCAGTGGATCAGTAGACTAGTGGTGAGACCTCCAAGACAACCACAGAAGGCAAATAGTGAGCTGTGAATCCCAGCATAACAGATGGGACATAGCCAGGCCCACCTACCTTAGGGGGAAATCTGTAGCATGGCACCAGCACAGAGTAAGGCCTGTATTGCCTTGTAGAGGAATCTTGGGACAATCTCCCCTATGCTGGAGCAGACCTCAAACTTTAAAAATATGCAAAAGCCAACAAGAGCTCTGACCAGAAATACCTATTATGAAAACAGAGAACAGAATCTGAACCCTTAAGAAATGCCTCCAGTAGCAGTTACAAAGGGGATGTAAACTGGTCTCCAACTCAAAAGGATCTCTTAGAAGAATTGAAAAAGGATCTTAAAAGAGAATTAGAAGAAAAATAGGCAATGGAAATGAGAGCTTTGCAAAGGGTTTAGAAAAGATAACATAGGAACTGACTGAAGAAAACAACTCTTTAAAAAATACCTTTGGTGAAAGGGGAAAAACATTTCTGAAGAAAACATCTGAAAAAATGATTTGGCAAAAAGAAAAAAAAAAAAACAACGCCTTGAAAAATAGAAATGGTGAAATAGAAAAAAAACAACTCTTTTAAAAGTAAAATTGGCAAAATGAAAAAGGAGGTAAAAAAGTAAACTGAAGAAAATAATTTACTAAAATTAGAATTGAACAAAGGGAAGTGAATAACTCAATGAGACATCAAAAATCAGTCAAAGAAAACCCCCCAAATGAAAAAAAAAAAAAGTGGAAGAAAATGTAAAATTCTTCATTGGAAAAAAATTATTGACTTGGAAAATAGATCCAGGAGATACAATCTAAGAATTATTAACCTACATGAAAACCACAATGAAGAAAAGAGCTTAGACAACATCTTTCAAGACATCATCAAAGAAAACTGCCCTGGTATCTTGGAACCAGAGTGTAAAACAGCCACTGAAAGAATACAATTACCCCATGAATGAGATCTGGAAGTGAAAATTCCAAGAAATACTGTAGTTAAATTTCAGAATTATCAGATCAAGAATTACTCCAAGAAGCAAAAAAGAAATAATTCAAATATCAAGGAGCCACAATCAAAATTACCTAGAACTTAAAAGTTTCTACTCTAAAGGATCAAAGCCCTTGCCTAACATCCAAGAATCAAATACCCAGAAGATCTAAGCTTTCAGAGAAAAAATGGACATTCAATGAAAGAGGCAATTTTCAATTATTTCTGATAAAAAGACTAAAGCTGAACAGAAAATTTGATCTCCCAATACAAGACTCAAGAGATGCATAAAAAGGTAAATGGAAGAAAAATATGTTTTTTAAAAGTTAAAATGTTTACATCCCTACATGGGAAGGTGATATGTATAATTCTTGAGTACTGTGTCTTTGTAAGGGGTATACTTAGAGGGTATAGGTATACATTGAGTTCAATGTAATGATGTAAAGAAATTAGAGGTAAAAAAAAAAAAAAGATTGTACTATAAGAAGAGAAAAGGAAAGGTAAAACTGGATAACTTATATCACATGAAGAAGCAAAAAACACCTGGTTACTGAAAGGGGCAACTGGGTGGTACAGTGGCTATAGCACCAGTCCTGAAGTCAAGAGGACCTGAGTTCAAATCTGTTTAAGACACTTAACATTTCCTAATTGTGTGACCTTAGACAAATCACCTAACCCCAATTACCTCAGCCAAAATAAATAAATAAATAAATGATGGAGTGTGGCTTTTTTCTTTTTTTTTTTCTTTTTTTTTTTTTTAATAGATGCTAGTTTTGTTTGTTTTTTGGTTGGTTGTTTTTTTTAATTTTTGCTGAAACAATTGGGGGTAAGTGACTTGCCCAGGATCAGACACTTAGGAAGTGCTATATGTCTGAGGCCAGATTTGAACTCAGGTGCTCCTGACTTCAGGGCTGGTGTATATGGAATTTATCATGTATTAGAACATAAAAACCTCTCAATGAAAAGCATTAAGGCAACAACAACAGATGCATCCTTTTTAGATGAAGATGCAGTAAAAATTACATGTAATAAAAAGCCATGGAAGAATTGACCAAAACTTAATTAGAAACTAAATAATCTAATCCTAAAGAATGACAGGGTACAACAACAAACCATATAAACAATTGATACTTTCATCCAAGGAAATGACAATAATGGGACAATATACCAAAATTTATGGGATGCAACCAAAACAGTTCTTAGGGGAAATTTTATATTTCTAGTTGCTTACA